>NC_138886.1:121401006-122099763 GCF_965194825.1 Balaenoptera physalus
CCTTTACACCTGTAGCCTTAAAACAAAACAAAACAAAAAAAACCTCACAACCTAAAAGTTGAGAGTTATGATCTATTCAGTGGGAATTTTGAGGGATTCAAGCCCAGGAGGCAGCATCTCAAGTTAAGGAATTTAGCATTTTTCTCTGTATGGGAAAATGCAGGAGTCTGGGCTCACTGAAAGCACTCTCTTGATATGCACCTCAGCTATCTGGGGCCTGTATCCTGTATTCTCACATCCTGAGTTTCCTCAGGGCTCACAGGCTCACGTTGGAGGGCTGAAATCGCTAATGACTGATGTGGCCAGAAATATTCCATTTCTCATATCCTCTCCCCTTGGTCAGGGTTTTGACCAATATTTGGGAGACATTTCAGGATCAAATTTTGTCCCATGGCGCTAGGAGGCTCATCGCAGGTCAGGCGAAAATTCTTGATATGTCACTCCAGGTGCTAGATTTTGGATTAGGCCCTATTGATAATTAAAGATTCTCTGGATCCTCTATCTAATTATGATCCAGGAGACATTTTCCCTTGTTGCTTCTTCCCATAGCTAGAATCACACTACTACAATTATCTTGTTATAAATGTGATCTACTTCCTCAAGATGTTTAGCCATAGACGTTTTGTTGGAAGCCTGGTTACACACTGGGTACTGTAAGAGACAACAATCTTATAAAATAGACAGGATATAAGTAATGCAGCTAGTAACATTGACAGACATAGTACAGCAGGGAGATACAAAGTACAAACAATTTGGCTTACAAAGGTATAATTTACCAAATTATTGTAAGTCATAATTAGTTTAAGGGGAAGGTTTTCCTTACACCTGGAAAACACAGATTTAAACCAGTCATTTTTCAGATAGAAACCATAAAAATTATAACCATATTCACCACTTTACTCAGTCCTATGTAACTAATCCTTCTTCTTAACAGCTTTATGAAGCCATCAGGTTTCCCATTAGAATTCTTCAATTTCTTACCCAGTTCAGCATTATGGTCTGAAAGCCCAGAAACTTGTATTTATCCAAAGGTCCTTTCTATAAATCTTCTTGGAGAGGAAGCATTTTGCCAAGGCATCAGAGTGAAACCATAACTGTCTATAATGACAAAAGACTTAAGAAGGCACATCTTAAATCTGATTACCATGCAATTGACAAAGTAATTTGGTTACCGTTGTGACATGCAACACTTTCAGATAATAACTAGACTTATGACTGATAACATTTTACCAGGACATACCAAATTTTAGGAACTGCATATAATCTCTAGAATACCTGTATCATTTGCCATAAAATATAACCTAAGAAGATTTATTACTTATTTGACAACACTTCCCATGTAATTTAACATACCAAGTGAACCTAATTAGTTAATATCTCTCTTTAGGGTGTTTCAGGGGGCCCTTTGAAGCATCCCAGAGTTAGCTAGAGGTCAAAGGAACTTCATTATAATTTGATTTGGGAAGTTTTGTCAAAAAATATCAAAAGGGTCTAAAACAGTCAGATAGGATCACAGGTCACTGTGAAACAATAGTTATTCACTTAGCCAAAGTAACAATAAAAGATTTCAAAGGCAAATACAGGACCAGATCACTTAAAAGGTAGAGACACTTAAAATTTGTTATCAAAGGCAGTTCAAAATCTTAAGAAACCTTGTCGTCTTAACAGAGAGAAAAGCCAAATTCAAGTTTTGCACCAGCTTATTTTTAAAATTTATTTACTCAATTAAACTTATTTTAAACATAGTGAATCCTGACCATGTACAAAAACTCTTTTCTCGGGGTCCACTTTCCATAAACCTTCCATCACTTAACTTATTTTAGCACTATTCTAACTTTCAAGTTGTTGAATATCTGGAGAGATTAATTTTAGATAGATATTCCTAAAAGATAATTATTTTTAAAAGTTCACCTAAAGCTCTTATTTCATTTGCATTTTCTTTTCTTAAAAGTTTCTTGACATCAAGTTACTTTCCTTGCTGACAAATTTGCAAGAGACATAACAAGATTTTATCTAGCTTATATAAAACCTAGGCACAGTAAAAGTATTATACTTAATGCTGATGACTCTAATGACATGTCTATATTAATTGGATTAACAAACAGCAATACTGAATATTTCTCAGTTCATGTGAACCTGAGACTCATTTAGCTTAATTTTTCTTGTATTTAGAATTGTTTGGTTTGTAAGTGCTTACTTTTCTTTAAGCCAATTAAATAGAGTTCATCCATAAATCAACGTCAGCAATGTTATCCGATACACAGACTCATACAAGGACACAAACAGAGACATCATAGTTTTCATTTCAAAATTTCAGCCCTGAGTCAGGTACAGCAATGTAAAGCCCATCAGTTTACAGAAAGAGGTTGAATTAAGATTAGGTTTCTGGCAGATGGAACAAATCAAGCTCACTTGTCTAGATGGCTGAATTTTTACAGAAAAGACACTTAGGTTTTTTATTTATCCTTGACAAGTCAATTTCTAAATTACCTTACCCTCTTTTTAAAGATTGCATTTTAAAAAGATGGAAGAGATGAGGGTTCCTGAGAAGACCAGGTAGGACATTTGTATCTCAAAGTTACAGCCAAGTTTTTCCTAGCATGACTTTGTTTTCCCCTTTGTTTAATATTTAGAAGCCTCTTAAGATAAATAGGGAAGGTAGTCGATTAACTTGTTCCCCACTGTCAAAGTTACCTGGGGCTCCTGTGGGAAATTAGAATCGGATGCCTCAAGTCCAAGGGAGTCCCCTGGCCTCTTACAGGATGTTGGCACAAGGGAAATTGCTCTGCTGCAGAAGTGGCTCTCAGTCCAAATTGGGTGCCCTGTCGGGTCTTAGATGGTGATACTAAATCAGGCTCCTGTGCTCTGGAGGTTAACATAGAAACTTCTATTTGATCCCCATGGGTAGGGGAAACAGGAGGCAGTGAATATGATGGCGGCATGTGGGGGTGGGGGCAGTTGGAACAACTGCCAGTGCAGCCTGCTCTTTTGCAAAACACTACTAACTGTGAGATCATATAATAATTGAGTGAGTCATTCAGGGGCCATTGCTCTTATGATCTTAAATACTGGGTCCACACCCTATTACAATAGTACATCATGTCTTTCTTAGTCATAGGCTCACAGCTATGTTTCACCCATTTATCTAATATACGCCCCAAAGGGCTCTCCTTCAGGATAGATGGAGTATTTCCCATTTTTATAAGTTTGATAACACCAAAACACAAAAGGCGCAAACAAATTCCAACACAAAAGGTCCAAACAAACTCTAGCATTGATGCACACGAAACCAAGATGAAAACCAACAAGCTGGTTCCTGAATTGGGTAGACTTACCCTACAAAACCAACAAACTAGATCCCAACGAACCGGCTCCAAATCAGATAGAGGCCAACAACAATTCCCCCCTGGAGGAATTATACCTGGTACCTGTTGGAACAGGGTACCCCAATCAAACAAACTGGCTTATCCCATAAAGAAAAAGCCCAAATTGAGAGGGGAATATGTTCCCGGTATGCACGCCAGAGTGACTTACCCTACAAAGTCGAGTCCGTCAACTCGCAACACAAAAGGATACACAAAACCAAAACAAGACCAAGACCAAAACAAACGAACCGGTTACCAAATTGGGTAGACTTACCCTACAAAATCGAGTCCGAGGACTTGCAAAAGTTGGTCGGTTCCTTGCTTCAACTGCCAAGCGCTGGGGTAGCCCGTGCTGCTTCAGGAAATTTTGAAGGGAAGATCCTCAGGACAAATAGTCCTGGCAGCTGCTAGGGTCTTGCCCCAATGTTCCCTCACTGGGGCCAGCTAGCCACGAGCAGCAAGCTTCCTGGCTGGCTCGCCAAATTTGTTACCAAGTCCATACTTGCTCTGCTCACCTCACAGCAAATAAATCGGAGACAAGGTGTTGAGGCAATGAATACGACTTTATTCGGAAAGGCGGCAGACTAAGCAGATGGCAGATTAAAATCTCAAAATAACCATCTTCTCAGGGTTTGGATGCCAGTTTCTTTTATAGCACAGAGAGGGGGAGATGAGGAAGTAAAGTAAAAGGCCATGAGTTTTGCAAATATCACCTGGAATGGCCAGCCTCGGGGAGGTGATGTGTTAATTTCTTCTTTCTTGTAGTCATCCACAGGTGGAACAGGGTCCGGATGTTTCCCTGAACAAAGGCACTTTGGTGTAACATTCAGGCAGAGGGGCAGGGTTCCCTGAGGCAGGCCATTATGTATAGACAGTATCCTTTTAGTGAACAAAAACAGCAGAAAACAAAGGTAAAGTAAAAGAAACAGATCCAACATGTAGTCTGATTTGGTTCTTCCCTGTTACAGGGTCAGTGCCCTTACAACAGAGACTGCAGAGAGGTCCCTGCCCCACTGCCAGTGAGGACACAGTGACAGACGGCTGGCCATGAACCAGAAGATCGTTCTCAGCAAACACCGAATCTGCCTGTGCCTTGATCTCTGACTTCCAGCCTCCAGAACTGTGAGAAGTAAGTCTGTTGTTCATAAGCCACCCAGACAGACTAAGGCAGCCCTTAATTACCTCCTGAAAGGCCCTATTCCAAATACAGTCCCATTGTGGGTGAGGGCATCAACAGATGAACCTTGTGGGGGGGGGAACAGTTCAGTCCCCAGCACTGAGGCCTATTTTAGTTAGAAGTTTTGTGTGTGTCTGAGGACCCCCAGTTTTCTGCTCAGCATAACTCAGGGGATGGGTCTCTGCAGCTGTGGATGAGGAAGAACAGGCTGTGATCATTCCAACAAGACCTGCAGCCACACGGCAGAACCTGGAGATGCAGGAGCCATGGGTTCAGGCCCATCTCAGATGCTGACACACAGTGTGGAGTCTGGCTTCCCCAGGAGAACCTGGAGGGGTGGGACCATGCAGAGTCCCAGTGAGTCAGGGCACCGAGGAGGGGCCTGAGCTGGCCAGGGCCTCTGACACAGACCTGTCAGATGGGGGGCTGGGATGGGGAAGCTCATGTGAGTCTGGGAGATGCAGCAGGTGAGCTGACCCTCCAGCCAGAGGGCAGAGGTAGAAATGGGATGCTGGGGGCAGTGGGGTGGGGGGTGGTCAGAGGACTGAGGCCAGACTCAGAACCACTTCTGGGACACTGAGCCTGGCAGACATGCTGCCCTAGGGGCTTGATCTTAAGTATCCAGAGCTGGCCTTACACTATTAGAAAATTGGGGGCAGATTTTTTTTAAAAAGGAGTTTCATAAAATTTCAGGGTTACACTCTTCCATGGTACTTCCTGGTGAAATGTCCAAGCTAAGTGATCTCATCAGGGAGGAACACCTGCCTTCACTAGCAAATCTCCTTCATTAATCAAAGGAATCTCTTAAGTCAGGATTTGTATTCTTTATGTATAAATAATGCTGTCTCCTAGCTAACCTTGTAACGTACTGATGGATAGTAACTGTAGTTATCACTCTTGGTAATAGTTCTTAGCTATTATTCTTTTACTTTACCAGCATTAAGACCTCAGAGGAGCCTTCTCTGACCTCAGACCCCCACTAGCAGACTGGATCAAAGCCCTCTGCTAGCGCCCTGTCCTTCTGCCTTACAGGCCTTCCCACTATTGCAATGAAATAGCAATTGCATGATTAATTGTTTCATGCCTGTCTCCCTTGCCAGATTATTTTCCCAATGAAAGCAGCAACCAGGTCTATTTTAATCATAGCTACAGCCAACACTGGTTCTTACCCATAGCAATAAATTCTTTTTAAATGAGTTATTTCATTCCCTCATTTATTCAACCATTAGCTAATGCATTTAGTGTTTACAAGCCCTAGGAACTAAGCTACAAACAGGGAAACAAAATGTAATGTGATCGTGTCTGCATTCAAAGAGCTCACAATTTAGTGCAGAGAGTTCTTAACACGTGAAGGTAAAGTTCCTCTTGAGAACCTGGTGAAAGAAGTGGTCCCTCTTCCCGGAAGCTACTTATTTGAAATGGATACGAGATTTTGTGTGTGACTTGCAATGTTCACAGATCCCTGGAAGTCTATTCAGTGTCTTCCTAAAATTTCCTGAATTCAGAGGTCAGGATCCTTCCACGAAACACAAACTTAAAGACACACACACAAGTTAAGGAGAGGGAGGAAGGAGGGCATCAGCGTGTCCTGCTGGATCAGGAAAGGCTTCCCTGGAAGAGATGCTTGGGCCGTGTCTTGAGGGATAAATCTGATGTCACCAGAAGAAGTGAGAGCCCTGGAGGTGGGGCAGACAGCATTTGAAACCACACAACCCAGAGTGGGACTTGAACCCACTGTCTTTTAATTGAGATCACACACCTGGTCTCAGGACTTAATGAAGCTCAGGTCCTTTATGTCTCGTTGCAGAAAGAATTCAGTGAGAGAGAAAGCAATAGGTAAGAGGTGGATGTTTTTAGAGAGGTACATGTTCCATAGACAGAGTGTGGGCCGTTTCAGAAGGCGAGAGGCCCCAAAATATGGGGTGGTTAGTTTTTTAGGCTGGGTAATTTCATAGGCTAATGAGCGGGAGGATTATTCTAACTGTTTTGGGGAAAGGGTGGGGATTTCCAGGAATTGGGCCACTGCCCACTTTTTGGCCTCTTATGGTCGGCCTCGGAACTGTCACGGCACTGGCGGGTGTGTCACTTAGCATCATGTGTTACAGTGAGCGTATACGGAGGCTCAAGGTCCACTGGAAGTGGAACCTTCCTCCACCTTGAGCCTAGTCGGTTCTAACCAGTTTATGTCCTATCCTCAAGGGCTATGTCCTTCTTTGAGAGGTTGTGCCCTGCCCGCTTCCCTCCTGCCTCACGTTTGGAACAGCACGGAGGTGGGAAGGGACATGTCACTCGGGGAATTGCAAAGCCCTGTCCCGTAGGAGCGGTGATGGGAAGAGTGTGTGGGCGAGGGCGAGCAGGCGGGAGTGGGGACCAGATCGGGAGGGCGCAGCCTTGTCGTGCGCAGGGCGGGGAGCTGCTACAGAGCCTTCGTGGCGGGGACAGAGGAGCGGACGTGGCTTCAGGGGGAGCCCTCTGTGGAGGGGAGGGCAGAGGGGAGGGCGCGATCCTGGGGGACCGTCGCCCAGCCGTTGCAGTCATTCAGGCCCAGGGCCCGGACGCGGGCCCGGCTCTGCTCGAGGCGAGGGTGCAGGCTGGAGCTGCAGCAGGACTCTGCTTGGAGGCGGCCTGGGTGCGGGAGGGTAGGAATGAACTCCAGGTTTTCGCCTAAAGCAGCTGAGCGCTCGGCGGGGTGGGTTCAGAAGGCGTCCTTGGGCACAGATGCCCTTCTCTGTGGCATGGATGCCAGCTCAACAGAATGAGTGCTCACGGACACATCTTCCCCATTCAAGACGGAATAATCTTCTGAAACCGTGAGAAGGACGCTCCTTACAACTTAGATGACCTGGCAGACTGGCTAGAAGAATGCCAAGAGAAAGCCGATGCTGCTTTTTCATCACGAAAGTTGTATCTAAGGCAGCTTTCTAATCTCCCTCTTGGGAACAAGAGCACGGGCTGTACTGAGGAGCCGGGCTGTGCACGCGCCGTCTGGGCGCTACGGGTCCCCACGGCCTAAACGGCTGGGAGGAGTCGTGGGCCTGCTAAGTTGGAGATGCTTAGTACAGCGTGTTACGTAGAGATTTCCCCCCGAATATCAAACCATAATTATGAATTTCTTATTAATTTCTGTAGATTAGGTATCTCGGGTGTTGTAAATCTTGGCTTATAAGAATACCCATGAAAGAAACCCACTTACAGTTAGCTGCCGTTTTAAACTTCATGTACAAGGCCAGTGGGCTTTCAATTAATTTTTTTAATAACGGTTTTATTGAGATATAATTCACATACCATATAATTCACCCATTTAAAGTGTACAACACTTTCAATTAGTTTTTATTTACCTTAAAAATATAGTTTTTTCGGGCTTCCCTGGTGGCGCAGTGGTTGAGAATCTGCCTGCCAATGCAGGGGACACGGGTTCAAGCCCTGGTCTGGGAAGATCCCACATGCCGCGGAGCAACTAGGCCCGTGAGCCACAACTACTGAGCCTGCGCGTCTGGAGCCTGTGCTCCGCAACAAGAGAGGCTGCGACAAGTAAGAGGCCCGCGCACCGCGATGAAGAGTGGCCCCCGCTTGCTGCAACTAGAGAAAGCCCTCGCACAGAAACGAAGACCCAACAGAGCCAATAAATAAATAAATAAACAAATAAATAAATAAATAATAATTTAAAAAAAAAGAATGCTTGTTTATAAAAAATATATATATATATATAGTTTTTTCTAAAATTCTTCTTGCAATTAAATGGTATTCCGTTTGTAATAAGAAAAAAGAATACAAAGTATGTACATTTAAAACTGTGTACAATAGTCTTTATACATAAGGAATTTTCTCGCGTGACTCCAGTTAGTGGAGTCAAGAGAAACTATATCGTAAGGTTGGTTTGGATTAAAGTGTAAAATAGAGTCAGCATGTTATCACAAAAGTGACATGTGGCGTGAGAAGGACAGACCAGAGGTGGCCCATCCTCGTGGCTTTCTTCACGGTCCTGCTGGGGAAGGAGACCCAGATTAATCTACAGGCCCTCACTCTGCTCTCAGGGGTCCGGGAGGCCCTCCCCTGCTGCAGCCTTCCTGCCTGATGGTTGATTCGTTGTGGTGAGTGTCCTCAGCTGGGACGGTGGTGACATTGCACGAAGAGGGGGGAAATTGCCTTGGGGTTTAAACCGAAGTGAGTGGCAAAAGAGCAGCTCCCCCTAACAATTGGTGTGTATACACAGAGAGGAACATCGGAAAGCTCTGAGAATTGGAATGTCACCTTGTCTCCTAGGTTCATAATCTTTGTGGTAGATGCAATACATCTAAAAACCAGGGTTTTTGCTAAAACAACATGCAGAAAACAGTATAACCCTTTTCCTACTGAAATTGACAGAACTTGTCACAAGGATTGACCCTCTCTGCTTTGCCCCATGATGCTGGATGCCAGGAATGTACTGATAATTGGCATTTAGACTGACCCATATACCGGTAATTTGTCTAAAACGGGTTTTCCAAGGTTGCATATGAGTGCGTAGTCGCACAGAGGCTTAGACAAATTTGGTCTAACCCACCCTTATATACACCATGTTCTTAAATTCAGCTTTTATCTTGTGACTTCTAGGGTTAAAGCGCCTCCCTGTTTAATGCCTGCATCTGGTTTTAAAGCCTCTGTAACCCAGCACTATCCCAACTTTCCTGTAATCAGGCTTATCTCCTCAATGTTTCAAATACCCAAAGACCCATTCTTGTGTCTGGATGTTTGCTTATATTGTTTACATTCCTATTGCACTCACTTTCAATAAAGTCTGTTTTGGTGTTCTGTCCTCTAATAAAAATAGATGCTATAAAATGACCTTACAGTACAGTTTTTTCATGAAAAGCGAAGCCCACTGTAATACTCAGGGTGCCTTTTATGAGACCCACGAGGAGGAACCATCACTCAGACCTCTTTGCTGTACAACCAGTATATTCACTTCTTATAGAAATTACAACTTGTACTTAATCGTGTGTCCTTATTTGCTTTGACCACTAGGAAACTCGGAATCACATATGCATCTCTTCTTTAGTACTGCAGAGATTCTTACAGCATGGCTTGATTTTTATAACCTTTCCGCTGACCCCATGTTATTTTCCTTGCCTTGAGCGGTGAAGGTGGTCTCCTTTGCCCTTTAAAATTTACCCGTGTATTTCTTTTTTAAAGGGCACACATGTTTGTTAATCTGACAGCGCCTGTGGGTCAGCAGTCCTGGTGCCGCGCCTCACATACTTGGGGTCCAGGTGTGGCTGGTGCTGAATTCTCACCCGAGGCTTGGGTCCTCTTCCCATCTCACGGTTGGTTGGCAGAACACAGCTCCTTGTCCCCGTGGAACTGGAGTCCTTATTTTCTTGATGGTTTTTAGCTGGGTCTTGCTCTCAGCCTCCAATGAGCAGTTCACAGCATAGCTGTTTGCTTCCTTCCCGGAGGCCGGCAGGAACATGTCTCAGGCCCTGAATCCCCCTCAGGCTTCAGTGTCTTTGTCTTTTTTTTCCTTCAAAAAAAATTTTTTTTATTGCAGTCTAGTTGATTTACAATGTTGTGCCTATCTCTGCTGTACAGCAAAGTGACTCAGTTATACACATTACATTATATACATTCTTTTTTAATATTCTTTTCCATATGGTTTATCACAGGATATTGAATATAGTTCCCTGTGCTGTACAGTAGGACCTTGTAGTTTATTCATTCTATATATAATAGTTTGCATCTACTAACCCCAAACTCCCAGTCCATCCCTCTCCCTCTCCCTCTCCCTCCCTCTCCCCCTTGGCAACCACAAGTCTTGTTCTCTATGTCTATGAGTCTGTTTTGTAGATGGGTCTTTGCAGTGGCTTAATGTTTGAAATTACTTTGTGGCTTTTTTTGGTAAATACTGAAATGTAGCAATAATGTCTTTTGAATATTCCCAAGCCCATGAGTCCTTGAAAATATTTTTTATATATACAGTAACTTTATGTGTAAGTATGTAAGCAGTGCAAGTTTATTAGAATCCATATTTTAGATTCCACATATAAGTGATATCGTATGGTATTCGTCTTTCTCTTTCTGACTTACTTCACTTAATATGATAATCTCTAGTTGCATCCATGTTGCTACAAATGGCATTATTTCATTCTTTTTTATGGCTGAGTAGTATTCTATTGTATACCACATCTTCTTTATCCATTCATCTGTTAATGGATATTTTGGTTGTTTCCATGTTTTGGCTATTGTGAATAGTGCTGCTATGAACATAGGGGGTGCATGTATCTTTTTGAGTTATAGTTTTGTCTGGGTATATTCCCAGGAGTGGGATTGCTGGATCATATGGTAATTCTATCTTTAGTTTTCTGAGGAACCTCCATACTGTTCTCCATAATGGCTGCACCAACTTACATTCCCACCAGCAGTGTAGGAGGGTTCCCTTTCCTCCACACCCTCTCCAGCATTTGCTATTTGTAGACTTTTTAATGATGGCCATTCTGACCGGTGTGAGGTGATACCTCATTGTAGTTTTGATTTGCATCTCTCTAATTAGTGATGTTGAGCATCTTTTCATGTGCCTACTGGCCATCTGTACATCTTCTTTGGAGAAGTGCCTGTTAAGGTCTTCTGCCCATTTTTCGATTGGATTGCTTGGTTTTTGTTTTTGAGCAGGCTTCAGTGTCTTTGACTTCTCCTCTGCCACCAGCCAGAGAAAATGGTCTGGTTTAAGAGCATCACCTGATTAGACTAGACTCACCCAGATCACCTACATATTTTAAGGTTATTGAATTGGGATTTAATTACGTCTTCAAATTCTCTTCCCAGTGGTTCCTAGGGTAGTGTTGGATTGAATAGCTGGGGTGGGATGGGGAGGGTCGTCTTTAGGATTCTGCCAATCACAATCCCTATATGGAGGACTGTGCAAGTGTGAAAAGAATCATGGCATCATCTCCAAGATGTATTATTACCCTGAAAAGAGCAAGGTGTGGAACAATTGTTGTAGTGTCTGACCTTTGTATAAGAAAGAGGGTAAAACAGGAAAGAGACCTGCATTTTCTCATATTTTCAAAAAGAAAGAATGGAAGGATAAATAAAAATTTAACATTTTATAGGGGGAGGAAGAGAACAGGAAACAGAGACAAGGATGAAAGCTGTGCTTCTCTGAATGTACCTGCTTTGTGGTTTACACTTAAGAACCGTGCAAATGTTTTATATAATTAAAAGACAAAATTAAATAAAAAACCATAAAATAATCTCTAAAACTTGAAAACAACCCAGTATCGAGTCTGTGCTCTAACTCCTCAGAGAAGAAATATTTCAAGTGCTCTTAAGTCACAGTATTTTGACAGGATTGTTATATACGTTAGGCACAAAAGACAACCCCATTAAGAAACTTTAAACTGCATTCAGTGTTCTTGTTGTCAGTGTTAATATTTGTATGGCTGTGGTTGTTTTCTTCCCCAATTTTAAAAATTGTGGTAAAATACACATAGAATTTACTTTCTTAACCATTTTTAAGTGTACAGCTCAATAGTATTAAGTAACACCCATATGGTAACCTCCATCACCACCATGCCTCTCCTGAACTCTTTTCATCTTGCAAAAACATTATACCTGTTAACCGCCAACTCTCCTTTCCTCCTCCTCCCCAACCTCTGGCAATTTCCATCCTACTTTCTGTATCATTCTGACTGCTCTTAGTACCTCGTATAGGTGGAATCATACAGTATTTGTTGTTTCGTGACCGCCTTATTTCATTTAGTATAATGTCCTCAAGGTTCATCCATGTTGTAGCATATTGCAGAATTCCTTTCTAAGGGTGACTAATGTTCCAGTGTGTGTGCATGCGTGTACTACATTTTGCTTGTCCACCATCCATCAGTGGTCACTTGGGTTGCTTCTTTGTTTTCGCTATTATGAATAATGCTGTTATGAACATGGGTTTACAAATATTGCTTCAAGACCCTGCTTTCAATTCTTTTGAGAAGTGGAATTACCCAGAAGTGGAATTGCTGGATTATATGGTAAGACTATCTTTAATTTTTTTGAGGAACCACCATACCATTTTCCAGAGCAACTGTACCAGTTTACATTCCCATCAACATTGCACAAGTTTCAATTTCTCTACATCCTCGCCAATGCTTGTTATTATTAGTTATTTTTTTAATAGTAGCCATCCTAATGGATGTGAGGTTTTACTATATATTTTTGCAAGCCACTTCAGATCCCTCCAGGAGCTAGGTAGGACAAAAATGATGCTCAGTTTGCTTAGGATTTTGGTTTTGTTCTGGCTCTTCCCCTGCCTTCATTCAATCTGCATCCAGCCCTGAAATCCAGCTTCTCCATGCCTTTCTTCATCCTTCATTGCCCTCCCTCTCCTCTGAGCGCTCCTGTTGAGATAATTCTGCCCTTCATGATTGTGTGCTGCTCCTGAGTGCTTCACGTGTCGTTGTCCTGTTGCCCCCAGATGGTCTACTTTTTAGTAGTAGGGGCCACGGTTTACTTTTCTGAAACATTTAATATAAAGATTGTATCAAGTAAAATTGTAACAAATGCTCGACTTTCAGCTTATTAACCCGGAGAGCACTGAGCACATCCTCTTCAGAACTGCAGTAAGTACTTTTGTTTGTTTGCAGCAGCCGAGGATGCTCGAGGCAAGACCGTTCAGTTAGCCTTTCTTGAGCTCCTTCTGTATGTTCTTGACTGGGCACCTGCCTCAACAACAGCTCCCTTTAAGAACGGTGTGCCCGGGTGGGACAGGGGGAGGGAGGGCGGGGTCTGGGCTGAGTCTGAACCTTGTGTCCCACTCCTTCAGGCGGGTGAAACCGAGTCCCCCTAAAACTGCGTTTATGATTAACCCCTCTGTCCAAAATGTTATTCCTTTTCTTGTCCAATACCTGTTCTCCTGAAGATGCAGGAGAATCAAACAAGGGTTGTTGGGGGGGGGGTGTTGAAACTGAGCAGGACCGTGTGAGACCCTCCCGGGTATAAAAGCTTTTCCACGTCACCTATTTCTTGTTCGTAGGAAAAAGGCTTTCCGCTTCCTAGACCTTTCCTGAGTTCCAAAGGGCAGATTCCAACAGTTACTTATTAGCGGAGGGGTGCAGAAAGAAACAATAGCGCAAGATGGGGCAGAGTCCTGGTTTCTCCTCAGGGGACCTGCATAACAACCTGATACATGTCTCTGAGCTCTTCTGCAGGAACTAAGGTCCCACCCGGTGGAGGATGGTGACTTCAGGCCAAGCACAAGCACGGGGACCCAGACTGTTTGGAACCAGAGGCTGATGACTGAGATTCCTGGAACACCACCCTGTTACCTCACCACCAACCAATCAGAAGAGGGGTACACACTCCGCAGACCTCCTAGCCAATTGTGCCCATAAAAACTCCTTCCCTGAAACTGTTACCGAACCAAGTTCATGTGCCAGACACACAGTGAGGCCAACAATACTGACACGTCGGACTCCGGAGCAGAGAAGGGTTTATTGCAGGGCCATGCAAGGAGGTGGGTGCCTTGTGCCCCCCAAGCCGCCAAAGCATTTTTAAAGGCCAGGTAAGGGAGGGGGTGTGGGTGGTTGTTGCCCATTTTGTGTAGGAATCCCTTGTTCTTGCAGCTTCTCCACAAAGGTCAGGTCACGGTGTTCCTGTGAACCTCCAACGTTATTCTTCGTTCTGCAACTTTTTATCTCTGTATGAATGGAAAAGTGGTGTCCCCTTAAAGGTCAGAGCTCTGAGCACTGGCTCTCCTGTATATTTCAGGCTGCAGGCAACATTCTTAACTCAAAGTAAAAGCAACAGAATACAGAGGTTAAAGTGGAAGACACAGACCCACTATGGAGTCAGGCTTGTTCTTCCCTCTTACGGCCCTATAGGAAACATTTCTCTGCTCCAGACGCGCCCACGGTTTGGTTTGTTAGGCCTCACCCTGCGTGAGGCACATGAGCCAAGCTGGACAACAGGAAGACAAGGGTCTGCTGTGACGCTGACTCCGGTGTCCACTCCTTCACGGGAGGACCTCAGGTCTCAGCCAAACACAACCTGGAGAGTCCATCCCAGGTCCTAACGCTGTGGTCCCTGTGTCCCAACCCGGCATGGTCCTGATCTTACGACGGAACATCCAGTGTCCAGGGTGTTGGCAAAGCCGGAGCCCAGGGCCCACCGACTGCAGAGCAGCCCCTACCCCACCCACGGCACCGCGCCCGCGCCCTTCCGCCGGCACCGAGACTACAAGTACCAGCATGCAGCGCGGCCCCTTCTAGCCGGCTCTCGCGTCCCGTCTCTGTCGCCCCTGGATTTTCCCGCCCACGCTCGCGTCCGCGAAGGGCGTGGCGCCCGTAGCCCCTGCCCACTGACGTCGGCGCGCCGACGTGACGTGATGACGCGGCGCTCTGGGCGCCTCCGCCCTCCCGGGCTCCAGGCCGGCGGCGGGAGGCCTGGGGCGGCGCTTCGGTTTGTGGGAGCCGCCGTGGTGTGAAGGCGCGAGGCCGGTGGGAAGGGTCGGCCCTTGTGGCCTCCTCCTCCGGGTCTGCGGCTCCCCGTCCCAGATGGACAGGGTGTGCGCCGTGTTCGGAGGCTCCCGGGGCATCGGCAGGGCGGTGGCCCGCTTGATGGCCCAGAGAGGTTACCGACTGGCCATCGTCGCCCGGAATCTGCAGGGGGCCAGAGCCGTGGCCGGGGACCTGGGCGGTGGGTACCGACCGGAGGCGCCCCGCCTCCGCGCGGCGAGTGTGGACCGCGGCCGGTGCGGGTCCGAGAAGCCGTCGTGGGCGCCCTCCTCCCCGGGCCGGTCAGGCTCACCATGTGGGGCGCTGGGCGGTGCGTGCCGCAGGTGCGGCGCGGTTTGGCGAGGCTTCCCGCGCGCCTGCGTGTTCTTGCGCGTTGGTACGTGTGCGCATGCGCAGTCAGTGCCGGCCCAGGACGTTCGCCGCTCCTGCGGTCCTGGTTGGACCCGGTCTACTTTCCTGTGTCCAAGGCACTGACGTCACTACGTTGCTCTGGTGACCATCACCAAGGGACAATGAGATTTGTTCCGCCGGATTCCTTGTTATTGCACTTAAACTCCATTTCCCCCCGTTTATTAGGAATGGATTGTCAGTTGCTCTGCGAATTGCAGTTTCTGGAGGGTAGGGAGACAGGGTGCTGTGAGGGTCCGAGCTCGCAGCTGTTGTTGAGGTAGTAGGCGGGCCGGGAGCGGGGGCACCTGGGGCACCTGGTTCACCGTCGGGGGCGGGGGGGCACCTTTACAGGAACGTCACCGACGGCTTCACCGAAGTGATTACGTGGGCCGCGGGTACGTTATGGACCAGGGAGCATCTCAGCCATGCTTCTTGCTCAGATTCAAAGGGGCGAGAACGTGGGGGTCCTTCTGGGTCACCCCACGCCATCAGTGTTGGCTGGACAGGATAAAATCTGCTGGTTGGGTTTCAGGGGTTATGGGTCCAGCATGTCTTCAGATAAGAGCCGAGAGAGAGGCAGATGCTCTGGGGCTTTGCATTTCCTTGAATTACGTGGTCCATGAGTGACTGGTTTCCACCCAGAAAGTGTCACTTCCCGGATGACCTACTGTCTTCGAATGTTTAAGGAGATAATGTTAATGTATTAGGCAAGGTTAGCCAGAAGATAAACAATTGTTTAGTTTTTAAAAAAATCTACAGTTTAGAGTATTAAAAAGGTGTATTATTAAATAAAGAATGCTTTCTTTGAAGTGTAATTTTTTTGGTATTTAAACATTTCAAAAAAAGTGGATATGTTTAAAAAGCAGGTAAGAGTTGTTTTTAGTAAAAAAGTTTTAGCATTTTTTTTTTTAACAGCTTCCTGCTTTGTCTTATCTCTCCTAATGGTCAGGCTTGAACAATAATCATTATAATATATGTGACATAGTTAAACAAACAAAAAAATCCTAGAGTTTATTTCAGGGCCAGGAAACCATCAAAAACCTAACTGAATTAGACGTTAAGTTTCAAAAAAAGGAATATAAAACAGAGAAAACTGTTGAATTGCATAGCATGGGGTCAGTGTCAAAGCTATAAATGTTGTTAGATGAATCATACAAAGTACTTTATTTCTTTTTACCCACCTGCCCCCATCCAGTTTGTTAGACTGAACTCCATGAAATGAGGAATCGGGGAAATAATCATGTTTAATCTCATGTTCTGGATAGAACAGATCTGGCTCATAGTAGATGCTTGACAAATGTGTATTGAATCATTTTTAAATTCAAGTTATAAGTAATTCTGATCTAATTTTGTTATGTAGGAGATCATTTGGCATTGAGCTGTGATGTTGCCAAAGAACATGATGTTCAAAATACATTTGAAGAGATAGAGAAAAACTTAGGTCGAGTTAATTTCTTGGTAAATGCAGCTGGAATTAACAGGTTGGTCACAAAGTTAAGTACATTTCTATATGTCTTTTTTTCCTTCTATGTCTTTGATTAATATGAGTTAACATATTAATTAACTTGTTTTACTTCTAATTGGAAGAAGAACTATGTATTTTGAAACTTGATCTGTCAATCCACACACTTTTCATTCTTTTATATTGAGATTATAGTAAGGGTACAGTTCAGGTTTAACATTGTAATCACCGCCCATATTGAGCTGCAGAACTTTTCCAGAACCCCAGCAGGCTCTCTCAGTTTCTTCCCAATTAGTACTTCCTTATAGGTAACCATGGTCCTGACCTCTGCCACCATATATGTTTTCTCAGTTAATATTAATGGAATCAGAGTGGGTATTCTTTTTTTTTTTCTAATGAATTTAGGACAGAATATTTAGAATAATATAAAAATTTACTTTCTAAGCAAGGCATAGTGTGGCAGATACTTCATTCAAGCTATTTTGGCCACATGGCCCTACTTTGAGCAGTTAGGGGTATGTGCCCCTCTACCTGAGTGGGGTCAGGGCCTGTCCTCCAGGGGATCCTTTCTGGCTTATCAGTTGTTATTTTAGTGCCTCAAACCAAGTTTAAAATGTGCTCTCTAGGTGTTCTAGCTCAAATATAAAGCACTTCTTGTATTCTGCATTCAGGAAAAATGTTACGTATTTCTTGACTTTTTAATTTGTTTTATCCCAATTTTAAATTACATGGTTTTTGGTTTTTTTGGTAGGGATAACCTCTTAGTAAGGACAAACGCCGAAGATATGCTATCTCAGCTTCATACTAACCTCTTGGGCTCCATGCTGACCTGTAGAGCTGCCGTGAAGACGATGATTAAACAGCAGACAGGGTCCATTGTGAATGTGGGTGAGTCTGACCTCTGTGGATTTATTATTATCTCATGTACCATAAGAAAGTTATCAACTAATTTGGAACATATTTACTTGTGAAACTTGGACGGAATGTATCTTTATTATCTGTAGAAAAAGGATTGGATTAACTGACTAATCGGTAAAACAGGAATCCCCCATTTACATCCTCCTAGCGGTCAAGCAGGTGTTGTATGAGTGACGCCACCAGGTACTGGGAAAGGGACAGCACGAGCCAGGTGACCCATGACAGAAGGTGCCCAGTGGGGAGCGGCTCCGATCCGGCAGGTGGTCGCTGTGCACGAACGTGCTGCAGCTTGGCCAGCTATTCGGGTTTCTTAAGAGAAATTGGGCATCCTGGGTTTTTTTTAACTTTTAAAAATATTTATTTATTTATTTATTTTTGGCTGTGTTGGGTCTTCGTTGCTGCGCGCAGGCTTTCGTTGTGGCGAGCGGGGGCTACTCTTCGTTGTGGCGC
Source organism: Balaenoptera physalus (assembly GCF_965194825.1). Taxonomy (NCBI): domain Eukaryota; kingdom Metazoa; phylum Chordata; class Mammalia; order Artiodactyla; family Balaenopteridae; genus Balaenoptera; species Balaenoptera physalus. The sequence continues at coordinate 121,419,247 of NC_138886.1, forward strand.
ACTGGCTTCTCACTGCAGTGACTTCTCTTGTTGTGGAGCACGGGCTCTAGGTGCACAGGCTCAGTAGTTGTGGCACGTGGGCTCAGTAGTTGTGGCTCTCGGACTCTAGAGCACAGGCTCAGTAGCTGTGGCACACGGGCTTAGTTGCTCCGCGGCACGTGGGATCTTCCTGGACCAGGGCATGAACCCGTGTCCCCTGCATTGGCAGGTGGGTTCTTAACCACTGCGCCACCAGGGAAGTCCGAACATCCTGATTTTTATGTAAAACCGAATTTTCAAACTGTGGCCAAGAAATTAAAAACTTTTTGATAGTGGGGGCTAAAAAGTGATTTCTACAGCTGTTGCATGGGTCACTAATAAATCTAGTTCAGAGGTCTAAGAGGAGGTTTACTTAAGAGAATAACCTTTTCAGTTTTTTAGGATGGATGTAAGTAACTCCTAGTCTTCAGTTCACCTGCCCCACAGGGCAGACAGACTGTAGAATGTGCCTATAGACCTTAAAATGCAAAGTGGCTTGAAGTTGTATTTCAGTCTGACAGTTTGAAAATAGCAGCATGCCATCTGCCTTTTAAGTGGTGATACCGTAGAAGGCCACAGAAGGGGGGTGCTGCTCTGTGAAAGTCAGTGACCCTGTTCTTTCTAATGCAGGAGATGTCTTTCCAAGCCAGAATATAGGGTGTGTATATATAGGGTGTTAAACCAGAATATAAGGGTTTTTTAAGCCAGAATATAGGGTTTTTCTTTTTTGAAAATGAGAAAAAGAAAGAATACTGTGCTAATAAGAAGTAGAACATTTTTGGCATTTACCCTTAAAAATGTGAGAGGTCAGTTTTCTTATAAAAGCTTAGTAAATGAGTTGACCTTTGCCATCTAACACAGCCAGATATGATTTGGGTTCTTGTAAGCTGGTACACTGGCCTGTATGTTTCACCTGATAACATGGAGTGTATTTGTTTAACTCTAAAATATCCCCCTTTTAGATATATATAAAAAGCCCATATCAGTCCTTTGTTTACATGCAAACTTTTAGACTCGTGCTGAAAGTAAATAAAAATAGAGTATTGAAAATAAACTAGGGGACTCTTATCACAGAGGGGACTACTTTAAACTGCGAGAAAGTCCATTGTGTTTCTGAAGTTATCACTCTGACAGGTGAACTGTAGCGTATGGCCTGAAATAAAGCTGCTCCGGCCTCATGCTCGGCCTTTCCTCTTAAGCCTGCGTTGTTCTTTCTTTTTTGTGTCTCTCCTTGTTTTTCTTTCTCCCCAAACCCCTTTCTGTGTCCACCTGCATTTCCTGTGTCTGATGTGTCTTTTCTCTCTTTCTGTGCTTCATATTTCTCTTCCTTTGTCATTAACTGGCATGTGACATCTAACGTGGTTAAATATTTTAATATTGGACTTGTTGATTATAATTTGAGAAGTATTTGGAATGTTCTCTTTTTCTAAAATTAAATTACTTTCTCAAAAATTTTCTGAGGCTCTTGATTAATTTTTATATCATGAGTACAGGTCACTGGTTGAGAAAATTATTTCCCCAATTTCTCTTCTGCAAGAATTTATTTCCATACAATTGATACTTGAATTACAAATTATTCTTTCATATTCATATAAATGAAGCCACCCAAGAATCTTTATAGTAGGCAGTACAGGTTAATACATCACTGAAGGTAACTAAATTGCAATTTTACAGATAGTTTGCAATTGAAACTTTGCTAATTTAGATTGATAGTAGTTGAAATTTAGTAAAATTTATCCTCAGATGAACTATTGTTTTTAGGTGGAAATAAATACTTCCTTATGTGTGTGGTAGAATCATAAAATCAGCCTTTATCTGACTTTTTTTCTGGTTTTAACCTTTTCCTACTGGAAGCCTTTGTAACTATTGTAGAATTTTCATCATGTTTGACCTCCTCAGAGATGAGAATGGGTTCCTGTCACTTAATGGATCTGTTCTCAACCCCTGCCTGGCACTCAGGGTTTCCCGTGAGCTTCTTTAGGATCCTGTTTTCTCTGTGTATCTGAGCAGACTCAGACCCTAAGTCTTACTACTCAAATGACAATGGTTAGGATTCCTAGTTTTAGCAAAGGACAGGGTAGAATAGTTTGTACCTTGTTTGTTTACTGCAGAGTATCTGAACATTCAGAATAGTAACCCCATTAATTGGTTTGAATTTGCTCTCATTTCTTTTTCCAGGAAGCGTTGCAGGTGTAAAAGGCAGTTCTGGCCAATCCGTGTACAGCGCCAGCAAAGGCGGGCTAGTTGCATTCTCACGCGCTCTTGCTAAAGAAGTAGCAAGAAAGAAAATTAGAGTGAATGTAGTTGCGCCAGGTCAGTAGGAACTTCTTTTTTCTTTTAATTTATATGCATCTGTGGCTTTTTACAATAACAGTAAAGACTGTTTTTGTGTCTGTAAGTACGTCATCACCATCAGGCACTTCTCAGAGGTGCTGGGACAGGAGCAGGGGACCCGCACTGTTACTCAGCCCTGGAGCATGCCGCCCAGGAGGGCGTGACCTCGGTCTGACGGGACTCGGGGCCGGGACGCTGCATCTGTACTAAAACCACAAGAGAAACTTCTCACTTAAAAGTCAGTTGTATTTAAGTTAAGAACGCTCAAGAGCTGAATGTAAGAATTTCAAGTAAGTGGGCTGGGGAGTACTGGTAGCATACACCCTGCAGGTGAACGGGTCCACCTTTGTGTCCCTTTGGAGAACTGTTTCCATTTTATTGTCTTTCTCCTCTTCTTGGGACGTTTCGTTGATTTGCTGCTCACTGGGATGCAGTATTTGTTAATTTAGACTTTGTCAGTTTGTCAAAGCAGAACTTTCCAAGTAACGCATCTATCACCTAACATATTCCATACGTCTAGATTAAAGAAATAACACATCTTTATATCTAAAATATCTGAATAGCTCTATAACACAGTGTGCTTTTAATAACAGTGTGAGCCAGAGGAGATAATCCAACAAGGCTGTGTAGATGATGTCATTTGCACATTTCATGCAGTAATCCCCTACAATAACTGACGTACTGATGACCTCAGAGACACTGCTGGTTCAGTTCCAGGCACCACGGCAGAGTGCATGTCACAATGAAGCGAGTCAACAAACCTTTTGGTTTCCCAGTGCATATATAAGCTATGTTTACACTATACTATAGTCTATTAAGTGTGCAGTAACACTATATCTATAAAAACAGTGTTCATACCTTAATTGCAAAATACTTTATTGCTAAAAAATGCTAACCATCATCTGAGCCTTCAGTGAGTCAAGTTGTAGTGCTAACATCAAAGACCGCTGATTACAGATACCACAGCAAATACGGTAATAATGAAACAGTTTGAAATATTTTGAGAATTACCAAAATGTGATGCAGAGACATGAAGTGAGCAAATGCTATTGGAAAAATGGCGCCAATAGACTTGCCTGATCCCGGGTTGCCCAAAACCTTCAACTTGTAAAAAAACGCAGTGTCTGCAAAGTGCAATAAAACGAGGTCTGCCTGTACTCCAGAAAGCCAGTGTTTGTAGAGAGAAAGAATGATCAGAGGTCACGTATGTTTGTTTTCAAAATGGAGAAGATGCCTTTCACTGGGTGTCACTGTGCCCCAGAGAGCTACCCCTTATTCACGTTAGAATTTCAACACAAAGAAAAATTTGAAGGAAAAAAGATATTTTACGCAGACTCAGGAGGAAGAAACGTCTTTTGAAAAGTCACTCTGGGAAGTAGTAGGTTGTAACAGTGATTTTAGCTGTGGTTGCCTCTTTAGTGAGCGAAGGGGGCGCTCTGAGGCCTGCTGTGTGATGGTGCGGGGGGCAGTGGTGGCACGTGGTAACAGAAGTGAGGGCATGCACGCCGGCCCCCCGCAGGTTCTAGCCCGTGTGCAGGAGGTATTGCTCAGAGGAACTCAGGCTGCGAAAATCCGACCTGTTTGGGAGTGGCCAACGATGAAGGTGGTTAGAGAGGTGGCAATTTAACGAATCTTCAGGAGTAGAAGTCACAGGGAGGGGGGAGCTCGCAGTAGAGCTGGCCGCCTATGGAGAATCCATCAGGAACACTGGTGTTCTTGTGAAGCCTGTAGGAAGACCAAGCCAGCAGGGCGCAGGTCACCTGGAAGACAAAGCTAATGTGATGTGGGCTCAGTGCCACGGCAGTCAGAGCCTTCTGAAGAAGGCGAGGGGGACGTGCTATAAAGTGCACCTGTTCCTTTCACTGTGCTGACTAGGGGCATTCCACACGAGTTGAAAGTATTGATGGATTAAATAGGACGCAAAGCCAATTTAGCCTGGTTGGTCTGTTACAGGTAATTGGAAAATATTGAAACAAAATGATGAGAATTATAGTTTAGGTTGCCAAAGGCTAAAGAAATTCTCCAACTTGTGCTAAGACTTTTAAAATAAATTCGAATGTACAACTTACAGCTGGTTTGTTGCTTTTCAAATTAGTTGCCCCAGTTTGTAACCAAGTTTATTCCGTTCGGTAGCGGTCTGCACCCGTGAACACAAAGCATTCTACAAATGACTGAAGTCTCACTTTAAACTTAGATTTCCACTGTGTGACGAGTGACCTTCAGGGCAGAAGGGAGAGGGGGTGGAGTGACTGGGGACGCACTCCTTCAAGGCAGAGCTGCAGAACCAGCCTCCGCCTGGACCAGAACAGGCGCAGGGTCAGGAGGAAAAACTTTTGCTGAAGCGCAATTCAAAAAGGTTAAATTGCCCCAAAGCTCCAGTTTTAGACACACGTCTCCGTTTCTGATGTCCACACGTTTTGAGGCTCCTGGGAGTAACTGAAACAGCCAGCGAGCACGCAGGCGCCAGAAGACAGCACTGTGGGTGCACGGAGTCCACAGGATGGTGGGAGCAGGTGCGAGCGCTTCAGAGTATGTACGTGAAAACGTGTCAGGTGCTCCCAAACGTGGAAGGCAAAGTCTCCGGGACTGTCCTGTCACTGTCCTGTCGGACTAGGCCAGAACCACTGAGAGTGTGAGTACTAAGTACGGTGCTTCTAAGATGAGTCAGAAACGAACCAGGTAGCGTCCCAAGGTGTACAAACCAGTTAAGCACATATAAAGTTAGTACTGGTCCAGTTAGAAATACAAAATGAAAATTATGGAAGCTGCCTCAAATACCTGGGGTTCCACAAATTTACAAGCAGACCTGTGTAACAAAGTAGACTCTAGTTTTAAGGAAACATTGCAGTTCAGTATTCCAAACACAGTCTCAGGTCCCAGTGGTAACCTCAGAAATCACTTGTCTGGAGAGTAGAACCATTTATATGTTTGTACAAATTTGCAGATAACAAAATAAAAAAGTAGAAAAGACCTGTCCAAGGCTGACGTTTAGTCTGGTTTTTTTTTTTCCAAAAGAGTTGACAAGTCCACGAATTGAGCAGGTTGATATCCAGCTCTTGGTTCTCGTGTGAGCTGTGTGGCAGTGGAGCCAGTCCCAAGCGGCTCCCTGGAGGTGTAGACAGAGAGCTGGGGTGGCTCACAGCGCACGGGGGACATGAGAGCGTGGCGGCGTGAGAAAGTGTGCACTTTGCCTAGCCCAGATGCATGTCAGAGCGCACGCACACACGCACACACACCACAAACACACACGCTTATGTATTTGTCAGACATACACACATTTGTGTGTTTATCTAAAACTTATTAAAATAACTATTGATTATGGTGTTTGTTTTATGGAGAAGGAAGCCATTCATTAGCCTGTGAATTGATACTCATAGATATGAGTAGTTTAGAACCTGAATACTTCTGAAATGATTAGAAATAGTTCTAAAATGATCAGAAAAAGTTCTAAAATGAGTAGTTCTAAAATGATTGCGAAAAAAATCAAGTAATGAACTGGTGCCTAGAAAAAAATTTCTTGTACCTTATATTTTATATAAGATCTTTATTTTTAAATTTTGCACTGATTATGGGATAATGTTAGGTGGACAGGATCTTAGTGATGATTTATTCCAGTCATCTTAACTGTTTAGAAGACTGGGCCCCAAGAGACAGAGTGAGTTGCCCAAGGTTCCCCAGCTAGTTTTTGGTGGAACTGTTACAAAAGCTTTATCTTTTGATTACCAGCTAAGGAAGGCTTGAAAATCATGACCCCTTAGATTTGTTTTATATCATTACAAGATTTAGGTCTCTTTGTCCTTTTGCTATTATGTTCTGTCTAAAATATCTGGAATCTTCCAATTTTATAACTTTTACCTTTACATTATTTGCCTTTTGACAAATTACTAGTTGATAAAAATCGCCTGGATTAGTTAAGAGACTAATAAAAAAGTGCTAAAACTCAAATCTACATCATCACTCATTAGCTGGTGTGATAGAAGGTTTGGTTAGTGGGTTGTTGAGGACAGTGAGTGTTCTGTGTCTCTGCCAGTCGCCGTGGGACCTTTGTCCCAGCTTGCTGTGGGCACTGGGGCTGGCCCGCTGGGGGCTCGTAAGGAGGAGGCTGAAGTCCACCCTGGCCGCTCTGCTCTGTGGGCCCTAGAGCTGGTGTTGCGTTTGGCACCAGTGCTGAACCAGCAGGGACCAGGGAATTGTTGGAATGTCCTGGCAGGCCTCTTGCTCTACAGTGTTCCTTCGTCCCAATTCATTGTTTAGTCAGAGACCAGCTGAGTTCAAGCATTCCAAATCCATGAACATTTGATAAATGACTCGATTTAGATACATTCATTTTTGGGGGGAAAAAAAGAAAATCTCAAAGCTGCACTGTGGTCTTGGCACTGCTTTCTGTGTGTGTGTGCTTTGTGCAGCCCGACTGATTTTCGTGTTAGCCGAGTTTAACCATGTATAGAGTAGATGATTTGTGGCTTGGGGCAGCATGTATGTGCTTCCCTCTGTTTTAGGGACTGCAGTAGTGTGGGTGATGAAGAGTTAACTCTAGGTCACGATGATCTCAAAGCTGGATGGTTTCAGGGTAGTGCAAGTGCTCCTACTCCTGATTCTAATCATTTGTTCAGCAGACTTCCTGAGTGTCCCCTGTATGTGAGGGCTGGCAACGCTCCAAAATTGCAAACACGAATAAGCTATTTCTGCCACAAGGAAAGAAGTACAGTGGGAAAGACAGGTGTATAGACAGATAATTACAGTGCCATGTGATGAATGCCAAGCAGGTACCCCTGTGATGCCGTGGAAACGCTGGAGAAGGAATGCTTAATTTTGTCAGAGTTAATTAGTTGTCAAGGCAACAGGCTAAATAGTGCAAATCCAGTTTGTATATAAAGGGAAATTTTATGAGTGTTAGGGATGTGTGTTTGTATAGCCTTTCCTAAAGATCTTACTTTCTAGTGCAGTTTACACTGAAGGAAAGAAAAAACCTGTTGCTAAAAAATGTGGACACTGAGTAGGGTGACCTTTATTATCTTGGCTGTAGTGTAATATATTATGTTGGCTGCGCTACAAGCATGGTGTGAATATGCTTCATTAATTAGAAGCAAAGTACAAGTTGAAATGGTAGCATTAAATCGAGTCTATGGATTATTTATTAACTTTATTTTAGATAGTAATTTCAACTAGATTCTTCAGATCCTTTAACAGAGTTGATAGACATCAGAATTGATATGTTTATTTTTAATGTTAGTTTTCCTCGTCACCTGCAAATGGAGTTTCCAATTAAGTTAAAAACAGTTAAAAAGCAAATCATAATAGGAAAAAACAAGGAACAAGCAAAATAATAAATTAGGCTATCATTTGCTGCCTAATATTTTTAACTTTTTAAAGATAAGTTAGTTGCTAAGCTTTGGTATTACATTAACTATAAATTTCTCATCATGGATAAGTGTTACTGATTGGAAAATATTGAATATGAGAAACAGAATATTTGGTAAATTGAAACTATATTGGATGCATTGCTTTTAAAAATGTGTTTTCAATAGATAACACAAATATGTACCAAATTCAAAAGTACAAAAAGGCATAGAGTGAAAAGTGAGTCTTCTCCGGCCATTCAGTTCTTTCCTCAGAGGCAACCAACCACAGTCAGCTAGTTCTCTCTGTATTTCATATATAAGTCAGTAGAGCATATATATATATATATATATATATATATATATATATATATATATGTACTGTTGACTGAAAAAAAAAGCACAACCTAAAAGTTGAGAATTAGGTTTTATTTGGCAGACTTTCTGAGGACTTAAGCCCGGGATGCAGCCTCTCAGACAGCTCCGAGGGGCTGCTCCCAAGAGGTAAGCGGGGAGCCAGGATGTAGAGGAGTGTTTGCAACAAAGGCCAGGTAGTCGGAACATCAAAAGATGACTGTTAATTAAAGAAAACCAGGCATCTCAAGTTAAGGAATTTAGCGCTTTTCTGTGTATGGGAAGATGCAAGAGTCTGGGCTCACTGAAATCATTCCTTTGATCTGCACCTCAGCTCTCTGGGGCCAGTGTTGTGTGCTTTCCTATCTGTCCCATCCTGAGTCCCCTCAGGGCTCACCATTGGGGGCAGCTGTAGTGGCTTGATGGCTGCAACAGCCTTTGTTTACTTTTTTTTTGGCACTGAGGCTTGTGGGATCTCAGTCCCCAGACCAGGGATTGAACCCGTGCCCCCTGCAGTGGAAGCACAGAGTCCTAACCACTGGACCACCAGGGAAGTCCAGCCTTTGTTTACTGATATGGCAGGCAACATTTTTCATTCACACTACATATTTTTAAGAAAACACAAATTGGTCATACTATTCACAATGTTCTGTACCTTGCTTTACTCATAGAACAATCTATTTTGGAGTTGATTCCATATAGAGAACTGCTTCACTTTTTAAAATAACAGTTCTATGGAAATATAACTCACATACCTCATAATTCACCCATTTAAAGTGTCCAGTTCAGTGGGTTTAGTGTAGTCACAGAATTGTTCCATCATCACCATGATACATTTGAGAACATCGAATTTTCATCATCCCAAAAGAAACCCTGTAGCCGTGAGCATTCACTCCCCATTTCCCGCCAATCTCCCCAGCCTTTAGCAACCACTCATCTACTTTCTGTCTCTGTCATACGAAGTGTGGTCTTTTGTGACTGCTTCGCTATTTTTAATGGCTGAGTTAAAAGACAATAATGTCTGTTTTATGGGTGCACCGTAATTCATTTAACCTGTGCCTCTCATTGGGCACTTCGGTTGTTTCTGATCTTTTGCTGGTCCGACTAGTAATGCAGTGACAGTACTTGTAAGTGATTTATTTTGCACATGGGTGAGTATATATATATGAGTGTCATCTTGGGACTGAACCTGCCGGGGCTCAAAGGGTATGTGCACTTAACATCTGGACAGATGGTTCAGCAGTCATGTATTTCTACAGGGTACCCTAAGTGTTTTGCTCCCTCTCCCCCCTTTTTTTAGCTGCAGAGCTTTTATGTTTACTCCTGGGACAAAGTCTTGCTGGCAGATTCTTGCAGAAGCTTGAAGCTACTTAAAACAGATATTGCTCTAGGTGCTGTTGTGTGCTGTTCAGTGTGGTGTTGATTTTTTACACTGCTTCCCTGTACGCTTTTACAAGCATAATATTAGGACATACAAATTTGTTCTGGTTAAAATCTTGGTCTAGATTTTGGCAACAGCCTTGTTTTATCTCCCTAAAAAAGTGTCTGGGATTATTTTAATTCCTTCTAGGTCCTAGGAACTTATATCAGAGAATGGACATCTAAGAGAGAGCCATATCAGACAGTGCACATCCCACAATTGGTAGTACTGGTGTCTAAAACTGGCTAAAGTCCTGGCGTCTTATTTAAATATAAGCTCTCTGCTGTATATCAAAATATTCAAAACTAAAATAGTGACCAAGTCATATGGAAGTGAGATGCTGTTTATTTATACTCTATAGCTAGCCAAAAATGGGTCAAGGAAGTACATTTCCTTGGGAGCTGACCAAATACAAGCTCTCGCTGGACAAGAACCGCACACTTGCTTTTCTGAGAAAGAGCTTCCTGTTCCTGTAGAGCTCCTGTCTTGCAGAGGTGCGCTGAGCGTGTCACCACGGGTGTGGAGCTGCAGCAGCGGCGTCCTTGTTCTCAGTTAGCCGAGCGCCTGTGCTCAGTTATCTCGCTGGCTTAAGGCGTGACCGCTTTGCAGCCCGCCGAAGCCTCTGACTCCCATAGGCGGCCCACAGTGACGTCACCTGTGCACAGTGGCACCAGCTGGGCGTCTGTAATTTTCATAACCCAGCTTGAAAGGGGTTGTAAACATGTATGTGGTCAAATGAGTAGTAACGTGAAATTTCCAGAGCCTTATAAATAAAGTGGGAGAGCGCTAGGGGAGGGCATCCTCTGGGGCCGAGGAGAGATCATAAATTGGGAAACAACACAGGCACAAAAACGGGTGTGTGCAGTGTTTACAAATGACTAATATCTCTGCTCAGGTCCTACGAGATTTGATAGAGAGTCTAGGAGACTTTATATGCAGTGCCCTGGTTGTGGATATACTTATAATTAAGGATCATGTAATTCATGAGCTGTAGCATAAAATGATAGTGAAATTTGGTAGAGCCTGGACTACTTTATCACTAGAGACTAGCTTCATGTTTTTGTTTGATTTCTGATAAATTAGGGGACGATATATATGAATTTGAAGAAGCTGCAGATAGAGTTTTAGGGCAGTAAAACTGCTCTGCACGAGACTGTAGTGGTGGATACGTGATGAGATGCATTTGTGAGAACATAGACCTGTCCAACGCAAAGGGCGGCCCCTGAGGTAAACCACGACTTCACTTAATAGCGTATCAGTCAGTGTTGGTTCACCAGATGCAGTGCGCTAAGGCAGGGTGTTAATAATTGGGGGGTGCCCGGGGAAGGCGGTGTGATGTGAGGTATGTGGGGACTCCCTCCACTTTCTGATCAGGTTTTTTGTAAACCTAAAGCTGCTCTAAAAAATACAGTCTGTTAATTTAAGAAGAAGAAAAAAAAGCTGCTGACAGTGAGAGGGCAGTGCTTGCGTGTGGGACAGGCTCCCGCCCTCTGTACCCGACCTCACGGTCCAGGGGGAGAAGCCAGCGCTGGGGACGGCTTCGGCTTCCCTCCCTCTCAGCCCGGCCTCCACCCCCCGCTGCACTCTGAGGCTTTCAGCGCAGGGTCCAGCGCTGGCCGACAGCTGTCCTGTGAGGCCTGTCCGTCCGGCTGTCCGTTCCCACTGGGAGAGGCCGTGGAACTCCCCCTGTGAAATGACGCCCTGACCCTCCCCTCGGTGGGAGCGGTGGAGGGAGAGCCGGCCCGCGGGGCGGGGGCCCGAGCAGCCTGACCCGGTGCTGGACCCGCGGGCTCCGCTCTCTCCTCGACAGATCTGACCCCTCACGGACGTGAGTCCAGGCCGTGGTGTCGGACGAGGCCTGTCTCCTGTCAGAAGCACGCGTGTGTCAGTCTGTCTGCCGCGGTGGCTGGCTCCCGTGGCTCTCTGGAGGACCAGGTCTGTCCCACGGCCGCATCTCCGTGGCAGAGGCCTGTCTGCCTTCTCCCCGTTTCACTGCCTGGATCTCCCTTCCCGTCTGCGGTCTGCCTTCCAGCACCTCGCGCCCTGTTCCAGATCTGCCTTTTTCCCAGGGTGAAAACACTTCCGGTGGCCTCTCACAGACCGTGTGGCCTTACATCCCCCCAGAAGCAGGGCACCTCAGTTCCCTTCAGCACAGCCTGGGTAACAACCCGGTGCTTGCTGAGCAGGAGCTCTTCCAGCCACGCGGCTGCAGCGTAAGAACTGAGGGCCTTTGAGGGGAAACACGACGACCCGTGACGAGGCATAGCTTCATGCTGGGGTCGGAGCTGTGCAGAGCTGAAGTCCGCCGTTCTCAGTCTACTGCCCCTGTTTCACGAGACACGAGCAGCCTGCGGTTTAGACGGGGCGCGGTGCCCAGCCGTTGGCTTGCAGAGTGCAGCAGAGCGGGGGACGGAAGCTAGCGGGGGGTGTCCTCAGCCAGTGCTCTGCTTGCCGCGAAATGCCGCCTCTGAGAGGACGTCAGCAGAGCCGCCTAGAAGTTGAGCTAACCGGTAGTCGCGAGGTCTTTCTTGCAGCGCGTTTTTACTGTAGTTTATTGAGGTCTGTTTTGTTTTTTAAGATTAAAGTGCATCATTGATTTTCTGCCAGTGGTTGAGAGTTAGTGGGGAAATATTTTATGCCAATTTTGCTAGAATTCAAAACAACCTTAGAGTAAATAATTGTATCATGAACTCTTTGAGAAGATGACCTGGATATTTAAATGTTAGATTCGTGATTTATTCAGTCGACGTTGTAAGCATGTGAAGTGCGTTCTCTTCCTGATTCTCTTTTCTGAGTCACCTTTGACCCTGAAGTGTATCCAGAGGCTTCGGATCCGGGAGCCCTGCGACCCTGCTTGTTGGGTAGCCGCAGCCCGTGCAGTACTGGGATCTTCCTGTAGGTGGAGCTACGCTCACAGCGCACCCATGACGCGGTTTCATCACAGCTGTACTTTGCCTTCTTTTTTTAAGTCTAAATGATGAGTAGCGTACAGAATGCTGATTATAGAAGTTATTGGTAATATGTATTCATATGTGTCAGACTAATCTCACAAGATTTCCTTAATAGATATGCAGTTCTTCTGTGCTATGAACCATTTAGAACTGGTGCTCCATATATTATGTCACTTTAACTACAGCTCTTGCTACTTGAGAACATGTTCTCTGCAAGCCTTATTGCACACAGCACTGCCGTGTTAACTTTAAAATTTTAAAATTTTCTGTGTATACTTGCATCAGGATTGGATAATTCCATTAGATTCTTTTCTTATAGGAACATTGGAAATACTGGTCTTTCTAATCATCAGCTATCTTAGATATAGCACATGAAACTAATTTTTGTCAGAACTGCCAAATCAGGTCATGTGACCACGTTTGTGATGCTTTCCTTCCCTCTACTCCCCCACTCCACCCCTAATCAAGTGAAAATTAATCAGTTGTGTGGTTCTTTGTGTTCACCTCTATCAGGATATTCACCCAAGTTCCTTTTGTTATAATTAGGGGTGCAAGTGAGTGTTTCCTCCCTAGGTTACAGGTTCCTTAAGGAATGGAATTTTTATTCATGTTTATATCTATCCACTCATATTGTGCTATGAGTTGGGTCAAATATTTTAGTGTTCAGTAAATGTTCATTGGGTTAAATTGAATAAAAAATGAGGACTTGGGTACTGATTGCTAGCGAAACTCTTTATTTCCTAAACAAGGTTTATTAATCATCTCAAATTTTCAGCAGCGAATTTATTTTTTTTTTTTGAAATTGAGCAAGTGTCTTAGTGTCTGCCCTTTTCAACTAAATGAGCAAACATTTCTCTTTCAGGATTTGTTCATACAGATATGACGAAAGACTTGAAAGAAGAACATTTAAAGAAAAACATCCTTCTTGGGAGGTTTGGAGACCCCCTTGATGTGGCCCATGCAGTCGTGTTTCTTTTAGAGTCTCCGTACATTACAGGGCACGTCCTGGTGGTGGACGGAGGCTTGCAGCTCACCATGTAGCCGACTAATATGGCTATTATTAGAGTCAAGGGCACATATTGTTATACCTGCATTCGCTAATCAAACCTACTGATGCTACAAATGTTGATTTCTATCTTTATAAGAATATGTCTGTAGAGGACAGTGTGTGACCAGCTGTGCTTTCTAAATGACACGTACCTTCCAGGCTGCAGCAGTGTTAGTGTGTAGTCGCCCCTCGGTACCCACAGGGGTCTGCCCCAGGAGCCCCAGAGTCTTCAGATGCTCCGGTCCCTTACATACCGTAGCCTCCACAGTATTTGCATATAACCTACATATACTTTAAATCATCTTTAGATTATGCATAATACCTAACACAGTGTCAACGCTGTGTAAATAATTGAAGTACAGTGGAAATGCAATGTATTTTTGGAATTTGTGGAATTTTTTTTTTAATATTTTCTATCCGTGGTTGGTTGAATCCATGGATGTGGAAGTCATGGATGCCAAGGGCTGACTGTGTAGGTATTTTGCAAGTGATATAAACAGATGTTATCTTAATTTATACATTTTATGGCAAAAGTGGGAAAAATTATATGGTCTAATTGTCATTAGTTATTTCGTTTTATCAGGCTGAATACTCCAGAAGTTAACCTTGGAGGCCATTGCCAAAGTAAGAGTATTTACAGGGAATGGATAGGTGTCAATACCTTAGCAGCCCTGCTAGAGTTAAACATTGTATCATCCCTTTTGCCCCTTGGACAGTCATTTGATTTACAGGTTGAAAATGAATGTGGAGTTTGGTTTCTTTGAGTGGCATTGCTCCTCCTTGAGCCACTGGGCACAATAAACTGCAAGTGCAAGTGTGGACAGTTGACCCATCCTGTGGAAATTCTCAAAGATGGTGAGGGTTAACCCTTACTGTTTTAATACCTGGTACAGTTGTGAGCTGCGTAGATCTCATCAACTTAGGAAGTGGAAGTGTTTTGTTTTTTTAAATCCACAAAAACAGTTTAGCAGGCTACTTAAAAACAGCAATAATAATATTCTTGCCTGACATTTTAGAAAACTAGTAATTATGAACAATCATAAATAAGTAAATATGCAGTAACAGTGAGTTAAATGTCTTACAAGGAACAGGTTAAGCATTAGTCTTAAAAGAAGATGTTTGCCTGAGGTTAGAGATGAAGACACAAACTGAGTGAGAACATCAGATGGCATCTACTTTGCATTGAACTGTTTTGTGGGGAATATCGTGATCATTTTAAATGTCACTGGATTCATGTTGATTTTTATAATTTGTCATTTTAAAATGTTTTAAATATTTATTGCACCTTAAACAGCAATCTTTTTACAGTCTTATTGGAGCCGAAATGATTTATGTAAACAGATTTAATTTTATATTGAAAGTCGGTGCAAACGTATTAATAGGATATATTAAATGAATGCAGAGTAATAAAAGTAAAATAAAGTCAAATCTGTGTTCCAAATCAAGATTCCTGATTCCTTAAAAATTCTTTTGCACTGATCTTCAAAATAGCCTTCTTTACTTCGAGAAGTCTGTTTAGGACGTGAGCAAGCCAGTTAAGTGTAAGTTACTATTGTGACCGGACGGTCTGCTCACCGCAGGCACGGCGGTGCACAGACCGCGCTCAGGCGTGCACAGTGCCCGGCGCTCGCAGGGAAGCAGCGGTCGGGGCGGTGTCCGGCGTCCTGCGCACGGAGCACGCGCTTCTGCAGCGCCGCCTGCCCACAGGCCTTGCCGGGCGGCCGCGGGCCAGCGCCCTCCTCAGACTCACGTGCTCCGGACCCCGTGGGCCCGCCTCGGCTGGTGGTCGGCAAGGAAGCAGGTGCCACTGGAACGAATGGCGCTGAGGTGTGGCTTATGGATGGATTTAACCTTCAAGTGTGTATATTCACACGTCAAGACATGACCCCTTTTGAAGCGTCCACCCGCTCCCGCCCACATGGAATTTCTGGAAGGTGGAGCGAGGCCTTAAACAGGTGCAGCCAGCCGCCCCCGCCCCTCAGGTGACGTCTCCATTGGCGCCCACCGCCCGGGTGGGATGTGTTTCGTGCTCTCATCCTGGTGCTGAAATGGGTTGCCAGCTGTTGCTCATATTCAGAGATTGAAGAACTTCAGTGAAGTCTTAACAAGATAACTCAGCTGCAGCTCTTATATGGCTCTTAGGAGCCTGCAATCCAGTCTGTGTTGAGTACTTGTTAGGAAATGGTTTATGGTTAAAGCCAGTGTTAACGTGTTTGCATGGGACGTTTTTAAATTTGTGCTTTTCATATTTAGTTTTGGCTGCGTTGGGTCTTTGTTGCTATTCGCGGGCTTTCTCTAGTTGTGGTGAGCGGGCTTCTCATTGCAGTGGCTTCTCGTTGCAGAGCACGGGCTCTACGCACTTGGGCTTCAGTAGTTGTGGCGCACGGGGTTAGTTGCTCCGTGGCATGTGGGATCTTCCTGGACCAGGGCTCGAACCCGTGTCCCCTGCATTGGCAGGCGGATTCCCAACCACTGCGCCACCAGGGAAGCCCCCATATTCAGTTTATAAGAGGGTTTTTAACTGCTTTCTAAGAGAGAATATATGTTGTAAATTTCGGGGCAATAATTTATGTGAAGAAGATGATTTAATGTGTATGCTTCTGTTATCTGGAATAAAGGGAGAAGATTACTCTGGACATTAAAGAGTTATGCCTTACATTGCTGAAACATTTTTCCAAGCTTTTTAGATGGAAGTATGTGTAAGTTGAAAGGTCTTACCACTGCCGTAACTTGACAAACATACTACGAAGTATTTAATAATTTTTAAGTTTCTTTTATATTAATTTTATCTTTCAATTACATTGCAAGCTCCTGAGGGCAGAAACCATACGGTGTTTTCATTCTTTTCGTTTTAGTTAAATAACTCACTAAATATTGGTTGAATACCTACTAAGTGTCTTGTACATCTTTTGATTCCTCCACCTTACCCGCTTAGCTCTGAGAACATCTGGTACATCCCAGAACTACACTGATAAATCCTTTTATATGTTTTGATTCAAGATCAACAGTCGTTACATTGTGCTATAGTGGAGGGAGGGGTGGGTCATTGAAATATCAATACATCTGTTCCTTCAGTACACATCCTGGAATATTCTGTGACTCCTTTTTTGGCCATTTATCTCTGACTTTGATGCTTACTTTCAATTTATAACTGAATTTGAAATGCTAAGCCAATCAACTATTTTCTCTTAGGCAACATGACTGACTTGGAGGAATTACCACCAGTTTAATTTGGAACCCTTGGACTAATCATCCAAATGGGTGTGCTATCGGTATCACCTGGAGAATTTTTTCCCCCCAAATTTAAACACAAGTCAGGAGCCCTGTCCCTGGGAATTTTGCTATGGGTAGGGCGGGGTGAGGAAAATGTGGAGGTGCTTTTAGGAAAAGTTTTCAGTGATGCACAGTGTTCATTACTTCATTAAATAAGTATTTATTCATTCCTACTGCACACCAGACACTGCTAGTCACGGGAGGTGTAGTGGAAACGGACCCTGGTTCCCTGGAGCCCACAGGCTAATTGGTTTGGGTCGTGGGCAGGCAGACCTTCAACCATCACCGAACGTCAGGTTACAGCTGAGGTGAGCACGGGAAGAGCGAGGAGCTCTTGTTGCCATTGAATCCTCTTGCTCTTGCTGGGGATTTGAGCTGCTCTGGAAGGTCGGGAGGGGCTTCTCTGGGGCAGGATAGTTGAACTAAAAGTGAAGCCTTCGTCCAGAGGCAGCAGCGCGTAGTGCTGCTCTGGGGAGAGGGAAGATGCCGAGTTCGATTTTAACCAGGCTGAATTGAGGTGTCTTGCCGCTAAGAGGAGACCTCAAATACGCATGCGCGAGGACCTCCCGGGGTTGGGGGCGTGGGGGCAAAGGGCGCCCGGTGACTCGTCTCCGCGTGAACGGTAATTAAGGAGTGAAGAGCGTGCCCAGGTGAGGTTGCGGATCCGTGTAGCACCTGAGAGGTGCCGCGTGCAGTCCTCAGGGAGGGAGGGAGGGAGGGGGGCCCGGGGGAGCCAGGTGGGCCCGGGAAAGAGCCTGAGACGCGCTGGTCGGGCGGTGGGAGGGAAACAGGAGACGCCGGTCTTCACGCCGCCGCCGCCGCCGGTGGAAGGTTTTCCGGAAGGAAGGCGTCCTGAGTGTCGGTTCTCCTGGACTCGGTGAGTCGCGAGTAAAAAGGGGCTCTAGTGACGCGGGAATCTTTGGTTACGTGAACAAGAATGAATTTGCGGATTGGTGGGGACAGGAGGCAGAAGCTTGTGGGGGAGGAAATTAATTTGGGGCTTTACTTCACGTTACAAAGATCAGTTCGGCAAGGAAAAAAGCCTTAAATGTCAAAATGCTTAGTAGAAAATACAGCTGACCCCTGAACAACGCGGGCGTTAATCTGCGTATAACGGTATCCCCAGCGCCTCCGACCACGGGCCGTGTGGTAACTTTAGCGTTTACTACTGACAAGCGTCTGCGTACAAGCGGAGCCGCGAAACTCAAACCTGTGCTGTTCAAGGGTCAAGTGTATACAAGTGGATATTTTTCAGACCCCGGTATGTGGCAAGCGTACTTAAACATGGAAAGAAAAGATTGGTTAAATGGATTATGTTAAAATTAAGACCTTGTGTTCATCAGAAAACACCTTAAAATTATTAAAAAGGCTGATTACAAACTGACGGAAGGTTTTATGCAACATAGATAAGTAATAAACAGTTGACTATCAAAAATATGTACTGAGGGCTTCCCTGGTGGTGCAGTGGTTAAGAATCCGCCTGCCAATGCAGGGGACACGGGTTCGAGCCCTGGTCGGGGAAGATCCCACATGCCACAGAGCAACTAAGCTCGTGAGCCACAGCTGCTGAGCCTGCGCTCTAGAGCCTGTGCTCTGCAACAAGAGAAGCCACCACAATGAGAAGCCCGCGCACCACAGCAAACAGTAGCCCCCGCTCGCTGAAACTAGAGAGAAGCCCACGCATGGCAACAAAGACCCAGTGAAGCCAAAAATAAAATAAATTTTAAAAAATATGTAATGAACAAAAAATCAATAATAACCCAATGGGAAAATGGGCAAAAGATACAAAACAGGAATGTTACAGAAAAGGAAACATAGCCAACAGGTGTTGAACATATGTTGAAACTAATTAGGGGAATGCAAATCAAGACCATAGTGAGATTTCATTTGACGTTCAAGTGGCAAAAATGAACAAGTCTGATAATTCCAAGTGATACAGAGCAGGGCTTCTCAAACTTTAACATGAATCCCTTAAAGATATTTTAAAACTGCAGCTTCTGATTTAGCAGATTTGGAGTGGGCCCTGAGATGCTGCTTTTCTAATAAATTTCTAAGTTGATGCTGATGATCTGTGGACCACAATTTCGGCTGCAAGGTTGTGAAGGATGCAGACCAACAGGGTCTGTTAAATGTGACATTGCTGTTGGGAGTATAAATTGGTAGACAGTTTGGAAAATGGGTAGATGACCTGTAAAGTTGAGCACACACGTCTAACCCTACTATTAACCCAAGTCAGTTCTTCTTGCACCTGTGTACCAGGAAACATAGCAGAACCTGTCAGGTTTCTAACCAGATCTCCTCGGAACCCTTGCCATTTTTTTGCATATTGGTCTTGGTGTTGCTGTGCTTTCACTCCCAATAGCCAATCACCTTTGTCTCTTTGTTGACCGGCTGCCCTAGGGCTGTGCCTGCCTGCACAGAAAGCTAGATGTGCCTGGGAATTCATGTCCCCCGGGGGGTGGGGAGGAAGCCAGTGACTGACTGGTGTTGGGGGGGGCGTTAATACACCAGCACCCGTGTCCCCTGGTGGGGCAGCTCTGAGGTATGACTGTCTCCAGGGTTCCCACATCGGATTCAACCACAGTTACCTTCTGTAGGACTTTGCTTCATATCACAGCCTTACTTGGGCTCCCTTGTTCCCTGGTTCTACTTCTCCACTCTGTTACTGGTGTTCCCTGGATATACTTTTTCTTTTCTTTTCTTAACATGGTATACCTCTCTACTGAGGTGTTTTTTAAGCAAGTTTTTGTAGTTTCAGCATACACATCTTTCACATATTTGTTAATTCTATCCCTAAGTATATTGTGGGTTTTTTGAGACACAATTAATATATAACATTATATTAGTTTCAGGTGTACAACATAGTGATTTGATATTTGTATATATTGCAAAGATCACTACAATGAGTCTAGTTAACATTCTTCACCATACAGTTAAAAAAAATTTTTTTTCTTGTGATCATTGCCAAGACGAATATCAAGGAGTTTACTGCATATATTTTCTTTTAGGAGTTTTACGATTTCAGTTCTTATTTTCAAGTCTTTAATCCATTTGGGATTAGTTGTTGTTAGTGGTATAAGATAATAGTCCAGTTTCTTTTCTTTTCATGTGGCTGTCCAGTTTTCCCAGCACTGTTTGTTGAAGAGACTGTCCTTTCCTCATTGTATATTCTTGACTCTTCTGTTGTAAATTAACTATATATGTGTGGGTTTATTTATGGACTCTCTATTTCTGTTCCGTTGCACTACATGTATGTTTTTAAATGCTGATACCATACTGTTTTGATTACTATAGCTTTGCAATATAGTTTATAATAAGGGCGTGTGATGCCTCTAGGTTGGTTCTTCTTTTTCAAGATTGCTTGGCTGTTAAGGGTCTTTTGTGGTTCCATGCAAATTTTAGGTTTGTTTTGTTCTGTTTCTGTGAAAAATGCCATTAAAATTTTAATAGAGATTGCACTGAATCTGTAGATTGCTTTGGGTAGTAATTTTTAACCATATTAATTCTTGCAGTCTGTGAGCATGGATTTCTTTTTTTTTAATTTTTTTTTTGAAGTACAGTTGATATACAATGTTGTGTTGATTTCTGCTATACAGCAAAGTGATTCAGTTATACATATACATACATTCTTTTTTATATTCTATTCCATTATGGTTTATCACAGGATATTGAATATAGCTCCCTATGCTATACAGTAGGACCTTGTTGTTTATCCATTCTATATATAATAGTTTGCATCTGCTAACCCCAACTTCCCACTTCATCCCTCCCCCACCCCCCCTCTCCCTTGTCAACACAAATCTGTTCTTTAAAGACATCACTTTTTGATGGATGAGTGGCTTGCTTGTACAGGGAGGGGAGAAGTTAATGATGGCCATTTTGCAGACTATCACACGAACAAAAGCCTTGAAAATGTGCATCTCATTATAAAACCAGTGATTCTATTTCTGGGGATTTTTCTAAGCACATGAGTAAAGACGTGTCAAAGATTTAGCTACATGAAAGTTTATTTTAGAATTGCCTGTAATGGTGAAAAGTAGGAAGCAACCTAGATGTACAAAGATAAGAAATAAGTATATTTATTGTGGTCCTAATATATGCAAGACACTGAGTTGAGCCCTAAGGAGATACTGAACAACACAGAAAACCTCTGGCCTCAGATATCTTAAAGGCTAAAGGGGCAAGGTTGACATTAAACAGATAATCATACATTTGACTAATTGAGTATAAGTGTGCTAATTACCACAAAGGAAAACTACTGGGTGCTATGGAATCACCAAGGGATCTAAACTACTAAGGGCTGGTTTAGGAGAAGGGGCAGGAAATAAAGGGAAAGGATGAGGGAAGAGAGTATGGGGCAGAGCGAACAGCAGAAGGATTCTAAATGTATATGTATTTACATGGAAATGTGATCATAATAAACAGGTATGAGATGCTCATTAGACCTCCAAGTGGCGATGTCGAATTGTATTTATTTATTTATTTAAGTTTTGAATTTTATTTCATTTTTTTTATACATCAGGTTCTTATTAGTCATCAATTTTATACACATCAGTGTGTACGTGTCAATCCCAATTGCACAATTCATCACACCACCACCCCCACCCCCCTCCACTTTCCCCCCTTGGTGTCCATACATTTGTTCTCTACATCTGTGTCTCTATTTCTGCCCTGCAAACCGGTTCATCTGTACCATTTTTTTAGGTTCCACATATATGCATTAATATACGATATTTGTTTTTCTCTTTCTGACTTACTTCACTTTGTATGACAGTCTCTAGATCCATCCACGTCGCTACAAATGACCCAATTTCTTTCCTTTTTATGGCTGAGTAATATTCCATTGCATATATGTACCACATCTTCTTTATCCATTCGTCTATCGATGGGCATTTAGGTTGCTTCCATGTCCTGGCTATTGTAAATAGTGCTGCAGTAAACATTGGGGTGCATGTGTGTTTTTGAATTATGGTTTTCTCTGGGTATATGCCCAGTAGTGGGATTGCTGGGTCATATGGTAATTTTATTTTTAGTTTTTTTAAGGAACCTCCATACTGTTCTCCATAGTGGCTGTATCAATTTACATTCCCACCAACAGTGCAAGAGGGTTCCCTTTTCTCCACACCCTCTCCAGCATTTGTTGTTTGTAGATTTTCTGATGACGCCCATTCTAACTGGTGTGAGGTGGTACCTCATTGTAGTTTTGATTTGCATTTCTCTAATAATTAGTGATGTTGAGCAGCTTTTCATGTGCTTCTTGGCTATCTGTATGTCTTCTTTGGAGAAATGTCTATTTAGGTCTTCTGCCCATTTTTATATTGGGTTGTTTGTTTTTTAAATATTGAGCTGCATGTGCTGTTTATATATTTTGGAGATTAATCCTTTGTTCGTTGATTCATTTGCAAATATTTTCTCCCATTCTGAGGGTTGTCTTTTCGTCTTGTTTATGGTTTCCTTTGCTGTGCAAAAGCTTTGAAGTTTCATTAAGTCCCATTTGTTTATTTTTGTTTTTATTTCCATTACTCTAGGAGGTGGATCAAAAAAGGTCTTGCTGTGATTTGTGTCAAAGAGTGTTCTTCCTATGTTTTCCTCTAAGAGTTTTATAGTGTCTGGTCCTACATTTAGGTCTCTAATCCATTTTGAGTTTATTTTTGTGTATGGTGTTAGGGAGTGTTCTAATTTCATTCTTTTACATGTAGGTGTCCAGTTTTCCCAGCACCACTTATTGAAGAGACTGTCTTTTCTCCATTGTATATCCTTGCCTCCTTTGTCATAGATTAGTTGACCATAGGTGCGTGGGTTTATCTCTGGGCTTTCTATCTTGTTCCATTGATCTATGTTTCTGTTTTTGTGCCAGTACCGTATTGTCTTGATTACTGTAGCTTTGTAGTATAGTCTGAAGTCAGGGAGTCTGATGCCTCCAGCTCCATTTTTTTCCCTCAAGACTGCTTTGGCTATTCGGGGTCTTTTGTGTTGCCACACAAATTTTAAGATTTTTTGTTGTAGTTCCGTAAAAAATGACATTGGTAATTTGATAGGGATTGCACTGAATCTGTAGACTGCTTTGAGTAGTAGAGTCATTTTCACAATATTGATTTTTCCAGTCCAAGAACATCGTATATCTCTCCATCTGTTGGTATCATCTTTAATTTCTTTCATCAGTGTCTCATAGTTTTCTGCATACGGGTTTTTGTCTCCTTAGGTAGGCTTATTCCTGGGTATTTTATTCTTTTTGTTTCAGTGGTAAATGGGAGTGTTTCCTTAATTTCTCTTTCAGATTTTTCATCATTAGTGATAGGAATGCAAGAGATTTCTGTGCATTAATTTTGTATCCTGCAACTTTACCAAATTCATTGATTAGCTCTAGTAGTTTTCTGGTGGCACCTTTAGGATTCTCTATGTATAGTATCATGTCATCTGCAAACAGTGACAGTTTTACTTCTTCTTTTCCAGTTTGTATTCCTTTTATTTCTTTTTCTTCTCTGGTTGCCATGGCTAGGACTTCCAAAACTATGTTGAATCATAGTGGTGAGAGTGGACATCCTTGTCTTGTTCCTGATCTTAGAGGAAATGCTTTCAGTTTTTCACCATTGAGAATGATGTTTGCTGTGGGTTTGTCCTATATGGCCTTTATTATGTTGAGGTAGGTTCCCTCTATGCCCACTTTCTGGAGAGTTTTTATCATAAATGGGTGTTGAATTTTGTCAAAAGCTTTTTCTGCATCTATTGAGATGATCATATGGTTTTTCTTCTTCAATTTGTTAATATGGTGTATCACATTGATTGATTTGCATATATTGAAGAATCCCTGCATCCCTGGGATAAATCCCACTTGATCATGGTGTATAATCCTTTTAATGTGTTGTTGAATTCTGTTTGCTAGTATTTTGTTGAGGATTTTTGCATCTATATTCATCAGTGATATTGGTCTGTAATTTTTCTTTTTTTGTAGTATCATTGTCTGGTTTTGGTATCAGGGTGATGGTGGCTTTATAGAATGAGTTTGGGAGTGTTCCTTCCTCTGCAATTTTTTGGAAGAGTTTGAGAAGGATGGGTGTCAGCTCTTCTCTAAATGTTTGATAGAATTCACCTGTGAAGCCATCTGGTCCTGGACTTTTGTTTGTTGGAAGATTTTAAATCACAGTTTCAATTTCATTACTTGTGATCGGTCTGTTCATATTTTCTATTTCTTCCTGGTTCAGTCTTGGAAGGTTATACCTTTCTAAGCATTTGTCCATTTCTTCCAGGTTGTCCATTTTATCGGTATAGAGTTGCTTGTAGTAGTCTCTTAGGATGCTTTGTATTTCTGCATTGTCTATTGTAACTTCTCCTTTTTCATTTCTAATTTTATTGATTTGAGTCCTCTCCCTCTTTTTCTTGATGAGTCTGGCTAATGGTTTATCAATTTTGTTTATCTTCTCAAAGAACCAGCTTTTAGTTTTATTGATCTTTGCTGTTGTTTTCTTTGTTTCTATTTCATTTATTTCTGCTCTGATCTTTATGATTTCTTTCCTTCTGCTAACTTTGGGTTTTGTTTGTTCTTCTTTCTCTAGTTCCTTTAGGTGTAAGGTTAGATTGTTTACTTGAGATTCTTCTTGTTTCTTTAGGTAGGCTTGTATAGCTATATACATCCCTCTTACAACTGCTTTTGCTGCATCCCATAGGTTTTGGATCGTTGTGTTTTCATTGTCATTTATCTCTAGGTATTTTTTGATTTCCTCTTGAATTTCTTCAGTGATCTCTTGGTTATTTAGTAAAGTATTGTTTAGCCTCTATGTGTTTGTGTTTTTTACTTTTTTTCCCCTGTAATTCATTTCTAATCTCATAGCGTTGTGGTTGTAAAAGATGCTTGATATGATTTCAGTTTTCTTAAATTTACTGAGGCTTGATTTGTGATCGAAGATGTCATCTATCCTGGAGAATGTTCTGTGCGCACTTGGGAAGAAAGTGTAATCTGCTGTTTTTGGATGGAATGTCCTATAAATATCAATTAAACCTATGTGGTCTAATGTGTCATTTAACGCTTCTGTTTCCTTATTTATTTTCATTTTGGATGATCTGTCCATTGGTGTAAGTGAGGTGTTAAAGTCCCCCACTATTATTGTGTTACTGTCAGTTTCCTCTTTTATAGCTGTTAGCATTTGCCTTGTTTATTGAGTTGCTCCTATGTTGTGTGCATATATATTTATAATTGTTATCTCTTCTTCTTGGATTGATCCCTTGATCATTATGTAGTGTCCTTCCCTGTCTCTTGTAACATTCTTTATTTTAAAATCTGTTTTATCTGATAGGAGTATTGCTACTCCAGCTTTCTTTTGATTTCCATTTGCATGGAATATCTTTTTCCATCCCCTCACTTTCAGTCTGTATGTGTCCCTCGGTCTGAAGTGGGTCTCTTGTAGACAGCATATATATGGGTCTTGTTTTTGCATCCATTCAGCAAGCCTGTGTCTTTTGTTCGGAGCATTTATCCATTCACGTTTAAGGTAATTATCGATATGTATGTTCCTATGACCATTTTCTTAATTGTTTTGGGTTTTTTTTTGTAGGTCCTTTTCTTCTGTTTCCCACCTAGAGAATTTCCTTTAGCATTTTTTGTAGAGCTGGTTTGGTGGTGCTGAATTCTCTTAGCTTTTGCTCGTCTGTAAAGCTTTTGATTTCTCCATCAAATCTGAATGAGATCCTTGCTGGGTAGAGTAATCTTGGTTGTAGGTTCTTCCCTTTCATCACTTTAAGTATATCATGCCACTCCCTTCTGGCTTGTAGAGTTTCTGCTGAGAAATCAGCTGATAACCTTATGGGAGTTCCCTTGTATGTTGTCATTTTTCCCTTGCTGCTTTGAATAATTTTTCTTTGTCTTTAATTTTTGCCAATTTGATTACTGTGTGTCTCGGTGTGTGTCTCCTTGGGTTTATCCTGTATGGGACTCTGTGCGCTTCCTGGACTTGGGTGGCTATTTCCTTTCCTATGTTAGGGAAGTTTTCGACTATAATCTCTTCAAATATTTTCTCTGGTCCTTCTCTCTCTCTTCTCCTTCTGTGACCCCTATAATGCGAATGTTGTTGCGTTTAATGTTGTCCCAGAGGTCTCTTAGGCTGTCTTCATTTCTTTTCATTCTTTTTTCTATATTCTGTTTTGCAGCAGTGAATTCCACCATTCTGTCTTCCAGGTCACTTATTCCTTCTTCTGCCTCAGTTATTCTGCTATTGATTCCTTCTAGTGTATTTTTCATTTCAGTTACTGTATTGTTCATCTCTGTTTGTTCTTTAATTCTTCTAGGTCTTTGTTAAACATTTCTTGTATCTTCTCGATCTTTGCCTCCATTCTTTTTCCGAGGTCTTGGATCATCTTCATTATCATTATTCTGAATTCTTTTTCTGGAAGGTTGCCTATCTCCACTTCATTTAGTTGTTTTTCTGGGGTTTTATCTCGTTCCTTCATCTGGTACATAGTCCTCTGCCTTTTCATCTTGTCTGTCTTTCTGTGAATGTGGTTTTTGTTCCACAGGCTGCAGGATTATAGTTCTTCTTGTTTCTGCTGTCTGCCCTCTGGTGGATGAGGCTATCTAAGAGGCTTGTGCAAGTTTCCTGATGGGAGGGACTGATGGTGGGTAGATCTGACTGTTGATCTGGTGGGCAGAGCTCAGTAAAACTTTAATCCACTTGACTGCTTATGGGTGGGGCTGGGTTCCCTCCCTGTTTTTTGTTTGGCCCAAGGCAACCCAACACTGGAGCCTACCTGGGCTCTTTGGTGGGGCTAGTGGCGGACTCTGGGAGGGCTCACGCCAAGGAGTACCTCCTGGAACTTCTGCTGCCAGTGTCCTTGTCCCCACGGTGAGCCACAGCCAGCCCCCGCCTCTGCAGGAAACCCTCCAACACTAGCAGGTGGGTCTGGTTCAGTCTCCTATGGGGTCACTGCTCCTTCCCCTGGGTCCTGATGCGCACACTACTTTGTGTGTGCCCTCCAAGCGTGGAGTCTCTGTTTCCCCCAGTCCTGTCGAAGTCCTGCAGTCAAATCCCACTAGCCTTCAAAGTCTGATTCTCTAGGAATTCCTCCTCCCGTTGCCAGACCCCCAGGTTGGGAAGCCTGACGTGGGGCTCAGAACCTTCACTCCAGTGGGTGGACTTCTGCGGTATAAGTGTTCTCCAGTCTGTGCGTCACCCACCCAGCAGTTGTGGGATTTGATTTTACTGTGATTGCGCCCCCTCCTACCGTCTCATTGTGGCTTCTCCTTTGTCTTTGGATGTGGGGTATCTTTTTTGGTGAGTTCCAGTGTCCTCCTGTCGATGATTGTCCAGCAGCTAGTTGTGATTCTGGTGTTCTCGCAAGAGGGAGTGAGAGCACATCCTTCTACTCTGCCACCTTGGTTCCTTTGAGCATGGATTTCTGTTTCTTTCATTAATGTCTTGTAGTTTTATATATTCAGGTCTTTCACTTCTTTGGTTAAATTTATTCCTAGGTATTTTATTCTTTGATGCAATTGTAAATGGAATTGTTTTCTTAATTTCTGGACAATGTCTTTCTGATAGTTTATTATTAGTGTACAGAAATGCAACATATTTTTGTATATTTTGTTTCCTGCAGCTTTACTAAATTTGTTTATTCTAACAGGTTTTTTTTGGTATTTTTGGTGAGTATTTTGGGTTTTCTCTATATAATATCATGTCTTCAAATAGTGACAGTTTTACTTCTTCCTTTATAATTTGAATGCCTTTTATTTCTATTTCTTCCCTAATTACATTGGCTAGAATTTCCAATACTTTGTTGAATAAAGTGTTGAGAGTGGACGTATTTGTTTTGTTCCTGATCTTAGAGGAAAGGCTTTCAGCTTTTTTGATATCACCATGATATCAGCTATGTTCTTGTATTTGGTCTTTATTATGTTGAAATATGTTCCCTCTATATCCACTTTGTTGAGAGCTTTTATCACAAGTGGATGTTGAATGCTTTTTCTACATCTATTGAAATGGTCATATGATTTTTATCCTTTGTTTTGTTAATGTGGTGTGTCACATCCTTGCATCCCTGGATTAATCCCATTTCATCATGGTATATAATCCTTTTAATGTACAGTTGGCCCTTGAACACAGGTTTGAACTGCATGGGTCCACTTATATACACATTTCTTTCACTGAATACATTCTAAAGTACTGCACAGTCTGAGGTTGGTTGAATCCATGTATGCAGAGTCATGGTTAGAAGGGTTGCATATAAAGTTATACGTGGGTTTTCAACTGCCCCTATCCCCTGTGTTGTTCAAGGATCAACTATATTGTTGAGTTTGGTTTGCTAATGTTTTGTTGAGGATTTTTGCATCAGTATTCATCAGGGACATCACAAATATTAGCCTATAATTTTCTTTTCTTGTGGCATCCTTGTCTGGTTTTAATATCAGGGTAATGCGGGCATTGTAAAATGAGTTTGGAAGTATTCCCTCCTCTTCTGTTTTTTGGAAGAGTTTGAGAAGGATTGGTAGCAATTCTTCTTTAAATGTTTGGCAGAATTGACCAGTGAAGTCATCTGGCCTGGACTTTCTTTTTTGGGGAGAGGTTTTGGATTACTGATTAAATCTCCTTATTAGTGATTGGTCTGTTCAGATTTTCTGTTTCTCCATGATTCAGTCTTGATAGGTTGTATGTTTCTAGGAATTCATCCATTTCTTCTAGGTTGTCCAGTTTGTTGGTGTATAATTGTTCCTAGTAGTCTGTTATGATCCTGTGGTATCAGTTGTAACATCTCTTTTGTTTCTGATTTTATTTATATGAATCCTCTCTGAGTCCTTTATTTTCCCCTGACGAGTCTAGCTAAAGTTTGTCTATTTTGTTTATCTTCTCAAAAAACAAGCTCTTCATTTCATTGATCCATAATTGGCAGAACCATCACGTTGGTTCTTTGACCTGTGGAGTAAGAGTCATCATGATAGGAAAGGACAAGGGGAAACCACTGACATTTCTGCACAAGACAGTGAATCAGAAGCAATACTATATCCGTGTTGGCTGGTAGAGATTAATGTCAGTTTCAAAGACTGAATGGTGGAGGGGAGGGTGGTGATTCCTACCATATCCTTTTTTTTTTTTTCTTTTTATAAAGCATTTTAATTTGTTTATTTTTGGCTGCATTCGGTCTTTGTTGCTGGGTGCGGGCTTTCTCTAGTTGTGGCGAGCGGGGGCTACTCTTAGTTGCGGTGCGCAGGCTTCTCATTGCAGTGTCTTCTCTTTGTTGCAGAGCACGGGCTCTAGGTGCGTGGGCTTCAGTGGCTGTGGTGCGTGGGTTCAGTAGTTAAGGCTCGCAGGATCTAGAGCACAGGCTCAGTAGTCGTGGCGCACGGGCTTAGTTGCTCCGTGGCATGTGAGGTCTTCCTGGACCAGGGCTCAAACCCATGTCCCCTGCTTTGGCAGGCGAATTCTTAACCACTGTGCCACCAGAAAAGTCCCTCCTATCCCTTTTTAATTAGTGAGATTGTCCCTGCAAAGAACTGATGCACTATGGTTGGGGATGGTGAACTATTACACATTGAAACAAGTAACTTCCTTACCACAGCTGCTGTATCAGATACGATGTCTTAATAGGATTAGATCAGCACAGCCTGTGACACCTTATGTGCAGGTATTGACAATGTAGAGTGGCTTCTTTATGTATCTATCATGGAGGAGGATCAGAAGCAGTTCACATACACTTAGAATGGATGAAGGTGCACATTTATGGTCTTGCCCTAGCGCTGAATCAACTCTCCTTCCCTCTGTCACAATACAATGCAAAAGGTCTCGATGTTCTGAACATTCAGCACGATGTCATGATCCCCTCTGTTGATGCTACTGTGCTAGTGGACAACGCACTATACTCCCTTGTCCCTTTGTGTTTTCATCACATCAGTCTGGCAAAGCCACACATTTAGATGGTCACCTCTTGGTTTTCTCTGTGCTTGTACCGAAAAAGCTAAAGGCTGTGTTAGAAAGTCATATAAAAGGGCAAATTGGTTCTACACCGAATATATGACTATCACCCTCAAATGGTGATTTTATTTTCTCTGTAGAGTCTGAGGAGTTACCTTCTCGGGGAGGGGCATTGGGGTCTGAGGAGAGTGAGAAGGCGTGAGTTTGTCATTATGGAGGTGAGAAGGTGAGGTGAGCAGAGGAAGATAGTAACGTTGCCAGATAGTATTGAGGACCATCTCTGAAGACCAGCTATGAGAACATTGAGGCACAGAGTATCTATAATTATGTCTCCTCCAATTTTCATTTCTGGAGACTTTCTGGAGTTAATAGTTGCCTTGTTTTATATTTTTTTTAGTTTGAAATGTGTCCATCAAGACTCTACCCCCCAGTCTCTTCAGCAGAACTCTAAAACTCCTCTCAATACTGTGGTCCATCAATTTTTGTTTGTTTGCGATACCTTTACTAGTGCCCCTCCCCCAAATCCACCTGCTCCAATCTAGGCTGTATGCTTTTTAGTGTCCTGCACAACTTTCAAACTAGGACTTCCCTTTATCACTGTCCTAGAAAGTTCTTTCGATTTATTTCTGTCATGGATGACCTCTTTCCTAGGTAGCAGAGATTGCTGGTTCTTCTCCAAACTCCATTTTCCCCTTCTTTAATAATAATTTTTCATTTGACACATGAATGTCTACAATTAAAAACTACATTTCCCAAACTGCCTTGCAGCTGGGTGTGGCCATGTGACTGAATTCTGACCAATAAAATGTAAGCCTCAGTATCTTGTTCACCATAACTCTAGTGCTTAACACAAGTGATGGACTCAGATGCACAAGAAATATTTGTTGACTTTCTAAGTCAGTATGTTTCCTCAGCTGGGAGCCCTTCCTCTCTTGACGGTTTTTCCAGCTTATTGAAATTTCACTCTTCAAGGCTGCTCTCCATTTCCTCCGAGAAGTTTTCCTTGTCCCCTCTCCTCCCCCATTAGCATTATTTCTTATACTAATGTTTATACCTAAATTGGGGAGTTACAGCTCCCCAATATCCATTTTTTATCCAAAGATATCCATTTTTTGGATAATAGTGGTCTCTGTGTGGTTGCTATAATGCCCAGGTTGCTTTGATATGAAAAGCACTATATACTGTTCTGTGACATTTTTAGCACTGGCTGCAACAAACAAAAAGTTGATAAAAGAGAGAAAGTCCTCTGGCTTGCAGGGGGAAAAATACCTTGCGTTAGTTTAGTCTTTACTAGTCTCCATTGGATTGTGTGTTTAGATTGAGGGTCTTTATTTTTTACTTCTCATTGCCTTGTCCTGCGTCTGGACCATGACATAAGAAAATTGACTTTGACAAAACTGAGTTTGATGGGTGACAATTAGATTAGATTAGTATTGGGAATCTTTTCCATATTTAAGGTTACTGATATCGTGGAAGAAAAAGCAATCAGAGATTAACAAAATTCCACAACTGTTATTATCAGTGAAGGTTTTTCTGGAGAGTGAAATAAGATGTCAAGTCACCTGCTTTAAAACTCATGAATGACAACAAATGGAAAACTTAGAAAAGGGCTACAGTCAAGTTGGGGTGAAGGAAAGAGAGTTTGTGGGAACATACGTGTACTCAGCCCCCATTCCCACAGTATCCTGGGTTCTAATCACGGGACAGACGTGAGGGGAAGGGCTGCGTGGTGCCCACGGTCAGAGTGTGTGCTGTGTGGTTCAGAGGCCATTGCCACAGAGGTGCGCCTGCTTGCAGGGCAGGCAGCTTGATCACGCAACACACCAGACACTGGGGAAATGTTTACTACGTTAGGAGCAGAAGCCAAAGTGGTGGGACTTTGATATAATAAACTGGAATGTGTTTATAAGACAATGATTCCATTGCGGGGATGCCCTTCTTCCACCAAATACATGGCCTGAAAAAGAAAGGGAGGGTTCTGCTATGTCAGCAAACAAGAGGAAAATGGGGGGAAGTTCCACGTAAATTAGCATCACAATGCTCAAAGTTTTAGAAATAAATTTAACAGAAGTATAAGCTCTCTACACTGAAAACTACAGAATATTGATTGCTGAGAGAAACTAAAGATCTAAATGAATAGAGAAATTTACTATGTTCTTAGACTGTGAAGGCCTCAGTATTGTGAAGATGTTAGTCTTTAAAAAAATTGATCTATATATAGATTCAGTACAATTTCAATCAAAATTAGAGCAGCTTTTTTTTAAACATAGAAATTGATAGGCCGATTCTAAAATTTATAAGGAAATATGAACAACATAGATTAGTCAAAGCAATTTCCTATAAGGTGAGCAAAATTAGAAATTACAACCTACTATCAAGACTAAATGTAATGCTATTAGGCAGTGTGGTATATGGTATTGGTGAAGGATAGACATATAGATTAATGCAACCAAAGTGGGAACCCAGGAGGGGGTCCACTCAAGAACAGGTGATAGTTTTTTGTCAAAGGGGCCAAGGAAATTCAATGAAAAAAGGAAAGTGTGTGTAGTCAGTCATCTAGAAAAACCAACCGTGACCCTGACTTCACACCAAAGTTAAGTTGAAATGCATAAGATGTAAATATAAAAACAAAAATTATAAAACTTCTAGAAGAACACAGAGGAAAAAGACTTTGTGACTTTGAGATAGAAATGACTTAGGTGGGACACAGGAGGCAAAAATCATAGACAAAAAAACCCCTGGTAAATTGGGTTTTATCAAAATCAAGAATTTTTGCTCTTTGGAAGACACCGTGAGGAAAATGAAAAGGTAAGTCATAGACTATGAGAAACTATTTACAATACTATATATGATAAAGGACTTGTATCCAGAAAATATAACAAGTTGTTACAACCAAAATAATAAGACAACCAAATTAAAAAAATGGCTGAAAGAATTGACTAGACACTTCAAAAAAGAATATGAATGACCGTAAGTACATGAAGAGATGCTCAGTAGCTTTAGTGATAGGGGAAATTAAATTAAAACCACAGTGAGACACCACTGTATGCCCATTGGAATGGCCCAAATGAGAAAGACTGATGAGACAGATTGTTGCTGAGGATACGGAGTGGCCAGGACTCCCCTGTGCTGCCAGTGGGCATGTAAACCGTTAAAACTCTTTGAAAAACTGTTTAGTAGTAGCTTAAAAAATGAAACGCACAGCTACCCGACAACTCAGCCATTCCACTGCTAGGTATTTTCCCGACACAATTTAAAATGTGCGTCCCTACAAAGCTTTGTAGGTGGTTGTGCACAGCAGCTTTATTGATAATAGCCAGAACAGTGAGCACCTGTGTGATCATTAATAAGAGCGTGGATAAAGGATAGGATACCCTACAGTGGAATACCGCTGAGCAGTGCAAAGAGCCAGCCTCTGCGTGCGCGGCGGATTGTGAAATTAGCGAGTGGAAGAAGCCGCTCAAAAGAGTCCATGCTGTGGAGCTCTAGTTACAGAAAGCCTAGAAAGTGCAAACAATCTAAACAGCAGGAAGCATTTGAGTAGTTGCCTGGCCTGTGGGCGGACGGAGGGTGGACCACAGGGCGCCCTGGGAACCTTTTACGGTGGTGGGAAGGTTTTGTATCTTCATCGGGATGTATATTTCTTCAAAATTAATCCAATTACACACTTTAAATATATGAGTTATACCTCAGTAAAGTGGATCAGAGGGAAAGGGAGGTGGTAGTAGATTTGTGACCTTGGTGAGACTCCATCCTGGGCACACCATCCGGAGAACAGAATTCCTTCCCTGTGCCAAGGGGGCAGGACGTCTGTGTAAGTAACAGTCCTGTAGTGACACGCCATATGTGTCGTCTCTATAACATTTGCCAAAACAACCAAAGTCATTACTTAGCCTCTTAATTAGAAGCCGCTAAGTTGTCTTCAACAGTAAATAGAATCACTTTTAGTTTAGACTAAATAGAAATGTTTAGTTTTCGTTTCTTCCTCTGAAAGCTTTGGGGTGAACGGGGCTGATGTGGTTTCAGAATATATCCTGGAGGGGCCCTTGGTTCCTTCCTGAGAGTGACAGAAATCTGTGCCTTATCTTTAAGTTACTTCAGCTGGCTAACAGATTCATCTGTTTGTGGATATACTTGAAAGTAATACCCTTTTCACTTGCCACGAGTGTGTAGGAACCTTGTTTGTGTGTATCTTACTGGAATTTGAGTGACCTCTTATACTAACTTTTTGTCCACTGAAAGGTAATCATGTCACTATTTTTAGTGCCTTTTCATAAACGCTCAAACCCTGGTCCCAGCAGAGGGTTTCACATCTTTCACAGTAAAGCTTATTGGAAAGAAGACATGGCCTTTGGGGGCAGAAAGTCCCGGTTTTAAGCCCAGCTTTGCAACTAACTGACTGTGACTTGGGTGAGCCCCATCCCTCCTTTGAGCCTGTTTCCTCGTCCGCAAAAGAGAGTAGCAATTCCTAGAGTTGTCGTAAGGGTTAAATTAAATAGCATCCAAGTACCAGAATAACGACTGGCACATAGTAGGTGCTTAGTAAAGGCTGCTTCCACTCCTTATAGGACTTCGGGGCTCCTTGTGGGGCGTCGTATGTGGGGTCCTCCCAGTGCTGCGAGCTTTATATTTTGTGCTCCAGTATTCTCACTTTTATTGAGGTACTTTCTGAGCCCTCCTTTTCAAGTCCTGTTTTCAGCTTTATCTGTTCATGTTGATCTGAAACATGTGGGTTATGAGCGGCATGATTTCTGGTTTACTCACGAGATACTAACCCTGATCTGCATCTCTGAGCGTGAGAGCTTGTTCTGAAATCAGTGCTGCTGTGTGGATTACACTCTTTCCATCACTCTACTGCCCTTGCTTAAGGGGCCGTTGAGAAGTAAATATTTGTCCCTTTAGGCCAGTAGGGGACGGGCACGCCAGCCGGCAACTTCCCCACAGTTCCCCAGAGTCTGACTCGGTTTACTCGTCCCTTGCCCTGTGGCTCTGTTGTGCTGAGCCCAGGTTAATCCTGTGGCCATTGCTGTTCCGCAGCTTTTGTGCCTTGGCCCGGGCTCATGGTCTGCCTCAAGCAGCCACACACACACACACGCGATGTCATTCCAAGCCTGCTTCTGACCTTTGACCCGTAGTGCCGGTGGGGCTGCGGCACATCCCCGCGGGTCCTCTGAGCGCTGGCGTCCACAGTGGCCACGCTCTGCCTTCCAGTTTCCACACCTGGGAACACGGTGTATCCATCTCGTGAGTGAGAAACACAACCTGAGAGCAAGCAGACAGAGACCCTAACACTGTAAACACATCCTGCTCTTGTGGAAAGAGCATCTACTGTCCAAAGCTTCAGAAATAGCATCTGTGTAGTTCAGTATTTAAATCTAATTTTTATCTGTATTGCTTATACATCATTTGGAGTCATTTCCTGTCCCTCAGAGGGAAACACTTTAGTCTCTGATCCATGTGGTGCTAGCCTCCTTATTTCTAGTGAGCACATCTGTTGCATTTTCAGAATTAGGCGTTCTGTATCGGCTCCCCACTGAGGAAGAAGAGGATTTACCCCCCTTCCCGACCTACACCCCACACTGCGGCCGGCGAGCACACTCCCCCTCCCCCGTCCCCCCCAGAGTGAGGTCAGGATCAGCACCTCCATCATGATAATCATATAAACACGATTCTCAGCTGAGCTCCACACTATATGATGACTACTTTTCCTTTCCTGCGAAACATTTTGTTTTCCCTGGAATTGATAATATTGTTTGTTTATTTGTTTAGTTTTCTGCGTCCTCAGCACTCACTAATCCCAAAGCCTTCCCAGTTGTGTAAAGGTCCTCTTGGTGTCTGCAGAAACGTTGCGTATAAATTCATCAACTTCATAAATCTCTCCAGATCTGATCTGTTTCAACCTTGACTGGTTGTTCTATAGATCTGCCGCAGAGCTGTCATCCTGGGATCTGCCCTCAAGATCACCTTGTAGCTTCCCTTGGCCTCTCCTGTCCATTGGGTCCCCTGTCCCATGGACCTCATGTCTCCCTTTCCTTGATATACGACCTCAACTGGTAGAGCACATCTTCCAGCAACTTCCTGAGAAAAAGTACATGGGGGATAAAATTTTTGAGACCTTCATTGTTTGAAAATGTCTTCCATTACTCCTCTTTACTAAATTGGCTGCGTATAGAATGCCAGGTTAGAAATCATTTTCCCTCAGAATTTTGAAGGAATTGCTCCACTGTCTTAAGTCTTCCAGTGTTGCTATTTGGAAGTTTTAAATGAAACCTCTTTTTTTTTTTTTTTTGGTGTGCGTATTTCCCTCTGGAAGTTCTCAGGCCCTTCTCTGTGCCCCTGGTGTTACAACAGTTTATTCTGGCGTGCTTTCTATGGTGTGAGTCTTTTTTCATCCATTGGTGGACACTTTCAATCTCTCTTTTTTTTTTTTTCCTGCCTACTTTCTGGGAGAGTTCCCCAATTTTATCTTCAAACTACATTTGAGTATTTAATTTTAGCTACTTATTTTTAATTTCCAAGAGTTCCTTTTCATTTTGTGAACAGTCTTCATAGCGTCCTGTGCTTGTTTCCTGGGTGCAGTGTTTTCATCTATTTCTCTGAGCTCACTGATAGTAGAAGCTCTTTTTCTGTGTACTCTGTTTCTCCAGGCTGCCTTATTTTTGGTCCTTATCATGTTAGATGCTGTCCTCACATCTTTCGTGACCCTTGTTCCCCACTCAGTTTCCCGTGCAACCTGTCTGAGGGGGTCAGAGAATCTGATTGCTTCCAAAACGTATTTTCAACCAGTCCTGCTGTTTTAAGCTCTGCCGTCACCTCGACTTCCCAAAGTACCAAATACTCTGAATTCTAGGGTTGTTCTGGGGGCCTGTCATGGAAATTGGGTTGTATTTCAGTTTTCCCCATTCAGCCAAAATTCAGCTTTAAGTTGTTAGCAACTTGCACTGCTGCGTAGCTGTCAAAGCGCTCTTACATGTGTCTCCTCTCCTTTCCCTCTACCTCGACGCCCTGCTGTCTGGGGACATAGCGGG
This sequence comes from Balaenoptera physalus, assembly GCF_965194825.1. Classification (NCBI taxonomy): domain Eukaryota; kingdom Metazoa; phylum Chordata; class Mammalia; order Artiodactyla; family Balaenopteridae; genus Balaenoptera; species Balaenoptera physalus. The sequence goes on from NC_138886.1 coordinate 121,455,905, forward strand.
GCTAAAAGCGCCTGTGTCCCAGGCCCCGTCTTCAGTTGGAAATCCACCCGTGCTGTTTCAGTGCATGTTTCCCTACCACTTATTTACATTTTGTGATGGAACATTGTTTTCATGACCTGAATGCACGTTCTTGGAGAGGGTTGACACCGCTGGTGACGTTGGGAGGGATTCTCGGGACAAGATCCAGCATCCCGGGGAGCCTGCGCACATCCGGGGAGGTTGCCTCCACTGAGTCAGCAAATGAAGACCCGGTTCCGGGGCCCCTGGGAGACGGCCTCACTGGCAGAGAACAGACTGTCTTGCAGTCTGCTGTTCTCATCAAGATGCTGCAAAGAACGTGTGCAGTACCGCTGTCTCCAGGAAGGTGGTTTCTTTACTGACTTTATAGAGACTCTGTGAGAACACAGCAGACACATACAGCCCTTAGAACCAGCGCAGCAGGGAGGGGACTAGGACTCCTGATCCTCCGAAGACACGGATTCTCCAGGTTTCAGGTATCGGAATCATCTGTACGGCTTGTCAAAGCCCAGAGTCTGATTCCTTGGTGGGTGTCGGGTGCAGGGATTCGCAGCTCAAGTGTCTGACGGTCTGGCGGTCTCACTGGGAGAACTGATGCTCTAAGGGGTGAACAGGCCATTGAAAGGAGGAATTCAGTGGAAGGAGGAATTCAATGGAAGCAGGGTTCGTGTCTAACCCCCCAAAGGAGGAATTCAGTGGAAGCAGGGTTCGTGTCTAACAAGGAGTTATTTCTAGTGAAATATGGAAACTCCCTAACTAGATACAGTTTTAACATAGAGGAGAGATCACTGAGTATGAATAAAGCAGAATATCACATGCCGTGGGATATGTCAGACGCTCTGAACAGCATGGGTTAATAATGGGTTTTTCTGGTTTCGTGTTTGACAGGCTCCATGTATGAGTCATAAGCAGACCACACAGGAGTCCACATGAATGCACATATGTCCGACGGCACCCGAGAGGCCCGGGGGCATTAAACACCAATGTGTCTGGTTCTTTATTTTATAAACACCGAAAGAATCATCTCCACCTGACACTTTTTTCCTATTAAATTCTTCAGTGTCTTTTTCTTTTGAATAATTACAATTTATGAAAACATACATAGAGTCCAAATTCATCATTGAACTATCTCTTGTGGTTGAGGAACTTCCAATCTTTTGGGAAAAAAGAAGGTTGAGAGACTAAGATTGAGAGTGAGCCTGTGAGGGTCCTATAAATATTTTTCTATTTCCTGAAAAATTAAAGAGTGGTTTTTTCAAGTGGGAACATGGAATGGCATGGAGCGTTCCATTCCCCGAGACCTGTCTGGCTGTCAGTGCCCATCAGCACGTCTGGCTTCTCTCTGGTGCTAGGGCTTCCTGTTGCCTCCAAGCGTACCTTGATTCTTAGGATAAAAAGGTTATGAGGGACCTTTTGAAACCCTGCTGCACTTAACCAGTGTCCAAGCTATGCTTCATCAGGCCCCTTCTAGAGAACAAGATTAAGTACAGTTTGCCCCTCTCTCTCTCTCTCTGAGATCCTGGGTGCAGGAGCCCAGCAGACGGAGCCGGGTCCTGACACCTGGCCAGCACCCACTTTCTACCTTCTTCCCTCCTGTGGTTCCGAGGTTTCACTCTGCCTCTCCTGGGACTTCCCTGGCGGTCCAGTGGTTAAGAATTCACCTTCCAGTGCAGGGGATGCAGGTTCAATTCCTGGTTGGGGAACTAAGATCCCACATGTAGCAGGGAAACTAACTCCCCGCGCCACAACTAGAGAAACCTGCACACCGCAGTGAAGACCCAGCGCAGCCAAAAAACCAAAACAAAACAAAAAAATCTGCCTCTCCCAAGTTTCCTATTTTTCACAAAGTTGTGTTGCCAAAATCTCTATTTCTACTCAGGCTTTCATTGTGCTGCTTGAATTGATTGTCATCTTTAGCCTATGATTCCAAAATTCTACAGCATTTACCTTCAAAAGACTATTCAAAAGGCACCTGCAAGGTCCATGATGTGTAGTGATTTGCATTTCTGGCAAAGTGCTAATTTGAATCCTCCAACGTTCAAGGCCTCTGTGGTGTCCGCTCACGCAACAGTGATGCCAGCAGCCCGCCAGGTATCCACCTGGTGCCCACACAGCATCGCAGCTTTGTTATTCTTTACTTGTCACCTACGCAATGACTTTCCTGCAGTGATAGAAACACTCTTTCTTGGCGAAGCGTCAGTGGACGGTACTTGCAGCGGAATGAAGAAGTCTAAGAAATGATCCCTCCTCGCCTGAGAATCAGAAGGGCTACGAGGAGAACTGTCCTGCATGGCAGCACTTCTTCAAGTGTGCGGCCGGGATGCTACTCGTCTGATGGGAACTGAATTAAAAGGCTTTTGTGAGATGCTTCTCGAAAAACACATCCTGTGGCAAAAACTTTGGTACACACTGGATTAAACAATTTCTTTACTGCAAGATTTATAATAATGTTTATTGATGTGTACATTTAATTTCTTTTTCATAGCTTTTTTATTGAGATATAATTGACATATATCATTATGTTAGTTTCAGTTGTAAAATGTGATTTGATATGGGTACCATATCAAATGGTACAAAGTGTGTACCATATTGTGTACCAAAATCAGTCTAGCTCACAGCCATCACCTCACATAGTTACAATTTTTTTTTCTTTTGAAGAGAATTTCTAAGATCTATTCGCTTAGCAACTTTGAAATATGCAGTACAGTATTGTGAGCTATAGTCACCATGCTGCACACTACATCCCAGGGCTTATTTATTTTGTAACCACAAGTTTGTGTTTTTTGCCCCGTCACCCATTTTGCCCGCCCCACGCCCCTCACCTCTGCCAAGCACCAGCCTTTTCTCTGAGCGTGGTTCGCATGTTTATTTATTTATTTTAGAGTTTACATATAAGTGACATCATATGGTATTTGCGTCTCTCTGTCTGACATATTTCAACTAGCATAATGCCCTCAAAGTCCATCCATGTTGTCACAAATGGCAGCGTTTCCTCCTTTTTATGGCTGAATAATATTCCTGTGTGTGTGTGTGTGTGTATACATATATGTATACACACACACACACCACGCTTTATCCATGCATTCATCAGTGGACACTTAGGTTGCTTCCATATCATGGACTATTGAAATAATGCTGCAGTAAACATGGGGTGAGGAGATATATAGATATTTATTTATTTATTGAAGTATACTTGATTTACAATATTGTGTTAATTTCTGCTGTCCAGCAAAGTGATTCAGTTATACACATATATATATTCTTTTTAATATTCTCCATTTTGGGTTATCACAGGAGATTGGATATAGTTCCCTGTGCTATACAGTAGGACCTTGTTGTTTATCCTATATATACTAGTTTGCATCTACTAACCCCAAACTCCCAGTCCATCCCTCCCCCACCCCCCTGCCACTCGGCAACCACAAGTCTGTTCTCTATGTCTGTGAGTCTGTTTCTGTTTCATAGATAAGTTCATTTGTGCCATATTTTAGATTCCACATATGAGTGATATCTTATAGTACTTGTCTTTCTCTTTCTGACTTACTTCACTTAGTATGATAATCTCTAGTTACATCCATGTTGCTGCAAATGACATTATTTCATTCTTTTTTATGGCTGGTAGTATTCCATTGTATATATGTACCACATCTTCTTTATCCATTCATCTGTTGATGGACATTTAGGTTGGTTCCATGTCTTGGCTATTGTGAATAGTGCTGCTATGAACATAGGGGTGCATGTATCTTTTTGAATTATAGTTTTGTCCAGCTATATGCCCAGGAGTGGGATTGCTGGATCATATGGTAATTCTATTTTTAGTTTTCTGAGGAACCTCCATACTGTTTTCTGTGTGGCTGCACTAACTTATCCTCCCACCAACAGTGTAGGAGGGTTCCCTTTCCTCCACACCCTCTCCAGCATTTATTACTTGTAGACTTTTTGATGATGGACATTCTGACCGGTGTGAGGTGGTACCTCATTGTAGTTTTGATCTGCATTTCTCTAATAATTAGTGATGTCGAGCATCTTTTCATGTGCCTCTTGTCCATCTGTATGTCTTCTTTGGAGAAATGTCTGTTAAGGTCTTCTGCCCATTTTTCAAGTGGGTTGTTTATTTATTTATTTATTTTGATATTGACCTGCATGAGCTGTTTGTATATTTTGGAGATTAATCCCTGTCCCAGTTGCATCATTTGCAAATATTTTCTCACAGTCCATAGGTTGTCTTTTCATTTTTTTTATGGTTTCCTTTGCTGTGCAAAAGCCTGTAAGTTTGATGAGGTCCCATTTGTTTATTTTTGTTTTTATTTCTCTTGCCTTGGAGACTGACCTAAGAAAACCTTGGTACGATTTATGTCAGAGAATGTTTTGCCTATTATCTCTTTTGGGAGTTTTGTGGTGTCATGTTTTATGTTTGTCTTTGAGCCATTTTGAGTTTATTTTTGTGCATGGTGTGAGGGAGTGTTTTAACTTCATTGATTTACATGCAGTTGTCCAGCTTTCCCAACACCAGTTGCTGAAGAGACTGTCTTTTCCCTGTTGTATATTCTTGCCTCCTTTGTTGAAGATTAATAGACTGTAGATGTGTGGATTTATTTCTGGGGTCTCTATTCTGTTCCATTGATCCATATGTCTGTTTTTGTGCCAACACCATGCTGTTTTGATTACTGTAGATTTGCAGTATTGTCTGAAGTATGGGAGGGTTATGCCTCCTGCTTTGTTTTTGTCTAAGTATTACTTTGACAATTCTGGGTCTTTTATAGTTCCATATAAGTTTTTGGATTATTTGTTCTAGTTCTGTGAAAAATGTCATGGGTAATTTGATAGGGATCACATTAAGTCTGTAGATTGCTCTGGGCAGTATGGCCATGTTAACAATATTAATTCTTTCAATCCAAGAGCATGGGATATCTTTGGGGTGAGGATATCTTTTTGAGTTAGTGTTTTCATTTTCTTTGAATAAATACACAGAAGTGGAACTGTTGGATCGTATGGTAGTTCTGTGTTTATTTTTTTGAGGAATCTCCATACTGTTTTTCATGGTGGCTGCACCAATTTACATTCATACCAACAGGGCACAAGAGTTCCCTTTTCTCCACACTTTTGCCAACAGTTATTATTTCTAGTCTTTAAATAATAACCATTCTAAGAGGTGCGGGGTGATATATCATTGCAGTTCTGATCTGCATTTCCATGATGATTAGTGATGTTGAGCACCTTTTCGTGTACCTGGTGGCTCTCTGAATATCTTCTTTGGAAAAAGGTCTATTCAGATACTCTGCCTGTTTTGGTTTCTTCTTTGTTTTGGTTTTTTGCTATTGAGTTGTTTGAGTTCTTTATATATTTAGGATATTAATGCCTTATTAGATATAAGATTTTCAAATATTTTCTCCCATTCGTAGTTTTCCTTTTTGTTTTGTTGATGGTTTCATTTGCTGTGTAGAAGCATTTCCCACTTGTTTGTTTTTGCTTTTGTTACCTTTGCTTTTGGTGTCAAATCCAAATGCTCATCGCCAGGACCTATGTCAAGGAGACTACTGTATATATTTTCTTCTAGGAGGTTTATGATTTCAGGTCTTACATTCAAGTGTTTAATCCATTTGGAGTTAGTTTTTGTCTATAGTGTAAGACAGTAGGCCAGTTTCAATCTATTTTATGCGGCTTTCCAGTTTTCCCAACACCATTTATTTAAGAGATTGTCTTTACTCCACTGTATGTTCTTTCCTTTCTGATAAATTAATTGATCATATATATGTGGGTTTCTTTCTGGGGTGTTGATTCTGTTCAATTGATCTATGTGACTAGTTTTGTGCCAGCACCATACTGTTTTGATTACTGTACATTTGTAATGTAGTTTGAAACCATGGACCTTGATGCCTCCAGCTCTGTTCTTTCTCAAGATTGCTTTAGGTATTTGTGGTCCTTTGTGGTTCTATACAAATTATAGGATTATTTGTTCTCTAAAAATGCAATTGGTATTTTGATAGGTATTGCACTGAATACGTAGGTTGCTTTGGGTAGTATGGAAATTTTAACAATATTAGTTCTCCTAATTCATGAACACATGATATCTTTGCATTTATTTGTGTTTTCAATTTCTTTCATCAATGTCATAGTTTTCAGCGTACAGATCTTTCACCTCCTTGGTTAAATTTATTTGTAGGTCTTATTCTTTTTGAAGCAGTCATAAACGGGACTGTTTTCTTAATTTCTCTTTCTGATAGTTTGTCATCAGTTACAGAGTCACAACTTATTTTTGTATATTGATTTTGTATCTTGAAACTTTACTGAATTTGTTTATTCTAATAGTTTTGTGATGGAATTCATAGGGTTTTGTAGGTATAAAATCATGTTATCTGCAAATAGTAACAGTTTTCCTTCTTCCTTTCTGATTTGGATGCCTTTCATTTCTTTTTCTTGCCCAACTGCTCTGGCTAGGACTTCCAGTATTATGTTGAGTAAAAGTGGTAAGAGTGGGTATCTTTTGTCTTATTCCTAATCTTAGAGGAAATGCTTTCAACTTTTCACCATTGAATATGATGTTAGCTGTGGGCTTGTCCTATGTAACCTGTATTTTGCTGAGGTACATTTCCTGAATACTCACTTTGTATTTTTTTTTAACATCTTTATTGGAGTATAATTGCTTTACAATGGTGTGTTAGTTTCTGCTGTATAACAAAGTGAATCAGCTATACATATACATATCCCCATATCTCCTCCCTCTTGCGTCTCCCTCCCACCCTCCCTATCCCACCCCTCTAGGTGGTCACAAAGCACTGAGCTGATCTCCCTGTGCTATCTGGCTGCTTCCCACTAGCTATCTATTTTACATTTGGTAGTGTATGTATGTCCATGCCACTCTCTCACTTCATCCCAGCTTACCCTTCCCCCTCCCTGTGTCCTCAAGTCCATTCTCTACATCTGTGTCTTTATCCCTGTCCTGCCCCTAGGTTTTTCAGAACCATTTTTAAAAAATTCCATTTACATGGGTTAGCATATGGTATTTGTTTTTCTCTTTCTGACTTACTTCACTCTGTATGACAGACGATAGGTCCATCCACCTCACTACAAATAACTCACTTTCATTCCTTTTTATGGCTAAGTAATATTCCATTGTATATATGTGCCACATCTTCTTTATCCACTCATCTGTCGATGGACACTTAGGTTGCTTCCATGTCCTGGCTATTGTAAATAGAGCTGCAGTGAACACTGTGGTACATGACTCTTTGAATTATGGTTGTCTCAGGGTATATGCCCAGTAATGGGATTGCTGGGTCGTATAGTAGTTCTATTTTTAGTTTTTTAAGGAACCTCCATACTGTTCTCCATAGTGGCTGTATCAATTTACATTCCCACCAACAGTGCAAGAGGGTTCCCTTTTCTCCACACCCTCTCTGGCATTTACTGTTTGTAGATTTTTTGATGATGACCATTCTGACCCGTGTGAGGTGATATCTCATTGTAGTTTTAATTTGCATTTCTCTAGTGATCAGTGATGTTGAGCATCCTTTCATGTGTTTGTTGGCAATCTGTATATCTTCTTCACAGAAATGTTTATTTAGGTCTTCTGCCCATTTTTGGTTTGGGTTGTTTTTTTTTTTTGGTATTGAGCTGCTTGTAAATTTTGGAGATTAATCCTTTGTCAGTTGCTTCATTTGCAAAAATTTTTTCCCATTCTGAGGGTTGCCTTTTCGTCTAGTTTATGGTTTCCTCTGCTGCGCAAAAGCTTTTAAGTTTCATGAGGTCCCATTTGTTTATTTTTGTTTTTATTTCCATTTCTCTAGGAGGTAGGTCAAAAAGGATCTTGCTGTGATTTATGTCATAGAGTGTTCTGCCTATGAGTTCCTCTAAGAGCTTTATAGTGTTTGGCCTTACATTTAGGTCTTTAATCCATTTTGAGTTTATTTTTGTGTATGGTGTTAGGGAGTGTTCTAATTTCATTCTTTTATATGTAGCTGTCCAGTTTTCCCAGCACCACTTATTGAAGAGGCTGTCTTTTCTCCATTGTATACTTTTGCCTCCTTTATCAAAAATAAGGTGACCATATGTGTGTGGGTTTATCTCTGGGCTTTCTATCCTGTTCCATTGATCTATATTTCTGTTTTTGTGCCAGTACCATATTGTCTTGATTACTGTAGCTTTGTAGTATAGTCTGAAGTCCAGGAGCCTGATTCCTCCAGCTCCGTTTCTCTTTCTCAAGATTGCTTTGGCTATGTGGGGTCTTTTGTGTTTCCATACCAATTGTGAAATTTTTTGTTCTAGTTCTGTGAAAAATGCCATTGGTAGTTTGATAGAGATTGCATTGAATCTGTAGATTGCTTTGAGTAGTATAGTCATTTTCACAATGTTGATTCTTCCAATCCAAGAACATGGTATATCTCTCCATCTGTTTGTATCATCTTTAATTTCTTTCATCAGTGTCTCATAGTTTTCTGCATACAGGTCTTTTGTCTACTTAGGTAGGCTTATTCCTAGGTATTTTATTCTTTTTGTTGCAGTGGTAAATGGGAGTGTTTCCTTAATTTCTCTTTCAGATTTTTCATCATTAGTGTATAGGAATGCAAGAGATTTCTGTGCATTAATTTTGTATCCTGCTACTTTACCAGATTCATTGATTAGCTCTTGTAGTTTTCTGGTAGCATCTTTAGGATTCTCTATTTATAGTATCATGTCATCTGCAAACAGTGCCAGCTTTACTTTTTCTTTTCCGATTTGGATTCCTTTTATTTCTTTTTCTTCTCTGATTGCTGTGGCTAAAACTTCCAGAACTATGTTGAATAATACTGGTGAGAGTCGACAACCGTGTCTTGTTCCTGATCTTAGAGGAAATGGTTTCAGTTTTTCACCATTGAGAACAACGTTGGCTGTTGGTTTGTCATATATGGCCTTTATTATGTTGAGGTTCTCTCTGTGCCTACTTTCTGGAGGGTTTTTATCATAAATGGGTGTTGAATTTTGTCAAAAGCTTTTTCTGCATCTATTGAGATGATCATTTTTTTTCTCCTTCAATTTGTTAATAATGTTTATCACATTGATTGATTAGCGTATATTGAAGACTCCTTGCATTCCAGGGATAAACCCCACTTGATCATGGTGTATGATCCTTTTAATGTGCTGTTGGATTCTGTTTGCTAGTATTTTGTTGAGGATTTTTGCATCTATGTTCATCAGTGATGTTGACCTTTAGTTTTCTTTCTTTGTGACATCATTGTCTGGTTTTGGTATCAGGGTGATGGTGGCCTCATAGAATGAGTTTGGGAGTGTTACTCCCTCTGCTATATTTTGGAAGAGTTTGAGAAGGATAGGTGTTAGCTCTTCTCTAAATGTTTGATAGAATTCCCCTGTGAAGCCATCTGGTCCTGGGTTTTTGTTTGTTGGAAGATTTTTAATCACAGTCTCAATTTCAGTGCTTGTGATTGGTCTGTTTATATTTTCTATTTCTTCCTGGTTCAGTCTCAGAAGGTTGTGCATTTCTAAGAATTTGTCCATTTCTTCCAGGTTGTCCATTTTATTGGCATATAGTTGCTTGTAGTAATCTTTCATGATCCTTTGTATTTCTGCAGTGTCAGTTGTTACTTCTCCTTTTTCATTTCTAATTCTAATGGTTTGAGTCTTCTCCCTTTTTTTTCTTGATGAGTCTGCCTAATGGTTTATCAGTTTGTTTATCTTCTTAAAGAACCAGCTTTTAGTTTTATTGATCTTTGCTATCATTTCCTTCATTTCTTTTTCATTTATTTCTGATCTGATCTTTCTGATTTCTTTCATTCTGCTAACTTTTGGGTTTTTTTTTTCTTCTTTCTCTAATTGCCTTAGGTGTAAGGTTAGGTTGTTTATTTGAGATGTTTCTTGTTTCTTGAGGTAGGATTGTATTGCTATAAACTTCCCTCTTAGAACTGATTTTACTGCATCCCATAGGTTTTATGTCGTCGTGTTTTCATTGTCATTTGTTTCTAGGTTTTTTTTTTTTTTATAAATTTATTTATTTTTGGCTGTGTTGGGTCTTCGTTTTTGTGCGAGGGCTTTCTCCAGTTGCGGCAAGCGGGGGCCACTCTTCATCGCGGTGTGCGGGCCTCTCACTGTTGCGGCCTCTCTTGTTGTGGAGCATGGCTCCAGACGCGCAGGCTCAGTAGTTGTGGCTCACGGGCCCAGTTGCTCCGCGGCATGTGGGATCCTCCCAGACCAGGGCTCGAACCCGTGTCCCCTGCGTCAGCAGGCAGACTCTCAACCACTGTGCCACCAGGGAAGCCCTCTAGGTATTTTTTGGTTTCCTCTTTGATTTCTTCGGTGATCTCTTGGTTATTTAGTAGTGTACTGTTTAGCCTCCATGTGTTTGTTTTTTTACAGATTTTTTTTCCTGTAATTGATATCTAGTCTCACAGTGTTGTGGTTGGAAAAGATACTTGATACGATTTCAGTTTTCTTAAAATTTACCAAGGCTTGATTTATGACCCAATATATGATCTATCCTGGAGAATGTTCCATGAACACTTGAGAAGAAAGTGTATTCTGTTGTTTTTGGATGGAATGTCCTACAAATATCAATTAAGTCCATCTTGTTTAATGTATCATTTAAAGCTTGTGTTTCCTTATTTATTTTCATTTTGGATGATCTGTCCATTGGTGAAAGTGGGGTGTTAAAGTCCCCTACTATGATTATGTTACTGTCGATTTCCCCTTTTATGGCTGTTAGCATTTGCCTTATGTGTTGAGGTGCTCCTATGTTGGGTGAATAAATATTTACAATTGTTATATCTTCTTCTTGGATTGATCCCTTGATCATTATGTAGTGTCCTTCTTTGTCTCTTGTAATAGTCTTTATTTTAAAGTCTGTTTTGTCTGATGTGAGAATTGCTACTCCAGCTTTCTTTTGATTTCCATTTGCATGGAATATCTTTTTCCATCTCCTCACTTTCAGTCTGTATGTGTCCCTAGGTCTGAAGTGGGTATCTTGTAGATAGCATATATATGGGTCTTGTTTTTGTATCCATTCAGCCAGTCTATGTCTTTGGTTGGAGCTTTTAATCCATTTACATTTAAAGTAGTTATCTATATGTATGTTCCTATTACCATTTTCTTAATTGTTTTGGGTTTGTTATTGTAGGTCTTTTCTTTCTCTTGTGTTTCCTGCCTAGAGAAGTTCCTTTAACATTTGTTGTAAAGCTGGTTTGGTGGTGCTGAATTCTCTTAGCTTTTGCTTGTCTGTAAAGGTTTTAATTTCTCCATTGAATCTGAAGGAGATCCTTGCCAGGTAATCTTGGTTGTAGGTTTTTCCCTTTCAACACTTTAAATATGTCCTGCCACTCCCTTCTGGCTTGCAGAGTTTCTGCTGAAAGATCAGCTTTTAACCTTATGGGGATTCCTGTGTATGTTTTTTGTTGTTTTTCCCTTGCTGCTTTTAATACTTTTTCTTTGTATTTAATTTTTGATAGTTTGATTAATATGGTCTTGGCGTGTTTTTCCTTGGATTTATCCTGTATGGGACTCTCTGTGCTTCCTGGACTTGATTGACTATTTCCTCTCCCATATTAGACAAGTTTTCAACTATAATCTCTTCAAATATTTTCTCAGTCCCTTTCTTTTTCTCTTCTTCTTCTGGGACCCCTATAATTCGAATGTTGGTGCGTTTAATGTTGTCCGAGAGGTCTCTGAGACTGTCCTCAATTCTTTTCATTCTTTTTTCTTTATTCTGCTCTGTGATAGTTATTTCCACTATTTTATCTTCCAGTTCACTCATCCGTTCTTCTGCCTCAGTTATTCTGCTATTGATTCCTTCTAGAGAATTTTAAATTTCATCCACTGTGTTGTTCATCATTGTTTGTTTGCTCTTTAGTTCTTCTAGGTCCTTGTTAATTACTTGTATATTCTCCATTCTATTCCCGAGATTTTGGATCATCTTTACTATCATTACTCTGAATTCTTTTTCAGGTAGACTGCCTATTTCCTCTTCATTTGTTTGGTCTGGTGGGCTTTTACTTTGCTCCTTTATCTGCTATGTGTTTCTCTGTCTTCTCATTTTGCTTAACTCACTGTGTTTGGGGTCTCCTTTTCACAGGCTCCAGGTTCGTAGATCCTGTTGTTTTTGGTGTCTGCCCCCAATGGCTAAGGTTGGTTCAGTGGGTTGTGTAGGCTTCCTGGTGGAGGGGACTGGTGCCTGTGTTCTGGTGGATGAGGCTGGATCTTGTCTTTCTGGTGGGCAGGACCGCATCCAGTGGTGTGTTTTGGGGTGTCTGTGACCTTATTATGATTTTAGGCAGCCTCTCTGCTAATGGGTGGGGTTGTGTTCCTGTCTTGCTAGTTGTTTGGCATAGGGTGTCCAGCACTGTAGCTTGCTGGTCGTTGACTGGAACTAGGTCTTAGCATTGAGATGGAGATCTCTGGGGAGCTTTCGCCATTTGATATTACAGGGAGCTGGGAGGTCTCTGGTGGACCTATGTCCTGAACTCAGCTCTCCCACCTCAGAGGCACAGGCCTGACACTGGGCCAGAGCACCAAGACCCTGTCAGCCACATGGCTCAGAAGAAAAGGGAGAAAAAAAGAAAGAAAGAAGGAAAAAATAATAAAAGTTATTAAAATTAAAAAATTATTAAAAATTTAAAAAATGAAAGAAAGAAAGAAAGAGAGCAACCAAACCAAAAAACAAATCCACCAATGATAACCAGTGCTAAAAACTATACTGAAACAAAAAACCAAAAAAACAAACAAGAAAACGGACGGACAGACCCCCTAGGACAAATGGTGAAAGCAAAGCTATAGAGACAAAATCACACAAAGAAGGATACACATATATACTCATAAAAAAGAGAAAAAGGAAAAAAAAAAAATCTATATATATTAAAAAAAAAAAACGAAGAGAGCAACCAAGTCAATAAACAAATCTACCAGTGATAATAAACTCTAAATACTAAACTAAGATAAACATGAAACCAAAAACAAATTAGATGCAGAAAGCAAACCCCAAGTCTAGAGTTGCTTACAAAGTTCACCCCCTCAATTTGGGATGGTTCATTGTCTATTCAGGTATTCCACAGATGCAGGGTACATCAAGTTGATTGTGGAGATTTAATCTGCCGCTCCTGAAGCTGCTGGGAGAGATTTCCCTTTGTCCTCCTTGTTCGCACAGCTCCTGGGGTTCAGCTTTGGGTTTGGCCCCGCCTCTGTGTGTAGGTCTCCTGAGGGCGCCTGTTCTTCGCTCAGACAGGACGGGGTTAAAGGAGCACCTGATTAGGGGGCTCTGGCTCACTCAGGCCGGGGGGAGGGAGGGGTATGTAATGTGGGGCAAGCCTGCAGCCGCAGAGGCCAGTGTGACGTTGCACCAGCCTGAGGCACGCTGTGTGTTCTCCTGGGGAAGTTGTCCCTGGATCACGGGACCCTGGCAGTGGCGGGCTGCACAGGCTCCTGGGAGGGGAGGTGTGGATAGTGACCTGTGCTCGCACACAGGCTTCTTGGTGGCTGCAGTAGCAGCCTTAGCATTTCCTGCCCATCTCTGGGGTCCGCGCTGATAGCCGCGTCTCGCATCCATCTCTGGAGGTGATTTAGGTGGTGTTCTGAATCCCCTCTCCTCACGCACCCCGAAACAATGGTCTCTTGCCTCTTAGGCAGTTCCAGGCTTTTTCCTGGACTCCCTCCCAGCTAGCTCTGGTGCACTAGCACCTTCAGGCTGTGTTCACGCAGCCAACCCCAGTCCTGTCCCTGGGATCTGACCTCCAAAGCCCGAGCCTCAGCTCCCAGCCCCTGCCCGCCCCGGGCGGTGAGCAGACAAGCCTCTCAGGCTGGTGAGTGCTGGTCGGCACCGATCCTCTGTGCGGGAATCTCTCCGCTTTGCCCTCCGCACCCCTGTGGCTGCGCTCTCCTCCGTGGCTCCGAAGCTTCCCCCCTCCACCACCACCAGTGTCCACCCGCAAAGGGGCTTCTAGTGTGTGGAAACCTCTCCTCCTTCACAGCTCCCTCCCACTGGTGCAGGTCCCGTCCCTATTCTTTTGTCTCTGTTTTTTCTTTTTTCTTTTGCCCTACCCAGGTACGTGGCGAGTTTCTGGCCTTTTGGGAAGTCTGAGGTCTTCTGCCAGCGTTCAGTAGGTGTTCTGTAGGAGTTGTTCAACATGTAGATGTATTTCTGATGTATTTGTGGGGAGGAAGGTGATCTCCACGTCTTACTCCTCTGCCATCTTGAAGGTCTCCTCCCACTTTGTATTTTTAAATCATAAATGGATGTTGAGTTTTTTCAGATGCTTTTGCTGCATCTACTGAGTTGATCATATGATTTTTACTTTTCCCTTTGTTGATGTGGTGTGTCACAGTGATTGACTTATGCATGTTGAACCATCCTTGTATCCCTGAAAAAAGTCACTTGGTCATGGTGTACTACCCTTTTAATGTATTGTTGAAATTGTTTGCTAATATTTTGTTGAGAATTATCGCGCCTATGTTCATCAGTGATATTGGCCTATAATTTTCTTGTGGTGCCCTTGTCTGGTTTTGGTAGTGGGTAATGCTGGCCTTGAAAATGAGATTGGAGATGTTCCCTCTCCTTCTGGATTTTTTGTTGTTGTTTGTTTTTGGTTTTGGTTTTCGTTTTTTTGGAAGAGATTGAGAAGGATTGGTAGTAATTATTGATTAAACGTTTCATAGAATTTACCAGTGAATCCACCTGGTCCTGGAATTTTGTTTGCTGGGAGGTTTTTGATTACTGACTCAATCTCCTTACTAGTAATTGGTCTCTTCAGGTTTTTTGTTTCTTCGTGATTCAGTCTTGATAGGTTGTATGTTTCTAGCAATTTATCCATTTTTTTCTAGGTTATCCAATCTGTTAGTGTATAATTGTTCCTAGTTATCTCTTATGATCCTTTTTGTTTCTATGGTGTCAGTTGTAAGGTCTCCTCTTTTGTTTTTGGTTTTATTTATGAGCCCTCTCTTTTCTCCTTAGTGAGTCTAGCTAAAGTTTTAAAAATCTTTGTTTATATTTTCAATAAACAAGCTCTTAGTTTCACTAATTTTTCCTTTTTAGTCTCTATTTCTTTTGTTTCTGCTCTGATCTTTGTTATTTCTTTCCTTTTACTAACTTTGGGCTACATTTGGTCTTTTTCTAGTCCCTTCAGGTATAGTTAGGTTGTTTATTTGAGGTGTTTCTTATTTATTAGTGTAGGCAGCTATTGTTATGAACTTCTCTCTTAGAACTGCTTTTGCTGAATTGCATACATTTTGATATGTTGTATTTCCATTTGTCTCATGGTATATTTTGAATTCAGCAGCATGTTGTTTAATTTCCACATATTTGTGAATTTTCTAGTTTTATTTTACTTGCTGTGTAGTTTCATACTATTGTAGTCAGAAAAGTTGCTTGAGGGCTTCCCTGGTGGCGCAGTGGTTAAGAATCCGCCTGCCAATGCAGGGGACACAGGTTTGAGCCCTGGTCTGAGAAGATCTCACATACCGTGGAGCAACTAAGCTCGTGCACCACAACTACTGAGCCTGCGCTCTAGAGCCTGCGAGCCCAACTACTGAAGCCCATGTGCCACAAGTACTGAAGCCCACATGCCTAGAGCCTGTGCTCTACAACAAAAAGAAGGCACCACAATGAGAAGCCCACACACTGCAACGAAGAGTAACTCCTGCTCGCAGCAACTAGAGAAAGCCTGTGAGCAGCATTGAAGACCCGACACAGCCAAAAATAAAAATAAATTAAATAAATAAATTTCAAAAAAAGTTGCTTGATATGATTCCAGTCTTCTTAAATTTATTAAGAGTTCTTTTGTGGCCTAACATATGATCTACCCTGAAGAATGTTACATATGTGCTTGAGAAGAATGTGTATTCTGTTGCTTTTGGATGGAATGTTCTATATATATTTATTAAGTTCATGTGATCTAATGTATCATTTAAGGCCAAGGTTTCCTTATTGATTTTCTGTTTGGATGGTCGGTCCATTGATGTAAAGTGGGTATTAAAGTCGCCTGCTATGGGGCTTCCCTGGTGGTGCAGTGGTTAAGAATCCGCATGCCAATGCAGGGGACACGGGTTCGAGCCCTGGTTAGGGAAGATCCCACATGCCGTGGAGCAAGTAAGCCTGTGCGCCACGTCTACTGAGCCTGTGTTCTAGAGTCCGTGTGCCCCAACTACTGAAGCCCACGGACCTAGAGCCTGTGCTCTGCAGCAAGAGAAGCCACCGCAATGAGAAGCCCGTGCACTGCAACAAAGAGTAGCCCCCACTCATTGCAACTAAAGAGAGACCACGTGCAGCAATGAGGACCCAACACAGCCATAAATAAATAAATAAACAAACAAATAAATTTAAAAAAAAGTCCCCTGCTATTACTGTGTTGGTGTGTATTTCTTCCTTTATATCTGTTAATATTCATTTTATATATTTATATGTCCCTATGTTGGGTGCATAAGTATTTACAAATGTTATATTCTCTTGTTGGATTGACCCCTTTATTATTATTATTATTTTTTTTAAATGCATTTCCATCCCCCATGTTTTATTTATTTATTTATTTATTTTGGGCTGTGTTCAGTCTTTGTTTCTGTGCAAGGGCTTTCTCTAGTTGCGGCGAGCGGGGGCCACTCTTCATCGCGGTGCGCGGGCCTCTCACTATCGCGGCCTCTCTTGTTGTGGAGCACGGGCTCCAGACGCGCAGGCTCAGTAGTTGCGGCTCACGGGCCCATTTGCTCCGCGGCATGTGGGATCTTCCCAGACCAGGGCTCGAACCCATGTCCCCTGCATTGGCAGGCGGATTCTTAACCACTGCGCCACCAGGGAAGCCCCGACTCCTTTATTATTATATAAGGACCTTCTTTGTCTCTTACTATGGTCTTTGTCTTAAAGTTTATTTTGTCTGATATAAGTATAGCTATCCCAGCTTTCTTTTGGTTTTCATACTCATGAAACATCTTTTTCCATCCTTTCACTTTCAGTCTGTGTGTGTCCTTATATCTGAAGTGAGTCTCTTATAGGCAGCATATAGATGGGTCTTGTATTTTTTTTTAATTCATTCAGCTACACTATGTCTTTTGATTGGAGAATTTAGAATATTTACGTTTAAAGTAATTATTGATAGGTATGTATTTATTGCCATTTTGTGTGTTCTGGTTGTTTTGAATTCCTTTGTTCCTTTCTTCTTCTCTTGCTCTCTTCTTCTATGATTTGATCATTTTCTGTAGTGTTGTGCTTAGATTCCTTTGCCTTTTGTGAATCTACGATAGGTTTTTGCTTTCAGGTTACCAATAGGCTTACATAAGATATGTTTCTCAGTCAATTTTAAGTTGATAGCACCTTAAGTTTAAATGCATTTTAAAGCTCTATATTTTTTCTCTCTCTCACCCATTTTATGTTTTTAATGTCACGATTTACAGCATTTTATCTTCTGTATCCCTTAACAATTATTGTAGTTATAGTTATTTTTATTCCTTTTGTCTTTTAACCTTCATACTAGCTTTATAAGTGGTTAACCGACCACCTTTACTATATGTTTACCTTTACTAGTGAGATTTATACTTTCATATGCTTTCTTGTTACTAATTAGCACCCTTTCTTTTCAACTAAAAGAAGTCCCTTTAACATTTCTTGTAAGGCTGGTTTAGTAGTGATGAACTCTGTTAGCTTTTGGTTATATAGAAAACTCTTTCTCCTTTAATTCTGAGTGATAACTTTGCCAGGTAGAGTATTACTGGTTGGAGTTTTAAATTTTTTTTTCTTTCTTTCAGCATGTTGAATATACAATGCCACTCTGGCCTGCAAACTTTCTGATGGAAAATATATTGATAGTCTTATGCGGGTTCCCTTGCATGTAAAAAGTTATTTTTCTGTTGCTGCTTTTAAGATAATCTCCTTTCTTTTAATATTTAACATTTTCTTTATAATGTGTCTTGATATGGGCTCTTTGGGTTCATCTTATTTGGAAATCTCTGGGCTTCTTGCATCTGGAGACTGGTTCTTTCCCTAACCTGTCTCTTTCCATCCCAGGTTAGGGAAATTTTCAGCCATTATTGCTTCAAATAAATTTTCTGCCCATTTCTCTCTCTCTTCTTTCTGGGACCCTTGTGATGTGAATGTTGGTCCACTTGATGTTGTCCCATAAATTCCTTAAGTTATCATCACTCTTTTCATTCTTTTTTCTTTTTGTTGTTCAATGGGATATGTTCTCTACCCTGTCTTCGAGTTCACCAGTCCTTTCTTCTGCCTCATCTAGTCTGCTTTGAATGCATCAATCATAATTTTCAGTTCAGTTATTGTATTTTTCAGCTCTGTGACTTCTACTTGGTGCTTTCTTATACTTTCTGTCCCTTGCTGAAATACTCACTTTGTTCATTCATTGTTGGCCAAGAGGGTAAGCATACTTAGGGTCATTTTTTTTTTTTTGGCATTGCAAAGTGCGGCTTTTTTTTTTTTTTAATTGGAGTATAGTTGATTGACAATGTTGTGTTAGTTTTAGGTGTACGGAAAAGTGAATCAGGTATACATATACATATGTCCATTTTTCTTAGATTCCTTTCCCATATAGGTTATTACAGAATATTGAGTAGACTTCCCTGTGCTATATAGTAGGTACTTATACATTTTATATATAGTGTGGATATGTTAATGCCAATATCCTGATTTATCCCTTCCCCCCTTTCTTGTTTGTAACCATGAGTTTGTTTTCTACATCTGTGAATCTATGTCTGTTTTGTAAATAAGTTCATTTGTACCATGTTTTAGATTCCACATATAAGGGCTATCATAGGGTATTTGTCTTTCTCTTTCTTACTTACTTCACTTAGTATGATAATCTCTAGGTCCATCCATGTTGCTGCAAATGGCATTAGTTTGATCTTTTTTTATGGCTAATATTCCATTGAATATATGTACCACATCTTCCTTATCCATTCCTCTGTCCATTGATATTTAGGTTGCTTCCATGTCTTGGCTATTGTAAATAGTGCTGCGATGAATATTGGGGTGTAGGTATCTTTTCGAATTATGGTTTACTCTGGATATATGCCCAGGAGTGGGATTGATGGGGATCGTATTTTTGTTCTATATTTAGTTTTTAAAGCAACCTCCATACTGTTCTCCATAGTGGCTGCACTAATTTACATTCCCACCGAGAGTGTAGGAAGGTTCCCTTTTCTCCACACCTTCTCCAGCATTTATTGTTTGTTGACTTTTTATGATGGCCACTCTGACCAGTGTGAGGTGGTACCTCATTGTCGTTTTCAGTTGCATTTGTCTAATAATTAGTGATGTTGAGCATCTTTCCATGTGCTTTTTGGCCACGTGTATGTCTTCCTTGGAGACATGTCTATTTAGATCTTCTGCCCATTTATTGTTTGGTTTATTTGGGGTTTTTTGATATTGAGCTGCATGAGCTGTTTGTATATTTGGAGATTAATCCCTGTTGGTCACTTCATTTGGAAATATTTTGTCCCATTCTATAGATTGTCTTTTTGTTTTGTTTATGGTTTCCTTTGCTGTGCAAAAGCTTTTAAGTTTAATTACGTCCCATTTGTTTATTTTTGTTTTCATTACTCTAGGAGGAGAATAAAAAAGATATTCCTGCAATTTCTGTCAGAGAGTGTTCTGCTTATGTTTTCCTCTACGATTTTTATAGTGTCCAGCCTTACATTTGAGTCTTTAATCCATTTTGGTTTATTTTTGTGTATGGTGTTAGGGAGTGTTGTAATTTCATTCTTTTACATGTAGCTTTTACATGTAGTCCAGTTTTCCCAGCACCACTTATTGAAGAGACTGTGTTTTCTCCATGTGTATTCTTGCCTCATTCATCATAGTTTAGTTGATCATATGTGTGTGGTTCTATCACTGGACTTTCTGTCCTGTTCCAGTGATCTATATTTCTGTTTTTGTGGCAGTACCATACTATTTTGATTACTGTAGCTTTGTAATATAGTCTGACGTCTGGGAGCCTGATTCCTCCAGCTGTTTTTCTTTCTGAAGATTGCTTTGGCAGTTTGGGGTCTTTTTCTTTAAGGGTTCTTTTAAAAAAAATTTTTATTGGAGTATAGTTGATTTACAATGTTGTGGAAGTTTCAGTTGTACAGGAGAGTGAATCAGTTATACATATACATATATCTACTCTTTTTTAGAATCTTTTCCCATATAGGTCATTACAGAGTATTGAGTAGAGGTCCCTGTGTTATACAGCAGGTCCTTATTAGTTATCTATTTTATATATAGTAGTGTGTATATGTCAATCCCAATCTACTAATTTATCCCTCCCCCCCCATCCCCTGGTAATCATAAGTTTGTTGTCTACATCTGTGACTCTACTTTTGTTTTATAAATAAGTTCATTTGTACCGTTTTTTTTTTTTTAAGATTCCACATATAAACAATATCATATATTTGTCTTTCTGTGTCTGACTTTACTCAGTATGACAGTCGCTAGGTCCACCCGTGTATGTTTTGTTCTTTTTTATGGCTAACATTCCATTGTATATATGTATCACATCTTCTTTATCCATTCCTCTGTTGATGGACATTTAGGTTGCTTCCATGTCTTGACTATTGTAAATAGTGCTGTAATGAACATTGGGGTGCATGTATCGTTCTGAATTATGGAATTGCTGGGTCATATAGTAGTTCTATTTTTAGTTTTTTAAGGACCCTCCATACTGTTCTCCATAGTGGCTATATCAATTTACATTTGCACCAACAGTGTAGGAGGGTACCCTTTTCTCCACACCCTCTCCAGCATTTATTGTTTGTAGAATTTTTTGGTGATAGCTATTCTGACTGGTGTGAGGTGATACCTCATTGTTGTCTTGATTTGCATTTCTCTAATAATTAGTGATATTGAGCATCTTTTCTGGTGCTTTTCAGCCATCTGTATATCTCTTTGGAGAAATGTCTATTTAGATCTTCCACCCATATTTTGATTGGGTTGCTTTTTTGATATTGAGCTGCATGAGCTGTTCTTATATTTTGGAGATTAATCCCTGTTGGTTGCTTCATTTGACAATATTTTCTCCCATTCTGAGGTCATCTTTTTGTTTTCTTTATGGTTTCCTTTGCTGTGCAATAGTTTATAAGTTTAATTAGGGCTTCTTTGTTTATTTTTCTTCTCATTTTCAATATTCTGTTCTTTTTTACATCTTTATTGGAGTATAATTGCTTTACAATGCTGTGTTAGTTGCTGCTGTATAACAAAGTGAATCAGCCATATGCATACATATGTCCCCATATACCCTCCCTCTTGTGCCTCCCTCCCAACCTCCCTGATCTCCCTGTGCTATGTGGCTGCTTCTCACTAGCTATCTGTTTTACATTTGGTAATGTACATATGTCAGTGCTACTCTCTCACTTCGTCCCAGCTTACCCTTCTCCCACCCCCTGTCCTCAAGTCCATTCTCTAGGCCTCTGTCTTTATTCCTGTCCTGCCCCTAGGTTCATCAGAACCATCTTTATTTTTTAGATTTCATATATATGTGTTAGCATACGGTATGTTTTTTTATTTAATTTTATTTATTTATTTGTATACAGCAGGTTCTTATCCATTTTATACATATTAGTGTATATATGAAAATCCCAATCTCCCAATTCATCCCACCACCACCACCCCCCCGCCAGTTTCCCCCTTGGTGTCCATACGTTTGTTCTCTACATCTGTGTCTCAATTTCTGCCCTGCAAACCAGTTCATCTGTATCATTTTTCTAGGTTCCACATATATGCGATAATATATGATATTTGTTTTTCTCTTTCTGACTTACTTCACTCTGTATGACAGCCTCTAGAGCCATCCACATCTCTACAAATGACCCAATTTCACTCTTTTTTATGGCTGACTGATATTCCATTGTATATATGTACCACATCTTCTTTATGCATTTGTCTTTGTCTGTCGATGGGCATTTAGGTTGCTTCCATGTCCTGGCTATTGTAAATAGTGCTGCAATGAACATTGGGGTGCATGTGTCTTTTTGAATTATGGTTTTCTCTGGGTATATGCCCAGTAGTGGGATTGCTGGATCATATGGTAATTCTATTTTTAGTTTTTTAAGGAACCTCCATACTGTTCTCCATAGTGGCTGTATCAATTTACATTCCCACCAACAGTGCAAGAGGATTCCCTTTTCTCCACACCCTCTCCAGCATTTGTTGTTTGTAGATTTTCTGATGATGCCCATTCTAACTGGTGTGAGGTGATACCTCATTGTAGTTTTGATTTGCATTTCTCTAATAATTAGTGATGTTGAGCAGCTTTTCATGTGCTTCTTGGTCATCTGTATATCTTCTTTGGAGAAATGTCTATTTAGGTCTTCTGCCCATTTTTGGATTGGGTTGCTTGTTTTTTTATTATTGAGCTGCATGAGCTGTTTATATATTTTGGAGATTAATCCCTTTGTGCGTTGATTTGTTTGCAAATAATATCTCCCATTCTGAGTGTTGTCTTTTCATCTTGTTTGGAGTTTCCTTTGCTGTGCAAATCTTTTAAGTTTCATTAGGTCACATTTGTTTATTTTTGTTTTTATTTCCATTACTCTAGGAGGTGGATCAAAAAAGATCTTGCTGTGATTTATGTCAAGGAGTGTTCTTCCTATGTTTTCCTCTATAAGTTTCATAATGTCCGATCTTACATTTAGGTCTCTAATCCATTGTGAGTTTATTTTTGTGTATGGTGTTAGGGAGTGTTCTAATTTCATTCTTTTACATGTAGGTGTCCAGTTTTCCCAGCACCACTTATTGAAGAGACTGTCTTTTCTCCGTTGTATATCCTTGCCTCCTTTGTCATAGATTAGTTGACCGTAGGTGCGTGGGTTTATCTCTGGGCTTTCTATCCTGTTCCATTGATCTATATTTCTGTTTTTGTGCCAGTACCATATTGTCTTGATTACTGTAGCTTTATAGTGGAGTCTGAAGTCAGGGAGTCTGATTCCTCCAGCTCCATTTTCTTCCCTCAAGACTGCTTTGGCTATTTGGGGTCTTTTGTTTCTCCATATAAATTTTAATATTTTTTGTTCTAGTTCTGTAAAAATGCCATTGGTAATTTGATAGGGATTGCATTGAATCTGTAGATTGCTTTGGGTAGTATAGTCATTTTCACAATATTGATTCTTCCAATCCAAGAACATGGTATATCTCTCCATCTGTTGGTATCATCTTTAATTTCTTTCATCAGTGTCTTATAGTTTTCTGCAAACAGGTCTTTTGTCTCCCTAGGTAGGTTTATTCCTAGGTATTTTATTCTTTTTGTTGCAGTGGTAAATGGGAGTGTTTCCTTAATTTCTCTTTCAGATTTTTCATCATTAGTGTATAGGAATGCAAGAGATTTCTGTGCATTAATTTTGTATCCTGTAACTTTACCAAATTCATTGATTAGCTCTAGTAGTTTTCTGGTGGCATCTTTGGGATTCTCTATGTATAGTATCATGTCATCTGCAAACAGTGACAGCTTTACTTCTTCTTTTCCAATTTGTATTCCTTTTCTTTCTTTTTCTTCTCTGATTGCCATAGCTAGGACTTCCAAAACTATGTTGATTCACAGTGGTGAGAGTGGACATCCTTGTCTTGTTCCTAATCTTAGAGGAAATGCTTTCCGTTTTTCACCATTGAGAATGATGTTTGCTGTGGGTTTGTCCTATATGGCCTTTATTATGTTGAGGTAGGTTCCCTCTATGCCCACTTTCTGGAGAGTTTTTATCATAAATGGGTGTTGAATTTTGTCAGAAGCTTTTTCTGCATCTATTGAGATGATCATATGGTTTTTATTCTTCAATTTGTTAATATGGTGTATCATATTGATTGATTTGCATATATTGAAGAACGCTTGCATCCCTGAGATGAATCCCACTTGATCAAGGTGTATGATCCTTTTAATGTGTTGTTGGATTCTGTTTGCTAGTATTTTGTTGAGGATTTTTGCATCTATATTCATGAGTGATATTGGTCTGTAATTTTTTTTTTTGTAGTATCTTTGTCTGGTTTTGGTATCAGGGTGATGGTGGCCTCATAGAATGAGTTTGGGAGTGTTCCTTCCTCTGCAATTTTTGGGAAGAGTTTGAGAAGAATGGGTGTTAGCTCTTCTCTAAATGTTTGATAGAATTCACCTGTGAAGCCATCTGGTCCTGGACTATTGTTTGTTGGAAGATTTTAAATCACAGTTTCAATTTCATTACTTGTGATTGGTCTGTTCATATGTTCTATTTCTTCCTGGTTCAGTCTTGGAAGGTTATACCTTTCTAAGAATTTGTCCATTTCTTCCAGGTTGTCCATTTTATTGGCATAGAGTTGCTTGTAGTAGTCTCGTAGGATGCTTTGTATTTCTGTGGTGTCTGTTGTAACTTCTTTTACTGACACCTTTTACAGAAACTCCTTTTTCATTTCTAATTTTATTGATTTGAGTACTCTGCCTCTTTTTCTTGATGAATCTGGCTAATGGTTTATCAATTTTGTGTATCTTCTCAAAGAACCAACTTTTAGTTTATTGATCTTTGCTACTGTTTTCTTTGTTTCTATTTCATTTATTTCTGCTCTGATGTTTATGATTTCCTTCCTTCTGGTAACTTTGGGGTTTTTTTGTTCTTCTTTCTCTAGTTCCTTTAGGTGTAAGGTTAGATTGTTTGAGATATTTGTTGCTTCTTGAGGTAGGATTGTATTGCTATAAAATTCCCTCTTAGAACTCCTTTTGCTGCATCCCATAGGTTTTGGATCATCGTCTTTTCATTGTCATTTGTCTCTAGGTATTTTTTGATTTTCTCTTTGATTTCTTCAGTGATCTCTTGGTTATTTAGTAACTTATTGTTTAGCCTCCTTGTGTTTGTGTTTTTTACATTTTTCCCCCTGTAATTGACTTATAATCTCATAGTGTTGTGGTCTGAAAAGATGCTTGATATGATTTCAATTTTCTTAAATTTACTGAGGCTTGATTTGTGACCCAAGATGTGATCTATCCTGGAGAATGTTCCATGCGCACTTGAGAAGAAAGTGTAATCTGCTGTTTTTGGATGGAATGTCCTATAAATATCAGTTAAGTCTATCTGGTCTATTGTGTCATTTAAAGCTTGTGTTTCCTTATTAATTTTCTGTCTGGATGATCTGTCTATTGGTGTAAGTGAGGTGTTAAAGTCCCCCACTATTATTGTGTTACTGTCAATTTCCTCTTTTATAGCTGTTAGCAGTTGGCTTATGTATTGAGGTGCTCCCATGTTGGGTGCATAAATATTTACAATTGTTATATCTTCTTGGATTGATCCCTTGATTATTATGTAGTGTCATTCCTTGTCTCTTGTAACATTCTTTCTTTTCAAGTCTATTTTATCTGATATGAGTATTGCTACTCCAGCTTTCTTTTGATTTGCATTTGCATGGAATATCTTCTTCCATCCCCTCACTTTCAGTCTGTATGTGTCCCTAGATCTGAAGTGGGTCTCTTGTAGACAGCATATATATGGGTCTTCTTTTTGTATCCATTCAGCAAGCCTGTGTCTTTTGGTTGGAGCATTTAATCCATTCACAGTTAAGGTAATTATCGATATGTATGTTCCTATTACCACTTTCTTAATTGTTTTGGGTTTGTTTTTGTAGGTCCTTTTCTTCTCTTGTGTTTCCCACTTAGAGACCTTCCTTTAGCATTTGTTGTAGAGTTGGTTTGGTGGTGCTGAATTCTCTTAGCTCTTGCATGTCTGTAAAGCTTTTGATTTCTCCATCGAATCTGAATGAGATCCTTGCCAGGTCATCTTGGTTGCAGGTTCTTCCCTTTCATCACTTTAAATATGTCATGCCACTCCCTTCTTGCTTGTAGAGTTTCTGCTGAGACATCAGCTGTTAACCTTATGGGAGTTTCCTTGTATGTTATTTGTCGTTTTTCCCTTGCTGCTTTCAATAATTTTTCTTTGTCTTTAATTTTTGCCAGTTTGATTACTGTGTGTCTTGGCGTGTTTCTCCTTGGTTTTATCCCAAGGAGAGAGTATGGGACTCTCTGCACTTCCTGGATGTGGGTGGCTATTTCCTTTCCCACGTTAGTGAAGTTTATGACTGTAATCTCTTCAAATATTTTCTCTGGTCCTTTCTCTCTCTCTTCTCCTTCTGGGACCCCTGTAATGTGAATGTTGTTGTGTTTAATATTGTCCCAGAGGTCTCTTAGGCTGTCTTCATTTCTCTTCATTCTTTTTTCTTTATTCTGTTCCACAGCAGTGAATTTCCACCATTCTGTTTTCCAAGTCACTTATCCGTTCTTCTGACTCAGTTATTCTGCTGTTGGTTCCTTCTAGTGTAGTTTTCATTTCAGTTATTGTATTGTTCATCTCTGTTTGTTTGTTCTTTAATTCTTCTAGGTCTTTGTTAAACATTTCTTGCATCTTCTCGACCTTTGCCTCCATTCTTCTTCTGAGGTCCTGGATCATCTTCACTATCATTATTTTGAATTCTTTTTCTGGAAGGTTTCCTATCTCCACTTAATTTAGTTGTTTTTCTGGGGTTTTATCTCGTTCCTTCATCTGGTACATTGTCCTCTGCCTTTTCATCTTGTCTATCTTTCTGTGAATGTGGTTTTTGTTCCACAGGCTACAGGATTGTAGTTCTTCTTGTTTCTGTTGTCTGCCCTCTGGTGGATGAGGGTATCTAAGAGGCTTTTGCCAGCTTCCTGATGGGAGGGATTGGTGGTGGGTAGAGCTGGCTGTTCCTCTGGTGGGCAGAGCTCAGTAAAACTTTAATCCGCTTGTCTGCTGATGCGTGGGGCTGGGTTCCCTCCCTGTTGGTTGTTTGGCCTGAGGCGACCCAACACTGGAGCCTACAGGGGCTCTTTGGAGGGGCTAATGGCGGACTCTGGGTGGGCTCACACCATGGAGTACTTCCCAGAACTTCCGCTACCAGTGTCCTTGTCCTCGTGGTGAGACACAGCCACCCCCTGCCTCTGCAGGAGACCCTCCAACACTAGCAGGTAGGTCTGGTTCAGTCTCCTATGGGGTCACTCCTCTTTCCTCTGGGTCCCTATGCACACACTACTTTGTGGGTGCCCTCCAAGAGCGGAGTCTCTGTTTCCCCCAGTCCTGTTGAAGTCTTGCAATCAAATCCCGCTAGCCTTAAGAGTCTGATTCTCTAGGAATTCTTCCTCCTGTTCCCGGAACCCCAGGTTGGGAAGCCTGACGTGGGGCTCAGAACCTTCACACCAGTGGGTGGACTTCTGTGGTATAAGTGTTCTCCAGTTTGTGAGTCACCCAGGTGTGTGACAAACTGCTGGGTAGCAGTTATGGGATTTGATTTTATTGTGATTGCATCCCTCCTACCCTCTCATTGTGGCTTCTCCTTTGTCTTTGGATGTGGGGTATCTTTTTTGGTGAGTTCCAGTGCCTTCCTGTCGATGATTGTTCAGCAGTTAGTTGTGATTCTGGTGCTCTTGCAAGAGGGAATGAGAGCACGTCCTTCTACTGCGCCATCTTGAACCATGCCCATGGTATTTGTTTTTCTTCTTCTGACTTACTTCACTGTGTATGACAGACTCTAGGTTCATCTACCTCGCTACAAATAATTCAATTTCGTTTCTTTTTATGGCTGAGTAATATTCCATTGTATATATGTGCCACATCTTCTTTATCCATTCATCTGTCGATGAACACTTAGGTTGCTTCCATGTCCTGGCTATTGTAAATAGAGATGCAATGAACATTGTGGTGCATGACTCTTTGAGTTATGGTTTTCTCAGGGTATATGCCAAGTAGTGGGATTGCTGGGTCGTATGGTAGTTCTATTTTTAGTTTTTTAAGGAACCTCCATACTGTTCTCCATAGTAGCTGTATCAATTTACATTCCCACCAAGAGTTCAAGAGGGTTCCCTCTTCTCCACACCCTCTCCAGCATTTATTGTTTGTAGATTTTTTAAAAATTAATTAATTAATTAATTAATTTTATTTTTTTTGGCAGTGTTGGGTCGTTTCTGTGCGAGGGCTTTCTCTAGTTGTTGCAAGCGGGGGCCACTCTTCATCGCGGTGCATGGGCTTCTCACTATCGTGGCCTCTCTTGTTGTGGAGCACAGGCTCCAGATGCGCAGGCTCAGTAGTTGTGGCTCACGGGCCTAGTTGCTCCGCGGCATGTGGGATCTTCCCAGACCAGGGCTCGAACCCGTGTCGCCTGCATTAGCAGGCAGATTCTCAACCACTGCGCCACCAGGGAAGCCCCTGTTTGTAGATTTTTTGATGATGGCCATTCTGACCGGTGTGAGGTGATACCTCATTGTGGTTTTGATTTGCATTTCCCTAATGATTAGTGATGTTGAGCATCCTTTCATGTGCTTTTTGGTAATCTGTATATCTTGTTTGGAGAAATGTCTATTTAGGTCTTCTGCCCATTTTTTGGATTGGGTGTGTTTTTGATATTGAGCTGCATGAGCTGCTTGTACATTTTGGAGATTAATCCTTTGTCAGTTGCTTCATTTACAAATATTTTCTCCTGTTCTGAGGGTTGTCCTTTCATCTTGTTTATGGTTTCCTTTGCTGTACAATAGTTTTTAAGTTTAATTAGGTCCCATTTTTTAATTTTTGTTTTTATTTTCTGTACTCTAGTAAGTGGATCATAAAAGATCTTGCTGTGTTTTATGTTAGAGTGTTCTGCCTATGTTTTTTCCTAAGAGTTTTACAGTGTCTGGCCTTACTTTTAGGTCTTTAATCCATTGTGAGTTTATTTTTGTGTGTGGTGTTAGGGAGTGTTGTAGTTTCATTCTTTTACATGTGGCTGTCCTGTTTTCCCAGCACCACTTATTGAAGAGGCTGTCTTTTCTCCACTGTATATAGTCTGGCCTTGTTCATCATAGATTAGTTGACCATATGTTCCTGGTTTATCTCCAGATTTCTGTACTGTTCCAGTGGTGCATATTTCAGTTTTTGTGACAGTACCATACTGTTTTGATATATTACCTTTTTCATATAGTGTGAAGTCAGGCAGTCTGATTCTTCCAGCCTTGTTTATCTTTCTCAAGATTGGTTTGGGTATTAGGGGTGTATTTTTTTTTTTTTTTTGTATAAGCGTTCTTCTTAAAAAAAGTTTATTGCAGTATAGTAGATTTACAATGTTGTTTAAGTTTCAGGTGTACAGCAAAGTGAATCAGTTATACATATACATATATCCACTCTTCTAAAGATTCTTTTCCCATATAGGGCATTACAGTGTATGGAGTAGAGTTCCCTGTGCTATACAGTAGGTCCTTATTAGTTACCTATTTTATATATAGTAGTGTGTATATGTCAATGCCAATCTCCCAATTTATCCACACCCCATTTCCCCCCCTTTTCTCCAGACAAATCCTAGGTTTGTTTTCTACATCTGTGACTGTTTCTGTTCTGTAAATCAGTTCATTTGTACCTTTTTTTTTTTTCCCACTGAAGCTGTGTTTGGTGCTGGGATCAACATAAAGTTCCCAACTTTTGAAGTTGCAGGTTTCAGGGGCAGACTGTGGGGTAATACTAGGTTAGGTACATTAAAGGGGGTGGAGCTGATATAAAGCCTGGTCAGAGAGATATAGGGATCAGCTGATTGATTTAAAGGCCAATTACATGACTTAAAGGGTGGTTGAGTGGAGGGGGCCCTAAAATGTTTCTTTTCTTTCTCTGGCCAAGGACATCATATTTATAACTTTGGAATTTTTATGACCTACAAAACTAGAGCTGTTTCTATTTGGAAACAAAAAGAAAAATACAGTATTTCAGTTTCATTCTTGAAACAAACTTCTCATGGTTAACATGTACTGATTAAAAGATCTTCCTTCTGGAGAGATCCTAAAACTCTGTAGGTGACTTTATTGTGATTACAAAAAGAAGGGGAATGTAATCAGGCTGGAAGGTGCCCAAGGCCAGTGCAGCCAGCTGGGGGGCGGGGGGGGGCAGGAGGAAGGGTTCAAAACTGCAGTTAGAGAGGACAGCCACTAGAGGGTGCCAGAGCACGGGCGTCGTGTGCATGCAGCTCCCAGTTTGGACCTCCCGAATGTGAAATGGGCTTGGAGATGGGGTTGCTCTAACCTTAGGGGGGTGCCTGGGCAGGAGGGGTTGGTTGCTGTGTGCCTGTGACTGGCCCAGTTGGCTCCCTTCTCAGAGGGACACAGGTCGGCTAACTATATCCCATCTGGAAGTTACAGCCAGATCGAGGGGCACAGTGGCTGGACACCCTGGCAGGCTGTCTGTGCTCTGACTGCACTTTCTCTCACCAGAGGCAGGACTCTGGGTAGAGATATATTTTGCTTGACTCTTGGTCTTCAAGCTGTAGGCCTCCGTGAATGCTGGCATCTGGAAAACAGAGCGGGTGGTTGTGTGGAGTGTGTAAAACCAGTGGTATTCTGGAGGGCAGGCTGTGCTCCTCTCTGTGCCTTTCTGTCCAGAGTTCTCCCCAAACTTCTTTCTTCCCTATCTGAGTCTCTTCCACCTGTCTGCACTCCCGTAACCTGAGCCATGAGTGATCACAGCCTGTATGCCCAAGAGACATCATATGGTGTTTGTCTTTCTCTGTCTGGCTGACTGCACTCACTATGACCATCTCTAGGTCCACCCATGTTGTCTCAAATGGCATTATTTCATTCTTCTTTATGGCTGAGTAATATTCCATGGTATATATGTGCTACATCTTCTTTATCTATTCATCTGTCGATGGGCATTTAGGTTGCTTCCATGTCCTGGCTATTGTAAATAGTGCTGCAGTGAACATTGGGTGCATGTGTCTTTCCGAATTATGGTTTTCTCTGGATATATGCCCAGGAGTGGGTTAGCTAGAGTGTATGATAGTTCTGTATGTAGTTTAAAAAAAATTTTATTGGAGTATAGTTGATTTACAATGTTGTGTAAGTTTCAGGTGTAGAGCAAAGTGAATCAGTTATACATATATCCACTCTTGCTTTTTTTAGATTCTTTTCCTATACAGGTCATTACAGAGTATTGAGTAGACGTCCCTGTGCTATACAGTAGGTCTTTACCAGTTATTTTATATACAGTAGTGTGTATATGTCAATCCCAATCTCCTAATTTATCCCTGCCCCCTCCCATCCCCTGGTAACCATAAGTTTGTTTTCTACATCTGTGACTCTACTTTTGTTTTGTAAATGAGTTCATTTGTACTTTTTTTTTTTAAGATTCCACATATAAACAATATCATATTTGTCTTTCTGTGTCTGACTTCACACAGTATGACAATCTCTAGGTCCACCCATGTCGCTGCAAATGGCATTATTTTGTTCTTTTTTATGGCTGAGTAACATTCCATTGTGTGTGTGTGTGTGTGTGTGTGTGTGTGTGTATACACATACACACACATATACACACCACATCTTCTTTATCCATTCATCTGTCAGTGGACATTTAGGTTGCTTCCATGTCTTGACTATTGTAAATAGTGTTGCTATGAACATTGGGGTGCATGTATCATTCTGAATTATGGTTTTCTCCAGGTATATGCCCAGGAGTGGGATTGCTGGGTCATATGGTAGTTCCATTTTTAGTTTTTTAAGGAACCTCCATACTGTTCTCCATAGTGACTGTACCAGTTGACATTCCCACCAACAGCATAGGAGGGTTCCCTTTTCTCCATACCCACTCCAGCATTTATTGTTTGTAGATTTTTTGATGCTGGCCACTCTGACCGGTATGAGGGGATACCTCATTGTAGTTTTGATTTGCATTTCTCTAATAATTAGTGATGTTGAGCATTTTTTCATGTGCCTCTTGGCCATCTGTCTCTTTGCAGAAATGTCTGTTTAGGTCTTCTGTCCATTTTTTGATTGGGTTGTTTGATTTTTTTGATATTGAGCTGCATGAGTTTGTATATTTTGGAGATTAATCCCTTGTCGGTTGCATTGTTTGCAAATATTTTCTCCCAGTCCATAGGTTGTCTTTTTGTTTTGTTTATTGTTTCCTTTGCTGTGCAATAGTTTTTAAGTTTAATTAGGTTCCATTTGTTTATTGTTGTTTTTATTTTCAGTACTCTAGGACATGGATCAGAAAAGATCTTGCTGTGTTTTTTGTTAAAGAGTGTTCTGCCTATGTTTCTTTCTAAGAGTTTTATAGTGTCTGGCCTTACATTTAGATCTTTAATCCATTTTGAGTTTATTTTTGTGTATGGTGTTAGGGAGTGTTGTAATTTCATTCTTTTACATGTAGCTGTCCACTTTTCCCAGCACCGCTTATTGAAGAGACTGTGTTTTCACAATTGTATATTCTTGCCTTGTTCATCATAGATTAGTTGACCATATGTATGTGGGTTTATCACTGGACTTTCTATCCTGTTCCACTGATCTGTATTTCAGTCTTTGTGACAGTACCATACTGTTCTGATTACTTTAGGTTTGTAGTACAAAGTCAGGTAGCCTGATTCCTCCAGCTCTGTTTTTCTTTCTCAAGATTCCTTTGGCTATTCGAGGTCTTTTGTGTCTCCATAGAAATTGTAAAATTTTTTTGTTCTAATTCTTTAAGAAATATCATAGGGATTGCACTGAATCTGTAGATTGCTTTGGGTAGTATAGTCACTTTCACAATATTGATTCTTCCAATCCAAGAACATGGTATGTCTCTCCATCTGTTTGTGTTGTCTCTGATTTCTTTCATCAGTGTCTTATAGTTTTCTGAGTACAGGTCTTTTGCTTTCTTAGGTAAGTTTATTCTTAGGT
Source organism: Balaenoptera physalus (assembly GCF_965194825.1). NCBI lineage: Eukaryota > Metazoa > Chordata > Mammalia > Artiodactyla > Balaenopteridae > Balaenoptera > Balaenoptera physalus. The sequence continues at coordinate 121,488,493 of NC_138886.1, forward strand.
ATTTTATTTTTTGTTGCGATGGTCAATGGGATTTTCCCCTTAATTTCTCCTTCTGATCTTTTGTTGTTAGTGTATAGGAATACAAGAGATTTCTGCGTATTATTTTTGTATCCTGCAACTTTACCACATTCATTGATGAGCTCCAGTAGTTTTCTGGTAATATATTTAGGATTTTCTATGTGTAGTATCATGTCACCTGCAAACAGTGACAGTTTTAGTACTTCTTTTCCAATTTGTATTCCTTTTATTTCCTTTTCTTCTCTGATTGCCATGGCTAGGACTTCCAAAACTATGTTGAATAATAGTGGTGAGAGTGGACATCCTTGTCTTGTTCCTGATTTTAGAGGAAATGCTTTCAGTTTCTCACCATTGAGAATGATGTTTACTGTGGGATTGTCATATATGACCTTTACTATGTTGAGGTAGGTTTCCTCTGTGCCCACTTTCTGGAGAGTTTTTATCATAAATGGCTGTTAAATTTTGTCAAAAGCCTTTTCTGTGTCTATTGAGATGATGCTATTTATTATTCTTCCATTTGTTAATATGGTGTATCACATTGATTGATTTGCATATATTGAAGAATCCTTGCATCCCTGGGATAAATCCCACTTGATCGTGGTGAATGATCCTTTTAATGTTTTGTTGGGTTCTGTTTGCTAGTATTTTGTTGAGGATTTTTGCCTCTATGTTCATCGGTGATATTGGCCTGTAATTTTTTTTTTTTGGTGATATCTTTGTCTGGTTTTGGTATCAGGGTGATGATGGTGGCCTTGTAGAATGAGTTTGGGAGTGTTCCTTCCTCTGCAATTTTTTGGAAGAGTTTGAGAAGGATGGGTGTTAGCTCTTCTCTAAATGTTTGATTGAATTTGCCTGTGAAGCCTTCTGGTCCTGGACTTTTGTCTGTTGGAAGATTTTAAATCACAGTGGGTGGCAGCCACACCTGGTTCCTAGTCATGTACCCACTCCTTTCTTAGAGACACAGAACTCGGAACTGAGACAGGGCCCCCCTCTGAACTGGGTGAACTAGGACAGGGCCCCCCTCTGGAGAGGGTTGCAGTCGGCCCCTACGTGTGTGTTTAATTAGAAGCCTGCCCCTTAGGTCATAGCTGTGAAGACCACTGCCCTGTGTCACAGAGAGACTGGGGTGCTTCAGTGCGCTGCCTATGTGCTCTGCCCCGGGGGGTAGCAGGGTAAGAACCGTTTCTCCATTACAGACTTACGGGACTCGCAAATGTAAGCCCCCCTGGCCAGCAGAGCTAGGCCATTCAGGTGTCCCCTGGGCCCCAGGCCAGTGCACGGGCCCCTTTATGGGAGCTAGTGGCAATCTGGAGGCAGAGGGATGGCGTGAAGACAGCGCCTGCCCTTGGGGGTTTCTGGAGAGGATTCGGGTTGGCCTGACACGTGTCCAGCTAGATGTCTGTCCCTCAGGCTGAACATAAGCAAAGAAGCCTCTTTCACAGAGGGTCTGGGCGCTTTTTAGTTGGCGGCCTCTGTGCTGGTCCGTGGGGCGGGCTAGTCCGTGCAGCCCTGGAAGAAGCATCTCTCAGTGCCCTGCAGCCTTGTCTCATGGACAGAAGCCCCGTTGGCTTTCAAAGCTACACGTCTTGGGGGCTGGTCTCAGAGGCAGGCCTTAAAAGTTGGGGTCCTGGTGAGGGGTTCAAGTCCTTCACTCCCTGGGGAAAGCTTGGGGTTGAGTTCCCTCCTGACTGTGGGTCACCATGCCAGGCAGTGGGGGTCACAGTGAGGCTGTGCCTCGGCCCCTCCTGTTGTGACATGGGTCTGTTCTCATTCACCCGAGGTTTCTTTTGGAGGATACGTAGTAGTGGATCTGGTGTGTCTGGGGGAGGACCTCTTGAGCCAGAACCCCGTATACTTCTAAGAGAGCGGCTATGGTACGTGGTCACAGGATGCTTTCCCGGGGGACCACAGGATCCAGTTACTCCCAGGCACATGTCCGGTAAACTGCTGAGGTAGGCGGGGTTCTGAGCCAGCTCCCAGTGTCCCCCCGTCCTGGGGTGCACCCCCCTTCTCTCTCACCCACACACAGATCCAGGCTCTGCGTGGAAGGGATTCTGCAGACCCAGATCAGGTGGTCCCTTAAAAGGCACGGGACTCTTCTTGACTGGAGTCAAAGCGTGAGAGGGATTTGTCCCGAGGGGGATTCTCACTGCCGGTTTTGGTGAGGGAGGGGGGTGACGCGGCCTGTAGCAGCCCAGTGCCCCCCACTGACAGACCACGTGAGACCCGGTCCTATAGCTGCGAGGAGCCCAATTCTGTCCCAGCCGCTTGCACTCAGGTGAGAATGCACTGCAGCGGACACAGTGGTTCTAGTCTGTACCAGTTTATTACAGCAAGCAATAGAAAATGAAAACGACTGAGTATTTGCTTCACAAAATTGCAACTATTATTTGTTAAATATTTATTGATGTTAAATCCACATTACACCAGCACAACAATCCAAAGTAGTAGGATAGTACTTATTTCTTTCTTTATAAATACATGAAAGGTGGCAAAATAATGCTACTTAATCCCAAACCCAGCAAATCAGCAAAAAGTCACATTCAGAAAAATTTGGCAAGTAAGAGATGATGTTAAGTCATAATTCTACAGTATAGAAAGGTCCAGGAGAGACTTTGCACGGTGTCTGAAATCCCACATCAGCAATGTACGTAGGTGTGGTCAGAGACACGTGTGTCACTCTGCACAGAACGTGGGCACCGGAGCTCCAGCCTGGCATTTAAAGCTTGCTTGGTTGGTGCTCTTACAAGGAAGGAGAAAGCTGTCCATGTGAAGCAGCACAACGGAATATACACGGTGGCACACAGATACAAAATCACTTAAAAAATACTATGTATTGAATTGAGTAACTGAGCTAAGAGAGTTCAACATTTTTATTATAAATAATGAAAGATAAATGTGTTTTGCATAAAGAATACAGTGTGTTCTCTTCATAGGAAAGTACCATTAAAGACTCAGGTTTTATAATATCAGCCCAAATTTGTTTTTTTCTCCTTTTTAAAGTTTATTGGTTCTGACTTAAAACCATCAAGTCTGGTCAGAATCCACTCCATCTAGCTGATGCAGAATCACAGGCATTCAAAAGCAGTCTTTGCCCGAGATGCCTTTACAAACTACTTGGAACCCAGCAACTTCTTAAGGCAAAAAGGTCTCGTGGCAGCAGGGAAGTGAATTAATAGTTTCCATCCACCGTATGGCAGTGCCATGGAGAAAATGCATTCTGGCACCCCCGTCTTTGTCTCCCCAAGTAGACTAGCGCCCACAGGCTGTTTCTGATCCGTGACAATCTCGCAGCTCAGCCCATATTCAACTTGCGGTACGCACCTCCAACCTCCTGCTCTGGCGCCAGCTCAGACACCGCAGCGTCCCGAGCACGAGCTTCCCTCCGACTGACCCTCGATTCCCTGACTTGGGAATGGCGGTGTTGTGTTGCTTCTGTCTTAGGTTAAAAGTTTGAAGAAAACCGCAGAAAAGCCTGGCCTTGACCGTCTCGTGCTCCGCTACCTTCACATAAATGAACACAGTCTGAGTGTGCTGGCTGTGCTTCCTTTCCCTCTTCTCTCTGCTCCTTCCAAACCCGTCTCCTCCAGATGCTGCGCAGCTTGGTCACTTGGGTGGTCTGGGTGCCCTTCGTGGAATGGACTGCGATATGGTTCTGCTTTATTCAGAGCACTTTGTATTATTTTCATATGGTTTGTAAGTAAGCGCCCTACCAAGGTAACATGAAGAGAAAATACTACACGTAAAGAAAAAGAGGTTAAGAACGAAGGTCTTAACCTTGTTAGAAAACTCCTGATGTTAACAGAACTGAAGGCAGGTGGCTCCTTCCGCACGGTTTAGTGGAAAACGATTTGCAGACAGGCGTTTCCTTGGGCTTCCTGGTGGCGCCCTCCTCCTCCCATCCCCCGCGTGGGTCCCTGGCTGCGTGAGCACACTGCCCCTCAGAGCCCAGGCGGTGTCCCCTGTGGTGCCGCCACCTCCGGGGAGCCCCCCGAGCTCACGCTGGGTGGCAGCACCTACGCTGGTGAAGACACTCGGGACAACGCAGGTCGTGGTCACCTTTTTTCCGTTAGCACTTCGGCATTTCAGACCCCCTGAATCACAGCACTTCCCAAAGTTTTAAATTGGCTGATGAATGTGAATTCTCCGTGCAAGGTGCGCATTCCTATCAGCATCGCGTACACAGCCTCTACGTCTGGTTTACCAGGAAGAAAAGTAGGATTTTGGTGTCCTTTTGTTTCTTAGAGCCAAAGGTATGTTTCTGCCTTTTCTGTCCCGTGACAGAGGAGAGGTGGGTCAAGGCAGCGGCGGTTTCAGTGTCTGGGCTCCACGGAGAGCGCCAGCTCACAGGTCCTCACTCTCCACCAGGCCGGGGCTCAGCATCAGGTGCGACGGGCTGGCCTCGGGCTGGAACGCAGCCCTGATGTCGAGTCCCTGGTCCGAGAGCGCGGCGTAGCGGCTGGCCGAGGGCCGCACCCGCTTCGGCTTGGTGCTTGGCGGGGGCTGCTGCCACTGGGCTGCAAGACACAACACGGAACTCAGAATCTGTAACCAGGTAGCATGGCTCTGGCTGTGTACCAGGCACGTGTTCTTTGCAAAAGACCGAACACATCCATGGTAGAAGTCCTAAAATGTACGAGTGGTTCTGCAGTCTACTCACATGTTGCAGATTTACTGCCTACACAGGGTGGTGGGACTACAGCAGCTCGGGAACAGAGACAGCGTGTAGTTTATCTTGATAGTCAGTACTCACTGCAGCTCGGGGAGTCCTTTGAAATGGCTGCTACACTTCCTGCTGCTCACTTTGAAAAAAAACTTCAAAGCTCAGAATGTATAAATGCCACAGTAATGATAGTCATCAGGTATTCTGGACAGATGTTCTAACACAAATTGTTTGAAAGGAGCCGGGCGATAGGGAAGGTTGAGGTCAGTTATTTCTTACGTGTGAAATCAGTTCTGAATTTTTCCTAGTGGTTTTCTTGTCACTAGATCACATAATGCTACTGGGCTAGTTTGTAAACTTAGAACATTTTTCTTTCAATCTGGGATGCATGTACACAAATATACGTACACAAACACTCACAAACCTAGTGCTGAACTGCTTAAGATATGTTAACACAAAGCACTAAGCTACAGGAAGTATGCATTCCAGGTTCAATGGGCCACACGTTTAGAGTGAATTAAGAGGCTGTGACAGGATCATAGCTTAGGGGGAAATGTTAAAAGGGAGTCATTTGCACAAGGCAGTAACAAAATGTGAAAAATCTGTGCTTATGCCTTTGCCTGGTGTTAACTCCTAAGGGTGCTGGGTAAGAAAGCCACAGCTGGGTAGCCGACGCCAGAGAAATCCACATGCACATTTTGCTAAAAACGCAAAGTTCCTGAGTGATACTTGGGCACTGTTCTCCTGGCGAGGTTCACTATTAATGATGAGAAACTATAAATAGAAAGAGAAAGAGCAGTGTGAAATTTCTGGCAAATAAAGTGCTAGAGTTGTTGATGAGATCAGAGTAACGTGATTTGCTGTGCCGACGCCCGACTTGTCGTAACTGAAGGAACCAACGCATTGAGGCGAGAGGGAGGGGTACTCACTGTAGACGTCCAGCCGGGCCGTGCAGGACACGATCCCGGCCTCGTTCTTGGCCGACACCGTGTACCAGCCAGCGTCGTCCTTGGTGGCCCCCTGGATGAGCAGACACACGTAGCCGTAGTTGTCCTGGTGCAGGCTGCAAAAGACGGACATGGCCCTAGGGCTCGAAATGTTTCAGGATGCGAAGCATCGCTTTTCATTAGCTCATGAGAAACAGAACTGTGCAAGCAGCGGATAACAGGGTCCTCCTAATTCTGCAGAGGCCGCCAGCCCGTGGCAGCTAATGGGAGGGGGAGGGGCCGGGGCCGGGAAGCTGGAGGAAGCCGAGCGCTCAATTCCCAGGGGAGGATCTGCCCCCGCAAAGCACTGCCTGCGTTAGGCGGGGAGCCGCTGCATTGCACAGCAGGGCGGCCGCCTACGGAAAGCGCAGGCGTGTGGGGGCTGGCCCGGGGGCGGCGCACACGGCCGCGTGGTGGGCACCTGCCTTTGGGACCATCAGGACCCCTGCGGGTGGGGGGTGGCCCCGTGGGCTCTCACCTCACGCGGTCCGTGCTGTGAGTGAGCGACTCGTTTTCCTTCTTCCAAAATATCTGCGGTGGCGGCACCCCGGACACCCGGCATTCCAGCCGCACCGGGTACCCGTCCGCCACCCCCGTGTTCTGCAGCTTCTCGAGGAACACGGGGGGCTTGTGCGCTTCCTTAGCTGCGAAGACACGAGACGGATTACCTACCAGTGACGGGTGCAAAAGGTATCACAAAAGAACGCAGGTGCTTTCAGCAATACCGCTCAACTGTGCTGACGTCGTTTTTCACTGCAGGTGGCAGGACGCTTGTCCTCTCTCCAAGTTATCCCTCCTCCACCAAGAAAGGTTCCTACCCTTCATTCCACTCCTTTCTCTCCTCAATCAGTTCAAGTCCGACAGGCCTGCACCTGCTCCCAGAGCGTCCGCCTGAGTGGTCTCGGGGGACCTCCGTCAGGCTGGTGACTGATGAGGGTCCCTGCCTCAGCCCACCGCTGCCGTCTAGCGACACTGATTCACTAGATTCCCACCCTGCTGGCCGAAAGACCCTGAGGGTTTCTAGGTCCTGGCTTAAGAGAGACATACCACAGGCTACAAAGGGGGAAACAAGAGGAGAGGCAGCTTTAAATAGTTACCTGAACACTAGGAATGTACATTCTATACATTACCCGTTCCAATTTGTATTTCTTTGAAGAAAGCTATGGAAAGGACGACTATTACCCAGTCTGGAAAAATGAGAACTGTTGGTAACACTCTGATCATTACCATCAGTGTTTCCTTGGATCTGCGGTGGGGACAGTCCCAGAGGAAGAGTACATCTTAGCTACCATCATCCTAGCCGCCAACAATGAGTCTGAGGGTGCGGCCTTCTCCACCCCCTCCTCTGTGACAAGTAATAGCAAAGCAAAGGTGAACGTTCTACCGGACATTTTTAAAAACCTAAGACCCTCTGTGACCTTGAATTATATAGAGGGTTAATTTTTATTGGACTTTTTGTGGTTACTTGACCGGGGCTACCCTGGGAAGAGACCTCACTCGGTGCTCTTCCTGGGCCCCAGTTTTCAAAAGAGCGTAAAATGCATACGACGGGCCTTTAGGTCGCAGCGACCCTCCACAGTAGGTCTCACATCTACATTCTGGAGCTTGGCTAGGCAGGCTCGTGGGGATGCAGAGCTTCACAGGGTTTCGCCCTTGTGACACGACTTAGCCCTTAAACCCTGAGCATCACGGCCCCCCTTTTACAGCTGGGGACACTGAGCTGCAGAGACAGACCTGCCCGAGGACGCAGCCAGGAGACGAGCGCTGGGCTGGGAGCTGAGCCCTGACTTCCTCCGGAAGTGCCGACGGGGGCACCTCGGGCCTGAGGACAGGTATGGTCAACGGGGGGACCCCAGCAGCTGAGTTTGAGGAGGGAGGGCTGCAGGAAGGAGTGAAACTGAAGCGGGGCTGGCACACAGGCTGCACGCTGCCCGTGTTCGTGTGTGAACACGTCTAGGTGTTGTCACGAGAATCCCTGGCCCGGACTGTAGCCGGGCCGCCCGCTGCGTCCTCACTGCTGCTGTTTCCCCAAGGAGCTCGAAGGCTCCCGGCACCGGAGGGGCACTGGAGCCTGGCCCCTGGGAAAGTCACTTCACCTCTCCTAATTCCCATTTGCTGACTGCCTCATGGGGCTGCCGTGAGGACCAAGTGAGCGCTTTGCATGCAGTGATGAGAAATAAACGCTCCGTTCTGCTGCTTTTTTCAGGTGAGCACAGAGGACAGGCTCTCTACTCATGCTCAGCTCCTAAGGACACTAAACCTTTCCATAAACTCATTTCCCATACCTAAGGGTAAAACTTTATTCTGGTAGGTAAATTCCATAAAGATACATAGTCAATTAAAAAGCAAACCTGAGTTTAATCTGTCTATGACATTGGGGGTAGATCACAGTGTTTCAAAGTTTTGAATTTCGAAATCACTGCACATGACTTTAAAAGCTAGGTCTACATGGAGAACTTCCTGCATGAGCACATTCTCCTACGTCGTCTGGTTCCTGGAGGCCGGGCTGCTGCTGCCCTTCCTGTGTGACACTGGGGGCCCAGGAGAAGGGGAACTGCCCAGAAAAACTGCTCAAACCCTTTCCTCTGGCTGCCAGGCTGACGGGGGAAGGGAAGGAAAATCACCACGGCTACAGCAAAGAAAAAGTGATGTTTCTGACTTGCCAGGTCTTAACACGTTGATGATAACGGTCTATTTTTTTCAGCGGTTTGATGTACTTTCCACGTGGGTTAGTTTGTTTCTACGTCTGACGCTCACCCTGGGAGAGGTTCCCGGGACCTACCTGCGACCACGAGCTCCAGGCTGAAGGAGTTGTGTCCAGCCCGGTTGGTGGCCACGCACGTGTAGACGCCGGCGTCCCGGGCCGTGACGGGCTCGATGATCAGAGAGTGCACCCCGTTCTCTCGCACCAGCATCTTGTGGGCGCTGTCCTGGCGGATGGGCTTGCCGTCCAGCAGCCAGCTGAGATCAGGGGTTGGCAGCCCACTGACCTAAACCGGAAAGGAAGTGCGAATGAATTTCTCTGCTACGGAAACAGAGTGAGGTCACGAACACCTAAGACGCCGGCACAAACTCCTCCTTCCGGACAACATGAGGCTCTTAGCATCAGGTCACGTTTCTTACTTACTTATTTATTTTTGACTGCATTGGGTCTTTGTTGCGGTGCATGGGCTTCTCACTGCAGTGGCTTCTCTTGTTGTGGAGCACGGGCTCTAGGCGCATGGGCTTCAGTAGTTGTGGCTTGTGGGCTCTAGAGCGCAGGCTCAGTAGTTGTGGCACACGGGCTTAGTTGCTCTGTGGCACATGGGATCTTCCCGGACCAGGGCTTGAACCCGTGTCCCCTGCATTGGCAGGCGGATTCTTAACCACTGTGCCACCAGGCAAGCCCACATTTCTCTTTTGCTTAAAATCTTTGAATAGCTTCTCGGCACACACGGGCTCACTTCTAAACATTTCTTACAGAGCAACCCAGAGAAAAGTGAGATGGGGACCAAAAACATTCGCCATCGTCTTTCCTCACCCAGGTTATAAAGACGCTGAGGGTGATGTCAGCCCGGGGCTCTGAGCCCTTTGGAAAAAAGATGTCCAGCCATGACAAGGACTCACACTCAGCTCGCATGGTTCACGATAAAGCCTCTCATCAAGGCTGCTGTAGCCGCGGAGACATTAGTTAATGCAGCCATTAAGACACAGGGCTGTTATTATTTTATAATCCTTGAAACTAAGTAATAGGAGCCATACGAAATTACCCAGAAAGCCATCTCAACAAATTAGCCTCACGATGGAAACATTAAAAAAAAAAACCACTCTCCAGACCATGACAGTCGTGCTGACCAGAGATCAGACAAAAGCATGTTTAATGGCTAACAGCATGGTGTGCAGTGAGGGGAGGGGTGGCCACTGTCTGTCAGCTCTTTACTCTAGGGCCCTGCATTCTGAACGGGAAGAAAAGCACCCGTAAGGAAGGCCCTTTCACCCCTACCCCAAATGTACCAGTGGGAAATCACATACGGAAAGATGTCAGTGGGACTGTAAACCAATTCTTTTGAGAATCAGCTCTGCCAAAATCAGCCAGAGAACTCACAAATTCACTCCTGCTGTGTGACGCTCACGTATACTGCCCCCAGGATGCCTCAGCCCCCAACAAACACACACAGCAAAGGCCTAGGGATTTACAGAAAACAGTTAAATCACTGGCTAAAAGCGGGCAGGCTCTGCACCCTCCCGTCCGTCCACCTGCCACCCCCGGCGCACCACGCCCGCTCTACCTGTCGGGCCAGCACAGGTGCACGGAGGAAGGGGGTGGGCTGTCCCGCCCGGGCTGCACAGCTGGCCCTCTTGGCCGGTCAGAAAACGGAACCCTCTTGCACTCTTGGTGGGAATGTAAATTGATACAGCCACTATGGAGAACAGTATGGAGGTTCCTTAAAAAACTAAAAATAGGACTACCATACGACCCAGCAATCCCACTCCTGGGCAAATACCTGGAGAAAACCATAATTCGGAAAGATACATGCACCCCAATGTTCATAGCAGCACTATTTACAATAGCCAAGACATGGAGCCAACCTAAATGTCCATCAACAGAGGAATGGATAAAGAAGAAGTGGTACATATATACAATGGAATATTACTCAGCCATGAAGGAGAATGAAATAATGCCATTTGCAGCAACATGGATGGACCTGGAGATTATCATACTAAGTGAAGTTAAGTCAGAGAGAGAAATACCATATGTGGAATCTAAAAATTGATACAAATGAACTAATTTACAAAACACACTCACAGACTTAAAGAATGAACTTTTATGGTTACCAGGGAGGAAGGGTGGGGGCAGGGAGGGATGAATTGGGAGATTGGGACTGACATATACACACTACTATATACGAAACAGATAACCAACAAGGACCTACTGTATTGAGCACAGGTAACTCTGCTCAATATTCTGTAATAACCTAAATGGGAAAAGAACTTCGAAAAAGAATAGATACATGCATATGCATAACTGAATCACTCTGCTGTACACCTGAAACTAACACAACACTGTTAATCAACTATAGTTCAATATAAAATAAAAATTGAAAAAATTACGCTGGAGGGACTTCCCTGGTGGTGCAGTGGTTAAGAACCCACCTGCCAATGCAGGGGACACGGGTTTGATTCCCTAGTCCAGGAAGATCTCACATGGCGCGGAGCAACTAAGCCCGTGTGCCACAACTACTGAGCCTGCACTCTAGAGCCCACGAGCCATAACTACTGAGCCCACGTGCCACAACTACTGAGCCCGCATGCCTAGGGCCTGTGCTCCAAAACGAGAAGCCACCGCAATGAGAAGCCCACGCACAGCAACGAAAACCCAATGCAGCCAAAAAATAAATACATTTATATTAAAAAATTATGCTGGAAAGTATTTTATACATCTTTATACATTTTTATACATTTCAACAAGTTTATACATTTCTACAAGCTCAGAGTTAACCTTCTAAGTGCCTTACATCCTGTGTTCTGCAATTCCACAGACAACCAGCAGAGACAGCCCAAATTATTTTTTTAAAAGCTTATTCATATTTCAGAGCTAAAATTTAAATTTAAGGTCAATAAATAATGGGGCAAAAACACAAAACAATCAAAAAATTTCAGACCAGTGGTTCCTACACATTTTTGGCCTCGAGGTCCTCTGGGAAGCTGATGGCAGGTGTACCACATACAACCTCCTGTGTAATTTCAGGCCCACACACCCGATGAGACCTGCTCACCCCAGGACCTGATTAAGAAGCCCTATTGTAAAGCGACGGAATGAAGGTGCTGCTCAGATGTCTCTCAGAAACAGGAAATGGGAGGCCTGAGAGAGTAGGTGTGTGGATACAAAATCTGTATGAAAACAGAGTGAATATATAAGTAAGATCAGGACAGAGGACACATCCAACACAGTCATTACTTCAACAAAAAGGGCGACTTTGAGGGACAAAACCTCCCAGTTCACTGTCTGGAGTATGGTATACAGGGTTCTAGGTAAAACTTAAAAGTCAAGGAAAAGAATGATTTGAAATGTATATAAATATTTAGTATGTTCCATTTTCTCTCCTCTTCTGCTAGAAAACATTTTAAAGATGTATACTTTACATACTTTCCCCAAAAGGAACTAGAGGGAAGCGGTATTACAGGGAGAAGGGAGGCACCCACGCCCCTCACCTTGCAGTCCATCCTGCAGAGCCTGCCCTCCTGGACCGTCAGGTCCCCGGGAGCCTGCAGGAAGTGCGGTCGGAAGAATCGCTCCTGAATCGGTTCACCTTCGTCGGCACTGTCCCTGGATCTCGACCGAGACCTTCGAACGAGAGAGAAAACCAACAGATGGAAAGAAAGATGGGGGAGGGGAGGGAGAACGCCACAAAAGATAGACAATATAGATAAATAGATGGAAAGAAAGATGGGGGAGGGGAGGGAGAATGCCACAAATATAAATAGATGGAAAGAAAGATGGGGGGAGGGAGGGAGAACGACACAGATGATAGGTAATATAAATAGTAAGTATTGTCAGGTTCTTAGTCATCTCTTCTCTATAATATATGGGGTGATAATACAATTTCCTTACCTGCTTACCTAGCTCCTAATCCCAGGGTTTATACCATAAAAAAAGTCAGTAAAACAAAATCTTGTTTCATTTGGAAGTTTATTATACATTTAATAACCTGCTAATTGCAGACTTCAAATAATCTGCTGTCCTAACCCTTACAGCTAGCATAAATCGTGAAAGGGAAAAATGGGGAACTAACAGTAGCCTATTTTTTCCTAAATAAATATTTTTAAAGCTGTATAAGAAGCGGCAGCTGTTGCTCATTTATTGCCAAATATTTTTCAACAGAAATTAGTACAGCTTTCCACTGTGACTGTAAATTTGCAGGAAATTAAAAGTTCTTATTATTTAAAAAGAATGAATATCTTCTAATAAAAATTTCTTTTCATATTAACCAGGAAAACACATCACATTTTAGGCAGGTTTTCTTCTGTAACCATTAACCATGTGCCTAAAGCAGTATTTTTTTTTTCTTTTTTTTGCTTTAACATAAAACTGTGCAAATCTCCCAGATTTTGTGCATCCTTCTTGCTTTGGAGTATGCTGCCAGAGCCGCCTTTAAGAGCAACATGATTTAAAGTGACTGCAGGGAAGACTTAGGAGTGAGGTGCTGAAACTAACCCTGCCGGTGATCATTGGAAGGTAAGTTAAGAAACACTTCAGTAGCAAAAGTAGGAGCAAAGCAAATGAAAAATTAGTATAATACGCTAGTAATCACCAGCCTTCACCCATCAGGTCTCATTTATGAGCACAATGCCCTTCCGGGAGACAGTGGCCCACGAACGGCTGAAATGCACGGAAGGCCCTGAGTAAAGCCGGAGAGAATGGACCTGCTACAGCTGTGCTGTGCGCAGGGATGCGGGGGCAGGTGATGCTGTGAGCAAGTCCTGCCCCGGGAAGCCGGCATCAAACCTGCGAGCGCTGAGGCCGGAGCTGCCTCCCAAACACCAGCACAAGCCCGCGCGGGGCGTAGACCCGCCCGCTGCTGCTTGCCGTGTCCTGCTCCTCCGGTGGCCTCACTGGCGCGTCCTCCCCTGCGCCCCTGGCCCTCCAGGACCCCCTGAGCAAGGCCCGGGGACCGGCCGGCCCAATCACCAGCCCCTTCTGTAGCCACGTGTGTCACTGAGAACCGCAGCCCCGCTGCCCGTCCTCACGTGCACTCGCTCGGGGCCACGGGGCAACGAAAGCGTCCAAAGTACAGCAAGTCTGACCCACGTACGAGGCTAGGGTCTGAGACGAGCTTGTGACCTAAGCGACCGGAGGAGGGACCTTCGCACACGAGCTGATCTTAGGAAACCCAGAGGGCAGCCCGCGTGATGCTGGTGAGGAAAGCGTGGCTAGAGCCTGGGTGCCACAGACCAGCGTGTCCGTGGTGACGTGGCTGCCGCGCGGGGCAGCTCCCGGCCCCGCTCACACGCGGCACGTGTCGGGAGGGCGCCGGGCCCAGCCGGTACGTCCTCCTCCCCACCCCCAGCTACAGAGGAGCCACACGCCGCCACGCTTCCTGCCGTGTCCCCACCCTGTCCCCGCGATGCTGGCAGCGCTGGGTTATAGTGACAGTAAAAGAGCAGCAGCGCGCGGGAAGGGACGCGTGCGATACCTTCTGCCGTGAGGCTGGCCGGCGGGCGAGCGGGGGCTGCGGCCTCTCTGGTTCACGGCCTGCACCATCAGCCGTCCCGTGCAGCTGACGCGGCCCTGTGGGGACAGAGGGGACCGACGGTTAGCGGCCGGCGCTCCCGCACCGCCACCGTCACCACCGCCCTGGTATCCACAGGATGCTCTTCCCAGCAGACCGACGTGCCGCACCAGCGCGACCCCAGCCTGTCTCTGAAACACGCCCCCCGGGACGTCTTGTGATGATGCCACTTTCAAGGTCAGATACCTACTGCTGGAAGCTAACTCTGAAATCAAACCAGATCATTTCAGTTTTCTTTTTAGTTACATATTCATTAAATGTTAGTGGTATCCCTTCCCAAAACCGCACATTGAAAGAGCTGCCGGCATGAAAAAATAAGCTTTACGTAACAAGCATGCCCGGGGCGACAAGGAGCATAATGGCTGTGGGACACCTTGTCCCCACAAAATGAGAGTATCTGAGATTTAAGAACCAGAGCAGTTAATGCCTGAACCCTTGAGGGTCACATGATACGGGCCTATCTAATGAAAAGCTGTATTTTATAATCTTTTAAAAATATTTTTTATTTGAAGTATAAAGTCTATAGCCACCCCACCCTGAACACACCTGATCTTGTCTGAAGTATAGTTCACTTAATATTATATTAGTTTCAGGTGTAAAACATAGTGAGTCAATAGTTTTATAGATTATACCCCATATAAAGTTATGATAACATATGGCTACACGCACTGTCTTCTTTCTCAAATTGTCAACTGGAAATCGGTAAGTGCTGTCTCGGGACACACAACCATACTTAAGAGGGGCCGGGTGACAGGAATAAATGGCCCTGTCACTTTGCCTTCTGGTTTAGACTCATCTCTCCCTACGTCCAGCAGAGCAGCAGATGATCTCCTCCTCCGCTCGCTCCTCTCAGGGCCCCGGAGGACGAGCGGAAGGACAGCTAAACCCTGACGGTGGCCGAGAGGGAGTACGCAGGGTGGGAACATGGGAAGCAGACCGATGTTGCACACTTACCCTTGGTGAGTTCCACAGCTCCAGGCTGAAGGGCGCGCTTAAGTCAAAAGAGAGTTGACCCCTGACCCCCACTGTCATTGCAACTGGCCAGACAGGTGACCAGAGCAGAGGGGTTCTGTGGGTCCTGAACCGCCTTCTGAGCCCCCCTCGAGAGGATGCTGGCGGGGACACGGAGGGGGACCCCACAGCAGGATGCAGGGAGGGGCCCTCGGGGTCTCCCCAAAGCCTGGGCCTCTTCAGGCCATAGTCACCAGGAAAGGCAAAGACACAGTACCGGTGCAGACGGAGGGTTAGGAAGGACCCAGGCGCTGTCGTAAACAGACAAACTCAAGCGGTCTTGTACCGCGGGACACGCACCTTCCTCCACTGAGGCCACAAACGCTGCCTTTCCCGGAAATTTCCAAGTATAATGAAGTATAACTTTATGAGGGGAGTTATTTCCAACTTAGATCAACTGTATCTGAAGTTCAGGCCACACGATATGAATTCTCTCATGCTGATCTTACAAACACTTGGGATTCCCTAAAGTAGCTTGAAATCTGTACATCAGTTCCATCGAACCCCTCCCGGTCTGTACTTGGTACAGAAAATCTAGATATAAGTTGCTTAGAAGAGCCCGTTATAAATTACACAACTGACGTATCATCACGGCTGGGACATACAAGACCCATGATTCTTTTTGGAGCTTGAGGACAAGGAATTGCATGTTTTGTTTCACACAAATAGCTTCCATTGTACTGATGATACGGTTTCCTTACTATCTGCTTTGCTGCTTCAGCAAATAATTTTAATTTGGAGAGATTAAAATAGAGTTACGTAATTTGGGTGGATTCTTCCTTGTGGTATAAAACCCAGAGGATCCACCAAGACAGTTAATATTAACTAATGATTTACGTAGTTAGATAAAGATAAAAGTTAAATTCAACCTTTAACCTTGAATTTGGGGAAGCAGATAATGGTGCTAAAAAAAAAAAAATTCCTCTAACCTGGATTTGAGTTTTGACTTTTTTCCTAAAGCTTTGGGCAAATCCTAAATTTGTTCAAGCCTACACTTCTTCTTTTGTACAGGCTGGGGCGCTGTACCTCACAAGGGTGCTGCAGAGATTAAATGATATAATCCATGATGATCCTGTCAATAGTGAACGTACTTGACGTCATCGTCACTGCTAACTCCGCCACCGCTGCTGGTACTGTGTTTCTCTGGGTCTGTGACATCAGGTGTGCACATTAAGGTGATTTTTAGCAGCCCAGCAGCTTGGCTGACTCCAGTGAAATTTTCCAAGCAGATGTATGTTGCTCGCGGTATGCTCTTACCTTGTTTGGTTCCTTCAGAGGCCTCTTTTAACCAGTGCCCCCCCGCCCCTCAGGGCTCTCAGTGCTGGGATGAGCCCCAGACGCCTGCCCTTGGCTCCTTTGCCCTGGGTTTGTAACCAGCTCTGTCCCTTACAGTGGAAAGACGAGGCAGGCGACATACTCCTAGGTGAGGGTCCTCATCTGTGGAACAGGACCCTCCTGGTCATCCTGCAGGGAGGGGCTCTTACGATGATTCAGCGAGTTAACAGGGGTCAAGTACTTGGTGGTGTGTCTGGCACATCCTAAACGCTCAAAATGTTAAATTTTTACAGCACTGGATACAGATGTAACTATAATAACCACCAGATGGATAGGAACTGTTTTGTTCAACACCATTTTTTTTCATATGAATGGAGTTTCCTTCCTTCCCTCCTTCCACCCACCCTCCCTTCCTTCTTTCCTTTTCCTTTCTCTCGTCTTTCCTCTCTCTCTTTTTTTTGGTATTAGGACGCAATTTACTCCAGAGGAAAAGCCAAGTACTCCAAGCGTAGGAGGGAGACTGTGAGGAGAGCAGACCAACCTTTCCACCTCACGCTGGTGCCTGCAGGGCGCCATGCACACAGGCAGGTGTCTGACGGCTGCGTCCGAGGCCCAGGAGGAAAGGGGTCCTGCCCAACCCTAAGCACTGTCTGTGCCTGGGACACACTTCGTCTCCTTTCCCCGCCCCCACACACACGGAGAACAGGTTGGCATGCTGCTCTGTAAAGAGGGCACGTTTCTACCACGCTTTCAAGATTTTTACTGCGATTGCTTAGAACCCTGCAAATACTGCCCCAGAATCTTCCTTAACTTCCCAAACTTAAGAAAACGGCATATGTTGTCATTTATCACCTTGTTATTCCCACACCATCCTCCACTTTGGAACAGAAAGGGGAAAGGGCCTGGAATTCAGGAGGCAGAACTGTGAGTTTGATAATATACTGATATTGGCGAAATATATTACTAATAACAAGTGAACAGGACTACTTGGAAAGCAACCAAAGTAGCGAGTGGTATAATTTTGACACTTTCAGTCCAGAACTCAGGGAAGCATTTTTGAAAAGATGCCTCCCATGTGCACGCTAGAAAGTTCAGACTTTTAACTCTGAATGTTTTCTGAGGAAGATCATCCAAAATGAGCATTCGGTGATTTTAATCCTACAGATGTGCCGATTAACCTAGGAAAACTGCCGTCGTTCCAGGCTCAGGGGCACGTAAACGCTGTCTGTTCGCTTTTAACTGTCTCGTTTCTTTCTGCTTTATCGTTAACACTTGAAGGAATAATGGAAGTGAATGTTTGAAGGGAAGCTTGGAAGGTGCCAGAAAACCTTATAACGTTGAAACACACACAACAAACCAGCCTTTTAAATTTAACTCAGCTGCTCACTGCTTTTCCATTCCAGACAAGTCCTCAGTGTTTACAGCTATAGCGCGAATCACGCATTTGAATTCTTAAGGTGGTTCTCTGTTAACCATCCAGCTTGTAACGCGTATCTGAGGCCTCCTGCAAGGCCAGTGATTTATGTGCTATGGACAAAACATCTGCATTTCCCGGTTTATGAAATCTAACTTGCAGCCCACAGGTCTCAGGAAAGCCTGCCGCTTGCACACACAATGCAACTGGAGGACGCAGCAAACGGTGCACGACAGCCATTCCAAACCAGAGAGCAGGACGGGAACCTAGCAACGCAGCAAAACAAAGTCAAACATTTGTGTTTCGATTCCGCCGTGTCTTCAAGATGGGGTTAGAGTCGGCCGTAAGCGGAGCCGGCGGTCCTCGGTTCGGCACCCGCCTGCTGTAACGCGGCACAGTCCCTCAGGGTCCCACTCAACTGTGCGACTGTCTCCCGGGAGCTGCCGGGCTGAGGACGCTCCGCGGCCAGCGCCCGCCCAGAGCTGCGTTCTGCCCCGGGTGGAGACTGCACGCCATCAACAACGTCTGACGTGTTTCTTATTCCCTGAAGGCTGACCCAGGTGGAAAATCATTCTATAAAATAATCTGCTGACCGCATTGTCCTCTTTCCTTGCTTCTCACCCTTTCTGTTGGCTGCTCTCGGGGATTATCTTCCGCTGCTCTGGAGAGCTCGGCCGTCTGCGTTTGATTACCGAACTCATCTTTCCATCAGCCTTTGCCTCTTTCCCTCGGTCACTTCGCATCGTGGAGGCCACGGTGTACCAGAAAAGAGATGGAGTTGTCTCCCTCCTAAACCCAAATCCTTTCATAACGTGGAAAAAAATGAAGGTACCAAAGGGCGTCAAGGAAGCAGGGAGCCCAGGTCAGCGGACCCCACGTTATGCTTCTGGGACTAACGTATCTTGAAAAACTTAGCTTTTACTTTTGAGATTTTTTTTCAGTGCCTATTTACATCACGCTTTTTTTAAACCGTGTTTTAATTCACAAACTACAGAAGGGCGAAGTCCTTTACTACACCGTAGCAGCTGCTTCTGAAGCGGAGACTACGGCGTGACGCGTGTCTGTCACCACGTTCCTACAGCAGCAAGGGGCAGGCCGCAGCAAGGGGCAGGCCCGAGACGCCGCCGTGTTCTCCTAAGCGGGTAGCACATTCACTCCAGTTTCTCGGTGGTGCCTCACAGGACCCACATCTGGCAGCTGCGGACACACCTGCTACTGAAGGGCCGGCCGGAGAGGAAGCGTCACCCCTGCGCGGACATCAGCGGGCGCCTCACTCAGAAGCCTGGAGCGGCAACTGCCGAGCGCCACGAACACCGGAAGTCACAACCGTGTCAGGCTGCGGGCCGGCGCCCACGCGGGGCACGTCCTCGGAGTCCCCTCGGGAGCCTCTCCTCGGACGCCTGCCTTTCGGTCATTTCGGTGGGAGAGGAGCTGCTTAGTCACGAGAAGGCGCCCCGTTCGCGAGGATCCTCGTGGGCCCGACCTCGCGAGCCGGCGGGATTCTGGCATCGGGACCTGCTCTGCCACCGGGGCCGCGAGGGCTCTGGGGCGCGGGCCAGCCACGCCGCTGTTTGCCTGACTCACAGCCAGGGCGGGAGAGCCTGCCAGGAGAGCCGGGCGTCCGGTGACCTGCGGGAGACGGCCACTCCCCATCTCTCTGTCTCGACCCCGCAAGGTAAAGGGCGAAGACCCAGACAGGGCGGGCCCTGGGGGGCGTGGCCAGGGCTCTGGGGCGGCAGCGGAGCGCACGGCCCCGGCACGAGGGCGGCTCCCCGCCAGCCCAGCTGTGCACGTGGGGCCTGCAGCCGAGCCCTCCTCCCAGGGCCCCGGCCGTGCAGCCGCCACCGAGCGGCCCCGCCGGGCACGCCTCTCCCAGGGTGGAGGCCGGGAGACCCTGCGCCGGCACCGTGCTGGGGAGAGTCCAGCCCGCACTGACTTCTGGACTCGTGGCGCTGAGGGAGGGACACGCCGGGCTCCACGGCTCCTGCCAGCTCAGCGTGCTGCTCCGAGAGGGGGACCAGCGTCCTCGAGCTTCAACAGCGGCAGTGACCTGCACTGACGAAGCACGTCACATGCCAGGTAACCGAGCACTTTACAGGCATCGTTTAGATTCGTGTTATTTTTCTCACTTCATGGACGAGGAAGCGGGCGCAGAGGTTCAGGACCTGCTAGAGGCCACGCGGCCAGGACCCAACTCAGACCTGCCCGGTGCTGGGGGCTCGCTCTTGCCCCCGGCTCTTCCGAACTGTCCCCACTGTCTCCACTCCTGGCCTTCGTCGTGTCACTTCCGTCTTCTGACTTTGCCCCTCCTCCTCTCCCGTGCTGACACGGGCATCTTCAGCCCTCCTTCCCCTGGCTGGTCAGGGGTTTAGTAAACACGCAGAGACCGCCACCCTGGAGCCCAGCCGCCTGCCCGCTGCCACTTGCCTGGTCCTTCCCGTTGGAACTTTCCCACATGGAACGATACGTCACCCGAAGGAGACTAGAAGCAGACTCAAAACTGCAGTCTGACATTTACCTTCTCTTGTTCTATAACATTGCTCACTCCAGTAACAACAGTTCAAAACATTCACTAGGACAAACGCCTTGAAGCGGACAGCGGGACCCCAGGAATGGTGAGTACATAAGGGGCACAGTGAACCCCAGCTCCATAAGCCGCCCTAGCCTTCCTAGGGCGCGAGAGAGGTAAAGGACCCAGAGTGAAGAAAAATTCCGCACTTGCTGAGCACTCCACTTTTTTAAGAGGCAGAAAACTGAAAGCCGAAATTGGTTAATAGAGTTGTAGTAGTAACATCACAGATCACAGACCACAGACCACCATAACCAATGTAATAATAATGAAAAAGTGTGAAATATAACAAGAATTACCAAAGGTAACACAGACATGTAAAGTGAGCAAATGCTATTAGAAAAACAGCAGTGATAGACTTACTCAACACAGGGTTGCCACAAAACTTCAATGTGTAAAATACGCAATATCTACAAAGTGCAATAAAGATGCAATTAAAAAAAAAAGTAGTCAAGGAAACATACTAAAAATATAATTATAAAAAGAGAGTTCCACTTTCGTTCCCTCAAATACGAACAACATGAACACAAATAAGCGTTAAAATGGAACTTATTAGTAAAGGTTGTGATTTTGACTATTTTTCAAAGGGATGGTCATGTGTTCACTGATTGAAAAGTTAGTTAGAACCTCAAGAAGGCGCGTTAACTTGGAAACTGTTTCTTGTCAGTGGAGAGTCGGCTGTCCTGGATCACAGCCTGATTTGTGGGCAATTTCAGTTTCACTCTTATTACTGTCATTGCAGAAATGTATCTTTACATGACAAAGTAACCTCAGGACAGGATAACACTGTACAAACTTTCAGAAGTCTGTAAGCTTTGCTAAAATTATTTGTATCATTTTCTAACAAACACTTAATATTTCCTTCAAAAGAAATAATAGGGAATGATATAAATAGATCAGAGATTTTTTAAAAAGATAACTTCTGGGCAATCTTCATCAGTTATATAATAAAACTGTTAACTTTAGCTTTTTTTTTTAAAAAAAAGAGTGTTTTTTACCAAAATGGGAAAAGAATTTTAAAAAGAATATATATATGTGTAACTGAATCACTTTGCTGTACAACTGAAACAACATTGTAAATCAACTATAGTCTAGTCTAATATAAAATAAAAATTTTTTTAAAAAGTGTGTTATTTACATGATTTCTGCAGACTTCATAAAATACCCAGTCAGATGTTGAGCTTGTAAGGCACAAAATCACTTCTTACACATTTCTGTGTACCCAGTATAGCACCTAAAATATACAAGATATTCAATAAAAAAGAATGTGCAGGCTTGAATTGGGAACATGGTACCCCGTAGCTGTCTGTTAAATTCTAAGTAGTCAACCGATTTTTTGACCCTAAATTTAAGGGCAACTACAAAACATCTGGATGTAAACAAACAAACAAAAATCCTGAATGCTATATGTATGTTCTATCGAAATTGTAATTTGTCCACACTTACACATTACTTAAATTCCACTGAATCAGGTGTGCATGTATTTCTTCTAAATATTTTATTTTCTGAGTTTTTCTACCACAGCTTATCCATACCCCTCACTCTCCTTTCTCCTGAGAACATAACCCTACCTGAAATCACATGGTTTATGCATTTGTCTACTGGCTTATCTTCTGTCTTGGGACCTTGTCCCCTGAAGCACTGCAGCCCCATCACCCACATGACAGGTGTACATATCTGGCTCTCAATAATATTTATGGAAAGAATGCACATCTGCACCGGAATTATTCATGTAGACAAACATCTCACGGAATAGATAAATATTAAGAAAGTATGTTTCTATCCTGGGAAACCAGGAGAATTGGGAAATTCCTGGAGAATTGGGAAAACAGTTTCAAGTCAAAGAGGCATGACTCCCCCGTTAGTCAAGCAGCTCCTCTGCCCGGGAAACCCCAGCACCCTGAGCACAGGCCCGAGGCCACCGCGCATCCCCACCTGAAGGTTCGAAGCCATGATCGTGTAATTCCCGTCATCGTCCAGGGTGGAGGCCGCGGTATGCAGAGAGCAGGTCCCGTCAGGGTCGCTCCGGATGCTGTAGTGATCGTTCTTGGGAGAGATCTGCTTCCCATCTTTAAACCAGTAGGTCTGAGGGGGAAGGCAGAGATGAAGGTGAGGCCCTGTGAGCAGAGGGGCACGGGCCGCCCTGAGCTCCCGAGTTACAGCGTGAGGCAGGACGTCGGGGCAGGACCTTGACTTCTGAGTGAAAAGGGTAGGTGGCAAGCAAGTTGAATTCTATTTCCGTTTTAGAAATTACATAGCCTCTTTTTATTTTTAAGAAGACATATATAAGCAGGCATTTACATTCATCCACTATTTATACGGAGGACGGTGATGATTTCTGAGCTGGCATCCCAGTTTTCTTTTTGCTTCTATTTTCAAGTGTACCGAATGAAAATGTGTTACTTGTAAAGGTAAAAAGGTTACTGTAGACAACAAAACCAGAACCTAAACCCCAGTCATTCCTCGGAATCATGTCAAACAGAACAGGGTGTGAGGAGGGGGGGGGGTGGTGGGGGAACCCTATCACTTTAATTCCCAGCCGAGGGGCACAGGACGGAAGGTCACAGTTTGTCAGCTCCACTACGTTAAAGAAAACACAGTAGTATTGAAATGTATAATATTTTTCAAATAATATCTTAACTTGGGGTGATAGAAAATTAAATGTGAAAAATCAAGTAAAAATCTAGACTAAATAAAAAAATTCTAAATGGTCAAACAAGCTCTTCTACAGGTCCTCCTTCCCTCCCTCACCTTTAAGCAAGATCCTGGGTCCGTGGGTCTCTCACGGTTTGTTTATGATTTCTGACTCGATCATGAACTGCACAGCTGAAGACGGGCCACAGTTTGGGTCACAGAGCCGGCAGCCCTAACACGGCCGGGATGCTGCACTGGCCCCTCCACACTTGCCACCGGGAGGGAAATACATCCGCCCTTTTCAAGCCGTAGCAGGTTCTTTGTGGTCACTTTTGCTCCTTGCAACCAAAAGCATTCCTAACTGATTCCCAACAGAAGAAACTTAGTTCAGAGCCTGCAGTTTTAAAATGAAATTCTTCCTGCATGTAACTCAACATGTCAGTTGAGACCACAGCTGGCCTTCCAATTCCACTCCCTGTCAAAGCCTCTGAATCTGAAAAATCTTTCTTACAACTTCCGTGTCAAAGATAGGAAAAGGCTAAAAAGAGATGGCAGGAAATAAGTGCAAGAACAATCAGGATCTGACCGCTGTAGCTTTTCCTACCGTTAGTTTTCAATTAGTTCCACGTTTATAGGAACTGTATTATTAATCTCCAGAACCTAAAAGTTCACCATCAAATAGACTAATAACTTTCAGTTCTAAAAGTTAAGTTACATAAGGCGTGATACTTCATAATTATCATGCTCTTAGTAGTTGGATTATTTCCGATGGAACAAAGAAGCTGTGATTAGTACATAATTTCTCCCTTTTGCATTCTTGCCGCTATGCCAGTTCTTTAGAATTATTTCTCTCCTTTAATCATATTTTTCACCTCTATTGTACTTGGAATACAACATTCAAATGAGATTAAGAGACAGTTCCAAAACTTTACCAAGACTGCTGAGAGACAAGGCAGGAAGAGTACAAGACATGAAAACAGGGTGAACTAGAAGTTCTCTTCCATCTTCTCATATCTCAATGGAACAAGCATGTCAAGGGCAGAATAAAAAAATTAAAGAAAAAACCATAAGCTAAAAAAATGTATATTTTTAAACACGATGAGTATTCCATACTCCAACAATCCTAATATAATTTCTAGAACATGTGCAGGAGAAACAGGTTTCAATAAACCAGGGAGGGAAGAAAAAGAATGGCAGCCAGGATAACAAAAGACCATCTAACAGGAAAAAGTTCTGGAAAATCAACCTCTTAACGGCTGTGAAACATTCAAGGTTGTAGGAGAACAAGACAGTCATGTTATAACAAAAGCCCGCCTCTCGAGCAAACATAATGTTCTTTAAGAACAGGATTCAGTGATCTTAGAACCCTATCAGTAATCTTGCCTTGAGTAAGGTTTAAAAAGAACGTGGGCTTCTTTTTGTGACTATTTTGGAAGTTCATGATATAATTATGAGTTCCACTCATAAGCTGCATGTTTATTTTTAATACATGCACTTGATATCATGCTTGTGAACACACACCAATGATCCACTTATGTCAAGATAATACAGAAGTGTTCTCTAACAACAGTTGATTTGTGAAGTCTCATTAGGAGGTGGCGAAGGCTCTGAAAATTTAAAGCGAATTTTTTTGGTCTATCTTTTTCTGACTCTGGGGCTGGGATTCGGTTTTAGGGAAAGAGTATGGTGGTTAAAACTCTCCTTATTGTGAAAACAGAACAACGGATGGAGCCACAGAGCACGAGCTCCTCAAAGTTTCAGGTGTGGTCACGGCCCTGCCCCTTCTCCCGTCTCACTCATTCTCATTTCGGCTCTTTTACACCAGCCCCTGTTAAAATGTTAATTTCAGGGGGGTATAGTTTTCATTTTTTGTACGCTTATTTTACATGTGCCTGGTCTCTGGTCCTGTTCTTTCACTGAAGTGTCTATTCCTTTTAGAATTGTTTCCATCACTTTAAACACAGCAATTTCAGAGGAGTCCCAAGACAGCTCAATCCTGTGTAGCACCTTGGCTTCTGTTCTCCCGTTTCTTTTGCTGTGGACTGTTTGCTCGCACGGTCTGTGAGTTTTTCTTGTGAACTCACTTCTTCCCCCTCCTGCCCTGTAGACGTCTGACATGCCCCAGCGTGGAAGTCTTCTGTGGGGCAATTTTTACTTGCTTCTGCCAGAAACCTTAGGATTATAATCATCCTGGACTAAATTTCATATTAATTTCTCAGCTTTGGGCTCTGTATCCTATGAGAGTGGGAATCTGGAGTTTCAGTTTCTCATGGGTGCCTCTTTTATTCTCTTCTCTCAAGTTCTAGGGAAAAGTGTAGTCCTGTTTGCCACTTTGCTGGGCCAGTGAGCAGTGATTCTAGTCTCTTCTTAAAGAGAGGGCCACCCTCCCTCCTTCCGGCATCCCCACGTGCTTGCAGGAACAGGGCTCCGGCCAGGCCAGCCTCATCCTCGTACCAGAAGCTTCTCGGAGGACCCTTTCTCACAGTATTCCTGCTCCCGCCGCCTCTGTAAACACGGGAGGCTTTGGTTTTGTAGACTAAAGATCTGACGTTTCCATCATCTGTGGTAGCTTTATTCCTCTGTCTGGTACAGAGCACGGGTGGATTCAAGTTCAAGCCTGGCCACTCACAGCTTTCTGACCTTGGGGAAGTTCATTGCCCTCCCTGAGCTCAGCCTAGTCGTCTGCAATTTGCGTGTAACAATGATAACATCATATGAGTAAACGATGTGGGTTATGAAAAGCTCCATGTCCGTTATTCTACTATTCTATTCTGTCCTGTCCCGTTCTATTCTTCTACCCTCGCTGGTTTCCAGGGCCTCCTGAGGACGGCCCTGAACTCAAGCGTTTCACATCATGGGTGCTGAGAAGCTTAGTCTGCACCTCTGCCTAACGCTGTCATGGTGTGTGGCATGCTGGAAGCAAACTCATCCTCAGGGAACATAACTCTTAAGCAGCCCTGTTGCAGCTCACCTTCGGCTTTGGATTCCCGGTCACTCTGCATGTGAAGGTCACGGGCATCCCCTCAAAGATCTTGAAATGCTTCAGCTTCATCTCGAAGAATGGGGCCACTCCACTCTCCACAGACGCGTCCCCACAGGGAACCTCTTCCCCGGATTCCTCCACGGGGGACCTTTCCAGCCTGTACTCGATCTCACTGATGAGCCTCTGCTCACAGCTGGAGACTCTGTACTCCTAAACCAGAGAGAAGGGCACGTCACCGGCCTCGGTCCACGTGGTGCGAAGCCCCCGAGCCCCACGTCTTATCCCCTCTCCAGTGAGGCGCCCAGAAGACAGTGATGTTTCTACCACAGAGCTAAACAAGGAGCCTGTGCCCACCTCCACTCCATACAAAGCAGAGAACATCCGGAAGGAAGTATGTATGACATTTCAAACTGTCCTCCAGTCCTATCATCCAAAACAAAACCAAACCAGCTACGAAGATGAATTTCCTTCTCTCTTCTCTTGGGGTGGGGAGAAGAAAGAAAAAGGCAACAGTCATTCCTGAATCATTCATAAAAAGTAAACATGATGGCACACTGACTCCTCTGTCGGGCGGGGCACTTCCTCGGAAGGGCAGCCGCACAGGCGGCGAGCAGCTGCCGGATCACTCGGCCTCTGAGCGGACGAGTGATGGAGAAATGGCCCCACAATCCCCCCTCCTAACAACCTCGCCACGCAGCCTCGGGCTCTCCCTCAGCTCTGCCGCTCTGAGCCACCATCCTCCACCCGAGGCCTGACGGGCCAGTCAAATGTTTGGTTAAAAGAACAGGAGCAAAGCAAAGCCCCCGTCAGCGTCCTCTGGCGGTGAAGGGGGACCCTGCAGATCTCTTGCTGACAAAGTACAGTAAAGACAAGGCAGCCCATTATGAGATATTCTCTATTTAATATTAAATGAAAGATTGTTTTAACGAGGTTTTTCCCTTAAGGTACTCAACCTTTAAAAAACAGTCTGTTGCCTTGAAGGAAGAAATTCAACAGTATGAATAAAACTGCAAAAAATACACAAGTTGTTTTGTCTAAATAGTATCAAATCAGTCAGTTTAAGAACTAGCTCTTTTCCCCCCTAGAAAGGTTGAACAAATGAGAAACCTTTCACAATTTAAAATTCAGAGTATCCACGAAGGACAGAATCAAATTCAAGTTTGTAAATAAATGACACGACAAATCACACCGCAGTAATTCTGTCCATCTGACATTAAATGAAAATAGACCCTGGTCAGAGTATTTATAATTAACGTATGGCAGTTAACTATAGATACACAGGTGAACGAGGAGGAAGAGAAGAAACAGATACAGGGAAAGACTGGGAAGAAAAGAAAGGTGAAAGCGTGACCTTTTGCCCATCCAGAGGACCTGCTACAGAAGCATGAGGAGACCCAGGGCCCTGTAACGGTAGAAAGAAAGAAGTGAAGCCCAGTAATAGAAGCAGCAAGACTCCAGCAAGACTTCTAGCTTCAAGCGAAACTGTGGCGGTAGCAATATTGAACACACAGAAACTTTCAGATTCTGAAGGCTGATCTATTTCTTAAGAGATACGAGAAAGAGTTTACTTGGTCCTTTAAACTTGTGTTAAAAAGCTTTCTTTTATCTCAGAGCTACATCTGGAGACTCCAAACAGAAGCAGTGGAGATTATAAAACAGTTTATTTACATCAAATCCAAGAAGTGACTTATTTTGGGGTGTTATCAGAGGAACAAACTGTTAGCATTTTAGGTTCTCTGCTGATCAGTGCTTTATAACTACATATGTGGAGGAAAACAGAGTCTTTTCTGTACATAGGTATTTTACCTGGACGAGATATTAAGAACGTAATTGGAAACAGTCACTAGTGATTTCAGACAATTTCAGTGAACACATGTTCCTCCACACAAACCTATTCCACATTACAGCCCAGGTCAGGAAAACCAGAAAGATACTTGAAAGGAGAGAAACTAATCGATAAGAAAATAAAAAGAACAGGTGTCACCGACTGAAATAAATCCCAGCACTCACTCAGCATAGTATGTGCTCAATAAACGCTGGCTGGGAGGCTGATTTGATGACAATGTTCTTTCCTCTGACCCTCCCTCTGCTCTCCACAGAGCTGACCCCAAGCCTGTCCGTAAGGAGGGCGGGGAGAGGGGACAGGGTAATCTGCTTCCCTGGGGAGCCAGGAGGAATGGGTACCTGGTTGGCTGCCTCCTCTTCAGGCTCCTGGACGTTGAAGACGGTTGCGCTGTCGGCACCCAGCAGCCGCCGAGCCATCCTTTCCTCGTATGTCAACCTCTAGACAAAGCAAGTCACAGAAATCAGAAAAATCACAGTGCTACCACACCTTAAGAAAAAGTTTGAAAAGCAAACGCGCTGGCCGTTCTCTGTAACCGCTCCCTCTCGGCCTTCGGACGCCTGTGTGGACAGAAGTCCTCTCCTCCCCTTGTTCAGCTGCTCTCACCTGCCCTTCTGCTCCCGACCCTGGGTTGGGAGGTGGGCTGACCCATCCTGAGAGCCACCAACTGACAGAGCACAGACTGGGCAACAGGGCAGAAGTCACCTAAAAGTACGTGTCATGTATTTACCCCTAACGATAAACAGAGAGAAAAAAGATACTTAAACAGCAAAACGTTCTTTTCACAGGAAATGCTATTTTCATAGCCATCCACAGGCTTCAGAACAGCCTGGTCAGCTCTGAGCCTGATGAGGGAGTCTCAGGCCAGCGGGCAGTGACGGTCCTCCCTGCTTTGACAGCACTTCCCAGAGGCTGGGTATCCAAGGTGAACACAAGCACATGCAATAACCCACAAAGGATGACTACACACGCGGACTTAGCAGAGGGGCCGTGAAAGATGCCTGCTGAGCTCATACCCACGACTCACGAGCCTACTTGGGAGACTGTCTGCAAAGAGGGCTGTGAGGCTTCTGCATCGACCGACCGGCGCTTTGGGCCAAACACAAGAGAAATGTCCACGTTCGTGTTCTGTCTGCCGGGTGGATGGCCGCTCTTGAGCACTGGCTCTAATATGACCATTGGCCCATCGGGGGCATTTTAAAAACAAGCATTTGATTCAAGATACAGAGTAACAGTTAGTAAGGCAGAATCCAAGAAAAAAAACCCCCAAAAAACCTGCATAAGTTATTTCAGATAAACTTCCAAACTTGCGTAAAGAAGGGGCCGAGGATGAGAAGAGGTAGAGGCAGTGTCTGCTGCATGGAAGGTCTCGTCCAGTAAGTTGTTGTTTGATTTTCTCACGTGTGTGAAAAAATCATGAATTCAGTTTTCAGAGAGAGTTTTAAATACCTGCTCTCTTAAAAGCCTTCCTAACGTCTGCAGGGAGGACTACACCAGCATCACAGGGAGGACTACACCAGCATCACAGGGAGGACTACACCAGCATCACAGGGAGGACTACACCAGCATCACAGGGAGGACTACACCAGCATCACAGGGAGGACTACACCAGCATCACAGGGAGGACTACACCAGCATCACAGGGAGGACCGGAGGGATGCCACCCTGTTCCTTTCAAGCAGAAGCATCATTTGACACCCAGGTCTTCACCAGATGCACCTGCTACCACCAGGAACCAAATTCACCTCATCGTTTTGTTCCTAAACTACTACGCCGTGTGGACAGACAAGCTCTAAGAAGCCAGAAATAAGTATGGAATGATGTGCAACATCAGGAAAAAGCTGTTTCAGGGTCTCATTTTCTAAGAAAGGAAACCTTACTTCTCTTGTCTTTTTTAAACTCTCAAATGTGGAAATCTAAGGAAAATATTGGAAATGTCATTCACTGCTAAACAAATACCAAAAAAATATATTTATACACAAGGTATATGATATATATATAATATAAATACACATAGTATAATGTAAGGGCTTACAGAAGTCTTACTTTTTAACCAAGAGTTAGTCCATAAGGAATACTTAAACAAACAACCAAAAAAAAAAAGAAAAAAAAAAAAAACCTGGAGAGATGCCTTTACCTGGATTGAAAAAGTTCCCATAAGTATTTGTTTTAATCTATCAAGGGCTCTGGTTGACAGAGCCAGGGCAAACTTCCAGAATATGTACACTTACACATGCAACCACTTATTTCAGGGAGAATATATTTTCCCTTGGTGAAAATCTTCTCTCCGAAATCACTAACCAACACGAGAACTCATTAGCATTTTAACCTTCCTGAGCTCAGATCAGGATGCCCTAACAATTAAAATCAGCACCCAACACCCTCCTCTAGCCCCCATCTTTCCCATCAAACGTGGTCTGTGCTCACATTTTTATCTATCAATGCTTGATAATTACAATTCCTAGAAAACTTAATTAGTACAGAGACTCTCCCTCCTGAAAAAGGTATCTGAGGGAGATTTTATACAAAGAGGCCCTTTTCTGCTTCTACTTAAGAGCCGGGCAAATTTCCCCATAACAAAGCACAAAAGGCTCCTTTTCCCTCCCTGAGAAATCTCATTTACTAGACTTGCTTTTCCTGTCCCCTTGAAGTACTCTGATGTGATAAGAAAAGGGTCAGTAACCCCAAAAAACAAACAAAAATGACTGGCAAGGAAACATGAAGTCCACTGAAGGAAACATCTTCTGCCCACATTGTTACCAGAGCTACTGGTGGTGGACTTTACAATTCTGCAGGCTTAACACAGAATTACTATTTTCTTCTTGAGTTGAGCGGTCCTGCCCTGACAGACCAGAACGAGGATGGGAAGCAAGCCTCCTCTTTCAGGTGACAAAATCCGTATCTCCTGACAGTCTAGACTCCAGCCATGGTCTCCTAAGGAAAAATGCTTTTTGTGCAGAAGCAGTGCAGAGCACGGAATCCAAATTCTGCTTCTGAAACTTTAACTCCAATTCACGGCTTCCGGCAGAGACAGGTCACCGGGGGGCGTGGCTCTCCCCACGCCCACCCCTCCAGCGGGATTTGCTCCGTTTTCTCTGTAAGGTCGCAGGTCCTCACTGTCCTACGCCGGGCCTCAGCCTCAGTCCTTCCTCCCTCCCTTCCCTCCAACCTGCTGTGATCCCCCAGGAATGGTCCATGACAGGAGGCAGCAGAAAGCAGCCCTTTCCCCTCTCCCCCTTCCCCGACCCAAGCCTCAACATGCAGAGGAACGTGGGGGCTCGGGGTACCAGGCCAGCGGTGAGGCCGCGTCTCGGGACCTTAAGCCTGGGGGAGGGGGAAGGGCTCGGGAGCAGCTGCAGAGCCCCGCCCACCCTGGCACCCCCCCACCCCACCCGCGCCCCGTACCGGCTGCCCGTTGTTCAGCAGGTCCTCCTTGAAGCGCAACTTCCGCTCCAGGTCCTGGATGACGGCATCCTTCGAGCCCTGGATCTCCTCGTCCGAGGCGATCCTGGCGGTCCTGCTGGCCTTCTTGGGAAATCCCCTGTGGGCAAGCACACAGCGCGGTCAGGGTCAGGGTCAGGGTCAGGGCCGGGGCCAGGCACGCACCCCCCGGGCCCAGCACCACCCGCCCTGAAGGCCACGCCTGTCCCGCTGGGTGTGGGACCAGTGACGCTGACGGGAACCGGTCCCCAGAGAAAGTCCGTACACCCAGGGCGCACCCGCCGGGGTGAGATGAGGGCCAGGGCCGGGGAAGCGGCAACAAATGCGGGGTGCTGTTTATACCCAGACCTGGGTTTCCACCATGTTAGGTGTGTGGCTTTGGGCAAGCTTCCCAACACGTGTCATAAACAGGTGTAACAATACCCGCCACCACACGAGACCATTAAGAGGGTTTCAGGGAGAACAGACTCCGCATCCTTTCCTCATCTCAGCCCTCTGGTCCTCTGCCTCCAGTCTGTTCAGCGTCAGTGCCCCGCCCACCCTGAGCAAGCGTGAATCCTGCCCACTCCGCCCTCCTCTTCTGTCCTGGTCTGGCTGGGCTGCAGGGTGCAGGCCTCACTGGGTGGACTGAAGCCATGTGCTGCCTATTTTACTTCTTTCTCCCTCACAGGGCCGTGGGTAAAGATGAGTGAGACACGAACACGGTCCAACAGTGGAAAAGAAGGATGCATATCACCAAAGCTGAATTTCAAAGACATAATGTCAAGGTTAAAAAGGAACAAGTTAGAGAAGAATGCACACAATACACTTTCAGGTGGGACGTGTGAGGATGCGGGCGGGCGGGGTCACGGGTGGGAGATGTGAGGACGCGGGCGGGCGGGGTCACGGGTGGGAGGTGTGAGGACGCGGGCGGGCGGGGTCACGGGTGGGAGGTGTGAGGAGGCGGGCGGGCGGGGTCACGGGTGGGAGGTGTGAGGACGCGGGCGGGCGGGGTCACGGGTGGGAGGTGTGAGGACGCGGGCGGGCGGGGTCACGGGTGGGAGGTGTGAGGACGCGGGCGGGCGGGGTCACGGGTGGGAGGTGTGAGGACGCGGGCGGGCGGGGTCACGGGTGGGAGGTGTGAGGAGGCGGGCGGGCGGGGTCACGGGTGGGAGGTGTGAGGACGCGGGCGGGCGGGGTCACGGGTGGGAGGTGTGAGGACGCGGGCGGGCGGGGTCACGGGTGGGAGGTGTGAGGACGCGGGCGGGCGGGGTCACGGAGGGGAGGTGTGAGGACGCGGGCGGGCGGGCGGGGTCACGGGTGGGAGGTGTGAGGAGGCGGGCGGGCGGGGTCACGGGTGGGAGGTGTGAGGACGCGGGCGGGCGGGGTCACGGGTGGGAGGTGTGAGGAGGCGGGCGGGCGGGGTCACGGGTGGGAGGTGTGAGGACGCGGGCGGGCGGGGTCACGGGTGGGAGGTGTGAGGACGCGGGCGGGCGGGGTCACGGGTGGGAGGTGTGAGGACGCGGGCGGGCGGGGTCACGGGTGGGAGGTGTGAGGACGCGGGCGGGCGGGGTCACGGGTGGGAGGTGTGAGGAGGCGGGCGGGCGGGGTCACGGGTGGGAGGTGTGAGGACGCGGGCGGGCGGGGTCACGGGTGGGAGGTGTGAGGACGCGGGCGGGCGGGGTCACGGGTGGGAGGTGTGAGGACGCGGGCGGGCGGGGTCACGGAGGGGAGGTGTGAGGACGCGGGCGGGCGGGCGGGGTCACGGGTGTGAGGTGTGAGGAGGCGGGCGGGCGGGGTCACGGGTGGGAGGTGTGAGGACGCGGGCGGGCGGGGTCACGGGTGGGAGGTGTGAGGACGCGGGCGGGCGGGGTCACGGGTGGGAGGTGTGAGGACGCGGGCGGGCGGGGTCACGGGTGGGAGGTGTGAGGACGCGGGCGGGCGGGGTCACGGGTGGGAGGTGTGAGGAGGCGGGCGGGCGGGGTCACGGAGGGGAGGTGTGAGGACGTGGGCGGGCGGGGTCACGGGTGGGAGGTGTGAGGACGTGGGCGGGCGGGGTCACGGAGGGGAGATGTGAGGACGCGGGCGGGCGGGGTCACGGAGGGGAGGTGTGAGGACGCGGGCGGGCGGGGTCACGGGTGGGAGGTGTGAGGAGGCAGGCGGGCATCACAGCGACAAGGGTGAAGAGGCCAGCATCGCCCTTTACGGAAGGACTAGGCTGGTTACCAAATGGCTCGTGCCTCCACCTCCTCCACCATAAAGTGTAAAATGTGGGAACTAAAAGCACAGGTCTCACAGGATTATGGGGAAAACCAGGGCCTGCAGGAGGGGCTCTGGGGCAGTTGACAGAGACCACCCTGCAGGGCGGAGGATCATGGAGGGACTGGCCAAGGGAGGCCGGGGGGAGTGAAGAGGACCCCAGGATGCTGGGCAGAGCCCCCAAGAGCTTGCCCACACCCCCGCAGACCCACTGGTCAGGGCCCTGCTCGGCTCTGGGGGCCAGGGACACACGTAGAGCAGACTGAAGTCACTACTCCTGCAAAAATCATCTTCTACAGCGGGGATGGCAGAGGGGGCGGGAGGGGAGAGTGCTGCCGGGTGACAGAAGTGGGTCCACGGGGAGGGCAGCCAGAGCCAGCCCGGGGGTCAACAGGGCACCGGGCACCGTGGGGAGAGGGGTCCAGGCCACGGCGCGCTCTCGCTTCGTTTAATACGGAACCTTTTCTTTTTTTCTGAGAGTACCTCATTTGGACTAATTACTAATGTAATTCAGAAAACACTAAGAAACTGTGTTAAAAACCGAGCACAGAGTAAGGGTGAAGATCTGAGATCAGGGCAGAAACCAAGATGGAGCATTTGGAAAGGGGAGGCACCCGGCAAGAACAGGGGTTACGAGCTTTTGAGGCAAAGTTTTGGCAGCGGAGTGCTATCCTATAAAAGGAATCTGTTGTAAGACGGCTGTGGCCTGCTCCCCAACGTGGCACCAACTTCTGATGAACAAAGAGCAACTCGTCAGGAATAAAAGGAGCATCTGGTGACAAACAGATGCTTTCCCTTCTTTAAACAAATTTGTTTTTCTTCTTTTGCATGGCCTGCGGGATCTTACTTCCCCGACCAGAGATCGAACTCAGAGCCCTGGAAGTAAGAGTGCCAAGTCTTAAACACTGGACCGCCAGGGAAGTCCTGAGATGCTTTCCCTTCATAATGGTTTGTACAATTAAAAATTAAAACGTCTCTTCAAAGTAAACTGTTACCCAAACCAGAACTCTTCACAAAACCCCGTACTCAGCGCACAGGAACCAGTGGCATCCCCACGCGTCTTATGGGCTGACGGCTCCTGTGCACGCGCTCAGCCCAAGCACGCAGAAGCATCCTGTCCTGTCCATGCCAGCTTCAGTGTGACACCACTGACTGTGTTAAATAATACTCATGTTGTTGGGGGTAAAAACAGCTCAACCGTACACACGCATGTGGAAAGTAAAACCCTCCAGATTCAACCACGCCAAATCCCAGGAAGTCTTCTTCTTTTTCCTTGACTACTGAACGACCTTGAGAGCAACCCCCCTTGATGGACTGTTCCAGGTCAACACTGTCCGTGCTCAGAGACGCAGCTCAGAGCACATGACTTAGGAGGTCCTGGGCCTCTCTGGCCACCGGAGAATTTTTTAAACAAAGAGCCCCCGTATCCTCTTCTTCCCATACTCAGCGAAATAAAATGGAAACTAAACTTCACACAGTTGCAGAGTGAGCAAAATCAACAACATGCTGTCAGGTAGGAATCCCTCACATCCAAGAGTGTAAGACAGAAATTAATGTATAAAACAGGGAATTCCCTGGCATCCAGTGTTTAGGACTCCGTGCTTTCACTGCCAAAGAGGCCCAGGTTCAATCCCTGGTCGGGGAACAAAGATCCTGCAAGCTGCGTGGCTGAAAAAAAAAATTAATGTATAAAAGAGCCCGAGAGACATTGGTTCAAGATGGCGGAGCAGAAGGACGTGCTCTCACTCCCTCTTGTGAGAACACCGGAATCACAACTAACTGCTGAACAATCAACAACAGGAAGACACTGGAACTCACCAAAAAAGATACCCCACATCCAAAGACAGAGGAGAAGCCACAATGAGATGGTAGGAGGGGCACAATCACGATAAAATCAAATCCCATAAACACTGTGTGGGTGACTCATAACTGGAGAACACTTATACCACAGAAGTCCACACACTGGAGTGAAGGTTCTGAGCCCCACGTCAGGCTTCCCAACCTGTGGGTCTGGCAACGGTAGGAGGAATTCCTAGAGAATCAGACTTTGAAGGCTAGCGGGATTTGACTGCAGGACTTCGACAGGACTGGGGGAAACAGAGACTCCACTCTTGGAGGGCACACACAAAGTAGTGTGCACATCGGGACCCAGGGAAAGGAGCAGTGACCCCATACGAGACTGAACCAGACCTACATGCTGGTGTCGGAGGGTCTCCTGCAGAGGCGGGGGGGTGGCTGTGGCTCACTGTGGGGACAAGGACACTGGCAGCAGAAGTTCTGGAAAGTACTCCTTGGCATGAGCCCACCCAGAGTCCGCCATTAGCCCCACCAAAGAGCTGGGTATGCTCCAGTGTTGGGTCGCCTCAGGGCAAACAACCAACAAGGAGGGAACCCAGCGCCACCCATGAGCAGTCAAGCCGATTAAAGTTTTACTGAGCTCTGCCCACCAGACCAACAGTCAGCTCTACCCACCACGAGTCCCTCCCACCAGGAAGCTTGCACAAGCCTCTTAGATAGCCTCATCCACCAGAGGGAAGACAGCAGAAGCAAGAAGAACTACAATCCTGCAGCCTATGGAACAAAAACCACATTCACAGAAAGACAGACAAGATGAAAAGGCAGAGGGCTATGTACCAGATGAAGGAACAAGGTAAAACCCCAGAAAAACAACTAAATGAAGTGGAGATAGGCAACCTTCCAGAAAAAGAATTCAGAATAATGATAGTGAAGATGATCCGGGACCTCGGAATAAGAATGGAGGCAAAGATCGAGAAGATGCAAGAAATGTTTAACAAACACCTAGAAGAATTAAAGAACAAACAAACAGAGATGAACATTACAATAACTGAAAACTACACTAGAAGAAATCAATAGCAGAATAACTGAGGCAGAAGAACGGATAAGTGACCTGGAAGACAGAATGGTGGAATTCACTGCCACGGAACAGAATAAAGAAAAAAGAATGAAAAGAAATGAAGACAGCCTAAGAGACCTCTGGGACAACATTAAACGCAACAACATTCGCATTATAGGGGTCCCAGAAGCAGAAGAGAGAGACAAAGGATCCAAGAAAATACTTGAAGAGATTATAGTCGAAGATTTCCCTAACATGGGAAAGGAAATAGCCACCCAAGTCCAGGAAGCGCAGAGAGTCCCAGGCAGGATAAACCCAAGGAGAAACACGCTGAGACACATAGTAATCAAACTGGCAAAAATTAAATACAAAGAAAAATTATTGAAAGCAGCAAGGGAAAAACGACAAATAACATATAAGGGAATTCCCATAAGGTTATCAGCTGATTTCTCAGCAGAAACTCTACAAGCCAGAAGGGAGTGGCATGATATATTTAAAGTGATTAAAGGGAAGAACCTACAACCAAGATTACTCTACCCAGCAAGGATCTCATTCAGATTCAACAGAAAAAATCAAAAGCTTTACAGACAAGCAAAAGCTAAGAGAATTCAGCACTACCAAACCAGCTCTACAGCAAATGCTCAAGGAACTTAGAGAAGTGGGAAACACAAGAGAAGAAAAGGACCGACAAAAACAAACCCAAAACAATTAAGAAAGTGGTCATAGGAACATACATATCGATAATTACCTTAAACGTGAATGGATTAAATGCTCCAACCAAAAGACATAGGCTCGCTGAATGGATACAAAAACAAGACATATATGCTGTCTACAAGAGACCCACTTCAGACCTAGGGACACATACAGACTGAAAGTGAGGGGATGGAAGAAGATATTCCATGCAAATGGAAATCAAAAGAAAGCTGGAGCAGCAATACTCGTATCAGATAAAATAAACTTTCAAATAAAGAATGTTACAAGAGACAAGGAAGGACACTACATAAGGATCAAGGGATCAATCCAAGAAGAAGATATAACAATTGTAAATATTTATGCACCCAGCATGGGAGCACCTCAATACATAAGCCAACTGCTAACAGCTATAAAAGAGGAAATTGACAGTAACACAATAATAGTGGGGGACTTTAACACCTCACTTACACCAATAGACAGATCATCCAGACAGAAAATTAATAAGGAAACACAAGCTTTAAATGACACAATAGACCAGATAGACTTAATTGATATTTATACGACATTCCATCCAAAAACAGCAGATTACACTTTCTTCTCAAGTGCGCATGGAACATTCTCCAGGATAGATCACATCTTGGGTCACAAATCAAGCCTCAGTAAATTTAAGAAAATTGAAATCATATCAAGCATCTTTTCAGACCACAACACTATGAGATTATAAGTCAATTACAGGGGGAAAAATGTAAAAAACACAAACACAAGGAGGCTAAACAATAAGTTACTAAATAACCAAGAGATCACTGAAGAAATCAAAGAGAAAATCAAAAAATACCTAGAGACAAATGACAATGAAAAGACGATGATCCAAAACCTATGGGATGCAGCAAAAGGAGTTCTAAGAGGGAATTTTATAGCAATACAATCCTACCTCAAGAAGCAACAAATATCTCAAACAATCTAACCTTACACCTAAAGGAACTAGAGAAAGAACAAACAAAACCCAAAGTTAGTAGAAGGAAAGAAATCATAAAGAACAGAGCAGAAATAAGGGAAATAGAAACAAAGAAAACAATAGCAAAGATCAATAAAACTAAAAGCTGGTTCTTTGAGAAGATAAACAAAATTGATAAAGCATTAGCCAGACTCATCAACAAAATGAAGGAGAGGAGTCAAATAAATAAAATTAGAAATGAAAAAGGAGAAGTTACAACAGACACCGCAGAAATACAAAGCATCCTAAGAGACTACTACAAGCAGCTCTATGCCACTAAAATGGACAACATGGAAGAAATGGACAAATTCTTAGAAAGGTATAAACTTCTAAGACTGAACCAGGAAGAAACAGAAAATATGAACAGACCAATCACAAGTAATGAAATTGAAACTGTGATTAAAAGTCTTCCAACAAACAAAAGTCCAGGACCAGATGGCTTCACAGGTGAATTCTATCAAACATTTAGAGAAGAACTAACACCCATCCTTCTCAAACTCTTCCAAAAAATGGCAGAGGAAGGAACACTCCCAAACTCATTCTATGAGGCCACCATCACCCTGATACCAAAACCAGACAAAGATACTACAAAAAAAGAAAATTACCGACCAATATCACTGATGAATATAGATGGCAAAAATCCTCAACAAAATACTAGCAAACAGAATTCAACAACACATTAAAAGGATCATACACTATGATCAAGTGAGATTTATGCCAGGGATGCAAGAATTCTTCAATATACACAAATCAATCAAAGTAATACACCATATTAGCAAATCTAAGAATAACAAACATGATCATCTCAACAGACACAGAAAAGCTTTTGACAAAATTCAACAGCCATTTATGATAAAAAGTCTCCAGAATGTGGGCATAGAGGGAACCTACCTCAACATAATAAAGGCCATATACGACAAACCCACAGCAAACATCATTCTCAATGGTGAAAAACTGAAAGCATTTCCTCTAAGATCAGGAACACGACAAGGATGTCCAGTCTCACCACTATTATTCAACATACTTTTGGAAGTCCTAGCCAAGGCATTCAGAGAAGAAAAAGAAATAAAAGGAATACAAATTGGAAAAGAAGAAGTAAAACTGTCACTGTTTGCAGATGACATGATACTATACGTAGAGAATCCTAAAGATGCCACCAGAAAACTACTAGAGCTAATCAATGAATCTGGTAATGCTGCAGGATACAAAATTAATGCACAGAAATCTCTTGCATTCCTATATACTAACAATGAAAAATCAGAAAGAGAAATTAAGGAAACAATCCCATTCACCACTGCAACAAAAAAGAATAAAATGCCTAGAAATAAACCTACCTAGGGAGAGAAAAGACCTTTATGCAGAAAACTATAAGACACTGATAAAAGAAATGAAAGATGATACAAATAGGTGGAGCGATATACCATTTTCTTGGATTGGAAGAATCAATATTGTGAAAATGACTCTACTACCCAAAGCAATCAATAGATTCAATGCAATCCCTATCAAATTACCAATGGCATTTTTTACAGAACTAGAACAAAAAATCTTAAAATTTGTATGGAGACACAAGGACCCCGAATAGCCAAAGCAGTCTTGAGGGAAAAAAATGGAGCTGGAGGAATCAGACTCCCTGACTTCAGACTATACTACAAAGCTACAGTAATCAAGACAATATGGTACCAGCACAAAAACAGAAATATAGATCAACAGAACAGGATAGAAAGCCCAGAGATTAACCCACGCACCTATGGTCATCTAATCTGTGACAAATGAGGCAAGCATACACAATGGAGAAAAGACAGCCTCTTCAATAAGTGGTGATGGGAAAACTGGACAACTACATGTAAAAGAATGAAATTAGAACACTCCCTAATACCATACACAAAAATACACTCAAAATGGATTAGAGACCTAAATGTAAGACTGGACACTATAAAACTCTTAGAGGAAAACATAGGAAGAACACACTTTGACATAAATCACAGCAAGATCTTTTTTGATCCACCTCCTAGAGTAATGGAAATAAAAACAAAAATAAGCAAATGGGACCTAATGAAACTTAAAAGCTTTTGCAAAGCAAAGGAAACTACAAAGACAAAAAGACAACCCTCAGAATGGGAGAAAATATTTGCAAACGATTCAACAGACAAAGGATTAATCTCCAAAATATACAAACAGGTCATGCAGCTCAATATTAAAAAAACAACCCCATCAAAAATGGGCAGAAGACCTAAATAGACATTTCTCCCAAGAAGACATACAGATGGCCAAGAAGCACATGAAAAGCTGCTCAACACCACTAATTATTAGAGAAATGCAAATCAAAACTACAATGAGGTATCACCTCACACCAGTTAGAATGGGCATCATCAGAAAATCTACAAACAACAAATGCTGGAGAGGGTGTGGAGAAAAGGGAACCCTCTTGCACTGTTGGTGGGAATGTAAATTGATACAGCCACTATGGAGGACAGCATGGAGGTTCCTTAAGAAACTAAAAATAGACCTACCTTATGACCTAGCAATCCCACTACTTGGCATATACCCAGAGAAAACCATAATTCAAAAAGAGTCATGTACCACAATGTTCATTGCAGCACTATTTACAATAGCCAAGACATGGAAGCAACCTAAATGCCCATCAACAGACGAATGGATAAAGAAGATGTGGTACATATACATGGTGGAATATTACTCAGCCATAAAAAGGAACGAAATTGGGTCATTTGCAGAGACGTGGATGGATCTAGAAATTGTCATACAGAGTGAAGTAAGTCAGAAAGAGAAAAACAAATATCATATATTAACACATATATATGGAACCTAGAAAAATGGTACAGATGAACCGGTATGCAGGGCAGAAATAGAGACACAGAAGTAGAGAACAAACGTATGGACACCAAGGGGGGAAAGTGGCGGGGAGGGTGGTGGTGGTGGGATGAACTGGGAAATTGGGATTGACATATATACAGTAACATGTATAAAACGGATAACTAATAAGAACCTGCTGTATAAAAAAATAAATAAAATAAAATTCAAAAAAAAAAAGAGCCTCAGATCCACAAACTAAGTTTCTGTACATCAATTCTATTATTTTTACTGATTTTTATTATGAAGCCAAAGCTGTTGGCGTCCAGGTGGGCACCTGAAGCTTGTGCTTCAAGGAGAGCGCGTAACTCTACACTAACGTTACACTCTCTCCACGTTGCCTTTGGGCCCTGGCGCACGTGTGTGCGCTGTGCCCGCCCACGCACCGTGCAGGGTCACCCAGGACCGAGGTGTTCTTCCAGCTGCTCCTGGGGCAGGTAGCTCAACAGAACCATCACCCAAGACCCCGCCTGTTACTTTCTGGGGAATACTTGCTTGGGACTGGATGTGCATTTTTGTGCAATCCTCTAAGATGCTGGACCCCAATGAGCCCAATGACAAGACCCTCAGGGCCTCCGCGTCTACCTGTTTCCTGTGGCAAAGTCCACTGCAGGTTCTGTCTTTTCTATTAGTTACTATCTAACCACAGTCCCGACTTGTAAACGTCTAAACTATCATGTAATCTGTTACAAACTTCTCCTTAAGACTTGGGGGGTTTTGTTGGTCTGCAGGCTTCCTTAGTCAAAAAATATTAGACACCAGATTGATTACAGATCAGCCTGGGCCACACCCCAAGGTGAAGTCCCTCCTTGCTCAGGCTAATTCCAGAACCCTGGGAAACCCGCCCCCTCCTGGTGCCTCTCACCTTGAAGGGAGAATGATGACGCTGTCCCCACCTACCTGTTCCTTGTAAGTCAGGGAGAAAGAGAGGACAAGGAGATACTGCCTATCAAGAGCTGAGAGGCTGCAGGATAAAATATGCGTCACAGCGCCTACTGACACATGCTTTTCTGCTGACAAACGCAGCGAAGCCTGCTTATTATAAAAGAGGCAGTTCAGAGTATAAAACATGGTAGCACCGCGGCTACCTGCTGCCTGAGAGCAGGTTCCAGGAGCGTGAAGGTGGGTGAGAAGTGCAGTGCCCAGCGGGCCATCTGGGTCGGGTCTGATCTGATCCACCTTGAGACTTGCCCAGCCACTTGGGACCAGCAAAGGCAGAGCTGCTGCCCTCTTCCCAGGAGGGGGGTGGCACTCCCAAATGCCCTGGATCCCCACCGCCTTTCGGGCTGATTCACTGAGCAGGGGACAGGATTACAGCAATGGAAG
The DNA here is from genome assembly GCF_965194825.1 of Balaenoptera physalus. Classification (NCBI taxonomy): domain Eukaryota; kingdom Metazoa; phylum Chordata; class Mammalia; order Artiodactyla; family Balaenopteridae; genus Balaenoptera; species Balaenoptera physalus. The sequence goes on from NC_138886.1 coordinate 121,530,573, forward strand.
CAGCGATTCTGAGAGGAGGGGAATACATTCATTTTATAAAGTGCCAACAGCTTTCTTGCTGAGGCCCGTGATCCTCACAGCCTCCGTCTGAGAGATTTAGTCACCTGAACATCTGTGTCCGTCACCAGCTTTGAGAAGGCGGTATTTTCCCTGCAGGTGACCCCACGGCCCGGGGAAGAAGGCAGCTGTCTGAAGAAGGAAAGGCGCGAGGGGCCTGGATGCACAGAAGTCCCCCAAACCCCATCCACGCGTGAGGACTTGTGCCGGAAGAGGCCGCTGTCCCGGGCCTCCCTGCCTCCGCCCCCTGCCTTGCCCTCCACTGCCCAGCCGCGAGAAGCAGAACCTCATCTCCACAGACTACTTAGACCTACTCTTCGACAGATGAAAACAGGACGATGCTAAACATACAAACAACACAACAGCCAGTGCTACGACTGATGATTAAGAAAACTGAGATATCTGAAATTTATACTCACTATTTTGGTACAACAGGTAGGCAAAAAAATACCACAACAACCAAAACCAATCCAACTAATGGATTTCTACTTCACTGAGTCACGTGTAATCGGTCCATTTAGTAGCACTTGACATACATGGCAAAACTGTCCGACCAGAGAAACGACGTGTAAGTGAAACTGAGTGTGCTGTCACAATCACCATGAGTACCCAATGACATATAAGTAAGTAATTGAAAAGAGTCACTTGACAAGAGTTCGGCAGTTCCTACAAATTCAAGGACGCCAACTGGTCATGGCAACCCTGAAAGGGACACTCGGTCTTTGGCAAATTACTTGAATTATTACTACGGATAAATAGCTACTTTTTTGGTTTTAATTCAGAATGCAAAACGAGTGATCCCACAATTCACCAGAGGAAAAGAATGTTTCAAAAGTCACATGTATCAAACCAAAAGAATGAATTCTTCAAGTGTGTGTGATTTGGCAACAGGAAAACTTTTTGAAGACAAGAGGGTAACCACACAACAGTGGCTTCTGGGCTGGCACAGAGCTGGAAGCCTGGGGTTGCCACTGGACCCTGGTGTCACAGCGCCTAACTACCTACCTCTGGGTTACAGTTTCCCACAGCACAAAACCAGCGTGATTTCTCCATTAACTTTTTTTTTCTTAAACTTTTTATTCTATATTGAAGTACAGCCGATTAACTACGTTGTGATGGTTTCGCAGTGACTCAGCCCTACATATACATGTATCCATTCTCCCCCAATCCAGTAACTTTTAAGAAGCGGCAGGAGCTGCTGGACCCTCTCTGGGAACAATTACAAAATTATTTTGACTCCGTATGAGTAACTACGACAGATGCTGATAAGAGGCCAGCTCGTCTATGACTCGAGGTAAGCCCTTAAAACTGCTTAACGCAAGAGAATTTCAAAGTCAAAAACCAGAATAAACCACTTTTTCTACTTAAGATGATAAAAGGTATGACCCCTCCACCACCAAGGCTTCTGGTAGATGCATCTTTGTTCAAATTCCACCTGAGAACTAATAGGCGGATGATTTATATAGGACTCGTCTTCCGGGAAGCAAGATTTGGTGCCATTTCTTAGTAAAAGAGGACAACGAGGGTCAGGTAACAACCCCCTCCCTTTCTAACAGTTAGCTTCTTTGAAGCAAGATAATATTCATTCCCCAGCCGCCAAATGAAAGCTCAAACACAAAAGGAGGAGAGAGAGACAAAGGTTTTCTCAGGCCAGCGGACTGACTCAGCTCTCAGCAGATGCCCATGATACATCCTTACCATCCAGACTCTCCTCCCTGATTCGACTTATTTATGTTGTCATTTGACTGAGCTTTTCCTAATAAAACTTTGAGAAGGAGCCAGATTTCAAACATAGAATTCCTGCAGCCAGCATTTAGAAAGTGCCTAACAAAACAGGACACAGCTAACAGGAGCTCCTGGACACACCTTGTCGTGGGCAAACAGCACACCCCAGGGTGGAAAACTTGCACGTGAATGAAGAGAACTGGAATTCTAAGGTCTTCGCATTTTTATTCCAGTACTAAACCCTCCTTAGGGTTTCCTTCTTTTCTCTCTGAACACTATTGGGATCCTGGCGAGCCCTGAAGCAAGATTTCAACAGGAAGGGTTGAGACAGGGAACTGGTCTGACCTTGCCTAGCACACATTTCTGAACCCCTCAGTCAAAAGGGTGAGTTCTAGCTCTTACTCATTTCTTTAGACGCACAGACACCTACCTGCCCGTAGGTTTCTTTTGAAGGCTTTCCTCTACTTTTGTGGACATTATTTTATTTATCCTCAGAGTTTCTAAGTAAAGATTTCAGAAGGCTGTCACGTCACCACTGTGACATAAGGAAAGCCATTCAGAAAGACTGGGACAGAGGATCGTGCAATCCCTGCAGAGATCATGGCTCGCCAGGGACAGGGCCGGCTCCATCATTTGTGGCCCGCCTCCATCATTTGTGTCTGGGGACAGGGCTAGCTCCATCATTTGTGTCTGGGGACAGGGCTAGCTCCATCATTTGTGTCTGGGGACAGGGCTGGCTCCATCATTTGTGTCTGGGGACAGGGCTAGCTCCATCATTTGTGGCCGAGGACAGGGCCGGCTCCATCATTTGTGTCTGGGGACAGGGCTGGCTCCATCATTTGTGTCTGGGGACAGGGCTAGCTCCATCATTTGTGTCTGGGGACAGGGCTGGCTCCATCATTTGTGTCTGGGAACAGGGCTAGCTCCATCATTTGTGGCCGAGGACAGGGCCGGCTCCATCATTTGTGTCTGGGGACAGGGCTGGCTCCATCATTTGTGTCTGGGGACAGGACTAGCTCCATCATTTGTGGCCGAGGACAGGGCCGGCTCCATCATTTGTGTCTGGGGACAGGGCCGGCTCCATCATTTCTGGCCGGCTTGCACAGGGTCTCACTTTTCTGCACCAACGTGAAGTTACTGACATGCCTCTCCCCTCCAATCCGTACGTGTACGAGCTCACGTGTACGACATGTATGTGGGTGAGCTCATTTCTCGCTTCCGCGGACGCGGAGGTTGCAATCCCCCTCAGGGCACCCAGCCGGGCTCCCCGCCCCGCCCCGGCTGCTGGACCCCGCTACATATACACGCGGGCGGGCACTCACGCGGCGGGGGCGGCGCGGGGCAGGCCGAGCGCGGAGACGCCGGTGGAGACGCTGGCGGCGGCGGGCGGCGGCGAGGGCAGCAGGGCGCGGAGCAGCGCGGCGGGCGCGGGGCCGGGGCGCGCGGCGCGGGGCGCGGGGCCAGGGCCGGGAGGCGGCGGTGGCGGCGGCGGCGGCGGCGGGAAGGCGTCCATCCCGGGGGCGGCCGCCTGCGGGCTGAGCGGCGGGGGCGGCGGCGGGAGCGCGCTCCACGGGGCCTCGGGCTCGGGGGGCGGCGGGGACGCGGGCGTCGGGGGCCGGGGCGCGCCGGGGCTCAGGCTCTGCGCGGCGATGAACTGCTTGGGGCGCGCGTAGCTGAAGGAGCCGGAGGCCTGCATGGCGGGCGCGGGGCGGGCGGCGGGCGCGGGGCGGGCGGCGAGCGCGCTCATGGGCTCCGGGCGCGGCTCCGGGGGCTCCGGGGACGCGGGCGGCGAGGGGCGCGCGCGGGCCTCGCGCTCCAGGCGGATCTGCTGCTGCAGCTGCTGGATCTTGAGCGCGTCCCTGCGGGGAGAAAAGGACACCTTCAGACGGGCCGGGAGAGACGGGAGGCACTGCGACCACCCCTCCCGACGCCCCCAGCCCCCTCCCCGCCCCGCGGGAGCCCGAGGTCCACCGAGGACACCGCTGATCTCGACGTCGAACTGAACTCGGCCCCCAGGTGAGCCACACCGGTTTACAGATGCCGGGGATGGACACTGTCTGACCCGCGGGAGCCGCTCTGCATTTTAACAGAACCAGAGATACTAAGAGAACAGCTTCTGACCTGAGTCCTCAGCCCTCGCTCTCACCTGTAGCCGACTTTCGGAAAACTTCTACCGCAATGGGGAGTTAAGAAAGAAACACTTCAGTTATTTTTGGCAGATTTACGTGAATCCAACTTGCCTGCTTCATTGCTGTCAACTCTCTAGTCAATAAATACCACAGGCTGATTCGGGGCGGGGGGGGGGAAGACCTACTTTAATTTCTGCCTTTGCTCCCTAAAAAACACATGCAAAATCTACTCTACCCCCAATTTAGTAGGAAACCCTGAACTGCCAATCGTTTCTACATGGTACAAACTGACATTTGGTACCATATCTGAAACATGCAAACGACACCCATCTCTCACCTGCAGGGGTTCAATAAGCACTAACAAATTATTAATTTTACAGTAATGTAGTTTTAATTTCCCAAGTGTTTTCCATCAGGAAGGGACAGTTTGAATTTTAATTTTTGATAAAGAGGTTAGCAATAAAGCAGTTAGCAATCAGCTAAAATCTTACTCTTATCTTAACTCAAAAGCTTTCCTGTCTAGCTGTAGTTTACATCTGAGATGTTTTCCTTTATCCAGATCAGATAGTGACCCACAGCTGTGAGAAGAAACTTCAACAGAAGGTGGCACTCTAACAAGCGAATAAAATAGCAACGATCCACAGAGACACAAAGCTATGCTCCTAACTTGAAACCTTATAAAACTAAAAAGCAAAACCCCCAAGACCTCCTATCCATTGGTATTTAACCTTCAAATTCAAAGCAATAAAAGGAACTGAAGCTGTTGATAAAAAGGTAAAAAAAAAAAAAAGGAATTTAGATCTGTTATCAAGTATCACTGGATATGGCAATATCTGTCAAGGAGTTCTAAATTCCTTCCCATGTCTCCGATTCCCTGCTGTAATTACCCAGTACAGTGATTACATTTAAGTCCGTGAAAAGACGCCTTCTTGGGAACTGAGAAGTATAAGGGGAACACGGCTGCAGATGCTTGATCCAGGCAGGGCCTCCAGGATTCCAACAGCAATGAACCCTGGGTGGTCCTGTGGGGCTTAACTGGAGTCCTTTAAAAGCAGCCTTGCCACTGCCAGGATCCACGGGATGCTGAAGTTCCAGATGTCTGTGTGGTCTGGGTCGACTGCCCAGCCTTCACGTATTTAGAACCGGCCCAGGAATGGGACTCTTAAAAACCACCCACCAGTGCTCTCATTCTGAATCCCCAAATGCTCCGTTCTGACCTCCCCGCCTTTCTCTTTCTTATTTCCTACCCACTGCAAAACGCATCCTATTCCTGGACCGTTTCTCCCCAACGTTCAGCTGGCCTGGGCACCGGGACTGGAAGTGATCTGCAGGGCCCTGCAGGAGGCACTGCCCCCTCCTCTGGGCCAGCTGGGCTCCCCATGGCCAGAGCCGCAGCTGTATCTGCAGGTATTTTCAGCTTGGCTGTACGAAGCCGCCCTGGCAGTGCTGCTCGAGACGTCACGTCGTGCCCTGTGTCTGCGTGGGGTCTCCTCTGCCCCAGGATGAGGGATGGCCCCCGAGAAGCCAGTCTTCAAAGAAGCCACACCAGGGAAGCTCAGACCACCACTGGTTCTAACTTTGTCCATGGGGTCAAGCCTACTCATTTGGGCATTAAAAAAACCATCGAATTTGCTAATAACTCAAGAGAGCTTAAAACTGCCGAGATGCTACCGTTAGTGATAAGTGACAGTTCAAGAAATTAACGTAGCATTTCACAAGAAATGGACAGGCATTCCAGTGATGTGGTCCTAGTATATACTGCATGAAGAACAGTGCCACCCTTTCCACTCCGCTACACTGCGCTGGAGAGGAATGTGACAGGAAGAGAATTGGAGGGGTGGGGGAAGGGAGGGCAGAACAGTTGCTTTGAATCTGAAAGTGTCTGACTTGATATCTGCACAGATCCTAATATTTCAAAAAAATATTTGAGTTAAATGGTTCTGACACCCAGATTCTGAGATGACAAAATGCACAACTCTAAGTCACTAAAGTCCTCGTTAAGTTATCTTCTCTTACTCTTAAGTTAACTCTTACGTTAAGTTATCTATCTCTTACTGAGAGTTACTTGTCACATTGACATCAGTCTTAGAGATGTTTTCCTGGATCTGATTCCAAAGCAAGGGAAACAAAGGCAAAAATAAACAAGTGGGACTACATCAAACTAAAAAAGCTTCTGCACAGCAAAGGAACTATCATCAAAACAAAAAGGCAGCGTACTGAATGGGAGAAGATACCTGCAAATCGTGTATCCCTTATACAAGGAGTTAATATCCAAAATATATAAAGAACTCAGACAACTCAACAACAGAAACACAAATAACCCAATTAAAAAATGGGCAGAGGCTCCGAATAGCATTTTTCCAAAGAAGACATACAGATGGCCAACAGACACATGAAAAGATGCTCAACATAGCTAATCACCAGGGAAATGCAAATCAAAACCACTATGAGATATCACCTCACACATGTCAGAACGGCCATCATCAAAAAGAGAAGAAATAACAAATGCTGGAAAGGATGTGGGAAGGAGGGAAAATTTCTGTTGGGGGGAATGTAAATTGGTGCAGCCACTATGGAAAACAGTATGGAGGTTCCCCAAGAAATTAAAAATAGAACTAGAATATGATCTAGCAATTCCACTTCTGGTTATTTGAAGAAAATGAAAACACTAATTTGAAAAGATATATGCACCCCCAATGCTCACTGCAGCATATTTACGACAGCCAAGATATAGATTCAACCTAAGTGTCCACTGACAGGTGAATGGATAAAGAATATGTGATATATTAATATATCTCACACACACACACACACAAAATGGAATACTATTCAGCCACAGAAGCAAAAAGAAATCCTGCCATTTGTGACAACATGGATGGATCTTGGAGGGTACTGTGCTAATAAGTGAAATAAGTTAGAGAAAGACCAATACCATGTGATCTTACTCATATGTGGAATCTAAGTAAATAAACACAACACAACACAACACAACACATAGAGATTAGTCTAGTGGTTACCAGAGGGGAGGGGGTTTGGGGTGAGTAAAATGGGTGAAGGGGGTCAAGTGTATGGCGGGGGGATCACTCTGCAGTGTGTATGATGGGGAACTATAATGCTTTACACCTGAAACTCACATAATAAAAATAAAATACTTAGTATTTGTAAAACACCTTTAAAAAAGTTATCACTTTTTTGGTTTCCCCATTTCTTTCTGCTGTCCTTTCTCTAAGAATGAAATGAGAATGCGAAACTGACCTGAACGTCTTGGAGACACCGTGTAAAGGTGGGAAAGTCAGGTTAAGAGCGCCGAGACTCAAGCAGGACAATGAGGTCCTCGTGTTAAAGTTGCCTCCATCTAGCCTCTCCCAGCTTTTTTCTCCTCTCCCCACCACAACCCCCAACTCAGAAAGCCTAAGAAAACCTGCTCTCACCCCTCCTTCAATTCTCAAGGCTTCAATACCTCAGGGAATGAGCTGGCTAGACTCTGTGATGCACCTGCCATGGTCCTTTTACAAGCTGGGAACCTGTTAAGTAACTTGTTCAAGGTCACAGAGCAAGTACCTGCAGAGCCAGGCAGGTCAACATAAAAGAAGCCGGACCTTCAATGTGGTTTTTATAAAGTCTGTGGTCATCTTTCCCTCCTGAGGACCTCCACTCTCATGCCTCTTTGCTGCCATAGCAACCAAGGTCTTTAGGATCGGAATCATCAAAGTTTTAAATACTTACACATTTAAGAATATATTTAAGATCTCTGAATCTGAACTTCATTCTTTCCAGGGTGAAATGGTGCAAAGATGAAGATCTTGGCAGCCCAGGAAGGGGATGTGTCAGGACTAACTCAGGGGATTTCCTTCTCCATGACAGGAAATCACAAATCCCCGTCCTCCCACCCCGACGGTTTGGGCACAGCTTTTAGCAAGAACAGTTTCATGCTAGTTGGATGGGGAAGATTCAGATTTGACAGGGATAAATAGGGCTGTAGAAACCATTTTTACTTTCCAGTTCAGTAATCTCTCCTGCCACCTGATTAAAGCAGTCTTGGAGAGACCAGCCAGCCGGGCAGCAGTGTGGGGCAGGGGGCAAAGGCTGACCTGGGCAGTGGGATGGCGCTGGCCAGACGCATGCTGTCCCCAGGGTGAGCTCAACAGACTCCCAGAGACAGCACGACTACATCCACCTTGGTTACCTTAAGAGCAGACCTTAATGATGCAGATCACGTTCTTCCTGCAGGGACCTCCCTCTTCACTGGCAAGGGGACAGCAGTGGCGCACGGGAGGGGGGCCTGGAGACTGGGCTGGGGGTGGGCGCTGAGCCTGGGACCGGCTGCTCACCTTCTGCTCACAAAGCCACGTGGGGTGGCAGGCGGGGGCCGACTTCTCCCACACCTGGGCTGGCCTGACACATCCCAGCAGCCCTGGGAGGATGGCTGAAAAATGCCCCGTGGGTCAGGTTAGCGAGGTCAGGGCAGAGCCTGGGTGCAAAGGCTTGTGCTATCGTACATCACCCTGTCCAAAGTGCTCAGTAAACAGACAAGGTTTATTAAAGTGTTAGTAATGATTACTACAGTTCGCTTTGTCTCTGGGGACCTGCAGCCCAAGCTTCAAATGAACGATGTGAAAGTAAACTTCTGGAGAACAACTTCTACGTAACTTGGAAACTCCCAGCGCATCCCTGTGGATCAAGGTCTGGGTTGCCAGGGTTCACACTGACCGGCATGGAGCAATGACAACTGTCCAGAGAGACTCCTGGGTCGTGAAGCTGGAACACATTCATGCTTTCAGGACAGACAGGCTGCGGGCTTTTCTTTCCCTTTTTACTGTGTGATACAGAAGCCACTGCACGATGAGTTACAAACCTGCGCCCTCTGAACCGGGTCCTGCAGCTCGTAAGGACTCTGAAGGCAGGGCTGTGACCTGCAGCGTCCTCACGACACCCCGCTGCACACAGACGAGGGACACGTCACCGCCAAGCACCAGCACCTGGTCATTCCTGGCTGCCGTGCCCTGCCGGGTCCACGAGGTGTGCCCCGTCAGGCCATCCTGCAACAGGGCCCACCCTGGACTGCCGAATTCCAACCAGTTCCACATGTAGGAAGGTAAGCGAACGACAGATAAACTGCTGGGTGTTCCCACAGGGGCGTCCTCTCTGGCTGGGATTAGCTCAGCACTGTCCGTATGAGAGCGCAACAGATTAATTCTGGGAGCTCATAAACTAGACAGAATATAAAACTCCTACAGGGGCTTCAGTTCAAGAAGGACTAAGTTCCCTCTACGACTTTATGATGTTAGTCCCTCAATGGCCTTGTTCTACACTCAGGCTTCAGCGTGTGTCTTCCCACCACAGCAAACCACGGCTGCTGGGTGAGGGTGGAGATCCAACACCTGACTGTTGCCCCTGGTAACAGGTGTACAGATCACGGTCCTGAGGATGATCATTTACACGATCAAGATGAGTTCATAGGAGCCAAATGAGGGTGTACTGCCTTGGGTTCAGGGGGGTCGTAAGTGCAAACATAACTATGAATTTAAACGCACGCCCCTAAGGTTGGGGGAGAGAGCAGGGATAAAGATTTGGATGTTCTTTGATCTTTAATGCGCCTTTAAGATCGTCAGCACAGAACTTCTCTGAGATGTTAAAGAATTGGGGGGAAAAAGAAGGACAGATGCTTAACTGTCGGTCTTACAATGAAATAAAGCATTTGGCATACTTTAAGGTTGCATGTGGTTCATGTTTCCTCGAATAACCATTTGATGATTAAGAGGCTCGTGCAGCCCGTCTGGTCATTTTCACCTCAGGTATGTTTGCTGCCTTGAGTATTGGAAGTAGGGCTGTGCAGCCTGGCCTTGTGCGAATAAGTTATGACCAAGGGCAAAGTGTCCTGTTTTTCAAAAGAAACAACCGTTACCTACTCACCAAATGGCTTTATTCTCCTGGAAGAACAAAAGGCATTCTCCCACTTCTCTCCCCTTCCAAACATTTTCAGTTTGGTATCTCCCTCTCTGCTCAAATGCAGGCACTCACTAAATACTGGTTGCATTTAATTAAAGTCCCAGATTTCTGTCAAGTAGAAAACTAGCTGCTCCACCAGCTTCGCTGGCACTCGGGGCACCGCTGCGTCTTTCTAAGGGGTAAAGCCACCTTCTTGGAGACAAAGCCACTGCCACACAGGCTACTTACAAGGAGAAACAAGCAACCAGAGAGAGAAATGGTCAAACAGTTCAACTCCAGCTTGGCCTCTAGCTTTTTAAGACTTTGGACAATTCACTTATCCTCTCTGGGGCCCAGTTTCGCAACCTTAACATGGAAATCTATGGTGTAATATCTACAAGGTCCTAATAAACTCTCAGATCTTATGATCCTTGCTCTTTAAGCCCAGCAACATTTAAACATTATAAAGAAACTAATTTTAAAGGAACTTGTAAAGAACTAACCAAGTCCCAGTATGGTGCTTATTTGTATACATATTAACCTCAAGCATCTCCTGTTTTCACATCCATTTCAACTGTTTTGGAAAAATGAACATAGCACGTTTTGGTAAACAGAAATAGATTTTAAAGGCATCAGAGTGGCAAACTAAAATAATTCCACAGTACATCCTTTTCTAAGAGGAAAGACAGTTTTGTACTGAACAAGCATCACTTATTGGTTAACATTAGTTGCATTTCTTTTTCTTAAGACACATATACCTATAGATAAACTCCATCCAAAAATTAAGAAAAACAGCTTTTGGGTTTTTTGTGGCTAGATGTGTTTCTGCTGTGATGTTCTCTCCTAGAGAAATGTGAGCTCTTTCAGTGACTCAGTAGCCACTGTTGTGTTAATAAACCTTTCTCTTCTTCCTACCACGAAGTTTTCTTCGTTCTTTGACCCTATTTTGTAAGCCTTCTACCAATTAATGTAAGGGGTTCCCTCACCCTAAAGATAGGGCCCTGCTGGGGCCCCACAGCCCGTCCCCTCCCTGTGCTCACTCTGGCTGCCCTGCAGCCCCCGGCCCCGACGGTACCACCCTCCTTCCTGGAGCCATCTTCCCCCTGACCTTTGACACTAGACCCATCCTCGCTCCCCCACCTTTGACACCCCGCCTCCCCCATGGTCTTGCCCAGCTCTCTGACTGTGGGTCCCACCACGATCTAGGGCTCCCCGATTTCCTCCGCATCACCCTGGTCTTTAGGACCATCTCCAACACAACAAAAACCCTGCATCACTGCTAGTGATAACGGCTGTCACTGGGCACTTACTATGCACCCAACACGGCTCTAAGTGCTCAGTCTATACCGACTCATTTAATCTTTATAAAAACCACAGAAGATCTTACCATCTCCACTTTACGGATGAGGAAACGGAGGCACAAAGATACACGGAGCTGCTCAAGGTTACACGGCTGGAAAGCAGCGCAAATGGGCCTTGAACCAAAGAGGTCTGGCCGGTGGCTACAATGCACGGCCTCTCTCATCAAGGTAGCAGGGTTTGCCGGGACTCCACGTGCACTGGGATTTCTCCAGCCACAGAGGGCCTTTCTGATGTGGGTTCCGCCCACCTCGGGCTTGAACTCTGTCCTCCTATCCCCTCTGCCTCTTTGTTACTGGGATATAGACATTGCAGTGGAGCTCCAAACAGCTACACAGACATAACCTGCTACATCCTGAAGACATCCCATGTGTATAATGGAATTATAATGCCCAAGTAGGTCATGTTTACGTCTCCTCAGCCAGGCTTGACAAACTTTTACTCACTGGAGAAACTGTAAGAATATGCAAAGTAACTTGAAGGAGTTAGTTTAGAAACTAAGAAACTAATTTGTTCCCTGAATTTCTTATTCCTGTATTTGTATCATCAACCAGCAACCGTTACATTGAGAGACTAGTAAATGCTCTATTCCCACTAACTAAACAGCTATTTACAGCTATACAATCTAAGTCGGAAACACAGAAGAGGGACAGGGAGATGAGACAAACTGGTGAAGGTTCTCAGTGCAAACCTCACAAGTTAAAAGGGAATCCAAATTTCTAATAACATTCAAAATACATGCCACAGAACAGTAATAAATCCCAGCATGGAGCTTCAGAGCACAGAAGTTCCCACATACTTTTCGTTCTGGCCTTTAGCGTGCTCTTTGAAGAAGATGCTCAGTGTAGAAAAAATAAGAAGTACGAGAAGAATAATGTCGTAAACAACTGGAATTGAACCCTTAAGGATGGCTTTGTTTCGGAAATCAGACAGCCTCCTCTGGCACCTCTGCCGCCGGGCTGCAGAAGTGAGTGTGCCACCCACGACTTGTGTGGCCTTGACTGAGAGAGCTCTGAGCTTCCTCTTATCTGTGAAACGGAAAGTTGGACTATTTTTAAATCGTCCCTATAAATACGTTTTAAAATGCTTCCAACTATAAAACACACTCTCTAGTCTTTCGAGACAGCAATCTGAATATTACTCATTTGCTACGTTACTCCATCTCTTGAGAGACTGCATCACTGAAGAGGCTGGATTTTTAAAAAATTGTATCTTTCACATGCTGACGAACAACACTAATTTATAAAGATGACTTTCTAGGTTTCTATTAACAGAGGCCCGCCACTGAAGAACTAAACATTTCTGAATGAATAATAACCTGCCAATACTTAAGCCCCCCAAGGGTAAAGCAGTGAAAGGAGTGCATAGTTGGACCCGGGTACCCAGCGTGATTTATCTCCTCCTAGAAGTCGGCCGTCGCTAGTCTCAGTGTTAATGGCCAAAGGTTCACGGTGTGGATGCAGCCTCGCCCGATCACGAGGCCCCAATCCAAACCTCCCATCCAAGAGGGAAAACGTTCTTGAAACAACTCAAAAGTGCTCTTTGGCAAGCTTGAGAGATGTGTTCAATTAAGAGACTGGTGACCGTGTAAAGGATTGTCAGTTTTAAGTGGCTGTGACCTTTCTTACTTTGACCTGCTGACCCCGACATTCCTAAGCAGCTGGGGAATGAGACGCAGTGGTGATGGAGCCAACGGACCTTCCCCTCGAGAGGCAGACCCAACCCTTCCAGCAGCAAATGACGTTTATCCAAGTGTGTCTTGGGAAGAACTAATAAATGACGTTCCCTCCCTGAGAAGTGACTAAAACCACTAAAATAATCCTTAGATAAAAAACCCAATTATTTACGGTAATGACTCTTAAGATAAAAATGAGGGAAATTTATTATAGTTGCAGGATGTTTCCAACAGGGCTACATATAACTGTGTATAGTCAAGAGTCATTCATCTGGTATTCTAGCAAATGGAATTTTCTATAATATGGTCTTTAGGACCATCTCCAGCACAACAAAAACCCTGCAACATCTTGAGATGCCTTTTGAAAGAAGAAAACTTTACAGTATGTACATCTGTTGCACTGCACTTATTTTACCGAACTTTATTACTCTTTTCTAAAACGTACATACTGAAGTCTGTTACACACGTTGGGGTTTATGATTATACTGTAGTGTTTTATACACTAGGTGCCCTTCATTTAGGGAAACAGTATATACACCCGGGTGTGCTGTTCTTTCCTTCTTTCCATTTTTTTTTGGCCACGCCACACAGCTTAAGGGATCTTAGCTCCTCGAGCAGGGATTGAACCTGTGCTCCTGGCGGTAAGAACGCCGAGTCCCAACCACTGGACCACCAGGGAAGTCCCACAGTCTTTCTAAGATGCAAGACAAATAGTGGAAAAAGCCACCGGAGTGAGTACAGCATCCGTGTGATGATGTGCAAAGGCGGGTGAGGGGTCGTGCAGATGGAGGGGGCCTGGAGCCCCTCGTCCTACAGAGCAAGGAGCCACTCCGTGCAAGGCGGCTGTGGGAGCTCAGGTAGGAACCAGGATTCCTCGCTCCCAGCCTCTTGAGTGGAGACACCAAAGTACGAATGTCTTTCACTAAAAGGTTTTCACTAACAATTAAACCAAAAAGTCATTTCTAACAAGAATATACATAAACATCCCAAGGAGCAAAGGAAAGATAGGGTCCGACTCAGTTGGGTTCCATCAGGGGCCACCTCTTCCCTGACGTGTGAAGGGTGAGCCCCACTTAGGAGTAACGTAGAGCTGACTGTCCAGTGGGTCTGTGTCCTAGTCACACAGCCACATGGTCCGTGTGTGCGTGCGTGTGTGTGTGTGTGTCTGCATATGTCCACACATGTGACTAGATATGGTAGTATCAGCATAATGCATATTTTCAGGTTTAAATATGACATTATTGTCTAAAGACTACAGTTTTGAGTAAAAATGATGCAGAATATATTTAATTACACTTTTATGCCTAACCTGACCTTTTAAGTATGATCTACTATCTTGATTGCAGCTACCAGTAAAGAAAATGACATCCGTAAACTCAGAAGCATAAGCAATTCATACCAGGGAACCAAGAGTAATATGTATTTTTGTTGTTAATGCCTTATGAATAAACTCAGGTTAATATAATAGTTGTTAAGTACAGAAACAGAAAAGTATGAATTGACTAGTGACTTTTTCCTTGCTGTGGAATTTGTCAATCTATAAAATATGTTGTAAGACATTAAAGCCACTTATGATATATGTTAATGACCTAATAGGCTAAACTTTAGCAAGAGCACCATGCTATCATCTTTTAAAAATTGTTACTATGTAGTATCAGAAGGACACTGGGACACTGAAGGGGCAGGCACTCCATCCTCCACTGTTTCCGGCGGGGGTGGGGCGCCCTCCTTGCCTGTATCCTTACCCCCCCTTCAGTGAGTGTGGGAGGTGGGTCTGTATGACACACCTGTGAATGGGCAGGTAAGCCGCTCAACTCCAGGGTGAAGTCTCAGCAAGCTCCCTCAGCCCGGCGACACACCCTTCTCCTCTAGTACAGACTTGAGGCTTGGATTCTCTCTCCGACTCCTCAGTTCATCAGGCGAATGGTCCCAAACTTGAACAGGGAGAAGGGGTACCCCCTCAAACGTCCATACATCATTCACGCATTTTAAAGGTCTGGAAGAATCTTAGACATACGGGCCCCCCTGCTAATTAATAAATCAGTGCATCCTCAAACCAAGTCATCATTTGTTCAGGTTTATCACAGTGGCTATAACCCCAACTCTGGGAAAGGGCAGAGGAGGTGTGGGTGGGCTCAGATCGACTCAATGCAATGACAAAAAAAGCATTAAACAGACCCACTCCCTCGTGGAAGGCAACTGGAGGACCATCTACTGATAATACAACACGTGCCTTCACGGGCAGGTCCCCCTCCTCACCTAAGGACTTTGGAAGGGCACGTCGTCCTCTCTGGCAAATACATGTTTATCGACATCTTTTCAGACCAGCGACAGTTCAGCACCCCTCCCCTTCCCTGAGGATAGAAAGGTTGTCTTTATCAACCCTTTTAAGTTCAGCTGATCTAAACACTTAGTTTAAATTTACTCTGACACAGAGCTTGCAACATTTTACCCTTCTTGCCCTGTGACAAAATACTGCCATCAAATTTTGATTATGAAACTGGTGAAAACACAAGCATAAACATAATCTTTTGGACCAACAAAACCTAACTTTTATGGCTTTTAGAGTGAAAGCACAATAGTTCCTAAAAATAGATACAGTCAAAACACCTTTTCTCTTTAAAATTGAACTCATAATTGTAACTAACAACTGCACAGATTGCTACACAAGATTTCTTTTTATCTCTTTTAAAATTAAATCCTATTTCTTAAACTGCACATGATAAAAAAAAAAAATGCCAAAAAAATCCTATGGGGTTTCCATATGCACAAAAGACATAAACCCTCTTGACCCGCAATTCACACCTCATACAAAACTTAAATGAATCTTTGACTTAAATATGAACCTCGAACTATAAAATTTCAAGAAGAAAACACAGGAACATCTTTGTGACCATAAGTTAGGCAAAGATTTCTTTGGTAGATACCAAAAAGTGTGATCCATAAAAGAACAAAAGAATTGGTAACTTGGACTTTTTACAATTAGAAACTTCTGCCCTTCAAAATGCAAAAGGGACCAAAAGGACACCGTGAGAAGGATATTCTCTCTCTCGCTCCACTTTCTCTCCCCAGCAATCCACCAGACACCCTGCCTACGGCCCCTCCTGAGCCGCCCCGCAAGCAAGCAGCGCATGCAGACGTGTAAGACGTGGTGGTTCCACTGCTCTTTGTAACAAGACTTTTTTCAGAACACGAACTTCCACATTCGGTACATTTATTAATTATTCGGGTGCCACGCTGCCTTCGCTGGTCATGCACAGGATGGGGATCAAATTCTTTGGAAGTAATTCGTTTCAGCGTTTACTTAAGCAAACACGGAAAAGGGACAGATAAAAAATTTTAATTTGTTTGCCTCAGTTAAAACAAACATGAAACTTTCCTAAAGTATCAGTCTCCCTGCATTATTTAGGTCATGCTCCAAAGCTCAGCTGTGTCAGCTGCTGGATCCTGGGGAGAGATGCTGTCATCTGGGCCTGGTACCAAAATATTATTTGAAGTACA
This sequence comes from Balaenoptera physalus, assembly GCF_965194825.1. NCBI lineage: Eukaryota > Metazoa > Chordata > Mammalia > Artiodactyla > Balaenopteridae > Balaenoptera > Balaenoptera physalus. The sequence continues at coordinate 121,546,947 of NC_138886.1, forward strand.
TAGAAACCAGTTTCTTCAACGGCTTCCATGTCTTTGGGTATGGGTGTCCTCCAATAACGAAATCGTCTCTTAAAGAAAAATGAGAATCTCTGTCGTCACTTTGAGAATTAGAAAAAGTATCTGCCTCCGGCTGAACTGCAAACACGTCAACACTACAGAGCCCAGTTCACTCTTAATGGCCCATGTGGTACCTACGTGGACGAGAAGAGGACCCGCGTCTCCCTGGAACCCACCGTCCTGCTTTACTTCTTCACAGCGTTTACCACTGAAATGATGTATCTTCTACACGCTCCACCTGAATGCCAGCCCTCCACCCCACCTACTCCAGCCCTGGGAGGGCAGGGCTTCCAGCCCCTTGGCCGTGGCTCAGGGTCTCGGGCAGGCCCTGATGCACAGTAGGTCCTCGGCTGAAGAAACTCCATCTCTCCTACTGGGATTGGCTGCTACAGGTCTGTAAGTTCAGCAGATGTGACACAATTGGGATGGCCACTTAGAATATTTAATATTGCTTCTGCTACATTGATTTGGGGTGCAAAGGGCTGTGGCTTCCTTGTTTTACACCCTCGAGACCTGTGCTGTCCAAACATGGTGGCCACTGGCCACATGGGGCTGCTGGGCACTGGCCACATGGCTGGTCCAGCCCGAGAGACGCTGTGAGTGTAAAAATGATCTCACTAACCATGTTTATGTTACATGGGGAGAAAACAGTATTCTTAATCCTCTGGGTTAAACACAATGCATTATTAAATCTAATTTCACTGCTTCTTTTTCCTTTGTGGTATGACTACTAACTGATACACTGAACCTGTGTATGTGGCCTGTATCTGTACTTCACATCCTACTTCTCCTGGAGGCCTAGCTCTAAACGTGCCCTGCACCTCCGCCTGAGGGGACTGCCTCTTTCCCCCGTTAGAAACCCAACGGGGTGGACACACTGCAGGGCCTTGGGGTCTGAGGGCCCAGCCCCGGAGGCGCCAAGCCCGGGTCAGCGGATGGAGCTGTCACGACCGTGGCACAAAGCTGGCCCCCAATTCTTACCCATTTTCTAGTTTGTTTGCTGACTTCAAGGCAAACGGTATCAGAAACTATTCTGACACTGTGTTTCTGACCCGTCCCACTCTCTAATACATTCACCCGGCTGCTTGGGGACCCTGGTCAGGACGGGTGGGAGCCCCCCTCACCTCTGGCCCAGCGCCCCCTTCAGGCAGAAAGGGAGACCCCCAACTCCACAGAGAGCCTTCTACCGCCAAGGTCACACTGCAGGGCCTCGGGGACGTGGCATCAGCGGGGCGCGGGGCGGAGCTGCGAGGCGACAGGCCCGGGGCTGCAGGCTTGGGGAGGGGGTGGGAGATGAACTACACGGAACAGAGCAAAACCCCAAAGGACGTAACATGCCGACCAGAGAGGGAACGACCAAGTCACAGAGCCGAGCTTTTATCTCAAATTTGATTTTTTCCTCCAGTTCATAAAAATGTTTAAAGGAACATCTTCACGCAGAAGTATAAAAACAATAGCCTCCGCCTTGAAATGCGCAGACTGTTATTACATTTGGAGTAGGTTTGGGGCCGGGGGGAGAGTCTAGATTGCATACTGTGGGCAGAACACGGCTGGTCAACATGATCTGAAGACACGCCTGCAGTTGCTTCCTGCTGCAGTCTGTTCTGAAAGCTAATACAGTCCCCTCAACCCCCGTGCCAGCATCTGTCTGTTGACCTGAAACACTGTACCTCAGAGAAGAGCTGCCAGGATAAGGAGAGATTGCAAAGGATACTTTTTTCATCCTCTGCGTAAAAGTTACAATGTTAATAAAAGTATTATTTATGCTTGATCAAACGGTATAAAGACAGATGCCAGGAGAAACATCTTACAGCGCACCCAGGAGTGTAACACTTGGAAACATGCCTCCTGGTGTTACTAAGGCAGTTTGGCTAAAAATAGCAAGCAGCCCCCAGCTCCCCTTGGCCGCCCACTTCCCCCTGGAATCCGGCTGATGGAAATAAAACATGTGGAGGGGCCTGACCCCCTCCACGAACATTACATCAGTCTTCCTTATTAGGAAAACTTCTTCCAACCTGACATTCTGCCCAAAACAATCAGAGTTTAATTCTCAATGAGCAGTTCTAGGAGAGCTGCCCTAACCAGAAGGGGCTAAACATCGGGAGGGATGTGGGCGTCAGGCAGGCTCCCTTCTACCACGGTATTTTAATTCTCTGAACAGTGGCACCGTGACGGAAAGCATTAAGGAGGTACATATTTCACGTTCCCCGAAGAAGGCACATTTAAGAAAGCACATTTACTCTTCTTCCTCAAATGTTTCCTTTCTATATACTTTCTGACATATGCATGTTTACTGTGAACAGAGAGACGAGAAATCGGAAATTCTTCGATTCTTGATTTATCATAATTGCAATATTGGTTCTGACCAAAGATTTTGGTATCTGACCTTAAGACGACGAGAGGATGATGTGTAAGTTAAGAAGCTGAGAAAGATCTCCCTCCCTCCCCCTCCCCGAACCTTGACTGTTATGTCTGATTTGCTAGACAACTTTGGGTTATCCTTTTGGCTCTGTTACCATATTAACATGTTAACCTGGCAACAAAAGCAAAAATTAACAAGTGGGGACTACATCTCAAACTAAAAAGCTTCTGTAGCAAAGGGAAACATCAACAAAATGAAAAGGCAACCTATGGAATGGGAGAAAATATCTGTAAACCATCTATCTGATAAGGGGTTAATATCCAAAATATATAAAGAACTCAAACAACTCAGCAGCAAAAAAAAAAAACCCCAAACAATCCAATTAATTACCGGCAGAGTAACTAAATAGACATTTTTCCAAAGAAGACATTCAAATAGCCAACAGGCATGTGAAAAGATGCTCAACATCACTAATCATCAGGGAAATGCAAATCAAAATCAGAATGCGGGGCTTCCCTGGTGGCGCAGTGGTTGAGAATCTGCTTGCCAATGCAGGGGACACGGGTTCGAGCCCTGGTCTGGGAAGATCCCACATGCCGCAGAGCAATTGGGCCCGTGAGCCACAATTACTGAGCCTGCGCGTCTGGAGCCTGTGCTCCGCAACAAGAGAGGCCGCGATAGTGAGAGGCCTGCGCACCGCAATGAAGAGTGGCCCCCGCTTGCCACAACTAGAGAAAGCCCTTGCACAGAAACGAAGACCCCACACAGCCAAAAATAAATAAATAATAAAAAAATAAGTACATTAAAAAAAAAAAAATCAGAATGCGATAGCAACTCATACCTGTCAGGATGGCTGTCATCAAAAAGAACACAAATAAATACTGGAGAGGGTATTTACTGTTACTAAGGCAGTTTGGCTAAAATTAGAACACAAATAAATACTGGAGAGGGTACTGGATGAAGCCTCCTACATTGCTGATGGGAATGTAAAACGGTGTGGCCATTATGGAAAACAGCATGGAGGGTCCTCAAAAAATTAAAAATAGAACTACCATATGATCCAGCAATTCCACTCCTGGGGATCTATCCAAAGGAAATGAATTTACCATCTTGAAGAGTTATCTGCACACTCATGCTTATTGCAGCACTATTTACAACATCCAAGACATGGAAACTACCTAAGTGTCCACGAACAGATGAATGGATAAAGAAGTGAACAGATGAATGGATAAAGAAGATGTGGTACATATACACAATGGAATATTACTCGGTCATAAAAAAGAATGAAATTTTGCCATTTGCAGCAACATGGATGGACTTGGAGGGCATTAGGCTAAGTGAAATAAGTCAGACAGAGAAAAACAAATACTCTATGTTACCACTTATATGTAGAATCTTAAAAACAAACAAAAAAAACACACACAAAACACAGCAACAATAACAGAAAAATACCTCAGGTTAATAGAGAACAGATTGGTGGTTGCCAGAGGTGGGGGAAATGGGTGAAGGTAGTCAAAGGGTACAAACTTCCAGTTATAAGTAAGTCACGGGGATGTAATGTACAGCATGGTGACTGTAGTTAATAATACTGTATTGTATATTTGAAAGTTGCTGAGGGTAGATCTTAAAAGTTTTCCTCACAAGAAAGAAAATTTGTAATGATGTAAGGTGATGGATGTTAACTGAACTTATTGTGGAGATCATTTCACAATATATACTGTATCAAACCGTCACACTGTAGTACACCTAAAACTAACACAACGTTATTCGTCAATTACTAATCTCAATAAAACTGGAAAAAAGAATATATTTTAAAATGTTACATAATAAACTTGTTTTCAAAAAAAATACGTTAACTGATCTAGACTTCTTGTTATGAAAGGTAAGACTTAAGTTAAGATGTACGTGTAAAATAAAAATTAACAAAGGCAAACCTCTGCCTTAAACAATTACCTTTCCATGAATATAAATAGGGTTATTTATCAGTTTGCTGATCTACTTGGTATTTGACTTTTCTTTCATCTTGACATAAGGACTATTTTCATCAGAAAGAAGAAAGGGTTACAAAAAAGTCCGAAGTCTCCAGTCCGCAACGGGGCAGTGGCGTTAGCAAAGGTAACACTACATCCTAAAGATATTAATCTAGAAACAAGCAATCCTGGGCAGCAAGGGTCCAGGGCATCCTGCTGTGTGTACAGCGAGCCCTCCTGACAGGCAATCACTAACAGACTGCTGGCTCTCTCCCCGGTTTCCAAGGTGGGTCCCTGACAAAACCCAATCAGTCACGTGTTCATGGAACCGGGGAGGGAGGAACGGCTTTCAGAGGAGGGTTGTGGACAGAAGGAAGACGGGCCTGGAGGGTGGCTGTGACAGCTCCAGGCTTGTACTTCCACATCTAGCTCATGACTGAACTTTTCTAACTTGAATGTTTTCAAAGGCAAGAAAAACAAACACACCCGAATCTCTTCTGCTCGGGACCCGGACGGTCCTCACTGTTTCCATGATGGGCCAGGCACTGGTGCCCTGGGAAAGTAATTCCATTTAAGAACTCAAAGGGCTTTCCACCTCTGGGGAGTTTTATCCACATACTTCTTACTGCTTTAGGGATTAAGGGCGGTGTGTCCTTCTCAGGAGTGAGGCTCTGGGGTCAGACCGCCCGGGTTAAATTACTGGCTGAGTGTCCTTGATCCCTTAACCTTCCTGAGCCCATTTCCTCATCCTGGAGTAGGGGTTACAACGGGATTTCTCTCCTGGGCTGCGAGGGTGAAGTGAGCTCTGACACATGGAATGCTTAGAGCTAAGCTCGAGCAAACCTTTAAGAAGTGTAGCCATTAATATCCAGGATGACCATGTAATTCAGTGTCCAAACGGGGACCTTTTTGTCCAGGAAAGACGTGACCTGGACAGGACTCGCCCCCAATAGGCAGACTGACAGTCCTGGGAAAAGGGGAACCTACACTGATCCCAGCAACTCCATGGTGCCAAAGCCCCACAGGGCAGACGTGAACTGATTTAGAAAATTAACAAAATGTGTGCATCACTGGTACCAGAGGGTCTGAGATCAGAAGAAGAACGCCTTAATTTTAAAAAAACCAGTAATTGTAATGTAAAAGTTTATCTTAAAACAGACCTAACAGTTTTATGTGAACCACCCGTTCTGCTGACCTCAGAACATTCCTTTTCAACATCATCCCAAATGCATTGCAAAGATTCGTTTCAATGGTTTTGGCCACTTCCTCAGAGCCCCTCCCCACAGACATCAGGGAGCCGGGGAGGAGTAACCCAAAGAAAGAGGTGACAAGGGCACAAGTTCACATCCACAGACTCAGGTGTGCCCCACAGGTGCAGCTCTACGGGGAACTGGGCCACTTCCCTCCTACCTGGGGAAGAGCCAGCACAGAAACGTGTCTGTTAAAAATGAGCTTTTCACCTCACGCCGGTCAGAATGGGTATCATCAGAAAATCTACAAACAACAAATGCTGGAGAGGGTGTGGAGAAAAGGGAACCCTCTTGCACTGTTGGTGGGAATGTAAATTGATACAGTCACTATGGAAAACAGTATGGAGGTTCCTTAAAAAACTAAAAATAGAACTACCATACGACCCAGCAATCCCACTACTGGGCATATACCCTGAGAAAACCATAATTCAAAAAGAGTCATGTACCAAAATGTTCACTGCAGCTCTATTTACAATAGCCAGGACATGGAAGCAACCTAAGTGTCCCTCAACAGACGAATGGATAAAGAAGATGTGGTACATATATAAACAATGGAATATTACTCAGCCATAAAAAGAAATGAAGTTGGGTTATTTGCAGAGACGTGGATGGACCTAGAGACTGTCATACAGAGTGAAGTAAGAAAGAGAAAAACAAGTATCGTATATTAACGCATATATGTGGAACCTAGAAAAATGGTACAGATGAACCAGTCTGCAGGGCAGAAATTGAGACACAGATGTAGAGAACAAACATATGGACACCAAGGGGGGAAAGCGGGGGGAGGGTGGTGGTGGTGGGATGAATTGGGAGATTGGGATTGACATGTATACACTGATGTGTATAAAACAGATAACTAATAAGAACCTGCTGTATAAAAAATAAAATTAAATTTAAAAAAAATGAGCTTTAGTGGAAAACGTTCAGCTGGCGTCCTCTTTCCTCCCTGGGCCCTTTGCAGCAGCTCCGTTAGGGAAGCGCTTTACTATCTCTAGTTGAGCAGGAGCTGGGACTTGACCCTGTGCAGGCCGGCCGCCCGGGGCCACCCCACCGCCTCGGGCCCGAGGGGGCCACACCCGCAAGACAGGGGAGCAGCCGGGACCCCACCCTGCTCTCCTCCAGGCCCCAATCCCGCGGTGCTGTCTCCCCTGGGCCTTCAGCCTCCCCACCTACAAAACTGGCCCAAGGCCCATTTCTGACCTAACTCACTGGGGCTGCCTGTGGAACCTCGGAGAAGAACATCTGGGAAACAGTTTTCGCTCACTCCACAGTGTGCATCCTGCCCCGGACCCCGCCCCGCCCCCCATGTATCCATTCAAGAGTGATGCAAGAGTTCTAGCTCTAGCTCACGTTTCTGTCCAAGGCCCCAGACCAGCCACACCCCGACTGGCCTGTCCACGCAAGGCCACTGCTCATTTAGTTATTGTCTGTTTCCTCCTGAGACCGCGATCTCTCTAAGGGCAGGTCCACGTCTGCTTTATCCTTCAGTCTGTCACCTGAAGTTCAGCACACCGCCCATGAATGAATCCTTGAACCGGGAGAGGCAGGAGGAGAGGATGGTTAGTGAAACTTGACAGATGCCAGACACCGCCCCACTCTGTACACAGGCTTCCTCGTTCCCGTGTCTGTCTCTGCATCTGCACGGACGGGTCATATGGCCCGTGTGGGTATGTACCTGTTCTCTGCAGTACCGACGAGCTGGACCAACCCTTCTCTCATCCGTGTAAGGGGGGTAGCCGAGGACAGCGCTTGGCACACAGGTGTGCCGGGAGCTGCTGTCGTCTCTCTTCCCCCCAGTCAACGGCACCATCACTGATGCAGCCCCTCCACTCAGCACCCCAGGACTCACCCCTGCCCGGCCCTCCCTGACCTCACCTAAGCCCTCACCAAGCCATCTAACCCCACCACCCCTGCCTCTGCCTCTCTCAGACCACCTCCCACCCGCGCTCTCCTCATGCCACCCAGAGAGGTTTTCAAACGGCACGTCTCATCTTGTAACCTCCTGGCTCACGTGCCCCCAGTCGCTTCAGCCTGCTCTCAGGACAAATCCGAGTTCCCCGGCCTGGGCCACCAGGCCTGGTGGGCTGGCTGTGGCCTCTCCCCACCGCCCCATTCTCGGGGTCCAGCCTCGCGTCCTGGGCAGCAGCCCTTCCCCGTGCCCCCGAGCGGGGTGAGGGCCTCTGGTCTCCTGCCCTCACCCTGTCACAGCATCACCTACGTGAGCACTCCCCGTGCATCCTGCACCTGGTCTCTGAGACCCTGCATTCCCCTTGCCAGGACCTGGGGCTCTTCCAGCTCTAGCAACGCGAGGACCAGGAAGCAGGTGATGGCAGAGACACGAGGGCTTGGGCCAGGGGACACCCGGGTCTGCTGTGGCTCCCCAGGGTGGCCCTGTCTCCACTGCCTTCCCGTCTGTGACAACCGGTACCAGACTTTAAGGCCAAATTTTCTACTGAAAAAAATCTCTGTACACACAAGGAAGACGCTCACGATTATGCTGCATGAAAGAAGTTACTATGAGGGGCGCTTGTCTGTGAGGTTCTCTCTCATCTCCCGTTTTCCTGCCGCTAATCAGCTGGCTGTGACTTCTCTCCATTCACATAGCAATGTGGTCTTCTGTTTTTCCCCAAAAGACTAGAATTATGAAAACTCATTTTATGAATCCTAAGAGACTTTTTTTTTGCAAAGTTTAACAGTGAATAAAAACAAACAACCCACTCAAAAAATGGGCAGAAGACCTAAATAGACATTTCTCCAAAGAAGACATACAGATGGCCAACAAGCACATGAAAAGATGCTCAACATCACTAATTATTAGAGAAATGTAAATCAAAACTACAATGAGATAGTTCTGATTTTTGATGATGGCGATTTTGACACCAGTCAAAATCGCCATCATCAGAAATTCTACAAATGATAAATGCTGGGAAGGTATGGCGAGAAGGGAACCCTCCTACACTGCTGGTGGGAATGTAAGTTGGTGCAGCCAGTATGGAGAACGGTATGGAGGTTCCTTAAAAAACTAAAAATAGAGCTACCATATGATCCAGTAATCGCACTCATGGGCATTTATCTGGAGAAAAACACGGTCCAAAAAGATACATGCACCCCAACGTTCACAGCAGCACTACTGACAATAGCCAAGACTTGGAAGCAACCTAAATGTCCATCAACATGAATGGATAGGGCCTTCCCTGGTGGCACAGGGGTTAAGAATCCGCCTGCCAATGCAGGGGACACAGGTTCGAGCCCTGGTCCGGGAAGATCCCACATGCCACGGAGCAACTAAGCCTGCGCGCCACAACTACTGAGCCCGCGTGCCGCAACTACTGAGCCCACGTGCCACAACTACTGAAGCCTGCACGCCTACAGCCCGTGCTCCGCAACTAGAGAAGCCACCTCAATGAGAAGCCCGCGCACCGCAACGCAGAGTAGCCCTCGCTCGCCGCAACTAGAGAAAGCCCGCACGCAGCAAAGACCCAACGCAGCCAAAAATAAATAAATTTATATATAAAAAAAGAAAGCTATAATTTTTCTTTCCACATCTAGCATTAATGGTTTTTGTCCAATTACTTATTAAAGTGCTAAGGTATGAGTCTTTCAGTAGAAACTGGTTTGGGTTGAACACAAAAAATCCACAGGGATTTTCCAATTTAATACAAGAGGTTGGACAACTGTCCTATTAGCTTATCAAATAAAGTTTTATTGTGCCTCTTTCTTCTGTTTGACAATGTAGGTCGCTTCTGATATATGGGGACGGGCGGGAAACACGTATTCTGCAGACAGAGAGGGGTCAGCAGCCTCTGAAGTAGAGAATAATGTTGGTACGACTGGTGGGGAAGAGACACCCGGGAAGAAGGGAAGAGAGGGTGCGGCTCCAATGCAACAGAGGAAAGACAAGGAAAGAGGCTGCAGGAAGCAGCACGCATGGCAGGCCTGCCGGCCAGCTGGCGACACACCATCGGCGTGTGGGCTGAATCTCAGCACTGCCGTTCACTTAGCCTCTGCAGGCCTTGGTGTCCTCTTCTTTCAAAAAGGGAACAGTAACACCAGCTTACGCGGCTTCTTGGCAGGTTTAAGTGAGGTCATGGATGTAAACATTTTAGTTGCCTTTCACTTTCCTTCAGTATTCAGAAAATATGAACATTCAATGTGGTTTCTTATAAGATCGCAGAACCTAGTGGAAAACTTGCGGCAGACGTTGAAAAGCAGACCTGAGCTCTCCACGGGTGTGTCAATGAACCCGTCGTGACCACAGGAACCGTCAGGGCCCAGGACGGACAGCCCCCCGTGCCCTGTCCTCACACCCCTCACACCTGTGGGAAGGGACGCCAATCACCTCCCCGTCTGTCCTGAAGGTGGGTGGTGGCCTCATGGTGCATTTCAGGAGAAAGGCCACGTGTGTCTGCAGTGAACATACAAGTTAATCATGCTATGAACCAGGGGCAGAAGGAATGAATGAACATTACTCCTGTCCTGAATTCAGAGCTCCAAGTAGCTTTGGACACCAAGTTAAAAAATGAAATATATTCATAAAGCTGAATCTTTCATTACTTTGTTAAAGACTAGGATTCAGGCTATTTCATAAAACCAGATAATTTATCACTCAGGGTATTTCAGGGAGAAACACATTTTGTGAATCCAAGCCTTTCCTTCCCACTGTTTACAGTACAGAATGAAAAGTACACTCTGCTTGAAGGTTTGAATTCTACCAGTGTTGAGCGCTCAGAACGCAGATGACCATAGTTCTAAGTTTGACAAGTACCCTGACTTTTTGTTTCCAGTACCGTCTCCTTTTATGCCCTCAGTGGTTTACATTTTGTGCAAAACATCTTATCAGTGATGGTGTGAGAAGCTTTCTTTTAAGAGAGAGAGAGGGACTTCCCTGGTGGTCCAGGGGTTAGGACTCTGTGCTTCCACTGCAGGGGGCCTGGGTTCAATCCCTGGTCGGGGAACTAAGATCCAACAAGCTGCATGACATGGCCAAAAAAAAGTAAAAAAGAAGAGAGAGACAGACAGAGAGAAACAGAGAGAGAGAGAGAGTCCAAGGACAGCCGTGCCCAAATGGCATGGTATCCTTGCTGGGGTGAAAGCCAGTGAATGACGGCTCCTGGTCTCCAGTCTCTGACCGCAGGGATGAGCGCATTCAATCCCTAAACCGTACAAATGCCCCGATTTCCTTGTTGTCTCTGAACCCACAGGACAGGCCCTAAGACAAAGTGGCGGCTCTCAGCTGCAGGAGTGACCCTGGGTGACAATTCACAGCACAAAGCCCCCTTCGGTGTGATTCCCTTTCACTCACGGGGGGTCTCTCTTCTTACTTCTCCTCCAACACAACCTGGGGGGTGCGCTCCCCCGTCTCAGCCCCTCACAATTTGGTAGGTGAGGTTACATTCTTGCTCTAAAACTTGGACTAGCTCTGCTATACGGAAGTGAAAAATAATCATGAATAACACTGACCGGGAAACAGGAGATCAGGGTACCCGAGTCAGTTCTACTACAAACGAGCCGTCTCTTAATATTCCTGGAACTTAGTTTTCTTCCTAATTTTTTTTCAAAAGGAATAAATACTCATTGTGGAAAACTCGAGTCTCAGAAAACCAAAGTACTAGGATAATAAAGTAAAAGTGAAGCTTCCTCCCCCAAACCACCCCTCCTCATAGGGCGCCAGCCCCAGGGAACAGCTCTGCTTGTGTCCAGCGCTGTCGTCCCAGAGCTTCCACCGTGCAGACACCTGCACACACAACGCACGGCTGTTTACAGGTAGGGCTTCTGTGTGATCACGGCACACACGACGCACGGATGTTTACAGGCAGGGCCTCTGTGTGATCACGGCACACACAACGCACGGCTGTTTACAGGCAGGGCTTCTGTGTGATCACGGCACACACGACGCACGGATGTTTACAGGCAGGGCCTCTGTGTGATCACGGCACACACGACGCACGGCTGTTTACAGGCAGGGCCTCTGTGTGATCACGGCACACACGACGCACGGCTGTTTACAGGCAGGGCTTCTGTGTGATCACGGCACACACGACGCACGGCTGTTTACAGGCAGGGCTTCTGTGTGATCACGGCACACACGACGCACGGCTGTTTACAGGCAGGGCTTCTGTGTGATCACGGCACACACGACGCACGGCTGTTTACAGGCAGGGCTTCTGTGTGATCACGGCACACACGACGCACGGCTGTTTACAGGCAGGGCTTCTGTGTGATCACGGCACACACGACGCACGGCTGTTTACAGGCAGGGCTTCTGTGTGATCACGGCACACACGACGCACGGCTGTTTACAGGCAGGGCTTCTGTGTGATCACGGCACACACGACGCACGGATGTTTACAGGCAGGGCTTCTGTGTGATCACGGCACACACGACGCACGGCTGTTTACAGGTAGGGCTTCTGTGTGACCACGGCACACACGACGCACGGATGTTTACAGGTAGGGCTTCTGTGTGACCACAGCAGCTGGATCACGCGTGTGCCTCTTCCTCAGTGACGCTGCATCTCCCACGACGGTCACAGACGCCCCTCCCCGTCGCCACCCCGAACCCCTGCCCCAGCTGGGCTGCAGCCCACGTGGGCCACGGCACAGACAGGCCGTCCCTTATCAACGACAGACGCGGCCTCCCCAAGGACTCTCTAGTACAAGCAGTGGAGCAGTGAAGATCCCTGTACAACTTGAGTACGTATTTGGAGTTTTCTGTGGGAAAAATTTCTAGAAATTGCGGGGTCAAAGGCTGTGTGAATTTCACATATAACGAGCATTAAATGTGAGGGCCACACTGCCCTTCAGAAGATCTTATGACCTTATCTTTATCTGAAAAAGGAGGAAAGAAGAGATGATCCTTTTCCAATCTTTTTCCAACTGAACCTTGAATTCAACTCAATTAAGAAGCTTTTCAAACCAGAATGGAAGACGGGGCGGCTCTGAGATCCAGTTGCCTTTCAGCAAGTCCACTCATTTCAAGCCCTGTCTTCATGAGCAAGTACTGAGACTTTGTTTTGCTTTGGTCTTAGTTGCCAAATAACATTGTTTTTCCCCGTGGAATAACATTGTTTTTCCCTGTGGCAATATTGCTAGCCAGAAATGAAAGTGCTGCTTATTTCTAGAAGCGGTTAAGAAACGATTTCCTGGCATTTGCTACATCATCAGTTGCAAATCTCACTTATTTAAGGGACAAACTACTCCCTCGCAGGTGTGGGTCTCAAACTTTAGTGAGCATCAGTCATCCAGAGCCTGCAAAAGCACAGACCGCAGGGACCCACCCTCAGAGTTTCTGATTCAGTAGGTCTGGGACGGGGCCCGAAACTTCTGTTTCTAACAATTTCCCAGGTGAGGCTGCTGCCGGTGGTCTGGGGAGCACGGCTTTGCAGACGCTCTGTAATCACTGGGCATACATTTGCAATCAGAGGGCCACGGCCTTACTCCGGGGAGACGGCGCTTTACATGAGTTTGAATGCTAGTCAGGCACCCTACTTACTACACGAAATCTCTCTGCTACAGGTCACCACCGCGCAGGAAGGGGCAGGATGCCAGGACCACACGGGCGGCCCCAGGGTCACCCCTTCTGCCCAACACCTACTCTCGCACAGGAACTGGTATTTAAAAGCACGTAAGATGACTGCAAGATAACTTCACCTCGTTCTCCCTCTTACAAAGGAAACTCTATTGATCAGATGGTGAAAGGTACTGACACTGATGCCTTCTGATAATCCCCAGGGACTTACAGCCACTTAAGTGACACATGTCAAACGGACAAATTCAGCTCTCAGTTACCCAAGTCCTGAAAGCAAACACGAGAAAACAGATGACATGAACCCGAACCTGCCCTCTGACTGTAGGCTGTGGATCTACAGGGCACTGCCAACGTATTTCCTGTTCTAGATCTTGTATCTGAGAATGACGGCAGTACAGTGTGCGGTGGGGGTAGAAGTGAACAAAGGAACAGGTTCATGTTTACATATTTGTGACAGGACAGTGAACTCTGCTGGACAGGGAAGAAGGCAGGTCACAGGAGAGAGAGCCAGACCTGCCAGACGCACCGTCAGCTTGGAGGCTGTTCGCCGGTCAGCTGTGATACACCTGGTTCACGGTGTGTTTTCAGAGTTGAAGTCAGAGCATGTTGAATTCACGTCAGAGGAGAGAGTTATGCAATGACGGAAGGGAGAGAAGAAAGGGGGGCAAAGACAGTGTCCTAGAGCAACAAGGCGCCACCTCCAATGACAGGCAGAGGAAGCCTGCCCACTCACCGTGGTCCCTCAGCAGCTCTGAAGGGGGCCCGTTAAACCGGTCAGCGCTGTAAGGATGGGCAGGACCCCCTCACGTCCTCGGAGGCACACGTTACATTACTCCCTAAGACCATGGCTCTGCTTCTGGACGACGCTTTCGAAGTCTAGTCAAGTTCTTTATTTGAATAAATCTTTCTTTTCTTTTAAAAAAAATTATGACTTTAGAGGTTTTTAAACTCCTGACAACCTCTCTTATGGGTAATCAAAATCAGATACTGCTACTGAAAAAAGAACAAAGGGGTGAGGAAGAAGTGACAAGTAGGTCCCCAAATTCATTTTTAAAGTGTCTAGAGAGATTCCACAGACTATACAGATATCCGGGAAACACCGTGCTCAACCTGTGAAGGTATCCATTCAGACAAAGAGCTATTTGCGTATTTTCCATGACTCTCTGCGTGTGACAGTCCAGCCAGGCCCTCCTCACCCCCTCCCCGCGGGCCCCTCTCCGGCCACGAAGCTGGATGCCCACCGGCCTGCAGACACGTGGCCTTCTGTCCACCCCTGGGCCTTTGGGCGTGTGGCCCAGTGGCCTTCTCCACCCCGGTTCACTTGATCAAACCTCCCTACTGTCAGGCCTCGCTCGCCGTCTCCCGAACCTTCCCCTGCTCCTAGGAGGGCTGGTCACGCCTCCCTGGGGTCTCCGCATCGCCTACTTCAACCTCGGGCCTCACCAGCCCTCTCTGCTGCCGTTCCACGACCCCCACTCATTCCGGGACACCTACGTATTCTCTGAGTCAGTGAGTGTTTGCTGGAGTGTCTGCTGAGTGAAGGAGTGACACTAATTTGTTTGCTCGCTTTTTAAAGTGTCAGGAAAGGTTTCCCGGTATGTCCTCCCCCAGCCGCCACAGAAGACAGGCCGTGGGCCGTTAAAGCTCCATTCCCGCGGCACAACTGTTTTCCCCTCATCGATTCTAAGAAATCTTAGATAACCAGAGAACTCTGTGGGTTACAGAAGGCCTCGGCCACCGCAGGGCTCTGTGCGGTGAGAGCACGCAGTTTTAGGGGAGATGAACCCAGAGCGAGAAGAGCCCGCCCGCCTGGGGACGCCCCACCTCCGCGAGGCGCGTTTTCTTCCTTCTGGAAAAAGGAGATTTTATAATTTTTAAAAGGACAGACGATGGTCTCACTGGACTGTTCTACAATTCAATAAAGAATGTATGTAAAACACCTTGAAAATTCACAGTGTCATTAACTATTTGTTGAATAAATGGATTAAGCAATTCATGTGGACTTGAGTACCGAGAGAGACCAGCCAAGAGCAACCTTTACTACCAGGCATATCGGATCATGAGCGCTAATTTCTGAAGGTGATCTAGTCATGGTTTTCTGCAGGAATTGTGGCCTAAGACAGAACAAAACAGAAGGAAACACAGAGCTCTCTGACCTCTGGATACACGATTTCCCCGTGAACGATGACTCAGGGTAAAAGCACCGACAAAGGCTGGGTTTCTGCTGCACCAGCCTCTGCTGAGACCCAGCGGGGCAGGGCCTGCCCTCCCCACCTGCACAGACGCCCTTGCGAGATGCTGCGAGGGCCTCCTGAAGCAAGAGAAGGGGAACCAGGATGGGCAAAGCGTGCAGATTTGGCAGGAAGTCTGGATCTCCGCATCGCGGCTTCCGGCCCGGGCTTGCTCCCCGGTGACGTCATCTGATCTCCATGCTGCAGCCCCACGAAGCCTCCGCATCCGATGAGTTCCCGACTTCCAGCTCAGCTGCGTCTCCCCAAGCCTAATATGGAAGGCCCCTGAGTCACGGGACGGACCTCCGCGGTTGTTAAAATAGCAGAAGTGTTTACTAATCACACTTGGAAACCAGTGCACGTACCACGGGGGTGGCTTTCCAGCTCCACATCACCACTGCCTGGAACGGTGGCTCTAAGTCCGACCACTGGACTCCTACGGTACACAAGGACCACGTCAAATCTGGTCATCCTGCGGTCTAAGACAGGAGGTCACTGAAAATCAAATGTAAACCTAAAATGCTCTTCTTAAACTATGTGAACTTTTCTCTTACTTGAGCTCAACAGAGATCAACCCCTGACCACGTGGAACTGGTGATTTCTGTAAACTTTGTCCTGTGACCCAGCTTAGAGGTTACAGCAACTCATTAATTATCCTGTTTCCCAGATTACACTATATCCGAAGGGTATTATCTCCTGAAATGTAAATTAGCATAAAACATTCCAAAAGGTTTGGCGGTCAGTCTCTTACTTTTCCTACGTGGCCCACGGTGGTAAACCTTGCTGCAGTCAGAATCCCCTTCTGGCAAAGCCACAGTGGCCAAGCTTAGAAGCTGGACTTACAGGTCAGATGACACTATACGTTTCCCTGGTCTCTGTATACTAGGATATATACGCACAGCTAACACAACTACACATTTTTTAACCACCTCTATCATCATTTTTGGAGGTCACGGGCACTTGGGATTTTTGTGAAGCTTGTATTTCTAATATGGTTTTGCGGATGACGCACAGGCTTATAATTTGAACGGGAGTGTGGCACTTCCTGTCTGAGATCCATCTTTGTACTTCTCCAAGACCAGGGAACCATATCCCAGAGTCACCAGCTTCCTGAGTGTTTCAGCCCAACCCTCCGTGAGAGCAGGCAAAGCTGAGGCGGAGGAACGGCAGGGCTGCACGGGACGCCCTTCATCTCCCTCCTCACGCGGCACAGGGACAACTCAGCCCGTCTCATCCGGTCTCTCACTTTATGGGAGGACGAAAGAAAGCCGGGAGCAACGCGGGTGGCCTGGGAAGGGACAGCTGGCCGTGCACAGCCCGAGCCAGGACCACCACTGCACCAGAAGACAGGCTTGGGATGACAGCCATTTCCTCGGCTGGTTCAGAAAATAAAGGCAGGCGGCCGAGAAAGGCAGGCGGGCAAGTCACAGATGCATCTAGACTGTACTACATCACCATCTCGAGAGATCTATACAAAAAGCAGCTTTCCGGGTGGCCCCGGCCAACAGCAGGTGTGCGCTGGCCTCGTCAGAAAACGCAGAGGTTCAGCCCGACCCTGTGGTTTCAAACACTGCAGCCTTTAGTCTGTTTGCTGGGAGCTGCAGTGCCCTCACGATTTCCCTGACTCATAATTTCAGCTGATGCCTGTTGGCAACAGAAGTGATTGGTGTTATTATTTTTTTAATGAAAATTGTAGAAGGGGTATCGTATTTGAAACCAGATCTAATTACAGTGATGAAAGGATGAACTAGTTATCTCAAAGTCAGAATAGGACCCAAAAGCCATTTTGTAAAAGAGACTCGAACCCAAGGGTCAGAGCAGACCCCACCGTACGACCAAACTTTGTTTCCAAGATGTTCAGTCTTCACTATATTCTTGCCTGTTCAAGTGGCTGAATATTGATAATGTAGCTGTGTGACTCTGTGATTGCACGTCATTATTTGGCTTACATAAAACGCAGTGAACCAATAATTGCTGTACTACATAAGCTATGACACTTCACGATCAGTGTGATTCTGAAATATATCCTAATTATAGATTTAAGTAGAAGGCTGCAGTAAAATGAAACTACTGCCACCATGAGAACACTGAGCAAACATTTAGGCGTCCAGTTTGATTATCCTTCTCTTTTATTTTCAGACTGGTGCTTGGCTTAATAGGCAGACAAAATCAAAAGGATCAGAGAGAAAATAAACACGAGGGTAGACTGAGCTCCGAGCAGAGGGGCAGAGCCTGGGAGCTACAGCAGCAGAGACATGCCGGGGGGAGCAGCTAGGGCACCCGGGACACGGCGGCCACCCCCCAGGGCTGGGCCGTCCACGCAAGGCGGCCAAGGCAACCCAACCAGAGGCCTCCACTGAGATCACCTCCCCAAGCAAACTGGGCTTCAGGATTCTAAACGTTAGCATTTACCCTTAAAAGCTTTCCTCCTGAACCTGCATAATCAACGCTCTCAATGTGACTTTGCCAGATTTGCCATCTGTGCAGAAGCTGCTGGAAAACCCTACAGTCGCCCTGGGCGCACAATTCCCAGTGTCACAATCCCCCTGCACTCGGAGGGGAGGCCCCAATGGCTGGAAAGAAAAACCAGCCAGAGCCTGAAGGCCCTGGTCCTCCTGTAACTGCACCTTCGGGAAGTCACAACCAAGTGCACGCTTTATACTTTCAATCTGTCCAGCGGAGGGGTCAGGACACCTGCCCTGCAAAGGCCCTGGACCGGCAAAGGCCCCGAATTGTTAAATGAACGAGAGCTTGGCCCGGGTCTCACACTCTCGACCCTGATATGCCTGTGAAGGGCGAACACTCGGGCTTTTCTAAATCTCGAAATAGAAAAATAATTCCAAGTAACTTTTCCATCGTTTGTACCCTGGAGCAAGGATGCCGACCTGGTAGAGGAGAGTCTGGCCGGCGGTGGCGGTTACTGAACGTCCCCAGTGGCTGCTGAGTGGTTCTGAGGGGAAGCAGTGCAGTTCTGTACGTCTGCAAACTGACAGCTCCCGCTGGCCGTGCACGAAGAGGGGCCAAGGATGCCCGGACTTGGACAACTTCCATCTCATCCCCGGACGACGTTCCTGCCTTTCAGAGAGATCTGCAGGCTTAGGTACCACTCTCTCTTGCAAATAAAAGCTCCGTTTTGGAGAGGCAACGTCCAGCTCCTCGTCCTGTCCTGGGCGTCCTGCCCTCACCTGCCGGGACAGGCTTCCAGGTGCTGGTGTGGACAGTGTGTGCTCAAACCTCCTGCTATGTGACACAACCTCGTGACGCGGAGGGCATCTGCTTTCGTTTTCTCTCTTAATGAGTGCCTCAAATAGATCTTTCTACAGATCCACACGTCACTTTATACAAACACATCCATTTACAGTTAGGAAGACAAGGAGAAAATGAGGCTTTACCAAGAAAAACCACACATTTTTCCAACTCCAGCTTTGAATTAGTTCACCTGTGGTTTTACTGGGATATGCTTTACTTCAACACTCTTTCACTGGGCAGGTTTTTCAGACCTTAACTTAGTCAAGTGACAGATCTTGACGTCACCTTCAAATACAGAGTCCAGCTTGCTCACTGTCTGTTCTCCCGTGGGCAGAGCCATCTCCCCCCAGAGCTTTCATCGTGGTGACCATTCCCTCAGCTCTGTCCCCACTCTGCCCTCTCAGAACAACACACATGGGTGTCCACCTGCCCCTGCTCACCTCTCTTTGGTCCAGCACCCGACCTGCCTTCCCCTCAGGGCTGCTCCACTTCCTGCCCGCTGCTCGGCAGGACCCTGGACGCAATCCCCCTGCCTCACCCCTCAAGACCATCAACGCCAAGGGCAGTCAAGTCCACCTTCTAACGCCAGTAAAGGGCGAATCCGACCCCTCCAATCAGTTCCTTCGCCACCAGCTGAGTTGAGAGCGGCGTCCATTTCCTGCCTGATTCTAACCATCCCGGCGGCTCTCCTGTCTCCCAGCTGACCGCCTACACCTGCCCCAGGGCGCCCAGCAAGCAGGAGCGAGCAAACAGAGGCAGAAGGCATCCCTGCAGTCCTCACCCGAGGCACCACGCGGGCAGTGAGGTCGGATTCAGGTCGCTGCCCGAGAGCGACACAGAAGAGCCCACAGTTAGGAGCTGTTTCAGAGTCTGAGGCTCGGGCTCAACACTGCAGAGACGAGACGAGCTCGGGGAAGTAACTAACCACAGAGGAGCCGCTGTCTGCGGGGCTCTAAGTGCCAGAGCACCTCAGCGGAGGGAGCGACTACTGTGACGATCAGGGCAGAGAGAAGACGTCTGAGGACGTTTCCGGCTCAGCGTGTAGGGGGCTGACCGCGCTCCCTCAGCAAACACTGGCCACCGTCTACCAAGCGCAGGGTTCCTCCACGTAAGGGACACACAGGAGACTAGCAGACGGCTCTCTCCTCGGGAGGTGAAGGGGGTGGTGGGGTGCTGGGGCCCCGGATACAGGAATGTCATCAGCACCCGACCTCAGGCAGACCCTGAGGGCACATTCCACCAGCCAGGTGAGTGCCACACCTCCTCTCCTCAACCGCCCAGCCCTGCCAAGGTGACGACCTACTTCCTATTTCACTGAAAAAACAGGGAGCCCTCACTGCTGCGTCCATCCACACCTGCCCCCTGGCCCGCGGACCCCGCCTTCTTTCCAGAACCGCAGAGGAGCCATCTCTCTGCCGTGCCCTGACCCCGGCCTGTCCTTCCGTCTCCCCTGACCTTTGGTGGGCAAGGTGAAGCGCTGCGTCCATGTTCCTGGATGCGTCCCCAGGCACCCGCTGGGGTATTTACAGGGACCCACGAAGGCGGTCCACACTCCCACAGCGGCCGCTACAAAATACGAGGGTGCGCCTGGAGCACGGACGCTGTAACGCTCCCAGACGCGCTCTGCCCGCGCACAGCCGCTCTCACAGCCGCTCCCCTGCCTGTGCTCTCTTTCCCACGGGACTGATCCCAGCCTCACTGCAGCTCCTCCTTCCTGGCTCTGTTTTCCCCCAGCACAGGACTACCTGAAGCCCTGGATGTTTAGTCTGTTTCTTTACGGTTTGTCTCCCATCTCTACAAGACAAGCTGCCCGAGGGCAGGGGTTTGTGCCTATTTGTCCATTTGGGTCCCTACTTTATTCCCAGAGTCCAGCCAGCGGCCAGGCCACGGGGCTTGTTCAACAACAGCCGTCCAGCCCTGCCATTTCAGAGCTGTGTGGCTCTGGGCACATTCTTACCCTCCCGAAATCTCACTTGCGTCCTTTTTAAGATGGGGGTGCTGATGGTATTTACTACATGGGACTGTGGTGAGGGATAAACAACGTAAAGTGTGTTAAACACTTTAGCACATTTTCTGGTAGGCGGTAACTGCTCTATGGTATTTATCATATCGTTATTCAGGATATTATAAGCATACATCAGCATCTAAGTTGACCTGAAGTCTGTCCAGTCCCCAGGAGGTTATTTGTTTGGGAATTTAGTGCACTGGCATCAAAAAGAAAAACAAAATGCCTGGAAGTTTGCTTTCTTGGTATTATTCAAGATTCCATTTAAAACCAACCCTGACTTGAAAACACTGAACGGACAGCTCACAGGGCTGATGCCCAGGTTCTAGAGTAAAGACGCTGCTCAGTAAGGAGGTCGTGTCAACCAGCAGGCAGCCCACGTCAACTGGCCATCAGAGCAGCTTCCCTGGCCTGGCTGATGGACAACGGGCCTCACTCGGCCCTGTCACCCGTGTCCTTCCCCCTCTGGTGCCAGCTACTGCTGTCCCCACCCCCCAGCTCTCTGGTTCCAGGCTGGGGGGGTCTCTGTTAGCACGGGGGCAGTATGAAATGAAACGTATCTTTCTGTACCTTTACTTCCCCTTTAGGGTTTACATGGAAAAAGACAAGGTGGGGTCCTTCTTGCCATTGTTGCTGGGATTAAAAGTCGTTTAAAAAAAAAAAAATCAAGTTGGAGCTCTGAGTGCATTTTCCCACAAAACCATGTTATATATAATGGCTCCATTCGATGGTACTATGAGTAAAAGCAGGATACTCTGACCTGTCCTGGACTGACATGGTTTCAATGAAAGGGCGTGTTCAGAGTTCCCAGCGAAGGATTTACAAACGCACATTCAAAACCCAGCCCAGGCGAAAGCGGAGGGTGCTGACCCTCAGTGGGCCTGGCAGTTTCACGAAGGCGGCACACGTGTCATGAAGAGGGGGGTGACGCCTGTGAGTCTCACGCACGGTGGTCCAGTGCTGCTTCCTTCCAACGTGGATGGGCACCTGGTCCCCGTTTTCTGATACCAGGAAACGTGGCAGAGAGTGCTGCATGCCCTGCAGGGTCTGCTTAACCAAGGTTCCTTCCTCCCTCCCTGCCCACTGGTGAGACTTCAGTGTCTATTCTTCTTACTTGGTTTTGTCTGGTTTTTTGTTTTTAAGTTAATTAATTAATTAATTTATGGCTGCGTTGGGTCTTCGTTGCTGCGCGTGGGCTTTCTCTAGTTGTGGTGAGCGGGGGCTACTCTTTGTTGCAGTGCGCGGGCTTCTCATTGCGGTGGCTTCTCTTGTTGTAGAGCACGGGCTCTAGGTGCGCGGGCTTCAGTAGTTGTGGCGCACAGGCTCAGTAGTTGTGGCTCGCGGGCTGTAGAGCGCAGGCTCAGTAGCTGTGGCGCACGGGCTTAGTTGCTCCGCGGCATGTGGGATCTTCCTGGACCAGGGCTCAAACCCATGTCCCCTGCATTGGCAAATGGATTCTTAACTACTGCGCCACCAGGGAAGCCCCTTGTCTGTTTTCTTACGAGTCTATTTCTAACACTTCTATATGGAAAAAAAATCGCAAAGTTTTGCCAAAAATCCAAAAAATGGTCATTTGCTCATTTCTTCTGGCTGACACCGTTTGCCTGCAAATGGCAGCTTCTCCCTTAGGAGGAAATCTTTTCCATCAAGGAAGCCTTCCCGCCTTCCAAAAGCCCAGGCCAAGCTGGAAACCAGCATCGTTGCTTCCCGCAGGGGGAAGCTCTGGCAGCTGGTCGCCCTGCACTCCGTGGAAGGACTAGGAGCTGCATGAACCAACCACCCGAACTCTCAGCCTGCCTTCCGGTCCTTGTGACCCAAACACACAAGTAAGAGAGGCTCACCTAACCGGAACGGCGAGCGCCACCCATCGTGGTTGTCCCTAAAGCACACGAGCAGCAAGCAGCGAAGACGACTGCTCAGGGAGAAAGGTGCCTTTAGGGGTCAGTGGGGCTGGGCCGAAAACTGTGCAGGGCACTGGCTTCAGGGGGCGTTTCTCCTTCCTGACCCCTCAGGCCCTCCTTCCTTCCACTGTATCTCCCCACCTTTCCTACAAGGCTGGGCTAGCTCTCGCCAGTCATACAGTCTCCTTGGAGGAAGCCTTTCTCATCCAGCATCGCTAATTCTTCATCCTTCGACACAATCTGATACGGAGCTTCCCAGCAAAACAAACCCCGTGAGCGAGTGCAATCTCGCTTTTGTAGAGCAACCCGAGAGGCGGAAAGGGGACGGCCCGAGGACCTTACTCGACCTCCTACCACCCTGTGTCTAAGAAGAACATTTGCGGAGTGAGCTACCGCGTGTGAACCCAAGAATACGTTCACAGGAGAGTGCAGTGCTCATCAACATTATGTTTTTCGTGTCTACCTCCCCCATTTACTTGAAAAAGAGAGTCATTTTGCCAAATAAGAAATCGTATAGGCATTTTGAGAAGCACAGTGAACTTCCATCACCTGATGTTTATCTGGATCTTCTGAAACAATTGCTGAAAAAGCACATCACATGTTGATATGAAATTGTTTACAGGGAAATGTACGCAGAAGAGAAAGCAATGTCTAAAACATTTTTACTGTTCCCAGTGACTGTGAAAAGAAATCCGGAAAGTGGGGGAAGAAAAGCAACAGCGGTTTGGATGATCAACAGCTGTGTGACCAAATTAACAACTTCCTTTTGAAATAATGACTCCAGCACCTTGAGCAGTATGGACTCCTTGATAAGTTCCAGGAAATACTTTATACTTAAGTAATAATGAGTGATTTCAAAGATTGTAGAGTGTAAGATTTACTACAGTCTAGGGAAAATATTTTGGGGAAAAAAAAGCAACTATGCTCAAAAATAGTATAAAGATTACAGCTCTTGAGAAAACAACACAGTAAAGATTTTTAAAGATCAACTGCAAGGCAATGCAGTAGGTGGCATTCAACTCTTACTAAAAAGTTTTCAAAGTCAACGAAAACCCAGAGCCCACAAGCCTCTAATGAAGCACCCCAGGGCTCCTATAACCAGGACACCGACCTCTTGTTTTCCAAGTCAGCGTCCTCACCTGGGAACACACTGGGTGTGCAGTTATTACACCATTTCAAGCAGGCAGGCTACTGGACCACACCAGCTGTCAGAATGTTATGATTCACGGGTTTCACAGCCACAGAACACAAAGCTGTGTGACTGTCGACCACCTACCCCGAACTCTTCACCCAGAGCACCAAGTGTGCACACAGCCAAAAAGACGGTTAGGATGCTGGCGTGCTTGATTATTCGCTGTGCGTGCCTAGTTTCTTAGTAACAGATGTGGTGTGGGCACTGGGCAACCCAGCCCGGTCCTTATTCAAAACACAAAAACTACAATAAGTGTCAGATAAATCTTATTTTATATAAAATAAATAGAAGAAATAAAAAAACATAGCTTAGAGATTAGTTGGAAAATGTGTCGATTATATATTGATTATATACCTCTTGCCTATTTGCGATATACCCACTGTTAAGGATGGACTAACCACGTGACTTCCTCTCCCTTCAGGTCGGACTCCGGACTCTTCCAATCGCTCCAAGGCACGGGGACCCCTACTCTCACCCGCAACAACGCAAACGCACGTGAACAGACCAGGGAAAAAATAAAGTTCACTCAAACCTCTCATCACTAAGTCCAAGTCCCCCAGCTCTTGAAAGAAAAAGAGTCCTCTTCCGTTGGGGATGGAGGAAGAGCGCACGAAGCGGCTACCTCTGCACTGTGAGCTCAGAAACATCCCCCACCCCCCTCCCCGATGACCCCGGCCAGCTCTTCCTCAGACAGTGGCAGTACTGCGACGGGACCCCTCATAACGCCAACCAAGAAAATGTCCTCCAGGCCAGAGCTGGGCAGTTTCCGAGGCTGCTGGGGCCGCTGCTGAGCCTGGGGGGGGCGGGGCGTTGGGGGCGGCATCCCGAGGGCAGGTCACCCAGGAACCGAGCCTTCCCGCCTCCCAGGCGAATGTCTGTCCACGCGGCCCCTCCCTGGGGCCGCAGGGCACACGCAGCTCGGGCTGGCTCGGCTCCTGGGGACCGGGGTCGGAGGAGCTCCGCGCGCAGGGGCCCCCCGGCCGCCGCACTCCGCTCCCCGGAGCCCCGCGCGCTCGCCGCCCCGAAGGGAAACCAGACCCGGACGGCTGGACCGCAGCCGCGGGGGACGCTGCCCGAGGGCCGCCGGCTCCGCGCCCCGAGCTCCGCGCGCAGGCCACCCGGCCTCGCCGCTCCCCCAGGCCGGCGTCCCCCCCCCGCCGTGCGCGCGGGCTCTCCGCGCACCAGCGCCCGCAGAGAGGAGGGTGCGGGGCTGCGGGGCTCGGGAGGGACGGACCCCCTCACCACACCCCGCCGGCGACACGAGGAGGTCACCGCCCGCCCCCTCCCCGCCAGCTCTGCCGGCCGTGGTCCGGGGCAGCCTAGCCTCTCCGGCCCCCGCACGGTCCGAGGCGCCCGAGCCCCTCTGGAGCCAAGCCCTCTGCGCCGCTCTCCGACCGCAGGGCCGGGAGGGCTCCGCCAGGGGCCGCGGCGGGGCGGGAACGCGGGGCTGCTGCCCGCCGGCCCCCTTTTCCTCCCCTACCCCACCCCACGCCGCCCTACCTGCCGTCCGGCCGTGCCCCGCCGCTCCGGGACCCCCAGCGTGCGGGAGGACCCGCCGTGGACCGCGCGCCGGACTGGACGCCTCGGCGACTCGGGAGGCCTGACGCCCCGCCCGCGCGCCGGGGCAATAAGAGTCCACGGGCCGCGGGGGCGGGGAGGGGGCGGGGCGGCCTGGGCCGAGGGGCGGGGAGGGGAGGGGGGGCGAGAGGAGGGGAGAAGGGGGAGGGGAGCGGGAGAGGAGGGGGGAGGGGAGCGGGAGAGGAGGGGGTTGGGGAGAAGCGGGCTGCCTCGCAGGTTGGCCGCGCGCCGCCTCCGCCTCCCGGGTAGCAGCCCCCGCCCCGGGCAGCACCTGGACGAACGGGCTTTCCCGGCACTTCCAGGAGGGATGGATAACGGGAAAGAGTTTAACTTTTTTTCTAGGCCACTAGGGATGTTGGCTGCATGTCGAGTGATTTGCCCCAGGTTTTAAGTTTTCTCGTTTCTGGACTAAGAAGGAAAGTCCAGGACCTCTGCTCCAGGGCAGCATTCCAGCGGGATGGAGTGACAGCCGGCGGAGGCGGGGGCGGCCCGGGAGGGAGGGGCTGCGGGCGTCGGGCTGGGCCGGTGGGTCGGAGCCCAGCTCCTGCGCGCCATCAGGTACCATCAGAAAGACTGTGCAGCACTTAAATCCCAAAGCACACTGATCGCGTGGAATGCTTCTTACTTTTTTAAGGAAGAGAGAGGATAATTTCTAGATTTCCATTAACCGTTTACTCTGTTCCGCTTATCAATGAGTCACTGAATTGCGGGGCCCTGAGGGGACGAAGCGCAAGGCGCTCTGGTTTAGCAACGGTGCCTATCCTGTGATCTTCTGTCGTAAACTTCTAGAGGCCCTGAGTCACTCGTTTTAAACTACTACGCGGAAGTTTCTATAGAACTGTTTCCAAGGAGGAAATGGACTCATTAATTCCACAATTAATTTCTTATGTAAAATGTGTGACTTCCTGTGGGCTTACCCCTAAGTCCAGGTCGGCGACTTCTCCTTTCACTAACCCAGCTCAGAACGCCGCTGGCTCCGCGCATCCCCTGCAGTTGGGTTAGCAGTTATTTCTGGCCTGTTCCTCCTACACCGCGAGCTCCCTGACCTTCAAGTCCACATCTCCTCTACACACCACGAACTGTCACGAACATGAATGGATGAATGCTAACACATCGCATCTATTGAACACCCATGGTTGTGTCTAGCCCTTTCTGTAAAATGGACACCAAGAAAACGCCAATAGATGCCATCTAGGTTTGAATGCCAGTGCCCACGGTAACTGGTCTAGTAATTCTATTCCTGTCTTCAGTATTAATATCGAACAATAGGGTTTCTGGGTTCACAGCCCTGAGACAGAGACTCTACGTCTCTCTCTCTCTCCCCCTGAAATAGTGTTAATGATTTTTAGATTAAAAATGATGTCTGTAAAATACTCAAACAGTAAACCCAAAGAGGATGGTTCCCTATGATTCAACCCTCAAGAGATAGACATTGTTAACAGCCTGCAGTATCCTCTTCCAGACTTTTCTGTTTGTGCATTTCAACACATATTCAACACACAGATTAGATCATCATTTCCATATGATTCTGTAAACTACTTCTTTTTTAACCAACAATATACCGTAGTCATCTTTCCAGGTCTACTACAAGGCATTATTCTCTTTTCAATTTCTGCAAGGAACAGGGGTAAAAAGCTCAGTACATCACTGTTTAATTTTGCTTTTCTTTCAATTTTTGGTGTGCTCAATCCCGGGCAAATGGCCATTAGGGCTGCAAGAATGACATCAGTGGTGCACTGCAGGGTTTTCCAGAAGGCTGCACTTGACATTCTGAAGTGGGAGTTAGGACTCAGTGGTCTGTGCCATTAACTGTGGAAGTCTGGAGTTTTAAAAAATTTTCATAGCAATGGGATTAATTTGATGAATTTTAAAGCTACAGTTCTTAAGTGCTGTGATTTTATGATTTAGGAGTCCGTTCTCAACGTAAGCGCAGAAAGAATGAAATGGATAAGGCTGAGTTACCAGCACCACAAGCTTGGGAGAGTGTGTAGGAGGAACTAGACCCACAGGGTTGGTGAACTACCAGGAAACATCCAATTCCTCTCCTCTCCAGAGGCAGCAAGGAAGGATGACCCAGAGATCCGCCATCACTGCCTTATTGCTACTACAGGAGCCCAGAAATGTGAAGCAGTTTCAACTTCTCACAGGTCAGATCTGGGAGGATTTCAGAACTGGTGCAAAATACTAAGTCTTTTAATGCTTTCAACTTTTAAAGATTTTAGGCGTGCAGAGGGGGAGGCGTGGGTACATCTTAGCTACCACTTTGGCACGTCCAAGATTTGTGACAACTGTTATCAATACTGATAGGAATCCTGCCAAGCTTGAGAAAGAACATGCATCCCCTTGTGTACTCCAAAGATCCTGAGCAGGAACCTTCTCCTTAGATTTTCTCCTCTCTCTCCCTGAGCCAAAACTTAGAGCTCTGTGGCTTTAGGGCAACAGGAAGGGGTGGAGAACACACCTGCATCCACTCATACCCCCAGGGCTGCACTCTGGGACTCCCACTGGCCCCCGGGAGCATCTGGCAGAATCTCCTCTAAGGTTCCTGTCTCCAGGGTCACTTTTGCACACTTGGGCTCAAACACCTGTGGCTTCAAACGTGCAAATTTAATCTGAGATGAAGTAATTTGCTCAATTGTCTGTTTGGGGAGGAGCGTGGAATGGGTGAAGTTAATCCTTCAAATTGTTTCTCCTTTTCACATTCTCAGGAAAAGAATGAAGCTCAGGGTGGTTAAAAACTAAAACAGCAGCAAAAGACAGCTCAAAACAAATGGTATTCACTGAACAAACAAGATCCTGGCAGGGAAGCCAGCCACAGAGATCTGACGGCTGGCAGGTAGCACACGGCCCCTACCTCAAACATGCTCGGCATCGGTGATGATATTTTATAAAGTGGATACGATAAGCAAATCAAATCCATGCCTTCTCACCAGATGTCCACTAGAAAAACTACCACCACAAGTCACAGCGCCCAACCACGCTTTTCCAACATGTAAAGCCAAAATCTACATTTTCCTTCCTTTTATTTACAGGTAGCAGTAAAAGAACATTAGTATATCTTCAGGCATTTTGCTTAAAATAATATTTTAATGAAAAGTACCAAAACCTTGAGATTTTCTCAGAAGATTCTTGGCCAATGGGCTGGCATGTATTTCCGCCGAGTGGTCGATGGTGAATATAACAGATGTTCTGATAGCAATTCAGCATAAGGGTCTATTTCCACTCACTTCTGGTGCTTTGATATTATTTTTAAAAACCTGTTGATTTAGCTCTTGCTGTATTTTTAAAAGGTGCAAGATCTTGTCTCAGTGGCCCATTTCTTCAGTTGTAGAGATTATTTTTGCAAGGAATCCCAACCCCATTCAGCAAACAAGAACAGACTAGGAAAATAGTAGAGCAGTTACTGATTTTACCTGATACTGGTTCCAACTAATATTATTTTTCAGAAAATGTTTCTGAGAGGAGAATGCTTAAGATCACCTTTCATTCTATTCATGTTTAAAATGAGCACCTTCAAGAAGTCTTGGGGGCTTCCCTGGTGGCGCAGTGGTTGAGAATCTGCCTGCCAATGCAGGGGACACGGGTTCGAGCCCTGGTCTGGGAGGATCCCACATGCCGCAGAGCAACTGGGCAAGTGAGCCACAACTACTGAGCCTGCGCATCTGGAGCCTGTGCTCCGCAACAAGAGAGACCGCGACAGTGAGAGGCCCGTGCACCGCGATGAAGAGTGGCCCCCGCTTGCCACAACTAGAGAAAGCCCTCGCACAGAAACGAAGACCCAACACAGCCAAAAATAAATAAATAAATAGCATTCCCTTTAAAAAAAAAAAGTTACTCTTTAGAAAAGAAGAAGTCTTGGACCACTTTGGATTTGCACTCTTTGTAATTAACTGCAGCATTTTTAAAGAAACATCTGTTTCCGTATCAACAATTACCAAATTATTTTAACGGAAGTGTGAAATCTTTAAAAACATGGGTCTTCTCAGGAGGCTAAGCCCCGTGCAGTATCTGACCATGAATGTGGACTTCTGGGGGAGAAGGAAAGGGCAAACCTCCAAGGACAATTCATACTTTCAACATAAAAACACAGTGTGTATCCCACTGGCCAAGATAACTTTCTGGCTCTTTGGTTTGTACATAACTTTTTATTAAGGGCAGGGAGAAAGGCCAAGGGGAAAACAAAGGGGATTGTGTGTACTTGTGTAAAAGTGACTAGAGCCCAGTGGACGTAAAACACTAAATGAGAGGGAACACGGTCCCCAGAAGGGCTGCAGTCGTGGAGGTTAAAGAAAGATCGTGAAGTTGTAAACAAACGAACAGACTGAGTTTGCCAGAGCAAACTAGGCCTTGAACCTGCAAAGGACTCCAGGGGAATCACAGATTCAGACCAGCAGGGGCCTGAGGAAGGGTGCCTGAAAGGGCTGGGCTCTGGAGACAAGACAGCCCGGGTCCATCCAAGGCTGTTGCCGTGACCTTGAACTCACAGAGCTCCTGTGTTCTCATCTGTAAAGTGGAGGAAAGGCATTTCCCTTGGCCGGCCTGAACGAAGATAAACGAGATGCTGCTTGGGCAACCATGACACAGGGCTCAGTACGTGGTGGGTGGCCTTGGTTTTCTTGCCCCTTTAATGGGTATGTTTATATCCTTACAGTATCTAAGGAATTTTTTTTTTTTTTTTTTACAAAACACAGTACTTACTTAGGAGCAGAGTAAAAAGCAATAATCTGAGATGGTGCTGGTCATTTCACACACATTCTCCCATTTTATGTGCCTGTACAAGCCATGGGAGGTACGGCTGTTACCATCACGCCCCCTTCATGGAGGACAGTGGCCACGGAGAGGTTAGTAACCTGCCCAAGGACACAGAGCAGGTCAGGGGAGAAGCAACAGCATAGACTGTTGACTCCAGAACCCAAACTCCAGGGATTCTTAACTTTGGAGTGAAAAGTACATACATACGGAAAGTCCCTTAACAACCTCGGGACACTAAGCTCTCCATTAGTGAATCCTTGTTCTCGCCAAGCTGCATTGTGCACAAGAATGTCTGCTTGACTTGAAATAGTTCAGGCAGCTCTAAACATGTCCTGCTTCACCCACAGAAGAATCTGACTCATTACTGAGTATCCTCTTCCAAATCAAATGAGTTATGCTGGCTCCGATGGAATCACCCACAGATTCCACATGGATTACTGAAAAGGCAGAGTGAAAAGTAGTCTTTTGCCTTTTTCTGTGACTCTCCCGAGTGAATGATGAAATACTGCTATGAGTTGGCTTGTTAGTTTAACTCCATCCTGTGTAAGAAAAACCTTCAGCTGAGTCCTATAAATGTAGTCACTGATAACAGATACATAGGCCATAATGTCACATTTTATATTAACTGCAGTGGCAGTTCATGAAGTTATGGGTGAGATTTCTCTTAATACTGTTACCTCTGGTGACACCCTAACAAGGAATCTTGTGTTGCTTTTTGTGCAGGTTCCTTTGGATGCTTCGAAAACCTGCGGACCAGCCATCATTCGACTGTTGCTCCCAGAAATACAGGATGTCAAACAACCTGGTGACGGATCTGCTGTGGGTGGTGCCACGGAAACCAAGGAGCCCAACAGGGTGCAGCCGGGGCCACGTGTACAGCGATGAAAAGAGGGCTGTTTCCCACCCCTGAAACCCTCCCCCTACCGAATCCGTCACTTCCTCAACTGGAGTATCCATCCATTCCCTTGAATTAATAAGCTAATCTTCTGGCTCAAATTAATGGGATTATGTTATCTGAAGTGCTTAATTTTCTTCCTTCGGGAAATACACAGGAATTTGCTTGGGTGCTGCAGGGAAAGGCTTTCTAGCAGAGATTTCCAGCTACTAAGAGGATCGTTGAGATTATTTTATGGCATAGATCTTTGACACAAAAAATGTGCAAACCTAGACTCTGGTACTGAAAGGGACTGAAGAGAGAGAGCGAGCGATAAGGGGAAGTCAAATATTCCAATTAAATTTTCTCTAAGAACAGAAATTTAATAGATGCATTTTGTATTGGAAAATCCCCTGACTGTATACCCTAAGACACACAGAGCAAATATTTGGTAACATAGGTAATTTAAGAAATTAATTTACCTGTATATAGTTTACGTGATTGATCGTTAAAACAATTGACTTAATATTGACACTGCCTGTTATGGGCCCCTGATACAACGAAGTACTAGATTTCAAAAGAAAAAAAATCAAGACCTTCCCCTAAGATTCCATTAGGTATAAGGAATATTCCCATTGTTCCAAAGAATTGAGATCGCTGCTCTTATAACAGTGCATCATATTTTTCTCTTTGCTGATAGTAACCTTAGAGTTAACTGATTTTGAGGTAATTTGGTCACATAATGGGATGATATCGTATCTTCAAAGAACGATTCAAGGAACCGAGTGGCCCAGCAGTGTTTTCAGATGGACGTTTTTTTTTTTTTTTTTTTTTATAATATGCAATGAATTGTGATGAAATGTGGCACATGAAGCGTCCAAAGAGAGAAGACTATGCTGAGGGAAATCGGAGTTTAGGGCGCCCGTTTTAAAGTTGTACACGGTGCTCTGTGTAAAACAGATAAACAACGATGACCTACTGTACAGCACAGGGAACTCTGCTTGATACTCTCTAATAACCTAAATGGGAAAAGATTTTGAAAAAGAATAGATACATGTACATGTATAACTGAATTACTTTGCTGTACACCTGAAACTAACACCATGTTGTTAATCAACCAGACTCCAATATAAAGTAAAAATTTTTTAAAAAAGATTAAAAAAAAAGAAGAGCCTCAGTTTTCTCACCTATAAAATGAAGACACTATTATCTTCCTTGCATGATTGATGCAAAGATTAAATGAGTGTAAGTAAACACCTAAAAACAAACAAACAAGAAAGTTGTAATTTCGGAGCAAAGTTGACAAAGTGACATTTGGAAAGTAAAGTTTTCAATGCAAGAAAAGCAGAAAGACAGCATCCACCATAAAGACTAACTTCAGCCCTACCTCCTTCAGACCAAGCCTCTGCAGAGCACGACCTCAATTTAAAAAAGCCTCGCTGGAGATGGATGTATTAGATTCTGCCTTCCCTCGTGCGCGACGGGCAGAAGCCTGGCCTAACTTTGGTGCCACTGTGCCCTTGTGACACTCTACAAAGCCTCTGTCCCAGCAGTGGATGGACCGGCTGGACAGAAGTTCTCCTCTCCGATTGGCTCCATTTCAGAGCTCAGAGGCGCATCACAGGGGGAGTAATTTGGGATTCGGTGCCCTGCCTCGGGGTCAGCGTGCCATGGCCCAATGAGCAGCCCAGCGGAGCGTGCTGGCCGGGCCAGGAGGTGGTACTTAGGGAGAAAGGGATCACCCAGCCCTCAAGCCCCCCTGTTGCTCGGAGAGAAGCATCTAGAAAAACAGAAGTGGAAGGGGGCTAGTTCCGGGTTACAAGGAGGGCAGCCGTGGTCAGGACGGTCATCATCTGTAACCTTGGGCAGGGCCAGCTCATCCGACAGTGGGTGCCGGGGCTCGGGCCCACACACTTGTGGCAGCCCACGGAAAATTTTTTAAATTTTAGATAATTTTAAACTCGGAAGAAAAAAAATGAACATAAAGGACTGTCGTCGTGATGACTATATAATAATGAATCCAGCCTGGATTCCATCCATCTTTATGCCAATGCTGTTATAAAATATAATTCTAATTTTCCTTAATGGAGAAAGGGACCCATGAAGGCAGAAGAGTCTGGGGCCCACGAAAGTCCCAGCGCAGCACTAACCGTCGATCGTCTGCGCCCTGCACACTTTCATTGGTTGCAAAGCAGGTCTGCCCCCTCGCCTCCTTTCAGGGCTGTACTGTGTGTGAACCTAAGGCAGTAGCCGTCACACGTTTTTAAAAGAAGAAAACAAGGTCCTATGTTCTCAGGCTCCTTACCGTCTAAGCGGGCGGACAGAGTCAGCTGTTAACAACTGGTGCTTTGCAGCCGCTCATTCACATGAACGTTTCTCCCACTGAGAGTGAGTTACTGGAGCATAGGTGAGGCACAATCGTCAGATCACTGGGACACCCTTAAAAGGCTTAACGCAAAGCGTGACGCATTTAGAAGCTGGACCTCCTCGGGTCTTGTCTGGAGAAGGAGGGAGGGCCAGGCTGAGGGCGGCGGGGGTGCTCCAGACCCCTGCGTGGCCCCCCGATGCCATGTCTCCTGGAACCCCTACCCGTCCTGGGTCGGTCCACCTCATCTGCAGAATGTTCTGCTTTTCACTTTTTAAATCCCTCAAGGGTCCCTTTTCAATTTCAACTTGTTTGTGGTGTTAAGAGAGCACTTCCGCTACCAAAACACCACCTCTATTCGGTAAAACAATTCCAAGCTTGGTCCCTTGTCTCCATGTACCTATTCAGACTCTATGTTTTAGACTGATTTATCTTTTCCAGCTTTATTAAAGCATAATTGACAAATAAAAAATTTTACTTGCTTACGGGGTACAACGTGATGTAACTTTACCTTGTGTAATGATGACCATGATCAAGCTAATTAACACACCTGTCACCTCGTGTGTGTTTGCACACATGCGCACGCAAAATTTACGTACACCACGCTTCAAATATAACAAAAGGGGCTTCCCTGGTGGCGCAGTGGTTGAGAATCTGCCTGACAATGCAGGGGACACGGGTTCGAGCCCTGGTCTGGGAAGATCCCACATGCCGCGGAGCAACTAGGCCCGTGAGCCAAAACTACCGAGCCTGCGCATCTGGACCCTGTGCTCTGCAACAGGAGAGGCCGCGATAGTGAGAGGCCCGCGCACCGCGATGAAGAGTGGCCCCCACTTGCCGCAACTAGAGAAAGCCCTCGCACAGAAACAAAGACCCAACACAGCCAAAAATAAATAAATAAATAAATAAATAAATAAATAAACCCAAAGTTAAAAAATATATATATATAAAACAAAAGATCTCATCCAGTCCTAAGTCCTCTTGGAAATGAGGTCTTTAGGCAAAAACGTCCCTTAATTTCCTGGT
Source organism: Balaenoptera physalus (assembly GCF_965194825.1). NCBI lineage: Eukaryota > Metazoa > Chordata > Mammalia > Artiodactyla > Balaenopteridae > Balaenoptera > Balaenoptera physalus. The sequence continues at coordinate 121,581,286 of NC_138886.1, forward strand.
CTCCTTGTCTGCTCAGTGGAGGGGTTGGATGGTGTGAGCCCTAAGGCTGTCTCCAGTGGGATGGTCCTGGGATCAGGCCCAAGGTCAACCCACTCTGGCCTGGGTGTAGGTAGCACTTTTGTAGCAACTCTTCCAGGGGGTGCTGGGGTATTGCAGAGAGCAAAGGTCTTCAGTGACAATCCACTGAGAAGTGACAAAAAATACTAAAACCTCTCCTTATGTTTATCTTATTGTTTAAATATTTGTATCTTTGTGTATATTTTTAATATATGCAACAACATAATACACGTATGTATTTTACATATACAGGTATGTGTACATATACCTATATATGTATATATACGCACAGACAAACCTCAGAGATACTGCGGGTTCAGTTCCAGACCTCAACAATGAAGTGAATATTGCAGTAAAGCAAGTGACAGGAACTTTTTGGTTCCCCAGTGTATATACCAGTTATGTTTACACTATACTGCGGTCTATCAAGTGTGCAATAGCATTGTGCCTCAGAAACAATGTTCATACCTTAATTTAAAAATACTTCATTGCTAAAAAAGGCTAACCATCATCTGACAACGCAGGGCTGCCACAAACCTTCAATTTGTAAAAAAAAAAAACACACTACCTGTGAAGCACAGTAAAGCAAACCACAATAAAATGAGGTCTGCCTGCATATACAAAATATTTTACTAAAGGGGATAAACAACCCCAAAAACTTAGTATCCCATGGTTTTACGGTACAAAGAAATATGTAAGCAATGCAATTCACCAGGTGACATGTGGCAGAGGGCCGGCTTGGGACACCCATCTCTAGGGTCAGCTTAGAGCTTCAAACATGCAAATTTAATTTGAGAGGAAGCACCGGGGTCTGTTTTCCACTAGTCTGGGGAGGGGGATGGAGTGGGTACAGATACTTCCTTCAAACTGTTCCTTGATATGGAGATTCCACGAAATACCCCAGATAGCTGAAGGCGGGAGAAAGTCCCAAACCTGCCCCGCCTGGACCCCTGCCCCGTCCTGTAAGTTTCCGAGTTGATTCTTATGGGTGCAGCTCTGGATCAGCTATGTTTGGAACTTGGATGTTGTGGATAAGCAGAGCATCTGACCTGCCAAATCTCTGTCCCTACTGATGTGGAAGGACCCAGAAGCCACGAAAACACAGACATTCATTACTCCACGATTTTCACTGAGACCCTCACTTCATACATAAGTGTGGCACCATCGGATTCCTTACTGACAACATATACAACATTTCAAAATTTACATGTCTGCCTCCCAGATTTTTACTGATGCAGGTAATTTTTGGAGCTGCTTCAGTAATTATCATTCTCCTATTCAAACAGAAATTGCCACTTGGATACCTGGCTTCACTTTCTCAGTGAAAGTGGAAACTTCTTTCTCATACTTTCAGACACGTTCAAGAGAAGTGTCAGCTACTTGTGATACTCAGGTGTACCCTCCAAAGCTTTCATTCACACCTACTGAAGGAAGGCATGTCCACGTTTAGGAGCTCGTGCTCTGGGTCTGAATCCCGATGTTGTCACTTGCTAGGTATGTCTCTGGGAAGGCTGTGTAACCTCCCGGAGCCTCAGTTTCCCCCTCTGAGAAATGGGAACAGTAGTGCCGCGCACAACACGGGGCACAGTGAGGATTCACGGAGGTGCCCAGGGTCACTAGGCACAGCGCACAGCACACGGCTGCCAACACGGTCAGCGGTTCCCGTCGTCACTGCTCAGAAACACGGCCACGTGCGGCCACCGAGGAGTTTATATTCTAAACGAGTAACTGGACGAAGCAAACCGCTAAGGCGTCGCCTCAACTGAGTCAAGAGCATGGATTAAAGCGCCTTTAAACTCATAATCTATCAAAACAAGACTGATGGCAGTGCTCTTTGGGTCTCCACAGGAGGGGGCAAGTAGGGAAGGGCAGCAAGTGGAGCCCTGATAGAAAAACCTCCTTTAGGGACCTAAAGACAGCATTCAACCCAGGTGCTGGCTACAGCATGAACCCACTGTGAGATCTCGCACGATTCACGTCAAGTCCTGTGTCTCAGTGTTCTAAACCTGCACCAGAGGGGGCTGGAGGAGATTACATCTAACATCTACAATTATTAAATAACTATTGTAAGTCATCATAGGAAATTCCATTAAGATAGATTTATTTCTTTGCTCCTCCGCTTTTTGATGCCAGGGCATGTAAACGATTTGTGCATTGTTCTAAGTCTGCATTAGCTTTTCCCTGTAAGTAGAATAATTCAAATGAGCTGACTTATGCGAAGTGCGTTCTCATCACTCAGAAGTCCTTGGAATTCCTTTCAGTAGTAGAGGGACCAACCAAGCTGAAGCACCGACTGGAAGACTGGATGAACTGCTCTGGCTGTGAGCAGAGGTTTGCCACCCGATGCCGGTCAGCGCTTTGAGATCATCCTGTGTAGGCATGCTGTATCCTCTCCTCTTTAAACTGGGGGGCTGCTGGTGAGGCTGGGGAACCCTGGACAGACCCCCCAGCCCTGGTCACCCCACATTAACCAGATCACAGAGAAATGCCCAGAAGTCTCTGCAGTTACATTTCCTTTGTTTTTCTCACAGAGAACTACAGCTAGCTTTGTTTTTGTTTTTACAAATAATTGACATATTATTAGTAAGTAGAAATCACCATTCTCAAAATCACAAAGGCTGTTACAAGATCATTAAGGACACAAACAGAACTTTGTGAGCTTATTTGCTGTGCAGATAAAGTCTGAAATTTCAGTTCTTTCTTACCCTGGAAACTCTTATTTTTTTTTTTTTTTTAATTTAAACGGTGTTTATTATGAAAAAGTACAACTCATGAAGGCAAGAAAAAATGTATCCATATTCATAATGCACTAACACTAATATTTTCTCCATGTTCTTTTCCTGTTTCCCGTCTTGGAAGCATAGCTGTGTGGATAGTGTGTCATTTTATAAACGTTTCAGCTTCATTACATTATTTCTCATAAATGTACTTGCCCTCATGGTCTGACTCACAACTAGTTTTAGTGGCTGCATAATATTGTATTCTTTGAGACAAGGGAATTAACATTCCATGTTCTTTGGCTCTAGGTTTGCTTCTTTCTTCTGAAATGGTAAAAAAAAAAAAAAAAAAAAAAAAGCTATTATAGGAGACATCTTCAGGTTTATATGTTTATTCCTCTTTTGAATTATTTCCTCAGGGAACATACTGAAAAGTAGGACTTTGAGAACAAATACTGTTTGTATAACTCTTGACATTTATAGCTAAACTGCTTTTTTTTTTTAAAATTCACTTCTTTGTTAGTGATGGTAAACATGTTCTCATAAGGCTGCCATCTTCCTGAATAGGGAAGGCTCAATGAGTAGGGTTCATTCCTGAGTGTGGAGCGGTTATTTCTGAGACCAGAACGTGCCCCCTGAGCCCAGCCTGATGCAGAGCTCTTGCGGGCTGTGGGGTTCCCACCCTTTGCCCTGTGGCCAGCTCTCTCCTCAAACTCTCCCTTCCCACGAGGCAGTGTTCTGGAAGTTTCAAAACTCAGTGTGGGCTGTCCAGTTGTGTATTTGGGGTGGGAGTGGAAGGGGGGACTCCTTCCCTTGCCTACCTTCAAGTTACCAACAATCAAGTTACGGAGGATTTTAAAAATTCTGATCCAGGATGAATGCCCTATATCTATTCCTCGCTTTGAATATAAATATATTGACTGCTTGGTGAACAGAAATCATTTCTCCGTGTTGGTTTTGTGGCACAAAAAGGTGTTTCTCAATCTGTTTAGGATTATCCTGAAATTCCTCTTCCAAACCTCCGCCTTCCTCCACCCACACTACAAAAAAGTGTCAAAATAAAATGTTAATTCATACTACTAAGTAACAGAGATCATTTAACACTTTGCGGGGGGGTCTGGGAGATGAGGCTGAGAGGATCACGTGAGGCACCGATGCTTTCTCTGCATAATTTCCTTCTTTGACATCTTCACTACCTACCAACAAACACACTTGCATCAAACGTTTCCCTCATTTGTGAAGAGGTGCGCTTTTTCTCAAGGGACACAACTAGCGCTCCGTGTTCAGGGCGCGTCTGAAAACGGGAGTCGAGATATCTTTGTGACTTCTTGGAAACATTCATCGTCTTCAGCTGAAAGTTTCATCAGTTATACAGAAAAGGAGTGCCACGGTGCTTCTAACGTACAGCTTGTGTTTTTTCCCATGTTTCACAAGGGAATGCTTATTATTTCAGCTGCTCAAAGCGTTTCTAAATGTCTCTCAGACACTGGTCTACAAAAGGGGAGAGATGCAATGTGTATTTCTCACCCCTGCTGAAAGACCAGAGATCCTGTTTTCCCTGTGTATTTTGTGTAAGCAAGTGACACCAAAATCCTTTGACATTTTTCTTTGCTTATTTTTACTCTCCCAGATTGCCTCGGATCTCCACTCGCTTCTATTCTGAAATCCTGCAGCGCCAATTTCCTTATTTGGTTGCTAGAGCTGCTCTTTGTCTGGGTCAAACATTCTGCTAAGCTTGCAGCCTCGCTTCAACCCCGCCCCGCCCACGGCTCCCCCTACACACACACACACACACACACACACACACACACACACACTCTCTCTCTCTCTCTCTCTCTCTCTCTCTCTCTCTCCACCCCCTCCCCCCAAGCAGGTCACTGACTCAGCCTCCTTTGCCTTTACTCTCCAAGCATCCAGCACTTATGCCCATTTAAGGAGCGCCTTTTGGAAATCATAAGGGGCCGGACAGCTTGCAGCTGTTTGGAAAGTTTGCTCTGTTGCATACACTCCAAGTCACCGCAAAGCCTGTATTTCACACGCATGCCCTCCTCATGGGGCCGGGCATCTTTCTGGAAAGAACAAAAAGCCCAAAACACTCCTGGTCGCCTGATTTGTGGTCACTTGATTCCTCAGTGTCCTGGCTCCTAATCTGACTGAGGGGCAGAGTGGTTCTGTTTTGTCCTCCCCCCTTCCCCAATCTGGGGTGCCCGGGGGACACTCCAGTCTCAGATTTGAAGGAGCGTAGCACCCAGGCCCAGCCGGACAGGCCAGGTCCTTCAGTGGAGGGCACAGGCTCCCAGCACCTGCCGTCTGCTCCGCTCTCTGGGGCTGCAAGCAGCTGGCATCTCGAGGGCAGAAGGGTATTTTCTGCTTTCTGTACTCAGACGCGTGTGGGGAAAGCACAGCTCTCTGCATTCCCTATTTAAGAAAGAAGCTGCCAGGGCCCATCCCATAAAACACAGCCGTGTTTCTTCACATGTAAACAAGGGAGAAATTCCTCGGGCAAGCACACAGCCTTTTGGTTCCTGGAACAAAGCGGATGGTGGTATTTATTATGTCAAATAAACACATCATCCACACTCCAAAAGGAAACCTGAAACAATCAGCTGAACAAAGCAGTTTTCAAGGTTTTAATCCTTTTGCAATTAGCTCTTGTCTAACTCCACAGAGAAATTCAGACTGAGCTATTTTCCCAGACGGAGGAGGCTGAGTGATTCAAGTGTGTTCTCAAGACTTGCTCTGAAAAGGAATCAGAGCTCGTTTCCCAAGGTAAGTAATATAAACATACAGGATATCCTATCACTTCATATTATTCCTCATTTAGCACCAAAAATAGTCTGTACTTTCCTTTGTCCATTGTGCTAATGATTGAAGCCCCGTTCTCATCAGGCGTCGGACTAGATGCTGTCACCAAGCTTCACAGTGGCCACGCTGGTCATCACAAGGAGCAGACCAAATTCCACAGAAAGCACATTTTCTCCCTGCCCCTTTACCATTCAGTCTGCTTATTTTGTTCACCATGGTGACCAGTGTGGAAATAGCATTCAGCTTAACAGAATTCCCAAAGTGTATTACCCTCTTTTGTTCAGGACCGTCTCTGACTGGCTGGGATGAATTCTTGTTGGTAGAAGTCCTAATCCTCCTAGGAGAGGGACAGGGTATGGATTATAAATATACTTTCAATGACCTCCATTGGTTGTAACCTCAAGGAATCAGATGGGCCTTGAACATGGCTGGTGAGTTCAAACTTGTCCAGGGTTTAGAGCCCAAGAAGTCGTGACACTGTTATACTTAATTCTATCACTGAAACACCACGATGCTACTAGAAGAAAATGATTTGTATGCCTGCGATTGTGAAGCAGTCACAAGCACACGTCCAAGAAAAAGAAATCTGTGAAAGCCTATTTCTGAGCTTTTAAAATTAATGTTTACATTGGTGCGTCCGTCTCATTATCGAGAAGAAAGGTGGTAGCAGTCACTAAAAGATTAAAAAATTCATTGTTTTATGGGAGGAAAATTTTAAACTGAGAATATTCTACCATGATTCGGGAAACACCATCCCTGTTCACTTTCAGCCCAGTGTTCTGGGAAGCATCTTGGGGAAACACCGGCATCAAGACACTAGCCCCGTGTGTATGATGCCGCTTAAATGCGGACTCTTAAAAAAAAAAAAAAAAAAAAGATACAAATGAACTTATTTACGAAGCAGGAACAGATTCACAGACTTAGAGAACGAACTTATGGTGCGGCGGGGTGGGGGGGAAGGGATAGTTAGGGAGTTTGGGATTGACCTGTACACACAGCTCTATTTAAAATAGACAACCAACAAGGACCTACTGTATAGCACAGGGAACCCTGCTCAATGTTATACAACAACCTAAATGGGAAAAGAATTAAAAAAAGAGAATAGATACATGTATAACTGAATCACTTTGCTGTACACTTGAAACTAACACAACATTGTTAATCAACTATATACTCCAATATAAAATAAAAAGTTAAAAAAAAAAAACGAGAAAGTAGCCCAAGACTGGGCTTCCAGACCTGTTTTTGTGCCAGTTTTGCGGCAAAGCAGCTGTGTCACTTTTAAGTAAGTCATTTCATCTCGATGACCCTTATTTTCCACATCTCTGAAATGCGGACACCATTTTAAATCAGAATTCCCAGTGTGGTGAGGTTTCCACATTCCCCCAAAGCTCAGCAGAAATGGTATATTTGCTCAAGACAGACCTTATAGGCTATTGCGTAATTGATTTCCACCCCCAGTGACCCTGCTCTGCTGGTAGAAAAATTTGGTAAATAAGTGGAGGAATCTGAAATATGAGTTCTTAGTAAAAAAAATGAGAACAATTAGATTAACATAATTTCAAATAATTTCCCCAAGCCTAAACTGCTAAACTCTAAGAAGGAGAAAGGTGATTGGCTCTTATGCTTTATGGTCTGTGATTCCCAAATTTAGCCAGAAATTTAGGCTGACTTACACCCATCCTTTCTCTGAGTGTTCTTGGGATCATGAAGTTTCTGAGGCTGGTTTACAACTTCTCAAAACTGCGGGCAAAACCTATTATTGACAGATTCTAAGTACATTTTTTGGTTGTTGCTTCACCCCACACTCTCCCGACTGAATCAGGAGTTCACTGGAGCTGCTTCTTTCTAGGCCGTGTGCCTGAGCCTCCCGACCGACCCCTCATGTCACACCGTGTCCGGGACACCGTGTCCGGGACACCTGAGGGATGCTGTGGGTCCCACAGTAAGGTGGAGCTCTGAGATGGGGAGAAAACTGCTGATGTGCACAGTATGTGATCCTAACAACAGCTTTAAAAAACGGAGAGAACGATTTGGGTTTTGTACTGGGGTGTCAAAATGTGATACGATCAGGTTTACCAGTTAAGATAATCCTGACTATGCTTTAGTTTCCTCATTCTAAGTAGATGGTAACTGCCTTGTTCTGAAGCAGGGGAGGTCTCTCAAAAGAAGCCCTGCTTTTATGTCCCTGTACCTAGGACAGTGCTGGTAGCAAGCACCAAGTAGTAAGAAGGGCACTGACTAGGAAAGGAGAAGACAATTAAATTCTGTGATTCGGGTAAAACTGATAACATTTTCGTATCACCCCCTTCCACAGGCGTGGACCTTTACTTGGAGTTGGAGTTCTCTTGAGAAAAAAAAAAATGCATCATTTGGACCTTCAAACATGAGTCAGGAAATAGATTCCAATTCCCTTTTCTTTTTTTCAAAATGATTACCTTTTTCAAAAGAAAAGAAACCCACACTAAGAGCTCCAGGGACAATGAGGCCTTCCGCACCAGCATTCCAAGCCCGGATTTGCTTTTGGCGAGGTTCCTCCCTGCCAGGCCCTGCATTCTTTCCGACGGCCTGGCATTCAGGCTGGCGAGACGATGGGGGGCTGGGAGTCGGGGCCATTTTCAGGCTTTGCTCTCATTTCCATGCCCATGTTTATACTGCAGGGTCTGATGGGGAAGAAGGAAAATGGTTGCCAGATGTTTCCCCACACTTGTTTTGAAAGCAAAAAGGGACCCTGACACACTCTTCATGACAACACTGCAAGCAAACGAGTGTAATTGAAGGGAGACACCCATCCCGGAGGCCTGACTGCGGCTGCACGCTGCTCCCAGTGTACCGTCTTCACGTTAAGCTGCTCTTGGGAGAAGTCCCCCCCAGGGATGGAAAATCTTTGCAAAGCAGCGGGCAGGAGAGTGCCTGCAGCCTACACGGTTACCAGGAGCGTCTGGACACGTCCTCTCCCCTGCCGGCCGTGACCCAGCCCGCCACCCTGGACGCGTGCTCGCTGGAACCCCTGCCCGGCTCTCTGTCCCCCCAGACTGTGCTCCCCGTCCATCCAGGCGGCTCGGCTCTCCCCACCGCAGGCTCGGGGAGCGACCGCGGAGGCCCACGGGACACACTGCCACGTGCGCTGTGCCCGACAAGCCAGTGTCAGCTGCCAGCCTTCACGGCAGGGATGTCTAGTGAGGCCTGGGCCCCCCGAGCAATGCCTGTCCTGACCCGCTTCCAGGGACGGGAGGTCTGGACCAGAGGGTGGGGAGTGACCCTTGTGTGGCTGGTACCGAGCTGCGGGTCCCAGGCTGAGGTTCGTTTCTCTGAACCCAGGTCCCTTCTTTGTCTCCATAATCGAAGACCAAGACGGGTTCTGTAAGGTCAGGGCTGGGGAGTGTCTCACCCGACATCAGAACCCCTTCTCACCGCAGCTCTTCCCTCCTCCGGCAGGAAGATGCTGCTTTTCCGCGCTTGGCTGTTCTCCTTCGAACCTCTGACCTCTTCTAGCTCCACAGAACCCACCAGTAGAGCTCCCAGAGCGGATCCGGTGGGACTGTCACCTCCCTTCTCTATTTCTCTCGGGTTTTCATGCCGCCGTTTCACACCCTGACTCTGAGCTGGACAGAACCTTCTCCCCTTGGAGCCTTCTTCATCTTCTGGGTTTCCTGTTTCTCTTCAGTTCAGTAGACATTTTTTTCTTTAATTTATTTTATTGAAGTATAGTTGCTTTACAATGTTGTGTTAGTTTCTGCTGTACAGTTATACACATAACTGTGACTCAGTTATACACATACATACATGCTTTTTCATATTCTTTTCCATTATGGTTTATCACAGGATATTGAATATAGTTCCCTGTGCTCTACAGTAGGACCTTGTTGTTTATCCATCCTATATATAATAAGTTTGCATCCGTTAATCCCAAACTCCCAATCCATCCCTCCCCCATCTCTCCTCCCCCTTGGCAACCACCAGTCTGTTCTCTATGACTGAGTCTGTTTCTGTTTTGTAAATAAGTTCATTTGTATCATTTTTTAATTAGATTCCACATATGAGTGATATCATATGATGTTTGTCTTTCTCTGTCTGACTTACTTCACTACATATGATCATCTCCAGGTCCAGCCATGTTGTTGCAAATGGCATTACTTCATACTTTTTTTATTTACGGCTGAGTAATATTTCATCGTATTCATGGACCACATCGTCTTTATCCGTTCATCTGTTGATGGGCATTTAGGTTGCTTCTGTATCTTGGCTAATGTAAACAGTGCTGCAGTGAACACTGGGGTGCATGTATCTTTTAAAATTAGAGCTTTCAATCTTTTCCAGATATATGCCCAGGAGTGGGACTGCTGGATCCTATGGGCTCTATTTTTGGTGTTTTGAGAGGACATAAGCATTTTTTGAATACCCATTAGTTACAAAAGACTTCTCCATACACTGATGACAGAAGAGGACCAAGGTATTTACCGTCCCCCCCAGGCGGAGGCAGCCACAATTCCATGAAACAGACACGGCTGCAGCTGCAGGGAAGGGATCCGTGTGGAGCCCACGTGGGGCTGTGGGACCCGGGGAGCTGGGGCAGGAGACCCGAGAGGCACCTGCAGCACGTGCTGGGCGGCCACGTGACTTTCCATATTCGCAGAGCCCCAGATCTGGGCATGTCTGTCTCTTTTCATTGCTCTTACTTTTGGGGGAGACAAAGCTGGTTCCTTACAAGGGTCACTCCAATAAAGGTTGCTGCCCTTTCCCAATGTGCTCCAGCCCCCAGCTCTTTCCCTGTCTCTCACCATCTCTCTGTCCCAGAGATCTCTGTCGTCTGACCTGTGGTCGCTCCGCCTTCCCGTCCTCCACCTCTGACTTGGGAGGGGAAGTGCTTCCATTCGCCTGAAATACTACCCAAGCCCAACGAGTGTTCAAGACTCCACTCCTTCCAGGCTCCTCCCAGGCCCACAGCACACAGCCGTACTTTTGCTCTCCTGAACTTTCAACCCCCAAATCTCCTCCTCTCGTCAACGGGCTCCTGACAAACGTCTTTTGTCCTCAGACCATCTTCCAGGGAACTTCCTCCATCACTGAGGTGCCATTTTCCCCATTTCATCACCAAATGCCGTACGAGCTGAGCCTCCAGCCTCACTGCCTTCATGTTCTCCTCTTCTCTTCCCTTCCCACCCTTCACAGTCTTGCTTCTTCCCCTTGCACTGTGCTCACACCAGCCCGAGGAGGCCCTCAGTGGTCACTGGAGCACCAAACCCCAGAGCCTCTTTCTAACGCTGCTCAGTCCCCAGCCCTGGCCTCCCCGGAGGCTGCCCCCATCACACTGCTCCTCCGGGTCTCCCACTTCCCTGGCCACTCCTGCTTGGTCTGTCCACTAACACCCCTTGTCCCTGCATCTGACCCTAACCTGTAGGCGCTTCTCAAGTGTCTGTCTCCTCTCTTCTCGTCTACCGGCTACCCCTGGGGTATTTCTCACGCCCCATGTGTGAAGGGGGCGACTAGAATGCATCTCTTCCCAGTTCCAGAAACTTCTTTCCAACCCCCTATTATGACACATCCACCAGCACCTGGAGCACAAGCCCAGAATGGAACGTATCCTTCCCCAGACTCCACTCCAAGTGCCCTGGTTCAGATTTCTGTCACTTGCCCTTGGTACTATTACAGTTGCTTCCTAACTTTTCCCTCCAACTCCCCCTCTATGTAGCTAGTTTCCTAAAACACAAATCTTATTCTAGAACTTCTGTTTCATGTAAGAGGGCTGGCTAGGTATCTCGATCTTCCACTGAAAACAATTAAAAAATGAATGATGAATTATAGAAATCATTTTCTAACACACTGAAACACTGTCAAGAGTTAAGGATTTATAAAGGGGGGAACACAGAGTGGAGAGCAGAGCTCTGAAAGCTGCTTCATCCTGAGGGAACTTTCCAGAAGCTAGAGAATGAGCTTCGGTTTTCATGGCCTCATAAAAACAAGAGACAGAAGAAGAAACCCCATGCTGGCTTAAGGTGAGGAGCTTAATAATCATAGACCCTTCCCTGGAAAGCTGAGACCCCTCCCCTAAAGGCCCCCAGTGTGGACCAGACATTAAAACCCATGTGTGCTGCTGGGTTCTTGCAAAGGAAGTTACCTTGGTTTCAGGAGAGCAGGGGAGAAAATCAGTCCAGAGAAGGTGAAACCACAACTGACCTTTTGTGCAGATTTACAACCCAGATTGCTGTCATCAGGAATGATTAAAACAAAGAAAACAAAAGAACCCCCAGGCCTTGAATGCAGTTTAAAACAGCCCCAGAATGGTGATTTCTTTAGACCCCTGGCAGAGCAGACCCTCTCTGGAAGAAGCCACCTTCATCCCAGGCCTCCAGGAATTCTCAGGAACAAACTTCCAAGGAATACCAGTGGCTTACAATAAAAAAAAAAAAAAAAAAAAAAAAAAAGCAAGTAAATAAAATCACAAAGGACGCATGGAAACAAGGTATCATGAGCAAGAAGCCACAGAAATAACAGAAGAAAGAGACCTATAGACCCTTCCAATACTGGACGTATTAGATACAGGGTATATAAAAATAATATCATGTTTAAAGAAATGGGACACATTTTTAAAAATTTCCTTGTTCAAAGCCCTTAGTTGCTCCCCAGTGCAAATTGTAAAGACCGGCTGAGGATTTTCAGCTTGTCTTTACAATATAAACTCATCTGGATGTGTCTCCTCTCATGCACCTACTCAACTTTCAACGCCCGGCTCAAAATGACACCACCTCCATGAAGTCCACTCAGATCTGCCCAGAAGGAATTGATGTATTTTCTCCTATGTTCTCACGGACGTTCCGCAGTACAGTGTGCACAAGTCACATTACAGAATGTTCTGTTTTCCTCACTGGACTGTAAGCTCTTGAGAATCTAAAGCTTCTCTTAGAAAAAAAAATCTCTGAATGTGTCACACACCTGGCCCGGTGCTTTCTATACAATCGAAACCAACGAGTGTTTGCTGAATCTGGTTCAATCAAAAATCACTCCCCAGGCTGAACGGTCTCTGTGGCCCTCAGATTCTGGCAGCGCAAAGTAACATTTGGTATTCAAGCTTTTTACTGGCCCCCAAATCTCACTACGAAGCCTTCCGTCTCCTCACTGCCCCTTGTAAAGTCCTTGCTCACTTTTTAACATCTGACTCTGGTTCATTTGTTTTCCCCTCTTTGAAGCTCCTTCCCTCCCTCTGCTCCTGGAAACGTTATCTTTTCCTCATTTTGTTTCTGGATCTGCATAAAATTTTTACTCTGTTAGGAGCAGACAGTAATCAGTGACTAGCAGCCCGGTTCTGCCTTTAAAAATGATAGGTGATTGGGTCTCTCTCTAAGGATACACAGCTAATGTGAGTGAGCATCTATGACGCTGTGCTGGTCGCTGGGCCAGATGCAAGAGCTGCAAACACAATCCAGGAGATCAAATTCCCTGACTCCCAAGATCTCGCATCCTAACAGGGAATCAGAGGTAAACGAGGACCTGTAATTATAAGGCACTAACGGCCATGACTTCCCAGGAGGTAAAGCAAGTGAGGCCACAGCGAGGACGTGTGACCGGGTGGCAGGGGGCGGCTTCCCGGGTCACAAGGCCCCTTTCGAGCTGCCCCGAGGATGAGTCAGGAGGGGCGTGTGGGTGGTTGGCGGCGACCATCCCAGCTTGTGGGAAGACCATGCCCAGAGGCATGAGGTTGTGCAAGAGCCCTGCACACTCAGAGCCGGGAATGAGCTCGAGCAGGAGCCCAGGGGGATTTGGGCAAGTCCCGGCACTGGGCTGAGGCTTGGGGCCTAGAACGCGAGATCAAGATTCCCTAAATATTTCCACTTTTCCTGCTCTCAGCCTCGCTTCCTTCCGAACCGTTCCCGGGCTCAGGCCTCTGCTCCCGGAGCTCTGAGCTCTCCTGCATCTTCTCCCCGCTGGAGGGAAGGGCGCCAGGGCCTGACACACCGGGGCCGCGTGCGGCCCCAGTGCTGACCCTGCACGCATAGCACAGCGGGCTCAGCCCCGCCTCGAGCTTCTGGTTGATGTTTCCACTTGGGAAACTCTTCAGACAAAGTGAGAAGAAGTCCTGGTGGTTTTCCTTCACAGAGAAAATACACACCCGCCTCTCTTTACCCTGCATACAGGACTCTTGCCATGAAAAGAGCCGTTCCTTTTAGGACACACACAAGTTTGATGTTGTGGACCATAAAATACAATATTTACCTGATAAAAGCCTACGGCAAACTAAGCAATACGCTTCTTCAGTAAGAGGGCAGCTGCGGCCGCTGGAGACAGGTACTGTGACCGTTTAACCACGGCTGACCCATAACGTAAAGTGAGGGCTCCGGTCATGCGGCTCCGAGTTCACATTTGTCTTCACCGTGAACCAGCAGTACCCACACGACCAGAGCCATGGAATCTCACACAAGGGTCTTCGCTTCTGCAGAAGGTTTTAACCTTACTCTAAACTGAGACATAATGGTCTTCAAATTCTGAATACTGTCCTGAAAAACATGTATTTGTGGGCCCTCCGCTTGTGTCTAGACGGTACCAGACCGGAGGTAAACCAGCTAGTTTCTGGGTTACACCAACTTCTGGACAAATACAAGGGGAAATGTCCCAGGTACTTCACCTCTGGGCTGTGAAGTATGGCGTGTTATTTCTGAGTTAATGTATTTCCAATCTGCTTTAGAAGTGACATACTTCCTTCCCGACTTTCATCAGAAAAATCAAATCTGCGTGGATGACTTTTCTCCCCGGTGCTGTCTGGGTCACCGTTCTCAAGAGCCATACATGTGTCGCTAACACACGTGGTCCCACACACGGTGAGTCGTCATTAAGAAGCGAAGCCCGTTCATGACGGTAACAGCTTGATACTGTAAATGGAAAAGATGGCAGCACTTCACCAGCAGAGACGTGCCCGGACAGCCGTCCCAGGAGCCCTTCAGCTCAGGAAGACAGCTCCAGACGGCGGCCCCGGCCCCCCGTGGCTGTCCATCCTGTGCCGAGGCCCCCCATGAGGCCAAGGTCAGCGGAGGGCTCCCCCCCTCTCCCTGAACAAGCCAGTCCTGAAGCTGATCTATGAACCTCCCCAATCACAACCGTGACAGGTTCACAAAGAAAAACTAAAAAATCCCTGGAACAGTTTCCAGCCGGTGTAAAGAAGCGGGTATTTCCGGGGGAGCCAGAGAGCGGTTTCCTAGGTCGGATGGATTCTTCCTGCAGAGCCTCACTGTTGAGTACTTTTTGTTGGTTTGTGTTGCTTCTTCTCTGAGCATCTAGAATTAGGACCAGGTAGTACTTACTACACAGGTGAGTGAGGCAGGAGTCCTACCATGATTAGGGATTCCCAGTAGGACTCCCCACTTTTGTAGGCCATCAAACACTCCCTAAATGGTGAGCGGACGGAGGGAATAAAGGTTTTGTGCTGACGTTGCTGGCTGATGCCCACTCAGCCACATTACTCAGCTTCTTTTGCAGTTAAAACACCTACAAATCGGCCAGAAAAAGGCGGCGCCGGGCATCACCCAGATCCCACCTGTGCTGCGCCTGCCCTGTCCGGGAAGGAGGGTCTTCATTTGCTCAAATGGACCCATTTCACAGCTGGGGGGGGGGTTCCCGGTGTCAGCAGAGGGCTTGCCGGGGAGCGGGGTGTCAGCTACCACAGCACAGGCGTCCCGACCCCTGTTCCTCTCGCCGGGGTGGGAATTCTCCGTGCAGCCGACTTCACCTGGGAGCTTTGGGGGTGGCTCTCTCCTTCTGTCTTTCAAGTAATTCCTAAACAATTTTTTCTATCTGTATGTTTTTTTAAAAACCACTTACAGCTTAATAAAGACAAAGCAAACACTCCTGTAACCAATGCCCAGGTCAAGCCAGAGCAGGACAGGCCCTGCAGGCGTGACCCCTGGGCCCTCTTCAGCCTGACCCGTGGGACGCCCTTCATGCTCCGCTGTCCTCAGAGGTGGGCTGATCTCTGGATGCATCTCTCAACAGTCCACTTCGCCCCCTTTGGCTGTACTGAAGGGGAATCATCCTGTATGTACTCTTTTTCTCTGGCTTCTTTTGTTTTGCATTATGTTTGTAAGATACATCCAGGTCGTGCCGGGCTATGGTTCATTTATCTTATTGGAAGCGTAGAGTCTTAACCACTGAAACTACCAGGGAAATCCCTGGTTCATTTATTTTAATTGCCAAATAATACATCATTGGATGACCCTACCCAATTCCCGGGTCTGCTCTACTGTGGACGGGCTTCTCAGATGTTTCCAGTTTGGGGCTGTTGTGCACAGGCCTCTTGTGTCCTGTACGTGCCCCTGGGTGCATGTGTGTAAGCACTTCTCTGAAGAATGCCCCTAAGAGTGGATTCTAGGTCATAGGGTGTGTGTAACATCAGGCCTATCAAATGATGCAAAGGTCTTTACCACGTGGTTTTTACAATTTCTACTCCCACCAGCAGAGTATGAAATACCCTGTCACTTCAATCCTTGCCAGAACTTGGATTCGTGGGACTTTTTCATTTTTTGCCAATCAGGTGGGAAGGGAATGGTATCTCTCTGTTGTTTTAATTCATATTTTCCTCATTACCAATGAGGCTGAGTAACTTTTCTAGTTTATTGGCAATTTGAATTCCTTCTTTGGTGAAGTGGCTGTTCAGGTCTTTCACCTTTTTTTTTTTTTTCTTTGTTTCTTATTTGCCTGACTGCCTTCTTCGTACTGATTTGTGAGTTCTTTATTTCTTTGCAGGAATTCTTTATTCTGTAACTTGGGTATTCAGGTACTGGTCCAGCGCTGCCTGTATGAGTTGAAAATATTCTCCACTCTGTGGCTTGTCTTTTTACTCTCTTTATGGTGTCTTTTGATGATCAGGAGTTTTTTATTTTAATGAGCTTAAATGAATCATACTTTTCCTTTTATGTCTTGCTTAATCCATCTGGAATTAATTTTTGTATATGGTGCAAGGAAGAAATTCGTTTAAAAACTGGAAGTACACAAGTTAACAAGTATTATTTATAAAAAGAGGAACCTTCAGAGGGAAGGTATTATATTGTCCTCTTTTACTGCAGATGCACAGCCTGCCTCTGATAAGAGGCAAACAGAGTATCTTGTTCAGGGACAGCGGAGTGTGGATCTGTAATTCCCTTGGGAGGTAAGAATACATACGCCAGAGGCTCCAGGTAGGGAAATATTCCCAAGGGTGCATATGTGTATGAATCACACTCATGCACGGGCTACACAAATGCTTGAAAATTCATGGACAGTTTTTGGAAAGATGCACAGGAAACAGTTATAGTAGCTACCTGTGGGGAATGTATTTTTAAAATTTTGTGCCTTGGGGGAAAATAATAGAATGCTTTAAGATTAAATTACTAGAATCGTTTAATAGGAAAATAGCATCAGATATGCCAAAATTTATTTACATGTGTTCTTTCAGGAATCCATCAAACAGACATGCTGGTTTTCAATGATTTCACATGTGCTTTTTCCACAGACCCAAAATACTGGCTACTTAAGAAGCACAGGCAACTACACTGAATTACAGCGTGCTCCATCTTCCTTGAATTCCAAACACTATTCCCAAATCCATCCTCTGAATAAAAGATGGGGGAGCCCAAGAGATGAGCAATTTGCCTACAAGTTCAAGGTGAGTATGTAGCGTGATTTACAGATTTGTGTTAAGACATTTTTTTGATGTTAAGAGGCCCTGGTTATCTTTCAACCAACTACCCGGGTTTAAGCAAGGAATAAGGCTTCTCTCTTTTTCTTCCTTCTGCCTTTTTTGCTGAACAATTCAGTTGGCACAAGGAACCAACTGTGATTTCCCTCACCCTTTAACAAATGGGCCAGTTTACTTCAAGTCTGAACAATGAACAGCAAGGAGTTATTTAAGTATTATAGTCACAGCAAATACGTCAGAATATATACACTTTTAAAAACTTTAAAACATTTCAGCAGATATTTGCTATATGTGATTGAGCAGGATAAAATCACTATGTATAGTATGGTCCTATCTTTAAAATATGTACATTTATGCAGTTAAAAAGTTAACAGTGATCACCTCTAGAGACGTTAGGTTATAGGATATTTATAATTTCCTCTTTGTGCTTTTCAGTTTCTGTAAATCTAAGGGAGATATGGTAGTAGAAACAACACGGAAATTTTAACATGTGCCTTAGTTCTAAGCTAAGAAGCTTTTGCTTCTAATATTCTTATAAGAAATGAATGAATCTTACTGTCTTACCTACTTCAGAAAATGGCATTGCAAATTTTCAAGTTCAAAACCAACTTTCTAAAAAAGAAAACCTTCATTTTTAAGCTTTTATTCCTCTAAGTATAATTTAAATTTCTTCTAATGGCAACTCGATTCAGAGGAGTTTAGCAATTAGCCGCCTTACCTTTTACACGGGGGAGTGTTTAGATAAATAAAAGTTCCCTGTCAGGGGAAGAACACATTTAGAAGTCTACTATCAAAATCTATTAATAATAGAGATTATTCTGGAACATGGCCCACATCACCTTGACCTCGGCTCTACTAGGGTTGTGACAAAGCAGGTGACCAGGCAGCCTTTTCATGAAGATATAGTGGACTTGTTTGCGTACGACTCTGAACTTGCACCCTTAACCAAAGTGTCTTTGGTTCTGATTTTATAACATTGAACTCAAGAAAAATAGCCAGATTGGGATCAGAGGGAAAGTTCCTTGTCTAACTCAACGTGCTGCAAAATTCCACGAGGGGTTTACTGACTGTGGGATTAACCCGTAGGGGCTGTGCCCTGTGGTTGGGGGGCGGGAAGCGTGTGGAACGCAGCTGTCAAACCACAAGCAAGCAACGAGACACAAATCTGATGGCAGCTACATCTGGAATTTGGCTGTGTGTTCGACTGTGAACTTGGTCTGATTGTGAGCTAACATGAGGAGTGGTTCACCTCACCATGGAAACCGGCCAGTCTGTCTGTATCTGCCACTTCTTCCTGGCTCTCTCTTCAGGGTAAAGCTGAGACAACAATCCAGTTCTCACACCTCTGGTTTCTTTTCCTTAAGGCACCTGCTCTTCTCCAAGGCGAAAATGCCTAAAATTTCCTTGGTCACGAAGTTATCTCAAAGTAACATAATTCAGGGTGATCTGATAAACTATATTAGGAATTAAACAATTTCCTGCAAAGGATGAAGATGAACGGACAGATGAGTAGCTCTGCTTATCCCGTTTGGTTGTCTGGTGGTCTAAAGGTATAAAGTTTTTGGATGAGTCACAAATTTTGCTCCATAGTATTTGGTAAACAAGGTTAGAATCAAAGTCAGGATCAGTGTGGTGTAGATACAGGGATTTCAAAACGAGCATGCGTTCCTTCAAAAATATCTGAAAGTCATTTGAGTCATTCTTTTTTCTTTGCTAATCCAACTATGTCTTCTTCAAGCTAAGCAATTTTTCAGAGAGATAAAAATGTTAAAAATCTTCACAGATTTGACCAGATCAAAACCACAAGCAAACTGACTGTGTACAATCCCTACTGTACTGAGTTATGTTTTTGTAAGCAAAGTAAAGATAACCCCAACTTGTCTTAGTGAGTTTCTTGGGAAGTAAAGTTTTCTCCTTGAAGTGATCCCCTGGCTTTTAGAGAACAGGCCAGGTGCCCACAATCATGTCCACTAGAAAACGCTCCGGCAGAACAAGTGGACTTTGCCCCTTGAGTTCTATGACAGGGAAAGTAAACCACGGTTTTTGTCACAAATTAACTGTCACCACCGAAAGGTGAGAGGAGGTCCCCTTGACTTGGTCAAACTGCATTGTTATGAGAAATTCTGTGATCTCATCCCCAGCATATGACTGTTTTGAAACTTCTCTTCAAATATCAGATTGCTAATGTACAGCACAGGGAACTCTGCTCAATATTATATAACAACCTAAATGGGAAAAGAATCTGAAGAAGATACATGTATATATATAACTGAATCACTTTGCTGTACACCTGAAACTAACACAACATTGTTAATCAACTACACTCCCATATAAAATAAAAAGTTCAAAAAATAAAATAAAATAAAGCGAAGTGCAATAAAAAAAAAATATAGACAGGAGATAAGCCATTTGAAAACCCGTCCACCACCAGTAATTTTCACCTGGCGGATGTAATCCCCACTCACTCCACAGATACTTATGAGCAGAGACTACGGCTCAGACCCCGGCTGGATGGAATCCCGTCTGGCCTGGCGTGTGTCTTGATCATCACGCGCCAACGCAGCGACATCAGTTAACTCCTTCCAAAGCCCTCTCAGGACAAACAAAGCAGCCAACCTGACGGCGGCCGTGAGCCGTCACCCGGCGACGCCTCCCCTGCTAGCTCGGGAGGAACCCTCGGCCACGCAGGACTCGGGCCCTGCTCCTCACACGCCTGGGCCCACAACGCTCATTCCTGAGAACCACTTAGGGGAACGCAGGGAACAGCCCACTCAGCGTCTGGAGGTTTCCTGCATGCCCTGCAGAGAGCAGGGGAACGGTGCCGGGCGCCCCGGGATTCACCGCGCGCACGCTTGTTTCGCTGGGCCCACATCCACTCACTTGTGAATTCCCGAGGACGGAAACCTCCGGTGCTGCGCTGCAGCCTGGCCGCTTCCAGCTTTTTTGACTGTAACCAGTAATAAATGCTTTTTTTTTTTTTTTGGCCACTCCGCGCGGCTTGCAGGATCTTAGTTCCCCGACCAGAGTACAATGGAAGCGTGGAGTCCTAACCACTGGACCGTTAGGGAAGTCCCAATAGACACATTTTTAATCTCAACATACACACACACACACACCATGTTTACTTATTAATTTTAAAGCAAAAATTTCACAAAACAATACCCATTTTGAGACATGCATTCTCGATTTTCCTATGCTTTCATTTAAAAATTGCCACTTGAGAACCTTTACATTGATTTCCCAATAACTAGTGGTTCTAAAGAACACTCCTACGGACTCTACTTCTCAACCAATGAGAACGCTCTGTAGAGGCCTTAGGAGCCCCTAAGAAAAACTGACTTCTGCTACTGATGGGAAGGACAGCCGAGTTTACTGAGCGTTTCCTATATGCTGAACGTGGGGTCACGTGCCTTCACATCTGTTACAGGTTGTTAATGGCAAATCCTTCAGCCTCAGTTCTGACTGAGGCCTCTCTGGCTCTGGATAATAAAATCAACGCCAGGGATGCCGCACACCTGCAGAAAAGTGCTGACCCGCCAGGCCAGAGGCCAGAACAGGACACAGAAACCAGCTCTGTCTCCCCTGCCTGGATTACCCCTCCAGCTGAGGGAGGAGTAAGGCCTGAGGCCACTGAGGGGTGAGGGGTGAGGGGTGAGGGGTGCGGGGTGCGGGGTGACGGGTGAGGGGTGACGGGTGAGGGTGAGGGGTGACGGGTGAGGGGTGATGGGTGAGGGGTGAGGGGTGACGGGTGAGGGTGAGGGGTGAGGGGTGACGGGTGCGGGGTGACGGGTGAGGGGTGACGGGTGAGGGTGTGGGTGTCCTCAGACTCCGCCCTGGGGAGGGGAGGGCTGGAGAAAGTGCCCTGGAATCCAGGCTGCCGACCACTGGCCTAGCCTGGCCTGGGAGGGAAGGGAGCCTGCCTGAGTCACTAGGAAAGGAACCCCACTCGTGAAGGAGGCCCCCTGAGAAGGCGGCTGGGTGGAGGGGCCCAGAGGAGGGGGACCACCCCATCCAGCGGAAAGCGGGGAGGGGGGAGGGGAGCCCAAGGGGGCAGGCCACCCCCACCCCTACTCCCCCTGCAGGTGCCCAGGCAGGACGGCCTTGCTTGGGACAGGACAGTAAGAGACAGATCCTCAGTACCCTGGAGAGTAACGAGAGGAGAAAACCATCCAAAAGCTACTAGAAAGCTCTGGGGTCTTCTGGAATTTGGCCCAGAGCGGGGGAAGAACAGAACAGCAGAGCAAGGCCTGCCGATGGCGGGGGGATGGGGGGTGGAGAAGGTTACTGCATCCTCGCAGGACCGAACGCATCTCGGTGTCAACCCTTCGACGACCCCGTGACACGAGTGCTTTGCTACTTGCTTTTTACGGACAGGGACCCTGATCTTCAGGGAACGGTTCACTAACCTCTCGCCAAAGTTCCTCGCAGGGGACTGGGGGTCGGGAGTGTGGCCTGGGCAGCCTCACGGCACACCCCCTGCCCTTCTGGCCACCCAGGATGGGGTGGGTGAGAGGGGGCAGCAAGGCGGAGTTACATCACTGAGCCAGCATGTTGCGAAAGCACTGGTCCGTTCTGTATATTTATTTACCTGTAAATTATATGCCCATATTCCAGAACTAATATGTGCATTTAAAACAGCGCCCCCAGGATCAATTTTAGAAGAATAAGATGAAATACATTTTTTTTTTATCCACTGAGAACACACACTCGAACACAGACACATTTTGGAAGAGAAGCCCTCGACTGTGATAGCACTGTAACCTCTGTCCCCAGAGTCCAGGGATATAAGGGTTTACCGTCCTCTTCTGTTTGGGTTACGTTTGTGGGAAAGCTGATGACCGGGAGGTTTGAGGTGAAGGGCAAGGAAACTTCTTGGTGTAGAGACGACTTAGGTGGGCCTGGAGGAGACCCAAATTTTGGGCCAGTGACGGGAAGCAGAGGTGCCACTCAGAGGAGAGACTGAGAAATGGGGGCAGGGGGCGGGGAAGCTGCTGAGTGCGGACAACTTCCTTCCACTTGGCAATATTCCTAGGTCAGTTCCAACTGTTCTCCTCAACTCCTTGGGTACCGCGTACACTTACTCTTATTTTATTTGTGTATTTTTTTCAGCAACCCTGTTGGTGAAGAAATTTGTATCCTACAACAGGAGTGCGGTGACTTTGGGGGTCACAGAGTGACAGAGGCCTTTGCTCTGTGAGGTGACATGAGGTGTGGCAAGGAAGCTAAAAGCACCTCAACCCGCCGGCTACGCGGAGACCCCGATCTCTGCTGCAGCGCACGGCGCCCCCTTCCTTGAAATTGTCAACAAAACTGTATCATGTGCATGTGTGCATTTTCAGGGGAAAGGATCCACAGCTGTCATCAAATTTCTGAAGATTCCTTAATCCCAAAAGATAACATCACTGAACTAGGCGCTCATTTGATTAGTTCCTCCTTTAAAACAGATTGCATCTTGGGAGGGGGGAGGTGCTAGGAAGAGGCTTTATGTTATAAAAGCAACAACTATTTGGAGAAAAATGAAACAAAACAGCAGGGAAACATATAAAGCACCCCGATCCTACTGTCCAGAGGCATCTTTGTTGACAGTTTGGTGTCTAGGAGCTTAGAACAATCTTCAGAGGAATTATTTCAATCAGACAATCTACACTTAGCTTAAAACCTACAAGGGTCCCAAAGGGGAAATTGGAGTCTGATGTACGGTGGCGCTGGGAGAATCAAAAGGGGTCATTTTGAGAAAGGACTGTCCTAGAGAGGCACCCCTGGGTAGGACGTCCCGTGGGGTCTTGCAGGGGGGGGGTCACAGCGTGCAGGAGGAAGTGGAGGTTAGGTCGGCTGTAAAGACAGCTGCTCTGAGCCCTGGTGCTGGTGGGCGCCAGTGCTTGGGGTCGTTCCTGAGGCTTGGATGCCAGTAGTTGATGGAAATGACAGGTCTGGTGGTCGCAGGAACATGGAATAAAGACACAAGGTCTACATGATGACGATGAGAAAACGTTACTGCGCGGAGTTAGGAAAAGGAGTGGCGGGACAGTCATCTTTGTGATGGGAAGATTCAGTGACCTAAAGCTGTCCATTCTCCACAAGATCAATGTTTAATTTGAAATCAATATCTCAAAATCGCAATGGAATTCTCTTCTGAAATTGCCACATGTATGCAAAAGTTCATCTGAGAACAAACAGTAGAGAAGGAGGAATGCGTGTGTGCTGTTACATCTGTACTCACGGATGCAAACAGATTTTAAAGGTACAATAATCGAAACAGTGTGATACCGGCTCAAGTGTGGACAGAGAGGTCCAAGGAAGAGAAGAGAAACTCAGAAACATCCCCAAGCACGCATCCTTCAGGGAATGATAAATGTGCCATTTCAAATCAATGAGTATGGATTATTCAGTAAACTGCAGGAAAACACAAATGCCACTCCATACCTCACACTATATTACAACATAAATTCCAGATGGTCTAAACTCTTAAATTAATCCTTAAACTCTTAAATTAAAAAATTAAACTACAAAAATTTCAGTCTAGAGCTGTAATAGGATTTTGAGGTTCCCACATTCCTGGTCCTCACAAAACTGGAAAGAGCCAGGCCCACGGTTATTTTACAAAACCCCATTTTTGCCCTTAGCCAGGAGCACCGCCCCATCAATAATGAGATTTTTATATATCAGTTAAAGTCATCACTGAAATATCACTTAAATTTACTTATTTCAAAAATCGTGCTTCCTCAAGGACAGACAGGAGAAGGTAGCACATTCATTTTACGTAACAATTTAAAATGGTACAAGCGCTAAAACCCTCAAAAGGAGAATTAAAACCACCAGCTCTCAGTGCCAGTTGCCTCCTGATCTGCCTGCCTCACCACACCTGCATAATAACACCACTTGAATTTCAAAAAAAAAAGCACATGGGGCTGCCCTGGTGGCGCAGTGGTTAAGAGTCTGCCTGCCAATGCAGGGGACACCGGTTCGAGCCCTGGTCCGGAAGGATCCCACATGCCACGGAGCAACTAAGCCCGTGCGCCACAACTACTGAGCCTGTGCTCTAGAGCCCGCGAGCCACAACTACTGAGCCCACATGCCTAGAGCCCGTGCTCTGCAACAAGAGAAGGCACCGCAATGAGAAGCCCACACACCGCGAAGAAGAGCAGCCCCTGCTTGCCACAACTAGAGGAAAGCCCATGTGCAGCAGTGAAGACCCAACACAGCCAAAAATAAATAAATTAAAAAAAAAGAAAAAAGCACATGGGTCTTCACTTTATAATTATTTATTAAACTGAACATTACTCAAATGAAAGGTGGGAAGAAGGTCATTTCACCGCCTGTCTGCTGTTGAAAGTCACTGAGATTTGGAGGGATTGTTTGCTACTCAGCAAAACACAGTGAAAGCCAGCTCCTATGAAGGATGCCAGATTCATTACAGTTTAACAGTTTAACACAACTGAGCATGGTTTCAACAAACTTTTCTGGTTTTGTTTTTGCAAACCTCAAATCTCATTTACAATCCTTTCAAATCAACATTTAACCGAATGTACCTACACACACGAGTGTGTAAATGGGCTGATTTGGCCCTTTGATGCCTGCCCTTTGAAGCACGTGCTAACGTATATTGAAATTATCAAAAGCTTATTGCTTAGCTTACAGCAATAAAAAAAAGGTAGTTAACTACCAAGAAGCATCTCAATTTTTCATAAATGAAGAGAAACATTGTGAAAAAAGCCTCCTTGCTCACAAGCATTCTCAGCAATTCTGTTCAGACCCCAGCGTCCAGGAGACCGTTTTGTGATGGGGTCACTGCTCTATCCACAAGGTCCACCATGGTGGCCACTGGCCACAGGTGACTACTGAGCCCTTGAAATGTGGCTGGAGTGACAGAGGAACTGAATTTCTGGTTTAATTTAATTTAAATTTAAATAGCCGCACACGGTGAGTGCTTCTGTATTGAGTAGCGTAAGTTCAGACAGTGTCACCAAGTTTGAAACACCACCCTTCTGCTCTTGAAAAAACACTACATTTTAAGATAACCTCTCTGGCACTTCTGGAGAAACCGCAAATATTATCAATCACGACTGTAGGTGGTCTCTCTTGACCTCTCCCATTCTAGACGAACATACAGAGGATGATCTGAAACAGAAAATGAGCAACGAAAACCATTCTAGCAATTTAATCTTGGGATTCCTACCACACAGTATAATATCTGGCTCATAATGGGTTCTTAATAAATATTTGTGAAAAAAGGAACAAATCAGTTCACGAATGAATTGGCAGGCAACTTATTTCACTCCCTGACTGGGGGGGAAAAATCTTACAGCAGAGGATAAACATTTCTTTGAAATTGAGAGCCCTTATCTCTCATCATTTGACAAAGGGGTTTAATCGGACACACGTAATAGAGTTCGATGGATGGAAAGAAAGTCAGCTAGATTGACAGAGTGACAGGTAATTCGTTTGATATGTGGACATTGGGAAAAGATGTTCCAGGGAAAACACACAACCAGCTCAAACTGGCCCCATCCTGTTTCTAACAAGATACTGAGTCGTTTTCCAGAGACAACGGAACAAAACCGCAAGTCAGACAGAGGAGAAGATTCTGACCTCAAACAGCACCCGGAACCAAAGGTCCAGGGTAGGACTGGAATCTGCACCAGGGCCCTTTCAGAAGCAAAGCGTCCTGTCCAGGAAGACGGTGCTGAAGGCCTTTGACCACATCTCCCCATAAACAGCCAAGATCCAAAGTCCTGCGAGGAAACCAGCTGGTGTTCCCACGCCAACCCTCCTCCCTAACCAAGGCCTGACCAAACCCCAGATGGGGCCAGATCCTCCCTTCCTGACTCCCTGCTGGTTGGGCCCCCAATCAAGCGTTTTATTTGGTCAAAGCCGGTGCCCTGGAACTGGCTCCTGTTCATCTCCTGGGGGCCCTCCATCCATCTCGCTTTGGGACCCTATAAAAGGCTGCAGCCGAGACTCTCCTTGTCCTAACACCTACGTTGTTTTTTCCTGCTTCAGGAGAAGACAGTGCATTTTATGGAACAATTTTAAAATTATACACGTTAGTTTTTAAAACCCTCAAAATGAAAATAAAAACTGCCTGCAATATCACTGCCTGAGGGAATCGTGGTCAGGGTTTTGTGGTCTAGTCTATCCAGCCAGCCTTCTTTCTATTTTGCTGACCATACAGATGTGTGCATGTAATATTCTACAATACTCTAAAATTAAAATTGGATTGTACTTAATAGTATATTCAGTCTGTTTTTCAAATGTTCCAATACCGGTGCGCGTATTTCTAGGCCAGTCAGTATGCCCACACCATGCTATTCAATAGTTTTTATCGGCCTCACAGTATCCCAACGAGCAATCTAACCCCATCACTAAACGCTAATACTAATCGCATTGCCCCAAACGCTCATGTGGTTCACCCCGCTGGCTCCTAGTCTATGCCAGTTTGCCTGTGGCTTTCTGATGCAACTTCATCTATTCACACTAGTTTTAAAACGCTCCACAAATCTCCACGACTTATTAGAACTGACTCTACCCCCTCCCCCTTCCTTTCAGAACCCACAGGGCAAACACTTGATCTCAGTTTGGTCACCATCGTTCTTTGAGATGGTGGGACCTCAGTTCTGAGAGTGACATTGCTCATTGCAGGGCAGGATGCAGGACCTGGGGCACAGCTGCAGATCTCCCGGCCGGCAGGTGGGGTTTGGCAATTAGCAGGGAGACCGTTTCATCCCTGAAGCAAACAGGGGAACTTCTAGAAGACTCCTGCAGAATCTCCAAGTAGTTACTGCTCCCCAGAGTACGGGGAACCTCCGCACGAAGGAGGAGATGTCTAAACTCCCCACTATCGTTCAGGAACCACTGTTTTGTCTAACTCCGATCATCAGTAAGAGAAGTGAATTCCCACTGGATTAATTCGGTAATCCAGACACATCTGCAGAGGAGATAGGGGTCCAAGGACACACAGTTCGCTCCAGCCGAAGCACCAGCTTGGCACTCGAGGCAGGAGAGGACCGTGAATCACCGCATCTTCTGGACAGACAGCCAATTCCGCCGTCCTGCACATCCCCACGCCGGCACTGAAAGCACACAGTACCCCCGACCCCGCTTAAAACGGAGCCCCCGCCGGCTAGCCGACTGATTCACTAGGCTGCTAACGAATTCCAGGCTAACAGCTTAAATTAAAAGTTAATGAAACACAGCCAGTACCCCATTATGCTTCACTTGTAACAACCTTTCTTAAAAAAAAAAAACTGCGAGGGACAAAAGAGCTGGGCGTTCGTTAGAAGCAACAGGCTGGCACTTCATCCCGGGTTGGCCCATGCCCCTAGCCGGCAGCGTCCCTCAGCCGCCCCCTGCCACGTCCTGGAAACTGCTCCTCTGAGGCGGGAAGGTGCCTGCACGGCGCTGTGACCAGACGGACCACGTGGCAGCAACGCTCGTGGCTCGGCAGGTCTGCTCTGGACCGCAGCGTCTGACCGCACGGCCCTCTGTGCCCCGACAACTCCACAGCCCTCCTGCATTTACCGGGAAGGGGGAGGGCACCCCTGGTCCTCTCTCCCCTGCAAATTCACACCGATCAGTGGACGTGTGAGTGAGTCGAGACCCAGCGCCCTGGTTTCCTCCCGCCTAGTTCCCTGTCTCGGCACTCAGTGTCACCTCTGTGCTGGCGGGTCCCGAGTCTCTGTCTCCAGCCCCCTCCTCAGGCAGCCGCGGCCTCCAGACTCCTCCACAGGTGTTCCCACCAGGGCTTCCAACAACAGCTGCGACATCCTTGCTTACTTCAGCCCATGAGACAGCTCTCCTGCTGGCTTTCTTCCACGTCAGGGCCCCAGAGGCTGGAGCCTGCGAGCTGCCTCCCTTATTCATCTCCCCCCTTAGGGCCAGGGACCATCCCAAGGCCTAGGGCAGGAGTTTCCCACTGTCCTAAAAGCAGTGGACACAGCAGGTTCTTGGCTCTGTAACTATGTGGCCAAAGTGTTTTTGGAAAATTACTCTGCCCTCCATCAAACTCCATCTTCACCGCAATTTATTAAGTAATCGTTTCCTCTACCACCAGCATTTAGTTATTTGACAAATACTTGGACACCTCCCAGGTGCTAGGAACAGCGGCAGGTGTTTCAGCAACATTACCCTTTTCTGTCCTCACAACAGCCCTGTAAGGAGCCCATGGTCAGTGTCCCATCAAGGGATGAAGGCTCCGAGGTGCAGCCAGCACGACCCCCTCTCGGGCTGCTTGGTTACCCAGCCTCACTTCTAACACCCGTCATTTTTTCTGGCCGTGTCACCTGTTCACGCTCCTCCCATCGCGCCCCCTTGTCCCGCTTGCTGCCCCCAGGCTTACTCAGGACTCCCTGCTCCCCTCACGCTCTGCAGGATGCTTGTCACTTGACTGGCTCGTTGCCCCAACTAGACTGTGAGCTCCTAGACGTCAGGGGTCACCAAGATACTCGTCGATCTTTCTCTAGTGCTGAGTAAAAATACAGCTGGTACTCAGGAACTACTATTTAATGAAAGCACAATGATACCTATTGCTATGAGCCAAGAAAAAAGAAGAAAATTACCTAGAGGCACCTTTTGCTTTTTTATAGCTATCCTGAGTACGTAGTTTTCTCTGTTCACTGGGAACAGCATACCACATCTATCTGTGGGTAGAAATCCT
This sequence comes from Balaenoptera physalus, assembly GCF_965194825.1. Classification (NCBI taxonomy): domain Eukaryota; kingdom Metazoa; phylum Chordata; class Mammalia; order Artiodactyla; family Balaenopteridae; genus Balaenoptera; species Balaenoptera physalus. Next base: position 121,610,180 of record NC_138886.1, read on the forward strand.
GTTTTCTGGTTCCTCAGACGAGGGGTAGTGGTCCACATCCCCCCTGCCGCTGGCTTTCGTAGAGGAAGTTTCGCTGGCACGCCACGCCCGCTTATGTATGTCCTGCCTGGGGCTGTACCCTCACTCCCAGGGAAAGCTGAGGGTTTGTCACAGAGCCCACGTGACGCGCGAACACCAAAGGATTTACTCTCTGGCCCTTTATGAGCAAAGTTGCTGACCCTTGTCACAGACAAAGAGCAACAAGCGTCTGAACAGGAAACACTTCTGCTCACTGTTTTCATGCTTAATTTCAATTTCCTTTTCTCTATTAATTTTCTTGACACTATTTGTGTACTTTTAAGATTAACCATCTACCTATGCTTTGGGATCAGAGCCCAAGTACACACAATTTACTCTACATCCCAACACAGGTGCAAGGGTACCCGGGAAGAGTGGACACAGGTGGTCAGCACTGGAAACTTTCTCTCCTTTTCGGAAAGCTTCTCCTGCACCCCGGTCTCCCACTGTAATCCACATCTCTGAACGATTCACAGAGTCGTGCAAAACCTTAAGTCCCAGTGACCGGTAGCGCTCTGGCAGAGCGTGCTTGTTGTTACCTAGATTTTCCTCGTCGAGGGAGGTGAGAAGAGGCTTGGTGATGAAAGCAGGTCATCCCCAAGCATTGGTTTCCGCAGGTGCAGACAGCGCTTAGCTCCAGTGGCTGCTCTAAGGCAATGACAGGACAGCGGGCCTTCTCATCACTCACGATCCATCATGCAAAGCCGTCAGGTGATGAGTTAAGATCACACACTTTCAGCGTGGAGGTGGGGTGACGTCCAGGTGATGAGTTAAGATCACACACTCTCAGCGTGGAGGTGGGGTGACGTCCAGGTGATGACTTAAGATCACACACTTTCAGCGTGGAGGTGGGGTGACGTCCAGGTGATGACTTAAGATCACACACTCTCAGCGTGGAGGTGGGGTGACGTCCAGGTGATGACTTAAGATCACACACTCTCAGCGTGGAGGTGGGGTGACGTCCAGGTGATGACTTAAGATCACACACTTTCAGCGTGGAGGTGGGGTGACGTCCAGGTGATGACTTAAGATCACACACTCTCAGCGTGGAGGTGGGGTGACGTCCAGGTGATGACTTAAGATCACACACGCTCAGCGTGGAGGTGGGGTGACGTCCAGCTCTCACTTGAACTTGTCTGGGTCCAGCCTCATTCTTGGCTTCTGGGAACCACAAGTGTCCGTCCTGGCCCTCACTTCTGATTCTGCTGCCCGGAACCTGCTTGGCTCCCGGCCCTCCCAGGACGTGACCCCAACAGCCCTCGGGAGCTCTGACTCTGACACCGGGGGAGGGTCTCCGCCGTCTGCCGACAGCCGGCTCGGCTCCCTCTGAGCTCCAGCAGCACGTGCCCCGGGCTCCCTGTCATCGCTTCCCCGGGCCCGCCGTGCTGGGCATCTGCGCCCCCGGCTCTGGGGTCCTCCTGCCCAGGGCGGCAGCCACAACGAGACCTGTACGCGTCTCTGCTGGAGCCCGGGTGTCTCTCCACCCGCCCCGTCTCTGCCCCACTGCATCGATCTGCTCCCAGGAGATCGGACACAACTACGGGGTGGAGGAGAGTTCAAACGCTCACTCACCTTCTCGAATCTTGCACTGCTCCATGAGCACAAGCTGGGTGCATGGTGAGCCACCGCCCAGAACCTTCTAATTTTTATTCCACGCTGGCGTTAGGAAAGGCCCGGGGACCAGCGGCCTCACCTCTTGGAACCCACATCCAACAACTTGGTCATCACGAACGCTAAAAACAAGCCAGCAAAGTATCGGTGGCTCTTTCTTCTGGGTAAGTTTCATTATGCTGACACTGAAATTTTTGAATGTTTTCAAACGCACACTCTTGTCAACGGCTCTCTTTGAAGCAACATACATGCACGTATGCGCACCCGTGTGCACACGTGCGTGTGTGCGGAGCACAGGTGTCGTCTTTGGCACTGGCCTGGGGACGATCCTCACGGCTGACCACCCGGGGTGTCCACGGCCAGTCCTCTCATAGCAACTCATCACAGAGGGGAAAAGGACCACACGTGTGAGGGAAATCCCAGAACAATAAAGCCGAAGATGGTATTACAGTAATATAAACCTTCACAGAAAGAGAAAGATATTTACCTCCTCGCTAGTATTCCATAAGGTAAGGGAAGAGTGGGAAAGCTGGGTTAAGGTCTTCAGAGGGCAAGCCAGTGCCAGCCAGGACCGCGGCTTCGAGTCAGCGCCCACCCGCGGTGCCTGGGGACACGGTCGGCAGGAGATGGTCCTGCTCTGTGCAGGATGGGGAGGGGACACCTCGACTGGCAGACGCACAAAACCACGCTCAGAATTCACAGGACATTAGAAGTGAGGAGAAGGAGACAGGGCAGAATTCATGCCAAATTAAAGAAGGAACTGGAAGGGAAAGTGATAAAGGTAGGAAAGAGGAAACGGAACTACTCAGTCAAGTCACGATACTGACAATATTACGGGAAGTATTTGGAGTCTGGTACTTGACTAAGGACGTTCCCATAATTGGAGGCTCTGATAAGTGGGTACGAAACAGAATATATGACACAGCAGCAGGAGTTTCACCGTGTGGTGCATTAAACTCCAAAGGAACCACAGACTCTCATAATACGTGTTCATGGTTATCCCAGAATCCGTAAGGTTATGAAAGGGGTGTGTGGGTATCAGACACTGAAATTGAGTGTGTACTTCTAAACTGTAAAACTAGGCAATATTCCACCATCGAGATGAAAGAATGTTTTCTTCCCAACGTTCTTTATATTGGAGAGTTTCAAATGAACAGTTCCTCAAGAAGAAGAGTGATTTCAGGTTTGTAACGCAGTATACAAAAACTGAAAAACAAAATGGCAATAGGGTTCTTTTATTTCCATATAGAAAGAAGACCAACAATGCTCTTTTAACCCAAAGGGTAATTTGGGGTAAGGGCTACACTGCAGTAAATGTACGACTCCTTATGGATCAACTAAAATGGGACCATCAGCAGCAGGTAATTTAGGAAGAGGAGATACGGTCTGACGTCGGGTGCTTAACGCTTTTAGATCAATGAAACCCTTGTAGGACCCCCATTTTTCTTGCTGAATCATATCATGATCTCATAAGTGTTGGTAACATTAAAAATTCAGTATCAATATATTCTTAGCCAGTGTTAAGAGCCAGTCTGCCTGGGTCCAGTGCCGGCTCCTGCCTTTGACAACTCAGACACGCTGTTCAGTCTCTCTGGGCGCAGTTTTCTCATCTGTAAAATGAAAATAATAGCGGCATCTTCCTTCCAGTGAGCGAGGAACAAATGAGCTGATACTTCTGAGATATTTAGGACGGTGTCAGCACTATGAAAAGGTTTACGGTGTAAACTTCGATTGAGTATCTACTGCCCTGAAAGGATTCAACAACAGCTCAATCACATTTATGACCAAGTGTGCAAAGATAAAAGCTTAAGCCTCTAGACTGATTCTTTACATTTATATTCGAGTCCCATAATGGGCCAAGCACATTGGATGCAGTGATTACGCAAGGCACTTCATCTATCTACCCTAAACATAGCATACTGACAACTGGATCACTTCTGTAGAGATTAGGACGTCCTTTCGGAGATGGCTGGGTGATGATTACATCTGCTAAAAGCTCCAGCCTCCCATGGTCTCCCAGGGCTCAGACTCTGTGAGTTACAAACAAGAGATCTTACTTTTCTGGAGAAAAAACACAGAAGAGATCGGAGGAAGGACGAGGTCTCTGGACTGGCGTCTCGCGCCCTCCCCCAGGCACCCCAAGTTCATCCACGAGGGAGAAAAGAGGACACGGAAGGATGGTCTGAGGTTGGGTGAGCCTGGGGCCCCCTCTGGGTTCTTCGAGCTGACTGTAAATAGGCTGAGATTACTGTAAGCCTTCAGCAGAGGTATCTCCTTTCCCCCAAGCCAGCTGGCTCCCTGAGTTTAGTGCAGGATGGAGATTCCAGGAGCGGCCGGGGCCCCCAGAAGTAAGTGCTAGTTAGACCGTGCTGAGTGAGAAGGTGACGAGCAACCCAGGCGTGCAGAGGGCACTGTGAGCACCACTGAGACCTGTTCTCCCAGGAGGAAATCACTGCCAAACTGGGGCGGCGGGCGGGGCTTGGGGAGAGAAAGGAAAGTCTGTTCTTGGATTAACAGCTGAACTGTCTAGTCTCGGTTTTCTCATCTGTGAGCTGGGTGGGTCTCCAGGGGCTGACTGTCTCCAAGCCCCTGCCACCACTGGTATTATCTGAGTCGAACACACAAAGCCCTGGAAACCACTGGGTTTCTCTCCTTCCTGACCCCTCCAACTTCTGCTGTCACGAAGGTGTCCTGTCTTCACTCACCCCTTCAGACTGAAAATCTACCAGCCTGGAGGCCACGTCTGCTAGTCTGAGTCTCAGGGATGTGAAATACACTGCTTTTTGTTGATGTGCTAATGAAGATGGCCAGAGGGCAGCCCTCCAACTCAAGGTGGCATCTGTACATTTTCCTAAACCCTGTCTTCCCCGTCACGTTTATCTTGGGGCAGAGACTCTGTCTCGGGCCCAGGCAGCAGGAGGGCTTCTGTCAAGGCTGGCCTAGGGAGCAATAAAAGGGACAGAGCAGTATTACAATGCTCCCCAAACACATGGCGGCTGTGCCTTCAGCTCCTCCTCTGTATCTGTCTTCCCCAGGCTGCACTGAGTCTTACTGAGCCGTCTTAGTGTCATATTAACACTACTCGGAAAGTTGAAAAGCTCCTTGGCCTGTCTCCTCTCTCTCCCACTATTTTCCTGATAAACCTCCATCAGGACCAATCTCTATGTGAGATGATAGATGTGTGTGTGTGTGTGTGTGTGTGTGTGTGTGTGTGTGTGTGTGTGTGTGTGTGTGTGTGTGTGTGTGTGTGTGTGTGTGTGTGTGTGTGTGTGTGTGTGTGTGTGTGTGTGTCCCCCTCCTTGATTTTTCAATGATCCTCGGCCAAAGTCACATGAATATTTAAAATGGAGGAAAAAACTGTTACTTCTCGTCATCAAGTAAGCTGTGGCTAGCTTAACTGGAATTTAGTGCACAGAGATTAAATCTAACAGATTGGGAGTCCAAATTATCAGTGTACTAGGAATATTTAAAATGTAAAGAAACTAAGCAAAATTTTAGCAAATCAAATCCAACTGTGTACATAAAGGATAAAACATCATGATGAAGTAGGGTCATTTAACACTTGAAAATCAATCAACATAATTCACCATATTTTAGAAAACTATATGATCATCTCAACAGAGGCAGAAAAAGGCATCTTACAAAATCTAACATTCTGATAAAAATTCACAGTAAACTAGAAATAGGACAGAACTTCCTCAACCTGATACAGAGTATCTATGAAAAACCACAGCTAACATCATACTTAATTATGAAAGACAATGCTTTCTCCTTAAGATCAGGAACAAGCCAGGGATATCTGCTCTCACCACTTCTATTCAATGTCTTACTGAAAGCTTGGCCACTGCAATACGGCAGGAAAAAGAAATAACAGGCATCTAGTTTGGAAAGGAGAAGTAAAACTATCCATTTGCAAATAACACTATAGCCTATGTAGAAAATCTGATGGAATTTATTTTAAAAAAGCTACTAGAATTAAGAAGCAGGTTTAGCAAGGTTGCATATTATAGGATCAATATACAAAAATCGATTGTGTTTCTATATACCAGGAATGAACAATCAGAAACTGAAATTAAAATACTCATTTATGATAGCATAGAAATACAAATCACTTAGGAATAAACCTAACAAAAGATGTGCAAGATCTGTACACTAACAACTACACACATAGCTCAGAGAAATTAAAGAAGACCTAGTAAATGGAGAGGCCTACTTTGCTCATGAGTCAGAAGACTCAATGTTTGAAAGATGTTGATTCTCCTCAAATTGATCTATAGATGCAACACAATCTCAATTCAAACCCCAGCAGGCTTCTTGATAGAAACTGACAAGCTCATTCTAAAATTCATATCGAAATGCAAAGGACCTAGAATAGCCAAAACAGCTGTGAAAAAGAACAAAGGTGAAGGACGGATGTGATCTGTTGCAGGATGTGCTCTAAAGTGTCAGCAGTTGAAACAGTGTAGGATTGGCAAAAAGACAGACAGACTAATGGGACAGAAGAGAGTCCAGAAACAGACCCACACATCTATGGACAACCAACTTTTGACAGTTACAAAGGCAATGTAGCAGAGAAAGATAACCTTTTCAACAAATGGTGCTGGATATCCATATGAAGGAGAAGGAGAAGGAGGAAAAGAAGGAGAAGAAGGAGAAGGAGGAGGAGGAGGAGGAGGAGGAGAAGAAGAGGGGGAGGGGAAGGGGAAGGGGAAGAACTTCAATTTATACCTCACACCATACACAAAAATTAACTCAAAATAGATTGTAGGTCTAAACCCATAACATAAAACTATAATCTGTATGCCTGGAAGAAAACATAGGAGAAAATCTTTGTGAGCAGATTAGGCAAGATTTTCTTAGATATAACATCAAAAGTGTGATCCATAAAAGAAACTGATAGATCTGACTTCATCAAACTTAAAACTTCAGCTATCATTGTTGGGAGAATTAAAAGATAATCCAACACAAGGAGAAAAAATGCTCAAAGCACATATCTGATAAAAGACTTGTATCTAGGATATATAAATAATAAGAAACTCAATAATAAGAAAAGAATGAGAAAGCAAACAATCCAGTTAAAAATAGGCAAAAAGATTTAAACAGACACTTTACTAAGAAAGATATACAGGTGGCAAATACATGCATGAAAAGATGCACTAATCATTAGTCATTAGGGAAATGCCAATTAAAATCACAAACACCACTACATACCTATTAAAATGGTTAAAATTAAGAAAAATTGATGATACCAAATACTGGCAAGGATGTGGAAGAGCTGGAACTCTCACACACCGATTGCGGGAATGTAAAATGATATACCATTTTGGAAAACAATTTGGTAGTTTTTTAAAAAGTTAAAAAACATTCACCTGTTATACAACTTAGCTGTTCCACTCCTAGGTTTTTATCCAAGACAACACCATAAGTCCATCTGAAGACTTGTACACAGCAGCTTTGTTTTAATAATAAAAAATTGGAAACAATTTAAACATCTATCAACTGCATGCGTACACAAATTGTGATATACACATATATCACATGTAGAGACGTATCACATATATTATATATGTGTGTGTGTGCAGAGATATATTCCATTACATCTATATTCCATGATATATACATGGAATCCAATTCATCAATAAAAAGAAATTAACTATTATACATGCAATATGGATGAAGTTTAAAATAATTATGCTGAGTGAAAGAAAGCAGACAAAAGAAGAGTACATATAGTATTATTGCATTTATATAAAACTCTAGAAAATGGAGGTGAATGTGTAGTGACAGAAAGCAGACCAGTGGTTTTCTGGGAGGAGTGGGGGGCCGGAGGAGGGGTTCTCCAGGGGTGGGAAGACACTTTTCAGAATGGTGGGTGTAGCTGCTACCTTGATTGTGGTGATGATTCCAAGGGTAAATACACATGTCAAAACTTATCTAATGGTACCCACTAGACATGTGCTATATTTATTGTTTGTCAATTAAATCTAAAAAATGTTAAAAATTATCTGAAATGAAAACAATCCACCAGGATGTGAATACTATAAGTTAGAGCAATGTGATCACTTTTCAGGGTGGCAGGGAAGTGGGGTGAGCACATGGCAAGAGCTTTCTTGACCTGAGGGGTGATACCAGGGCACTTGTGTTATAGGCATTCATAGTCTGTGAATTCAGTGTATATTCAAAGTAGACAATGACTATTTTTTATAATTATTAAGCCCTATATTTGTTTTGCGTGGTTTTCTGTATCTGTGTTTTATTTAACAATAAAAAGACTTTTTAATCCTAAAAAAAAAAAAAAAACCCAGCAAGTTAAGAAAATAGTGGCTTGAGAGGAAGAGACGCATAAAACGTTGACCAAGCTGATGATAGGCACATTTCCAGCTTTTATTCCCAAGGCTGCACAGGACTGAGGAAAAGGAAACAGAAATGATGTGTGGTCCAATTGAAAGGGAGTTAAATAGACGTGTTCCAGGGCTGAGCATTTAATGACCATTTCCTCAGTGTGAGGGGAGCTCAGTAAATGCTATCTGAAGCGGGTGTGTCCCTGTGACCTCTCCGACCTGAGTGGGGACAGGCAGCGGGTGGGGTCTGCAGGGACCTTAGCAGGGCCGAAGGGCGAGGGCAAAGAGAAATGCAAATCAAAACTACAGTGAGGTACCACCTCACACCGGTAAGGATGCCCATCATTAAAATGTCTACAAATAACAAATGCTGGAGAGGGTGTGGAGAAAAGGGAACCCTCCTACACTGTTGTGGGAACGTAAATTGGTGTAGCCACTATGGAGAACAGTATGGAGGTTCCTCAGAAAACTAAAAATAGAGCTACTATATGATCCAGCAATCCCACTCCTGGGCATATACCTGGAAAAGACGAAAGCTCTAATTTTAAAAGATACATGCACCCCGATGTTCATGGCAGCACTGTTTACAATAGCCAAGACATGGAAGCAACCTGAATGTCCATCGACAGATGAATGGATAAAGAAGATGTGGTCCATATACACAGTGGAATATTACTCAGCCATAAAAAAGAACAAAATAATGCCATTTGCAGCAACATGGGTGGACCTAGAGATTATCCTACTAAGTGAAGTAAGTCAGACAAAGACAAATATATGACATCACTTATATGTGGAATCTAAAAAATGATACAAACGAACTTATTTACAAAACAGAAACAGACTCACGGACATAGAAAACAAACTTACGGTTACCAAAGGGGAAAGGTGGTGGTGGGGAGGGATAAACTGGGAATTTGGGAAGAACCTATACACATTACTATATATAAAACAGATATGCAGCTCAATATTAAAAAAACAAACAACCCAATCCAAAAATGGGCAGAAGACCTAAATAGACGTTTCTCCAAAGAAGACATACAGATGGCCAAGAAGCACATGAAAAGCTGCTCGACATCACTAGTTATTAGAGAAATGCAAATCAAAACTACAATGAGGTATCACCTCACACCACTTAGAATGGGCATCATCAGAAAATCTGCAAACAACAAATGCTGGAGAGGGTGTGGAGAAAAGGGAACTCTCTTGCACTGTTGGTGGGAATGTAAATTGATACAGACACTATGGAGAACAGTATGGAGGTTCCTTAAAAAACTAAAAATAGAATTACCATATGACCCAGCAATCCCACTATTGGGCATATACCCAGAGGAAACCATAATTCAAAAAGACACATGCACCCCAATGTTCACAGCAGCACTATTTACAATAGCCAGGTCATGGAAGCAACCTAAATGCCCACCGACAGACGAATGGATAAAGAAGATGTGGTACATATATATAATGGAATATTACTCAGCCATAAAAAGGAACGAAATTGGGTCATTTGTAGAGAGGTGGATGCATCTAGAGACTGTCATACAGAGTGAAGTAAGTCAGAAAGAGAAAAACAAATATCGTATACTAACGCATATATGCGGAACCTAGAAAAATGGTACAGATGAACTGGTTTGCAGAGCAGAAATTGAGACAAAGAAGTAGAGAACAAACGTTACGGACACCAAGGGGGGAAAGCAGCGGGGGGTGGTGGTGGTGGTGTGATGAATTGGGAGATTGGGATTGACATGTATACACTGATGTGTATAAAATGGATGACTAATAAGAAAATAAACAAACATTAAAAAAACAAAAAACCACAAACAAACAAAACTAAAACAGATAAACACTAAGGACCTACTGTATAGCACAGGGAGCTCTACCCAATATCTTGTAATAACCTATATGGGAAAATAATCTGAAAAAGAATATATATGTGTGTATACAGACACACATATATAACTGAATCACTTTGCTGTACACCAGAAACTAACACAACATTGTAAATCAACTATACTTCAAAAAAAAAAAAAAATCTAAAAAAAAGGGGGGAGCAGGAACCCCGCACTGGTGGTGTGTGACCAGCTGGGGTCACAGTCTGATTCCTCCCCCAGGAAGAGCCCTTGTCTGCCATCTGCCTCTTTCCTCATTCTTCACGCAGTGACCCCATATGAAATTTTGTGAGAATTAAGTGAGAAACGTCTATCCAGCACTAAGAGATGATGTCTGACATGCAGAAAGCAGGTGACTAGTATCATAACTGAATTTTAAACTCACAAACTTCACATTTTTGTAGCTAAATCAAGGAACGTGGTTTAAAAAGACCTCACCGCATCCCAGCCTATTTCTAGGGCCGTGAGAGGAACCTGCCAGAAGCTCCTGCCAGGAAATCCATTTAGAGCGTATTTCCACTGCGGCTGCTCCAGACACAAGGACTTTGGCACACAGGGAGGCCTGGGCTGAAGTTCACGGCGCAGTTACACCCCTCACGCAGCAACTTCTGGGATTCAATCCTAAATATGGGTCTGAAGTTCAGGCAAAGAGAGGGTAGTATCTTTAAGTTCTAATTTTGCCTGTAAAATCTGCCATAATATTGAGGGTCATGCTCTGAATATTAGGTTTGAAAAGCTCTACAGTAGGAGGTACTAACAAATATTTGTTTTTACTGTATTTTGCATACTTACGTCTAGGGATTCACGAGAACACATGTCAAAGTAATGTGTTAACCATGTCTTCCAATGGAGTAAGACAGGTACTTCTGAGGTGAGAATGCTGAGGATTAGCTATTTGCATTTGGTTTCAGAGGCTGTTTTGGTTCTTAGGAACTTGTTCACTGGTCCCTGAAGCTCTGGCTTTATCTAAGTGTAGAGAAAATGGGGCTTCAGGAGAACTCTGGAGATGTTCATGGAAAGTCATGGAGAATCACTTGACTGAGGGCTGTTTTGGGGAAGAGCAGAAAGGCCTGCTTCAGTGGAAAGAGAAAAGCACGGAAAAGACTCAGCGCTCCGTGAAAACCAGAGCCTCTTCCCCCTCCAGGAAGGCAGAAGCGAAGGTGAGTCCTCTGCTTTGCTGGGATCGGCTCGGAGGGTCCACCTGCCGAACAAGCGGGCCGCGCCGGAGAGCTCTGGGCCTGCGGCTCCCTGACCGCTGGTCGCCAACCTCCCGTGGCCCAGTACCGCGCTCAGACCTGGGGAGGGCCCCGCCCCCGCCCCCGCCCCCGCCCAAAGACACACAGACGTCTCTGTCCTGAACATCCGAACAAGGACCAAATCCCCGAACTAAGAAGCTTGTGGGCAATCAGGTTGGAAAGTTCCCAGCAAGGGCCTGACTCTGCACACCGGGTTCGGGAGTCCAGGCCGCTAGTGACGGGGCAGGGGCGCCGGGGGGTGGAACCACGGTGACCGGTTCTCCCTCCACCCTTTTCTCTGACCCTGCGCCTCCCACAGACCCTGGAGGAGCAGCAGCAGGCGGGAGCGGGGGGGGGGGCGCTGCCTGCCCCGTGAGAGCCCCGCACGCGGAAGGAGGTGTGCGCGGCCGCGACTGCGAGACGACAGGTGTGGACGGCGGGGTGCACGTTCTCCATCTGGGAAAAGTAAAGGCCGCGGGATTTCCCACCAGGCTGTGCACGGAGAACATCACCCACTCAACGGAAACGCACGTCTCCTCCCCTGAGCCCTGTGGCTCCCGCAGTGCCCTCGGCCTCTTCCGGCCTCCTGCTCCCCTGGAGATCTGTCACCTGGGGGGGGGGGCCCAGCGCCACGTCGGGCCACGCATGGCAGACGTGAAGGGCTTCCTTCTGTCCCCGGGCCCCGCAGCGTCTGGAGCGGAGGCCGCGAGAGGCTCAGGCCCGGAGCAGGCAGGGTGTGCGGAGGGGCCCAGCGGCCTGCCGCCCGGGCCCAGGGCCTCCCCAGCCTCCATGCTCAGCCTTCATCTAGGGGCTCTGCCCTCTCCCAGAGCTCACACGGACAAAGCAAATCATCCAGTGTCGCTGTGAAGACAGCTTGAACCAAAGTCTCTGGACGGTGCTCGCTCGCAGGCAGACGTGCACATCCACATGCTTCCAAGACTGAGAGAGCTTGAAAATCCGATTTATACGAGCAAGGAGAACAGCTTGTCTTTAATGACGGACTGGGGTAAAATAGATGTTCTTTACTGTAAAAGTCACCAACAGACACACACAACACACGCCATTCAAATTAGCTGCCTTGGCCGCACTTATTTTTATATTAATGTAGTCTGTGCGCTCCAAAAATAAATCGTGTCTGTTACACATTCTTAAGGAAAACAATTTTAATAAACAGAACGTATGCCTGTGAATCATGAACAGACAAGCGTATAAACGTTTGTAAGAAACTTTGCTCAAACCCATTGCCTTGAGTCTATTAAAGACTCTTCCTTCTACTGTTAACCTTGACCTTTATTCCAACAGCCCACCTGTCCCATCTTAGAGCAAAGCGTTCCAGGTACACGGTGATTAATCTGAGCATCAGAGATCAGCCACTGCCAGTAGAGCGGCTGACTTAGCTCTTCCTTTTTTGACCAGGATTTCAGATGCTACAGTTTGGCCAACTAGACTTTGCCCGTTGATGTTTGGCTCCCGGGGTGGGAATCCCCCTCGGTTAGCACAGCCAGCTCTGTACTCTCACACGTTGTAAACGATCTGTGTCCAAGAGCAGCAAAAATACAGCGAAGGGAATGGTGAGTTCTGATGGAAGGGGGATGGGAGAGGAAGTCAGGCAGGCTTCACGGAGGAGGTAATGTTTAAGGTGTGTATTGAAGGGTGAATAGGAGTTTTTAGGGAATAGGATGGGTAACAGCTGGGCAGTGGTCAGAGACAAGGCTGGAAAGCTTGGCCGTTGTAGGATGAAAACCAGCCTTCGACTGAGGTCTGCTGTGGGTACAAGGATGTTCGGAAGCGAAGTGACATCAGATACAGGGAGTGTCGTCAACATCAGCATGAAGGAGGACCATACATGTTGACATTTTTGTAAAAACTATTTTGTGTGAAGTGACATAAGAAAAGTTAACTGCTCTCTCTGGGTACTGCTACTCTGGAAGCTATTTTTTTAGTTTTTTACATTACCAGGAGTATACATTATCTGTATTATGAAAGGGAAAAGTCATTAAACGTGCATGTATGGAACAGGGGAGAAGTAAGTGAAGAGTAGTTGGCATAGATGGAACCCAGTGGCATCAGCTGACCACGAAAACGGTCTGTGGCCTGTGCCACAGGGTAGCCGTGGCGGCTGAGACACTCACCTAAAGGAAGCACAGGGTCCAGATGACAGGCCCAACTCCTCTCATGTTCCCAAGGGTCCCACCCAGTTCTGGGGACCACAATTTAAAGAGCTGAAGCTGCTTGTCCGGAAAGGGACTAAGTCATAAAAGGAAGATTTGTGATGGCTTGAGACGTTTACCCTGAAGAAGGGACAGCTCATGGGGTTCACGGCCATGTTCAAATACTTGATGCGCTGCCATGGCAAGAGATAAGCCTCGTCCTCTATCAGAACTGACACTGAAGCTGGAACTTAGAGGGAGGACGATTTTGGCTGGACACGAGAAAAACAATGGTAAATCACAATGTTACGGTGAGGGGAGACTGAGGTCATATCCAACAGCCTCACTGAGGACAAAAGGGACTCATTTTGAGGCCCAGTGACTTGTCCCCAAGACCCTTCAGCTGGTCAGTAGGAGAACAAAGGCCAAACCGATTCCCAGGCCGCCAAGGGCAACACTCTTCTCCCCCTCACCCCGCCATGCGGCCTGCTAGCCCCTGCAGACACCCAAGAAACGGCTTGGCTTTCCCAGGAAGTGGCTCCCGGACTCCAGGTGAGTCCAAGCACAGGCTGGACAGCCACTTGCCGAGACAGCCCCCAGGTTATGTCTGTGATGGCGGAATGGATCTTCTCTAAGAGAGCTTTCAAGTCTAGCTGCTACTGTGTGAATTTTGGAAATAACCTGACGATTAAGGTTGCGTTTAATAGAGCTCTCATATTCATTAAAGAGCGGTCTAGTTGATTTACAATGTTGTGTGAGTTTCTGCTGTACAGCAAACTGACTCAGTTATACACATACATACATCCTTTTTCATATTCTTTTCCATTATGGTTTATCACAGGATACTGAATAGAGTTCCCTGTGCTCTACAGTAGGACCTTGTTGTTTATCCATCCTATGTATAATAGTTTGCATCTGCTTTTCCCAAACTCCCACTCCTTCCCTCTCCCTCTCCCACCCCCCTCCCCCTTGGCAGTCACCAGTCTGTTCTCTATGTCCCTGATTCTATTTCCGTTTCATAGATAGGTTCATTTGTGTCATATTTTAGATTCCCCATAAGTCATATCATATTTGTAATTCAAATATACTTCAATAAAACACAAATTAAAAAATAAAAAGGGAAGTCTAGGAACTTAGGAATAGTGGTTGGCATACAAAGAAGGTGGAGGAAAGGTCTTAGCAGTGGCCGGTTTCTTACCAGGACCCAACACGGTTAGGTTATCGTCAGTAGGATTATGTTGGTACTGCGCCCCCACGCCTCACATTTGCTGAGAGCCAGGGGCGTGTTGAGTGAGGAGCAAACTGCCTTTCTGCTTTGCTCCCCACCCTGCCAACTAGAAGGCATGATATCCCTACGGAAAGGGATGGAGTGCAGATGGGTGTGCCCCGAGTGACGGCAGAGGGCCACCTGGAAATCGCAGGGCAGATTATAAAAACACTCCAAGCGGTTTCATTCCCTTCGGCCCGTGCTGTCCTCTCCCCCTCCACCGTAGCCCCAAACCCATTAGTAATTCAGCCATTTGCCTGGCTGACAATCCTAGTTAAAGGGCCGAAGTGCTGACCTCACCAGCTGCCTATCCACACCCTGAATCTACCCTTAAAGAAGGTCCAGCCCAGGATTTCCCTCCTAACCAGTGAACTGCAGATGGCAAGCTCATTCACTGAAGCTCTTTTCTGGCTCCCAGTATGTCTGTTCTCCAGGAAAGAGATGACGATCTTGGTGCAAAGTGAGCTGGCCTGCAAACCGGAACTGCTTCTGCAGCGTCAGCTGGCCCCGAACTTAACGTCCGAGAGCACGTGACGAAGTTCATCTCAGGCAGACTGTTCCAAGAGATGCTTTTAGAGATGCCGGCACCTTCGCTCCAGGTCACTCTGTGTCCCGAGCCACCAGGCTCACCTGAATGGCCCTGAGCACCTCTAGATGAAACTCCCAGAGCATTCCCGTCCCCGCCTTCCCTGTCCCTGCCGCAGTGCGGCTGGTCCTCATCTCGTGTCCCGGGGCCGTGATCAGGCAGCCTAGGAGGGGCGGCTCTGGTTACTGAAACCCACTTTCTCCTCCTCTTCATCCTGTGCCATCACTTCCACACACTGAAGAACCTGCTTGTCAGATACTGTGCTGCCTCTTTTACACACACTCTCTCACAGGTTCATCACCGCTTTTACTCTCATCGTCCAGATGAGTAAAATCACTCGCCCGAGTCACCGCTACTAACTGCTGGGGATGGAACCCAAATAAGCTATTTTGACTCCTGTGCCTGTTGCTGCAATAGGCTGCCTGCCGGGAAGGACAGCCTTCCTCCTGGTTACACCGGACATTGTTATCGAGGACAGTGAATAAAGCCCTGCTTCAAACGAGGAAAAGTTGCCAGGCGGGAAAGCGAGTCTGGATGTGACGGAAACTCTGCCCGAGAGGAGGGTGGTGGGGAGACGGGGCGGGATATGTGAGGACCCAAAGGCAGGGTGGAGAGAAAGGGCCACACGGGGGTCAGAGGGGCTGGAAGGGAGCTTTCTGCCCGACGCATGGACGGCAGCTGCAAAGGGTTTAGGGTAAATGTTCCGAGGGGGATTTTTTGATCCAGAAAAAGAAGTATACAATGTTCCTAAGGGCCAAGGTATACAGGGAGGCTTGTGGCCCAGAGGTGATATATTTACAAAATATATTTTACATTAAATATCATGTGTAACATAGATAAAGTAGCTACAGGAAAAAGAAGGAAAGAAAGAACTGGTCCTACATTAAATCATGCTGCTCTAGGTCCACTGATGAGAGGCCCCCCCTCACTGCTCCCTTAATTCACTCATCTGTTTATTCTTCAGCCCATCTCCCAGCATCGTTCCTGTAAGCCTGGGACTGGATTAAAAAGTCTGCCTTCGTTTCTGACATAGGTAGTACGCATGGACTAAAAAAGTAAATCAAAAATCACAACAAAAGTGGGACTTGCTTGGTGGTCAGTGGTTAAGACTCTGCCCTCCCAATGCAGGGGACCCAGGTTTGATTCCTGGTCAGGGAACTAGATCTCACATGCATGCCACAACTAAGAGTTCCCATGCCACAACTAAGGAGCCTGTGTGCCGCAAATAAGGAGCCCACGAGCAGTAACTAAGGAGGCCACGAACCGTAACTAAGGAGTCCGCCTGACACAACTAAGACCTGGTGCAACCAAATAAAAATTAACTAAAAAATTACAAAAAAAGTGATTCCCAAACAAAAGTGATTATATCTTTAAGTGTATATAGGAAGGGTCAGATGCAATATATATCCTTGAAATAGAACCAGAAGCAATAAAATCAGTTGACAATACAAGCCTTTCAGGAATTAGAAGCATGTGAGTAAAATAGGCAAAGATAAACTGTTTTGTTAAAACTCTATTGTCTTAAAGGGAAGTGAAAAGCAGTATGATTTTTTTATTGCTCATTTAAACTGTTTGTTTATTTATTTACTTATTTATTTATTGGGCTGCTTTGGGTCTTCGTTATGGTGTGCAGGCTTCTCACTGTGGTGGCTTCTCTTGTTGCAGAGCATGGGCTCTAGGCGCACGGGCTTCAGTAACTGTGGCATGCAGCCTCAGTAGTTGCGGCTCTCGGGCTCTAGAGCTCAGGCTCAGTAGTTGTGGCACACGGGCTTAGTTGCTCCGCGGCATGTGGGATCTTCCCGGACCAGGGCTCGAACCCATGTCCCCTGCATTGGCAGGTGGATTCTTAACCACTGCACCACCAGGGAAGCCCCAATTTTTAAAAGTTTTATGTTCAAAATGGGTAAATGCTCAATGAATCTTAGCATTGATATTATGGAGCAATTTAAAGAATCAGAACGAGTGAACGTATGTGTTTGAGCTCTAAGTTACCTCATGCTGTTTACAATTATTATGAAACAAATTTCTACTGCCTCCTCAAAAATAGACTTGTCCTTCCTTCTTTCCCTGAAAACAAAAATCATAGGGAAATAAGATTTTTAGTTTAGAGAATGGACTAGAGAGAATTACACAGTAATAAGGTCTAAACACGGTTCATTAGGAAAGAATGTCTAGAATTATAACCCTTGGGCATCCAGGACAACGGGAGAAATAGAGAGAAAACCACGGCCCCTGCAGACACGAGGGCAGAGTGTTTCCCAAGGCCGTTTCCCAGGCATCTCCCGAGAAAGGAGCCACATGCGATACTGTCATTCATGGGAAACAGTGAATGTGACCTTAACTGGAAAGAAAGGAGCTCAGAGTTTTAAATGCGGACAAAGCGGGGACTCGAGTGCGTCCCTACAGAGGAGCACAGGCCCTGGGGCTCAGAGGGGAACCTTCCAGTGGGAGGAAGGCTGCTGCCTGAGAGCCGACGGCAAAGTCCTTGGAAAACACGGTGGGAAAAACGCAGTCCATGGAAATGTGTGCCCTAAAGCTTTTCCATGTGAAAAAGCAGAGACATTTCTTCTCCCCACAGGGCTCTAACGCCTAAGGTGCTCAAGAACAAGAACCGCTGAGAGATTCGAGGTTCAGGCTCAGGTGAACCTCTGTGACACCTGCACGTCCAACCCCTTCTCTGGTTGAAAGAATGACCGAGAATAAGAAATGCATCACATAATGTTCTGCACGTCACGCCGCCTGCTTTCCTCCCGGTAATTCCCGTTGCCCTATTGAGGCTGAGCCGTTCACACGTCCCGGGAGCTCAGAACTCAGAGGGTAGCAAGGAAATCATTTAAAGTTATAAGAAAAGCAACAGGCATGCGTGTGTTCTGGGTTACAACGTCAAGAGCCAGGCACCCAAGAGAGGAAACAGAAAAGCCTCCTCCCAGCCTCCCGCAGCTGGGCAGCGGGTGTCCAGCCCCAGTCATGGGGCAGCAGAGAATTTCCCAACATGCTTGTGGGTGGGGCGTCCTCCCTGCTGCAGCCCCTCGTTCCAGGCCTTCCTCTCCTCACAGGTCCCCCCGCCTCCCAGGAGACAGACCCCAGGTGGGTAGGGTCTTTCAAGACTGAGCATTTACCCCAGAGACAGGAGTAACCTGGAAAAGCCGACGTGTGCATGGACCTAGAGATTATCCTACTAAGTGAAGTAAGCCAGACAAACACAAATATCATATGATATCGCTTATATGTAGAATCTAAAACATGAACTTATTTACAAAACAAAAATAGACCCACAGACGTAGAAAACAACCTATGGTTACCAAAGGGGAAAGGAGGGGAGGGGGATAAATTAGGTGTTTGGGATTAACATATACACACTACTATATATAAAAGAGATAAACAACAAGGACCTGCTGTATAGCACAGGGAACTCTACTCAATACTCTGTAATGGCCTATATGGGAAAAGAATCTTAAGAGAAAAAACAACAGTGGATATATGTATATATATAACAGATTCACTTTGCTGTACACCTGAAACTAACACAACATTGTAAATCAACTATACTTTGATTAAAACAAAAAAAAGCCTACGTCTGAAGCAGGAAGGGACTCAGTTACCTGGAACAGGTGAGCTGAGGTCTTCCTTCCCAACAAGTAGAGCACACTGAGTTCACATGCTGTAAATAAAGGAGCTTTTCTGCACATGAATGGTGGTGTATTTTTAAAAAATATTTTATTTTTATTTATTTTTTTAACTTTAATTTTATTTTATGTTGGGGTATAGTTGATTTATGTGGTGGTGTGTTTTACAACCTCCCAAACATGAATGCACAGTGGAATGCTGAACTGGGGGTGGAGACGGGATAAGGCTGGTGGGTCAGCATCTCTGAGCACATGGCATATCTACACGTTGCACCTAAGAATGCATTTGCACAGGCAGATCAATGGATCTGCAGTCTAGCATTTATTTTTTTGATGAGAGAAATGATGGATTGAAACTACGCACAAGCAGTGGATGTGGGAGGGAAAAAAACATTTGAAACCTTTTAAATTTACTGTTGGTGGTTACAAGTTTCCTTAGGAGATATAATATCTTTTTTCCCCTCTTCTAAAAAAATAACTTGGACTAACCTCAGAAATCTGGGTTTCATGTTTCTCATACTTTTCCAAGCTGACTAAAATACGAACACGTCCATACCCACAGGGGGAGAGATGTTCGTGGTTCTGCAAGTTTGCATGGTTCATGCTGATGAGCGTCCACGTATGGGATGCACGATGTGCCTTCTGAGCACAGGAGGGAAGGGGGGCTCCCCAGCCAAGGCTGCCTGACCTGGGGTCGCCTTCAAGACAGAGGAGTCGCTGGGAGGAAGACCAGAGTGAGGGGACGGCCGTGTCCCCATTCACTTCTTTTCTTTTGAATCTAAAATACATTATTTTATTTCAATTAATTACTTAGTTAATTAAACATCTTCATTGGAGTATAACTGCTTTACAATGGTGTGTTAGTTTCTGCTGTATAACAAAGTGAATCAGCTATACGTACACATACATCCCCATATCTCCTCCCTCTTGCGTCTCCCTCCCACCCTCCCTATCCCACCCCTCTAGGCGGTCACAAAGCACCGAGCTGATCTCCCTGTGCTATGCGGCTGCTTCCCACTAGCTATCTATTTTACATTTGGTAGTGTATATATGTCCATGCCACTCTCTCACTTCGTCCCAGCTTCCCCTTCCCCCTCCCCATGTCCTCAAGTCCATTCTCTGCATCTGCGTCTTTATTCCTATCCTGCCCCTAGGTTCTTCAGAGCCATTTCTTTTTTTTCAGATTCCACATATATGCATTAGCTTACAGGATTTGTTTTTCTCTTTCTGACTTACTTCACTCTGTATAACAGACTCTAGGTCCATCCATCTCGCTACAAATAACTGAATTTCATTTCGTTTTATGGCTGAGTAATATTCCATTGTATATATGTGCCACATCTTCTTTATCCATTCATCTGTCAATGGACACTTAGGTTGCTTCCATGTCCTGGCTATTGTAAATAGTGCTGCAATGAACACTGTGGTACATGACTCTTTTTGAATTATGGTTTTCTCAGGGTATATGCCCACTAGTGGGATTGCTGGGTCGTATGGTAGTTCTATTTTTAGTTTTTTAAGGAACCTCCATACTGTTCTCCATAGTGGCTGTATCAATTTACATTCCCACCAACAGTGCAAGAGGGTTCCCTTTTCTCCACACCCTCTCCAGCATTTACTATTTGTAGATTTTTTGATGATGGCCATTCTGACTGGTGTGAGGTGATACCTCATTGTAGTTTTGATTTGCATTTCTCTAATGATTAGTGATGTTGAGCATTCTTTCATGTGTTTGTTGGCAATATGTATATCTTCTTTGGAGAAATGTCTATTTAGGTCTTCTGCCCATTTTTGTATTGGGTTGTTTGTTTTTTTTGATATAGAGCTGCATAAACTGCTTCTGTATTTTGGAGATTAACCCTTTTTCAGTTGCATCGTTTGCAAATATTTTCTCCCATTCTCAGGGTTGTCTTTTCATCTTGTTTATGGTTTCCTTTGCTGTACAGAAGCTTTTGAGTTTCATTAGGTCCCATTTGTTTATTTTTGTTTTTATTTCCATTTCTCTAGGAGGTGGGTCAAAGAGGATCTTGCTGTGAATTATGCCATAGAGAGTTCTTCGTATGTTTTCCTCTAAGAGTTTTATAGTGTCTGGCCTTACATTTAGGTCTCTAATCCATCTTGAGTTTATTTTTGTGTATGGTGTTAGGGAGTGTTCTAATTTCATTCCTTTACATGTAACTGTCCAGTTTTCCCAGCACCACTTATTGAAGAGGCTGTCTTTTCTCCATTGTATATCCTTGCCTCCTTTGTCATAGATTAGTTGACCATAGGTGCGTGGGTTTATCTCTGGGCTTTCTATCCTGTTTCATTGATCTATATTTCTGTTTTTGTGTCAGTACCATACTGTCTTGATTACTGTAGCTTTGTAGTATTGTCTGAAGTCTGGGAGCCTGATTCCTCCAGCTACATTTTTCTTTCTCAAGATTGCTTAGGCTATTTGGGGTCTTTTGTGTTTCCATAAAAACTGTGAAATTTTTTGTTCTAGTTCTGTGAAAAGTGCCATTGGTAGTTTGATAGGGATTGCACTGAATCTGTAGATTGCTTTGGGTAGTATAGTCATTTTCACAATGTTGATTCTTCCAATCCAAGAACATGGTATATCTCTCCATCTGTTTGTATCATTTTTAATTTCTTCCAGCAGTGTCTTATAGTTTTCTGCATACGGGTCTTTTGTCTCCCTAGGTAGGTTTATTCCTAAGTATTTTACTCTTTTTGTTTCAGTGGTAAATGGGAGTGTTTCCTTAATTTCTCTTTCAGATTTTTCATCATTAGTGTATAGGAATGCAAGAGATTTCTGTGCACTAATTTTGTATCCTGCTACTTTACCAGATTCATTGATTAGCTCTGGTAGGTTTCTGGTACCATCTTTAGGATTCTCTATGTATAGTATCATGTCATCTGCAAACAGTGACAGTTTTACTTCTTCTTTTCCAATTTGTATTCCTTTTATTTCTTTTCTTCTCTGATTGCTGTGGCTAAAACTTCCAAAGCTATGTTGAATAATAGTGGTGAGAGTAGGCAACCTTGTCTTGTTCCTGATCTTACTGGAAATGGTTTCAGTTTTTCACCATTGAGGACAATGTTGGCTGTGGGTTTGTCATATATGGCCTTTATTATGTTGAGGTAGGTTCCCTCTATGCCTACTTTCTGGAGGGTTTTTATCATAAATGGTGTTGAATTTTGTCAAAAACTTTTTCTGCATCTATTGAGATCATCATATCGTTTTTCTCCTTCAATTTGTTAATACGGTGTATCACATTGATTGATTTGCATATACTGAAGAATCCTTGCATTCCTGGGATAAACCCCACTTGATCATGGTGTATGATCCTCTTAATGTGCTGTTGGATTCTGTTTGCTAGCATTTTGTTGAGGACTTTTGCATCTATTTTTATCAGTGTTATTGGCCTGTAGTTTTCTTTTTTTGTGACATCTTTGTTTGGTTTTGGTATCAGGGTGATGGTGGCCTCAAGGAATGAATTTGTGAGTGTTCCTTCCTCTGCTACATTTTGGAAGAGTTTGAGAAAGATAGGTGTTAGCTCATCTCTAAATGTTTGATAGAATTCACCTGTGAAGCCATCTGCCTGGGTTTTTGTTTGTTGGAAGATTTTTAATCACAGTCTCAATTTCAGTGCTTGTGATTGGTCTGTTTATATTTTCTATTTCTTCCTGGTTTAGTCTCCAAAGGTGGTGCTTTTCTAAGAATTTGTCCATCTCTTCCATGTTGCCCATTTTAGTGGCATATATTTCCTTGTAGTAATCTCTCATGATCCTTTGTATTTCTGCAGTGTCAGTTGTTACTTCTTTTTCATTTCTAATTCTATTGATTTGAGTCTTCTCCCTTTTTTCCTTGATGAGTCTGGCTAACAGTTTATCAATTTTGTTTACCTTCCCAAAGAACCAGCTTTCAGTTTTATTGATCTTTACTATCGTTTCCTTCATTTCTCTTTCATTTATTTCTGATCTGATCTTTATGATTTCTTTTCTTCTGCTAACTTTGGGGTTTTTTTGTTCTTCTCTAATTGCTTTAGGTGTAAAGTTAGGTTATTTATTTGAGATGTTTCTTGTTTCTTGAGGTAGGATTGTATTGCTATAAACTTCCCTCTTAGAACTGCTTTTGCTGCATCCCATATGTTTTGGATTGTCCTGTTTTCACTGTCATTTGTCTCTAGGTATTTTTTGATTTCCTCTTTGATTTCTTCAGTGATCTCTTGGTTATTTAGTAGTGTACTCTTTAGCCTCCATGTGTTTGTATTTTTTACAGATTTTTTCCTGTAATTGATATCTAGTCTCACAGTGTTATGGTCGGAAAAGATACTTGATATGATTTCAATTTTCTTAAATTTACCAAGGCTTGATTTGTGACCCAAGATATGATCTATACTGGAGAATGTTCCATGAGCACTTGAGAAGAAAGTGTATTCTGTTGTTTTTGGATGGAATGTCCTATAAATATTAATTAAGTTCATCTTGTTTAATGTATCATTTAAAGCTTGTGTTTCCTCATTTATTTTCATTTTGGATGATCTGTCCATTGGTAAAAGTGGGGTGTTAAAGTCCGCTACTATGATTGTGGTACTGTTGATTTCCCCTTTTAGGGCTGTTAGCATTTGCCTTATGTATTGAGGTGCTCCTACGTTGGCAGCACAAATACTTACAATTGTTATATCTTTTTTTTGGAATGATCCCTTGATCATTATGCAGTGCCCTTCTTTGTCTCTTGTAATAGTCTTTATTTTAAAATCTATTTTGTCTGATATGAGAATTGCTACTCCAGCTTTCTTTTGATTTCCATTTGCATCGAATATCTTTTTCCATCCCTTCACTTTCAGTCTGTATGTGTCCCTAGGTCTGAAGTGGGTCTCCTGTAGACAGCATATATACGGGTCTTGTTTTTGTATCCATTCAGGCAGTCTATGTCTTTTGGTTGGAGCATTTAATCCATTTACATTTAAGGTAATTATTGGTATGTATGTTCCTATTACCATTTTCTTAATTGTTTTGGGTTTGTTATTTTAGATCTTTCCTTCTCTTGTGTTTCCTGCCTGGAGAAGTTCCTTTAGCATTTGGTGTAAAGCTGGTTTGGTGGTGCTGAATTCTCTTAGCTTTAGCTTGTCTGTAAAGGTTTTAATTTCTCCATCAAGTCTGAACGAGATCCTTGCTAGGTAGAGTAATCTTGGTTGTCGGTTTTTTCCCTTTCATCACTTTAAATATGTCCTGCCACTCCCTTCTGGCTTGCAGAGTTTCTGTGAAAGATCAGCTGTTAACCTTATGGGGATTCCCTTGTACGTTATTTGGTGTGTTTCCCTTGCTGCTTTTAATATTTTTTCTTTGTATTTTATTTTTGATAGTTTGATTAATATGTGTCTTGGTGTGTTTCTCCTTGGATTTATCCTGTATGAGACTCTCTGTGCTTTCTGGACTTAACTATTTCCTTTCCCATATTAGGGAAATTTTCAACTATAATCTCTTCAAATATTTTCTCAGTCCCTTTTTTTCCCCTCTTCTTCTTCTGGGACCCCTATAATTTGAATGTTGGTGCATTTAATGTTGTCCCAGAGGTCTCTGAGACTGTCCTCAATTCTTTTCATTCTTTTTTGTTTATTCTGCTCTGTGGTGGTTATTTCCACTATTTTATCTTCCAGGTCACTTATTCATTCTTCTGCCTCAGTTATTTTGCTACTGATTCCTTCCAGAGAAGTTTTAATTTCATTTATTGTGTTGTTCATCATTGTTTGTTTGCTCTTTAGTTCTTCTAGGTCCTTGTTAAACGTTTCTTGTATTTTCTCTATTCTATTTCCAAGATTTTGGATCATCTTTACTATCATTACTCTGAATTCTTTTTCAGGTAGATTGCCTATTCCTCTTCATTTGCTTGGCCCAGTGGGTTTTTACTTTGCTCCTTCATCTGCTGTGTATTTCTCTGTCTTCTCATTTTGCTTAACTTACTGTGTTTGGGGTCTCCTTTTTGCAGGCTGCAGGTTCGTAGTTCCCATTTTTTTGGTGTCTTCTCCCAGTGGGTAAGGTTGGTTCAGTGGGTTGTGTAGGTTTCCTGGTGGAGGGGACTGGTGCTTGTGTTCTGCTGGATGAGGCTGGATCTTGTCTTTGTGATGGGCAGGACCACATCCGGTGGTGTGTTTTGGGGTGTCTGTGAACTTATTATGAGTTCAGGCTGCCTCTGTGCTCATTCATGGGTGGAGTTGTGTTCCTGTCTTGCTAGTTGTTTCACATAGGGTGTCCAGCAGTGTAGATTTCTGGTTGTTGAGTGGAGCTGTGTCTTAGCGTTGCGATGGCGATCTCTGGGAGAGCTTTCACCGTTTGATACTATGTGGTGCCAGGAGGTCTCTGGTGGACCAATATCCTGAACTCGGCTCTCCCACCTCAGAGGCTCAGGCCTGACACCCGGCCGGAGCACCAAGACCCTGTCAGCCACATGGCATGAAACTAATATGAAATCATGGTACTGTGAAACTGGCAGACATTCTTTCCTGCTCTTGACTGAAAGACTCTCCACTGAGGATCCTGGGTATCTTTTCTTTTATACTTCACTGGATTCATCCACAGTAAATAATAATAACCATGATGATGATGATGATGTAATGTGTGGTATCTCTTGAAAATCCAAAGATTTTCTCATATGAAATCCCTGTACTTCTTCCCAATTCTCAGTTTTCCCTCCAATGGTGGTAACTGGTAGAAGCATCTCTGCACCAGCGTCTCTGAGGGCTGCTGCCCGCCTTGGCCCCAGCCCAGCAGCCCCTTGGCACCCAGGAAGTAGATCACGAAGCCCCAGTGGTGGCCCAGATATGCTCCAGCCGCTCGCGGGCACCTCAGAGGCCCCCATCCACTTCTGATCTGAACGGGGACGCATTCTGGGAGCAGATGCAGAAACACGAGTTAGGCCAACATCTCAGACGTTCATTCACATCCTCTCCAAAGTGACAGTTCTTAAGCCTGAAGATGCGAACTGCAGACACTTTTTAAAATAACACGAAGGCAGGAAGGCATCACCAGGATCACTGAGCTGTGATCAAAACTGATAGTTAACTGGATGTATTTTGAAAGAGCATTTTCAATGGTCCATATGACTAAATTTTTGTGAAGAGGCTTTGTAAATTCTAAAGTGGTACGATAATGTCAGTCACTCCTGCTGTTGTTCTCACGGTCCCTTGTGGCCAACGTACTTGGAGGTCTAGGTACAGACACACAGGATCTGTCCTGAGGCTTCTTTCCATCAGAAAATCATCACGATGATTGTCTGAATCACGAACACGGCTGTAAGTAATAAGTGTAAGTCGTTCCCATAATCAAATATTCAAATAATTTCTTGAAGTTTCTATTATTATTCCGAATCATCACAGGGGCATCTGATGCAAACGATGCTGACGTGGCCCCTGGGCAGTAAAGACGGGTCACGGCCGGGCCACCAACTCTGTCAGGTTGGCTCTTCAGGCTTTTACTACAAGGTATTTCTTTGACTTGGAAACATAGGACCTCTGCCACCTCTCTCTCACCTTGCAGATAAGAAATCTGCAGAAATGGCATTTCTAGCTGGGCTTTACACTGCTTTTCTGTTTGTCTTCAAAACAGACCCCTTGTAACATGTGTTTATATTCCCACCGTCCATTTCCCTTCCTGGCACGTTCACTCGAGTTTTTGTCTCCACAATTCCTCTTGCTAGAGTCAACAGGACCGCCTTTTGCCAAATCCAGTCCCCATTTCTCAGTAGCTCTGACGGGACCGTCTCTCATTTCTTCCTGAAACGCCTTCCTCCTTTTTCACTGTTCTCCGGGGTGTCCTGTCTCACAGGGGGTCCTCCTCACCCCTCGCTCCCGAGGTCTGTGAGGAACTTCTGGACGAAGGATGGACGCTGGGAGCCACGGGCTGAGCAGAGGGAAGGGGGTGAGTCCGGTGATGTCGTGACGTTTTGGTTGAATCCTGATTTTTGATTCTATCTAAAATCATGCAACTGTTTTTCTTCAGACAGTGTCCCATATAAAAATCATCACCATGTCATAAGCTTAAGAAGTCCCAGAATGGAAAATAATAGTCACCGTAATCTAACAGCACGTGGAAAGCAATATTTGGAAAACCACAATTATGACCTTATCTCAGATTTGTTCTGGAAGACATTCATAGTAATTTTACTGGAAAAAACGAAGGAATCTGCATTCAGAGCAACTCGTTTGAATGAACATAAATCCAGTCATTACTCTGGGCCCAGGAAATAAACCATATGACAAGAGAGTACACTAAAAGGTGTGCTCCTATATATAGTCTTAACTAAGAAAGGACGATGAGTACTTTAAAAACACAGGGTGGAACAGGGCTGATCATTTGCCCAGAAACGTTAGCCATGGAAGAGGTTCTCAGAAGTAGATTAGCAGTGGCTTCTTATGAGTTCTGGTCTACTTCTCAGCTTCTTCTCACAACCAAGGAGAAAACCACTGGTGCATCCTTCTTAAATGTATACAGGGGCACTGATGAGAGGCTGCAAGCATTCAGGGGAAGTAAAATTCTTATTAAACAAAAAAAGCTTTGGACTTCTTAATCCTTAACTTTCTCAATTTTTTTCTTTTAAAGTACATGTATTATCGTTTCCAGGTGTACATATATTGTACAGTACGTATTTGTTGTACATTTCCCCAAAACTTATTGGCGTAACGCAACCACAAACATTCATTATCTCATCGTTTCTGCGGGGCCAGAACCCAGCAGCGGGCCGGCTGGTCCAGCCGCGGCATCTCATGAGGCTGAGTCACAAAGCTGGCGGGGCTGTGATCACCCGGGCTGGACCGCGGCTGGAGGCTGCCCTTCCAAGGCGGGCAGATTGGGCCAGGCTTCCGGTGGGAGGCAAGACCCCGTCCATGTGGCCTCTGCACAGGGCTGGTGAGTGTCCTCACGAGACGGAGCCTGGCACCGAGGGGCCGAGCGGGAAGCCACAACACCTTTCCTAGGTCAGCCTCAGAAGTGATGCACCGTCACCTCCACTAGACTACTGGTGACACAGGTCAACACGGAGGGGATGTGGTAGGTGACAGGGAAGCACGGACACCAGGAGGCAGGGCTCACGGGGGTCCAACCTGAATGCTCAGATGAAGTCATTCCCCTCAAATCCCTCCCGACTGGAAAGGAAGGAAACAACATAGGAACAGAGGGAGGGAGCAAAAGAAGCAGAAGAGAAAGAAAGAAAACAAGAAGAAGGAGAAGAGGAAGGGGAAGGAGGAGGAGGAGAAGAAGGAGGGAGAGGGGAGGGGAGGGGGAGGGGGAAGAGGAAGAAGAGAGGGAGAGACAGAGTGAAGGAGGGACGGAGGGAAGGAAGAGGTCACTGGTAGAAACGTTGAGGCATCTGAATTTGGGGCCAAGTGGACTTTCAAACGCTAAAATGATTAACTAGATGCACACTCCATACTTCCTTCTTCCACATGAATTGAACCACAAGCTGCGCTTAGGTGACTGATATTAAGAGGGGACGCCTGCAGAGACGTTAGCTGTTCTTAGTCAAGAGGGGGCTTTATGTCCTCCAAGGATCAGTGATGAAAATAGTCTCAGCTTCAACTATTTGTCAAAACTCTCGCTTGCTTACTCCCCTTCCCCGCTGCTGCAGGACCACACTATTAGCATATTTCAGGGTTTTCAGCCCCAACAGAAGCTTTGGTCATGATTGAGGCTGGTTCCTCTTTCTCCTTCTCCATTTTCTTCTCATCTGCTTACTCTCTTCCCTCTAAATTCCGCCTCTATGTTATTTTGTCATTATTTACACTTTCCATCTTAAAAGAGTTCAGATACTGAAAGCAGTAACAACCAAAATACATTGGGAATTTAAAGAAGTTTTGTGGTCACTAGAATCTAGCTGTGAGTTATGGAGGTCGCCAGGAGACATAAACGGCACAAAAAAATTAAAAAATTACCATAATTCCAAAGCATCGCAGTGCTGATGCTGACAGAGTCACTGACAGTTACCAGGGATCGTTGACAAGGTTCTCAGAGGCCTATCGTGTGAGAACAGCAGGAAAGCAAGGGCAGCGCAATCTCACCCAATCTCAGAGCACAGAACTGGGTAACAGACGCCTAAAGATACAAATTCATAACCATCTGAGCGCCCAAGCCCTTGGAAATCAATTCCTCCCTTCCGGAGAACAGCGCCGTTAACGCCTGCCTTTTTATTAAGAAACTGATCAGATTACCACGGGGAATGCGGTAACTCCGGAGTGGCACTCAAGCCATTGACTTTTAGGTCTGAGGCTGACCTTGTAAATTCCTGCACTTGGCAGGGCTGGGGGGCGACGCAGGGGGTGGTGGTCCATCTGCAAACGCTGCGGACCTGAGACGCCGCGAGCAGCTCCTGTGCCCTTGTTGGTCTCAGAGCATCAACACTGCCCTCGGCTCTGAGGACGCCACCAGCCCCCCTGCCGGCTGCTGACCAAAGCGGGGTCCCCGGTCCGGTCCCGCCACCCTCTCCTCTAGTCTTCTAACCAGCAAAGAGGGAGAGCGTCTGTAGACACTGCAGTCTGTGTTTGCCAGGCCACCTCCTCTCAAGCCAACCCGCCCTCCTTCCAGGGCTGAGCTGGGACGTACGTCCTCGCCCTTGTGTGAGCTAAGCTGCTACTCTCAGGAGATGTCACTGCTTCCACCCTGATATTAATAACGGCTTCATACTTATTCAGTAATGGCTATATTAAGGAAAGCGAGGTCTAGAGACATTAAGCGTGGTGCCCAAGGCCATACACAGCTGGGCTGGGAACGGAGACGTCAGGGGCTGAGGGCGGTCTGACCCCAAGGCTGCTCCCACATGACGTCACCCTCACGTGGAAACTTACACAGGACGGGTTTCAGGAGCTCAACACCTATGATCGGCTAATAGCTTTCATAACTCAACAGTCCTGAATATTAGTGTATATTAGGTTGCCTGAGTGGCTCCAAAGATATAAAATTCAATCTCATGGATGTAACATCTATTGAGTATTCCTCATGTCCAGTTACTGAGTGAGGCTTTAATGATATAGAAAAGAATGGCACAGGTCTGTCTGCAAGAGAAAAATCATTTACCCAAGTATCTGTAAAGTAACTCAGGGTAGGAGAATAATACTGGGGATTAGGATGAAGGAGGGCTCCAGTTAGAAGCATCAGGAAAGGCCTCGTGGGGAGACTTTTAGTGGAACCCAGAAGAATGGCCAGGAGATGGTCTGGGAGGCCGGGGAAGAATGTTTATGTCAAAGCAGCTAAGGACGATAACTTTTCTTAACCTCACTGAATTTTTCTTGTACCTGGAAGAAAAAAATCCACCTTTGGGACTTCCCTGGTGGTGCAGTGGTTAAGAATCCGCCTGCCAATGCAGGGGACACGGGTTCGAGCCCTGGTCCGGGAAGATCCCACATGCCGCGGAGCAACTAAGCCCATGCACCACAACTACTGAGCCTGCGCTCTAGAGCCCACGAGCCACAACTACTGAGCCTGTGCTCTAGAGCCTGCGAGCCACAACTACTGAGCCCACACGCCTAGAGCCCGTGAGCCACAACTACTGAACCCGCATGCCACAACTACTGAGCCCGCACGCCTCGAGCCCGTGAGCCACAACTACTGAGCCCATGTGCCACAACTACTGAGACTGCACGCCTAGAGCCCATGAGCCACAACTACTGAGCCTGCACGCCTAGAGCCCGTGAGCCACAACTACTGAGCCTGCGTGCCACAACTACTGAGCCCGTGTGTCACAACTACTGAAGCCCGCACTCTGCAACAAGCCACTGCAATGAGAAGCCTGCACACTGCAACCAAGAGTAGCCCCCACTCGCTGCAACTAGAGAAAGCCCGCACACAGCAACAAAGACCCAATGCAGCCAAAAATAAATAAATAAATGTAACAATTTTAAAAAATCCATCTTTGACCTCAACTTGCTAAGATTTCAGTGATTTACGAGATTATGTTTTCTTGAAGAAGATACACTTTCCCAAATGTGCTTCATTTTATTTTTATTTTCAA
The DNA here is from genome assembly GCF_965194825.1 of Balaenoptera physalus. NCBI lineage: Eukaryota > Metazoa > Chordata > Mammalia > Artiodactyla > Balaenopteridae > Balaenoptera > Balaenoptera physalus. Next base: position 121,640,922 of record NC_138886.1, read on the forward strand.
AAATTTTTTCTAATTAAAAAATTTTTTTTAATTAATTTATTTTCTGGCCATGCAGCCTATGGGATCTTAGTTCCCCTACCAGGAATCGAACCCACGCCCCCTGCAATGGAAGCACAGAGTCTTAACCCCTGGACCACTGGGGAAGTCCCAAATGTGCTTCATTTTAAAAGAAAAAGTACACTAAGCAAGTTGTGGTCAATTCTGTAAAACAAATGATAATTTCTCCACTGCAGGTCACACCCCACCCCTGAGTGCAGGCGGGGCTGTCACTTGTTTCCAACCCTCAGACGGTGGGGCAGGTGACAGGACACACCCACCTGACGGGCAAAGGCGGTGGGATATTGCCCCCACGACTGTGTTACCCGATGTGTGACGCCAAGCGGACAAGAGGGAGACCCTCCCCCGGCCTTGAGAGCTTTGAAGAAGCAAACTGGCCCCTGTGACAGGCTCTGGGGACGGCCACATGGCAGGAGTTCTAGGGACAAGGCAGCCTCCACCAACGGCGAGTCAGAAAGGGGCCCTCAGTCCTGCTCTGGAAGGAAGTGAACTCGGGCGACGGCCCGAAGGAGCCAGGAAGCAAATCCTCCCCAGTTGAGCCGCTGATGAGATGCTGCCGGGCTGACACCTCAACTGCAGCCTCGTGAGACCCTGAGCAGAGGACTCGGCCGACCTACGCTTGGACACCTGACCCGTGGAAACTGTGACATAACCAACAGGTGCTGTCTTAAGCCAGTGAATTTGTGGTGATGTGTTTCATAGCAATAGGAAACTAACACACCGCAGAAATCAACAAAGCTTTCTTTTTTTTTTTTTTAAAGGATTTGATGTATTCACTCCCACATTGCTCAGAATTATCTCCTAAATCAGTGCTCTCTGTCTGAATCATTTATCTTCACCAGTGCGCAGAGTCATCCGCAAGCCTGTTAAACTACATACTGCTGGTCCCCACCCTAAGGCTTTCTGACGTAGAAGATTTGGGAGAAGCCAAAGAATCTGCACTTCCCACAAGTTCCTAGCTCATTCTGATGTTGCTGGTTTGGGGGAGCATATTTTGAAAACCGCTGATCTGTACCAATTTATTTTCTGAATATTTTTGTGTCAATTTACCTCTCTAAAGCAAAAGGGTTACAACAAGCACTCTTCACATAAATTATCATCTAAAACGCTGCAGCCTTTGTTTCAACATTAACATTTTCTCCTGAACCTCCATCCCTTACCTGTACTTCTCTTTTCTGAGGAAACAATTACAAATAAGCTCCAAGAACAGAACACAATGGGAATATGGGATAAGTGTTGATGAGAGAAGGGATCCGGCTACTTCCAATAAGTGACTTGTGACTTGGTGGTTAAGACTTTGAAATTCTACTAAAATAGGCTCAGTATCTAAGGCAAAAATAATTATTCTCTTTCTAGCAGTTGGTATCTTTCAAAATGTTGGAATTCCTCTGATGATATTTATAGTATCTTAACCACAAGATGCTAATGTTCTCTAAAAAGCTAAAATTTGGCTTGGGCAAGCTGCGTGGCCCCCCTGAAACTAGGGGACAGACAAGATGACCGGCCGCCCTGCCGCTCCATCCCACAGCTTTAAACAACGGGGACTGTGGTCTTTTTCTCTACACACGGTTCCATTTCCCTGTCTTCTCTACAGATGGGGACCACACAGCCCGAATCTCCTCGCACAGCTGTAGACTCAGATCTGCTGTCTCATGGTCAAGTGCACGTGTCTGAATTTCTGACTTGAAATTGTGGCTGTGCCATTTACATCTTCCCCTGGTAAGAGTAACGCCGAGTGTTGGAACTAGGCTACGCATCCTTTGCCTTTATTGTGTCCTGCCAATTTCTATGCCTTTGCTGAGAGCCGGACGTGCTTTTACGCAGGAGTGAAAAACTGACACTCCTCAAACTGAAGGTGAAACGTCCTCCCAGACCTCACCCCCAGGGCAGGGTCCCGGACAGGACACCCCCTCTGGGGGGTGACTTGTCCACGTGGCCGGTGTGCGCAGAACACCAACACTCCCGCACGGTAGCCGGGAAACCTTGGCGTACGAGCGATAAATAAGCAGTAACAACAGTAGCTGCCTGCTGTGAAGTACCTACTGTGTGCCTCTCTCTACCTATACACAGAGGCAACCTGTAGCAAATGGACTCCAGCTGGACCTGCAATCGGCTTCATTTCAGATGTCAGCTCCGAAGTCTCCACTTATCAGCACTGGTTCTTGACGGCAGGCGTCCAGGTGTCAACGCTTTCCCTGGACACCTCGCCAGCCTGGAATCCTGCAGATTCCTTTCTCAGACAAACACCAAGTCCCTTTTCTGAGACCCTTCCCCACGTCATCTTCACGGATGGCTCTCAGCCGTCAGCTACTGTCTCTACCTCCTCTGACTGTTTCCTCTTCCAGGCAGGGTCTTTATAACTGTCGTATTTTCAAGTTGTTATCATTTCACGTTTTTGACCTCTTGATATACCAAGTTATTTCCTCCTTATTTTAGGAGACTATTTTTAAGAGCAGTTTTAGGTTCACAGCAAGACTGAACAGAAGGTACAGAGATCTGTCCCCTGTGCCCCCAAAACACGCGCAGCCTTACCCCGCCATCAACATCCCCACCAGACGGGACATTTGTTACAACTGATGAACCTACACTGACACGTCACTGCCACCCAGAGTCCAGAGTTCACATGAGGCTTCACTCTTGAGGTTGTACATTCTGTGGGTTTGGACAAATGTATAATGACCTGTATCCACCACTATGGTATCATACAGAGTAGTTTCCCTGCCCTAAAAATCCTCTGCGCTCTGCCTATTCATCCCTCCCTCCCCCAACCCCTGGCAATTCCTGATCTCTTTACTGTCTTCATAGTTTTGTCTTTTCCAGAATGTCACAGAGTTGGAACCACGTGGTGCATAGCCTTTTCACTCTGGCTTCCTTCACTCAGTGATATGTGCATGTAAGGCTCCTGCACGTCTTTTCATGGCTTCATAGCTCATTTCTTTTTAGCAGTGACTCATATTCCATCATCTGGATGGACCACAGCTTATTAATTCTGGGAGTAATGTCTAAGCCACTGAAATAATAACTTTCACAAGACCCACAGGTTCACAATATTCTTCTGCCCTGGGAAGAGAATTGCTGCAATACCCATAAACTGACTGGAGATGGAGAAAAGTTTGTTATTCATTCAAATATCTACTGAGAGGATCTCCGTGCTAAGCACTGCTAATGCTGGAAGCATGTGATAGTAAAACAGGGCCTCTGCCCTCAAGGTTTCATCTTTTGTGTCACCGGTTTTACTTCTCAGGCTTAACTGCAAATGCTGGAGTTCCAAGTCCCTCCTCCTGATGAAGGGAATGGTCTGATTAGGGTAATCCGATAATCCAAGCAGGCTTTTTAGAATTCGCATATGCATACTGTGTGCTTAAAGGGGGAAGAAAGAAAATAAGGAAACCGTGTCAGATTAAAAGACTAGATCCAAGCTGGTGCAACAGGAGAGAAAAGCAATGAAAAACAGGAACATTTTATTGACTAGAAGGAGGTGGGGTGCAAACCTGATTTTATTTTGGACCCGTGACTTCCTGGCCTCAGTGTGGTTAGGATAAGATAAAACTTAATGAACGGATCTGACGGATTGGCTCGACATTCCTGAGCACACAGAGCAAGGAAAAAATGTCAATCTGGAAGTTTCATTCAACCCTCGTCTTGTCTCCTGCACACAGGACTCAGCACCTCCCGAAGATAAACGGTTCCTCTGGGTTGTTTAGATCACAGGCAGAACGGCTCCGGTAGTTCTTACATCAACAGTGCTTTTACGACCAACCGAAACAATCACTTGGAATCTTGTAGACTGTATTCAATTGTGAAAGTTGACTGTGACAATACTGGAATGAAGAAGCAACGAAAATAGCAGGAGAGAACTCTTTCTACTACACACTTCGTGATACATTAGAATATGTGCTTTTACAGGGAAACATTATTAAAATATAAATATGGGAATGTAACCATGTAGAAACACAGAATCCAAAATAAAATTTCAGCTATTATATTATCTCAATTCTCTTTTTAAGTGTTCCTTTTTTTTTTTTAAAGAACACATCATTATCTGCCCAGCATCTCAGTCTCTAAACTAATGACACTGCCTCTGTTTGTACTTTAACTAACATACCCCATAGAGTGGGGCACCCCCAAATAGTATTCGTTATATACAAAGACGAGTCAAAAGAATGGAGTAAAAGAAATATTGAACCAGGAGACTCGGGTCCTGGGTCCTGGCTTTGACAGTGATAATGTTGACGATAAAAATGTTGATGGTGATGGTCATAATGAAGATGCTGTCCATTTCAGCCACTTACCGCGTGCCAGGCGTTACGCTAAGAGCTTTACATGAATGTTCGCTCATGTAATCATCTCAACAGTCCTGCGAGTGCCAATATTATGCCATTTTCTAGATGATAAAACTGAAGCTCAAAGAGGGTGAGGGACTTATTCAAGGTCACGGCCAGAATAACGAGGTGGTGCAGATTCACGCTGAGGCCTGACCCCAGAGCCTGTACTGTCCTCTTCATCGTAAGACCTCACCTGCCAAGTCCCTTATGATCAGCGGTCTCATCTTGTTTCCTAGAAAAACGGAGGCGTGGGAACAACTGACCTCGGAGGCTCCCTCTGGCTTTAAATCGTCTGAATCCTTTGGTCCATTACTGGGAGACCGTGAGACTGGAGTCCTATTTTTCCCAGGGCTTTATCTTGGCCATGTTTGGCTCTGCTCTACACCCTTGAGAAATGCGGGGAGTCTGTCTGCAACCCCGAGTTGGCGACGGCTCTGCAGGTGCCCTGTGGACCGACCACGGTGCGGAGAATGGAGAACTGCTGTGACGGGGAGGCCCCTGCCTCCTGGTCTGTGTCCCTAAACAGGCCGACCCAGCAAAGCAAAGGGCAGCAGAAAGGAGAGGCCCCTGGGGGCCGCCCTGCAGCTCACCCTTTCCCCGGACCTGCAGGGCTCTCGAACTTTTATCAGACGCCACTCTCTCCCCCGAGGGGGGTCTCCCCTGGGTCGTCTGGGGAGGGATCTGCTGGTCATAGGGAAACGATGGAACCAAGGCCATTGCCACTGAGGGTGGTCCTCTGGGCCGAGGGCTTTCCCGGGTTGGGGGTTGCTGGCTTCTGACATCAGGCTGCTCCCCCAACCCTGCTTTGCCAGGGAGGCCAAGGGCGGAGACCCCCGTGGAGCTTCCAGACTAGTTTTCCTCTGGGGTCCACTCTATCTGGAGCAAACACTTCCCAGACCAAGGAAGCAGCTGCCCATCTGCTACATTGTAAACTGCCAAATCCCCCCTGTTTATGCTGTGTTTGTTTTGGGAAATCCAGGAGATGTCCACAGATACACAGAGCGCTCCTGAGGGTGTTTTGAGGATTGCAAAACTGAACCACAATGAAAGTTAAACTGAAGCGAGCTTTTATTTTGGGGCTCCCTGCCAGGCCCGAACAAACAAAACAGGCAGAAAACAAGCAAGGTTAGAGGTCCCGTCAGCGACCTCATTCAAACTTTTTCTGTGCAGCAGAAACAGGGGATCTGTTCCAACCAAAGCTCTGTTTGACCTGAAGCTGCTTACAGACCTCAGATCACATACTGCTCGCTTACTAGGAACTGAATACAACCGAATCTTTCATGACAAGGTGAGAGGAATTTTGAGCAAAGGAGAGACTTCTCACAGGACTGCCTAATGACAGAACAAGAAGGTCCGTCGTTACAGCCTTTATCGAATTCTGTAGTGTCCCCATGTAAACACCTCAAGTGCAACTGAACTAAATTTCTGTCCTACACACTGTGCTACTTGAGAGGGCTGGTGCCTCCATGGATAAGCTCCTCCTCCAGAGTAGGACGGCCTAGCGATGTAAGCAGGCGTCAAATGGATAAACGCCACTCAGCATGACAATAAATATAACCCGTCCATTAAGCCCACTCATATTTACTGAGCGCCGATTGTGTGCCAAGGCTGCGGTAGGGCTGGGGCAAAGCTTACAGGGCAGACACAGCCTGGTGTCCGAGAACCTCTAGTCTCGTGGGGAGACCACCCTCAGAGAGTAAAGACATGAGGGTCCCCAGGGCGGAAGCCCTCAGTCCAGCGGGGGCAGACGGCGACCTAAGGCAGTCTGTGCCTCTGGACGGCGGGGTATGGGCTGCTCGCGGGAGGGCTGGCCAGGCAGCTGGAGGGGCGCAGGGGAAAAGGCTGGGGGTCCAGGGGCAGCACCTGAGTCACTGAGAACAGGGAGGGAGACTGTCAAGGCGTCCTTGGCTGTTTAAAGGAAATCCAACTACATGCAATAAACGGCTTGCTTGTCTTCTCATCTGGTACTGAACAGGGCTGATAGCTCACTATCCAGGGAGCTTTGGGTCAGCGTGGGGAGGGCTGGGTAGCGAACGAAGAGGGCTGTAGCCAAAGGCCAATACACCCGGCATCCCAGCAGACCCGTGCAACCTGCGAGATCTTCCCAAATACTAAACACCATTCACAGACTCCTCTTACTGATTTTCCTACACCCTCATTGGGAAACACTCTCCCAGTGGGTTGGTGTCCGAAGCATCGGAACGGCGCAAGAAAGAACTCCTGGGTCAGGTGTGTTCCCAGAGCAGAAACTGCCTTTGTCCCCAAGACGCCGCGCGTGTGGTCGTCCAGCCAAATGAAGCATTTATAACGTACAACATCTCGATGCCGCCCTAATACTTTAAACACACACGGTCTTCTCCTCCGTGTGACTTTTTCCTTCTCCAGGACAAATACGGCCTCGATAATGAGCCAGAGGTCAGAGAGCTAAGGGCATCTCCTTTGTGGGAAAGCAGAGCCTGCCTGGGTCAGATAAAGGCGAAGGATGTGCGCAAGAGACACTCGGTACGGAGCTCAAGGAGGACCTGGAACCAGTGACAACTGCCGGGCTGATGCACAGAAGCAGTGAACTGCGTGTAATTAAAACCCGCTTATTTCCCTGCAGAGAAAAGTCAGGTGGGCACAATGCTCACTGCTGTCCGGACTCCCCTCAGGACGGCCAAGGGGACCTGTGGGAACCCAGCAGGCCTCGCTGGGGGCCAGCGCATGGTGCCTGCGCCGTCCCCGCGGCGTCCTGACCTCGAGGCCCAGCCGTGGGGCATTCTGGCGAAGAGAAGAATAAAGTCAGCTGCGGATTAAGTGCGTTCTCTCCCCTCTGCCGCTGACACAGTGCTCCTGGCTGCCCTCCAGGATTTGTCCAATACGAGCTTCCTGGGACCACTGGACCTCAGCAAAGAGGCACCTGTGTTCCAGGTTTTTACAGGGTGTATCACTCGCTCCCACCCCTCGGGACAATTATTCTCATCAAAGAGATCACACATCCAGCACAAAGGCAAGGAAGGAATCTCTTCCAGAACTTGACTTCCTCACTAGCTCAGAAGCCAGCAACCTCTGTAACAGATGTGAAGGCATATAAAAACAGTTTCTGGAAGTGTCACTATTCCCTTTAACGTTTCTCCCATTTTTGATATCTCAGAAATATGACAGTGGCACCAACTGGCCACTGAGAGCTCCCACCACCCGGAGTTTGATTTGTACAGACGTGAGCCGACAGACCCTGAAGCCAATGGGAAACAGTTAAAACGTGGGATGAAGTTAATCGAGCCCATATGACACTTAACATTCTTCTCTATTAAATAAAGGTCACTTCTTCCAAGAGACGATTTCGAGCAAATAAGATTTCTTTAGTTGTGCAAGACTGAAGCTAATTAAACAGCAGAGCAAAATGGAAAACAGATGTCACAGAACATTTTAAAAGATTTTAATGACATCCTGCCTGTTTTCTTAAACTCATTTGTAGTTGCTATCACTGTCTGCCCTGAAGTTCACGAGTGGTTGGGAGGGCAGGATTTGCATCAATTTCACGTCACTGGCAGTAGTAAAGCCATTCAAAGGGAAGTGTGGCCGGGGGAGTCTTGCAGAGTCTTTTTCTACTCAACCTGGCCAGCTCTTTTGGTTTCAACTCTTGAACTCTTTTAAATTAACGTTTTCCGTCTTTCAAAAGAACTTACCATCCCAGCTACTCCGACTCTAGCTTTTTTTACCGTCCTTTCCAGTCGTCTTGTGCTCAATTATCCTGAACACACCTGCTACATTGACTAAGAAACTTAATATCTGTCAGTTTCAGCTCAGAAAAAAATCACAGCATGATGACATTTTCTGGAGACAAAGTCATAATGAACAAGTAGACACATCAACAATTAGACTTCTAATGTCTTTTTCCAATATTATATCCACAATTCAACGTGGCCAAGTCTTCCTGAAACAATCAAAATTTCGAATTAGACTGAGGGACGAAGCAGGTTTCCTCTCTTCAAAAGCGCATTCACAGAAGGAAAACGCAGATGTGTAGGAGGGGCCAGATAGGGAGCACAGGGCGTCGTCACAATTTTTCTTCTTCTATAATTTGTCTTTTCAAAAATCTTTTAGGATGCTTCCCAGTGTTTGAGACCCTCTGATGATTGTGGACATGCGTCCTTGAGTGGCTTACAACACTCACAAATGCTTGATATACGGGGAGCTCAACCACCCATTGAGAACGGCCTGGACCATTTTCTCAAATCTTCCTGACACGGTAATTAACAAAGAGGAAGCAGGGGCTACTGCAGCTGCCTGCTGTGTATACAAGATCCCTGTGCAACCACAAGTCAGGAGTTGTTTTCCACGGCCAAACAATGATGTCTGCTAATCAGGGAGGAAAGGACACAGGTAAATGCTGCAGGAGAGCCAGAGAGGGGTTCCCGTTACAGCAGTGAGGACGCAGCCCCAAGACAAGCTCCCCACGGGGGACGGGACATGCGTCCTGGGCGACGGTGGCCCCCGCCAACGCTGCTCACGTGTGCAGAGGGCAGCCCGCGGCTCCTGGGTTAGCTGTCATCAAAACGGGCCATTTTCCCTGCCTGGACGGTAGGCTCGCAGGCCTTCTTTTCATTTTCTAAGAAAGCTTTATAACTGAAACTGTCCAATAAAAATTTTACTTATTCATTTTGCCATCTGCAACATGGGATAGTCTCGGTATTATATATGAAAGCAAAGAAGTAGAATAACGGAAACGCGAGCGACTGACTTGCTGTCAGCTGGGGTCGGTGTGAACACAGGGGGTTTACAAGGATTCACGAGGGGAGAGGCAGGAGACAGAAGGAGCCGTCTGGATGAACTGGGACGTCCAGGCCTGCGTCGGGTGGGGCGGCGGGAACGGCCTGGGGGTGTTGGGGTGGGAGGCGGACAAGGATTAAAGAAACAACGCTAAGATTACCGATGGCTGAGGGCTGTCTGTGACGCCTCACATTCCGGCCTCCCGTGAGTGCCCCCTGCCACGCCGAGGTGCCACCTCCCACCCCACGGTCACGTCGTTATCCTAAGTGTGTGTCTTCTGAGAGTGAGCTCTTAGTTACAGAAAACAACTGCTGAAGCATCACTGATTCCAAATCCTGACTCCCAACCAGTTTTAAGCTCCCCTTCCTCCAATCGGTTTCTGGCCACAAAACCAATGAAAAATACAGAATGCAATGGCCTTGGAAGTTGAGAAGTAGGACAAAGGTAATGTGGGTTAGAAATGAGAGCGAGGGGTCAGATGCCTTCCGTGCCTGGCGTTCACAGATGCTGCCTTGGGGAGCAGGCTTGTGGCCAGGGACACAGACAGCCCGTGGCCACGTTGGCCTGAACCCCAGCCCTGCGGCCCAAAAAGTCGTGTCTGTCTCGGTCTTTGAAGCAAGACATTAACCTCCCAACGGCCGGACTGTTCCTTTGAAGGAGCAAGGGCTGAGCGATTCCTTCTTTTGGCCTCTTGGTCCTGGTGGGTTTCAGGACTCTCGGGGCTGCCGGGGACTCGGGGAGCAAAGAGTCGCCCCAAGAGGCTCTTAGTGAGTTGAGGGAAACATGGAGGGATTAGTGAGGCTGCCCACCTTCGTGGAAAGAACCAGAAGCTCACCAACCTCACCAGGGAGTGCAGAGGAGAGGTCGGGGAAAACAAAACAGCAAGCTTTCATTTTACCACCGAGCACCTTATCAGTAAAGGAATTTCTCCTAGAATAAAACCTTGCCATCTGCCATGTGTGTGACAGTGAACACGTTGTACATAGAGAGAATCTTTTCCAAACTCCTCGTGACCAACAGAGCTGACTTCCTCCTAATGGGCCTGAATGTCGCCAAGTGTGTTTTCTTTAGTTTCTCACCCCACAGATGTCTTCTTCATCTGGTACTCAAAAATATCAATACTCACGTACAATTTTACTTTAAAAAAAAAAAAGCAGCTTCCTTTCCAACCCCGGCCCAGCAGGATGGCTCCCGCAAAGAAGGGCCGCCATCGACGCGGTGGTGGCCAGAGGATACACCATCAACATTCACAAGCGCCTCCATGAGTGGGTTTCAAGAAGCCTCCCCCTCGGGCACTCAGAGAAATCTGGAAACTTGCCATGAAGGGAACTGGAACTCCACCAGATGTATGCATTGACCCCAGGCTCCACAAAGCTGCTGGGCCAAAGGAATAAGCAATGTCCCGTATTGCATCCAAGAGCAGTTGTCCAGAAAACGTAATGAGGGTGAAGATTCACCAAACCAGCTCTATACGTTGGTTACCTGTGTACCTGTCACCACTCTCAAAAATTGTGACGGTTAATGTGGATGAGAACCAACTGCTGAGGGTCCAGTAAAGTTACAGAACCACAACAACAACGAAAAAGCAGGCCCCAAACACGTCCGACATCGACCAGCTCGGAGTTCTCTGAGTCGTGAGCAACTTGCTCGTGCCACAACCCTGAGGACTGACGCTGGGCACAGCCCGTGGCTGCCCTACTCACTGTGGAGGGCAAATACGATCCGGGTGTTTGAAGGAGAAGGGCACACAGACTGGCATCTTACTTCGCGTGGAACCTCAGGCAGCGAACAGAGCAAACACGGCCATCCACCTGCATGCCTGCTTGGGCTCCAAAGGGCTCCGGAGGCTGCTTGGGAAAGAACGAGGTTTCAGGAGAACCCCCCCACGCAAACCCTCTTCATCCATCAGACGAGGCTCTGAACAGGCCACAGCTCACGTCACGAACCTCCCCCTCGCCCTCTGCAGCTGCTTCTAACCGTCTGCTTTTCTCCGTCGCTTCACCACGACTGGCAGCACATTTTGGACCCTGGGGTCACTAGTAATTGGAGGCAAGAACTTGAGGGTCTCTTTGGGAATGTTTTTTTTTTTAACAAATTTTTTTTTTAACTTATTTATTATTTATTTATTATTTATTTCTGGCTGTGTTGGGTCTTCGTTTCTGTGCAAGGGCTTTCTCTAGTTGTGGCAAGCGGGGGCCACTCTTCATCGCGGTGCACGGGCCTCTCACTATCGCGGCCTCTCTTGTTGCGGAGCACAGGCTCCAGACGCGCAGGCTCAGTAGTTGTGGCTCACGGGCCTAGTTGCTCTGCGGCATGTGGGATCCTCCCAGACCAGGGCTTGAACCCGTGTCCCCTGCATTGGCAGGCAGACTCTCAACCACTGCGCCACCAGGGAAGCCCTGGGAATGTTTTTAAACCTGCTGGGGCAGACGGGGATCCACTTGTGTGAGCTCCGTAACAGCCATCCGACTCCACCCACGTCGAATTCCGTTTTCTCAGATAACGGAGGGAGAGTCTCTGAACACCAGGCCCTCTGAGCTGTGGGTCGTCTCAGGAGTTGGGGTGACTCCGCACCCCGCTGTCAGTCCTCACTTTCCCACCCTTTCTGGGAAAGAAAAATGGACCCGAGACACAGTTGTGGTCAATGACACTTAAGAGAAAGTCTGCTGGAAAGGAATTTCCCCAGAATAAAAATAAACAGAGCCTCACAAGACGTATGGCCTCTGCCCCATCCCTCCTGCTCTGGACGCTGGTGTGGGGACAGGGTATTTGGGGCTGCAGCCACCTCACAACCACGGGACTCCGGACACACACTCACATCCCTGAGCTCCTGAAACAGGCCCGGCCGCTAGCACATGGATGTCCTGTGTGTGTGTGTGTGTGTGTGTGTGTGTGTGTGTGCCTCAGTATGTGTATACAGCAAAATTAAGGCATATTAATTATTAAGGCAAACATTTTAAACTCACAAAATGATGCCATTTAAATACTTATTTATTTATTTAGGCTGTGCCGGGTCTTAGTTGTGGCATGTGGGCTCTCAGTTGCAGCATGTGGGATCTTTAGTTGTGGCATGCAGACTTCTTAGTTGCGGCATGCGGACTTAGCTGCGGCATGTGGGATCCAGTTCCCCGACCAGGGATCAAACCTGGACCCCCTGCATTGGGAGCGTGGAGTCTTATCCACTGGGCCACCAGGGAAGTCCCTGATGCCATTTTTTGAGAAAGGAGAAAAAAAAGCAAAACCGAGGCAGTGAGCTGAGCCCCACTAACCCGTGCTTGGAGGCGGAGGACCACTGGAGCTCCCCACACGGCACCCCTGGACGGCTCCTGGGCCTTCGTCTGCATCTCCCCGTGGTAAGGTTTGTGTCAATCTGTGCAAGGTGGTCAAATGCCCAGCTATCCGTAGGGGTCACTCCACTTTTCACATGGTGGCAATAAAAATAATTTGCAAACATGGGAGGTACAGGAACAGGGAAAGAGAAAGTCAGACAAAAATGATGCAGTGAACCCACACTTTTCCAGAAGAGACACTTCCAGCCCCCATCGGGGACACAGACCCAGAGCTAAAACCTACGGCTCCAGCCTCAAAGGAAAGGGGGTTCCTCGCCGCGGGACTGTGGGCTGTGTAAACAGCAAGGCAACCTACTAGATGCACCCAAACGCCAGCACCCAAGGGAAGGGAGGGATGGAAAAATATTAACACTTAGGGAAAGGAGCTTTAGCGTATGAGTGGGTTCCCCCCACCCCAGAAAGGCACAGCCCTGTCTGCAAGAGAGAGAAATCATCTACCCAGTAGACGGAGTGGATGGAGGGGCGCCCAGGCCTAGAGAGGAGGTGGGGGTGAGGATGTGAGGGCGGTGAGGCCTCCCGACGCCCTGGCGGGCCTGGAGCGGAGTCTGGTCTGGCAACGGGGAAGGACGAGGCTGTCTTGACCTGTCTTTTGAGCCCAGTGGCATGCTGACTGCATCCAGCAGGACATCTTTAGGGACAAACAGCCCTAAATGTTATACTGCCCGAGCCCCTCAAGGGCTAACAGGCTCCATCTTTGATGTTCATGACATTGACCCTGACCTCCAAGAAGAGGACGCCATCGAGAGGCAGATGTTTCAGAACATTTCCAGTATCACGAGGCTCCTCCTCTCCTTCTTTCCGCTTCTTTCTAATTTTGGTACTTAGAGGACTAGCGTGAGTTTTCCGGAAAGTTCCCTTTTAAAGAATATTGTGTTCCTCGAGGTTGCTTTTTAAAAACCGCTGCAGTAGCTTATCTGTGACAAAGGCTGATGAAAGCTGAAGACAGACATGAAATAATATAAGAAAGTGGTTGCCCAGAGCGGAACGAGGCTGAGACCAGAAACACGCTCCAACGAGAAAAAAAGGAGACTGGCAGCTCCGCACCATCTCAGGCTGCACCATCCCCCGGCCTCATCCCCACCCCAAACCTTTTAACATGCAAACAAGGCAGGACATACCTAGACTGTGGCCTAGACACCCCGTGTGGGCTGTTGAGCTACTGAGGAGCTTTGTGTAGCAGAGGCCCACGTGGTTCCCTCCACCCGCAGGACACAGAAAACGTTCTCAGCTCGAAAGGAAACCAAACCCCAGGACTTATACCACTGTTTAATGCTGAACTTTAAAATACTAAATACTGTTCTTAGAAATAAATGAGTTGCTGTAGTTAGTTGGGCTTCCTAATTAAGATGTGTATTTGAATCCTAGGTACAATTTCCAGAAAGTTCCCAGAGCTCATGATTTTTAAGGGTAAAATTGATACCTCAGGTAATCAGGATTTGAGATTTTGCTAATGACAGTGATATGACTGGTAAAAACATTTCACTTTTCATTTGTTGCTAATGACTAAAGCACACTAATATTTGATCATTAAAATTATGACTAAATTGTACTCATCACGCTGGTCATACTTTTCAACACGTCTCAACAACTTAAAAAATGAATTAGTTGGCACAAGAACAGACACATAGATCAGCGGAACAGGGTAGAGAGCCCCGAAATAAACCCACACACCTATGGTCAGTTAATCTACGACAAAGGAGGCAAGGATATACAATGGAGAAAAGCCCACAATGAGATATTACCTCACACCTGTCAGAATGGCTATTATCAAAAAGAATACAAATAAATGTTGGCAAGAATGTGGAGAAAAGGGAACCCTCGTACACTATTGGCAGGAATGTAAATTGATGCAGCCACTATAGAAAACAGTATGTAGCTTTCTCATGAAACTACAGTTACCATATGATCCCGCAATTCCACTCCTGGATATATGTATCTGGAAAAGACAAAAATTCTAATTTGAAAAGATAAACGCACCCCAGTGTTCATTGCAGCACTATTCACAATAGCCAAGACATGGAAGCAACCTAAATGTCTATCGACAGATGAATGGATAAAGATGTGATACATATATACAATCGAATACTACTCAGCCATAAAAAAGAATGAAATAATGCCACTTGCGGCAACCTGGATGGACCCAGAGATTATCATACTAAGTGAAGTAAGTCAGACAGAGAAAGGAAAATATATGATACCGCTTATATGCGGAATCTAAAAAATAAAACTAGTGAATATAACAAAAAAGAAGCTGACTCACAGACAAAGAGAACGAACCAGTGTTTATCTTGGGGAAAGGAAATGGGGAGGGAAGAGGTAGGGGATTAAAAGGTACAAACTACCATGTATAAAATAAAACAAGCCACAGGGGTATAGTGTAACAGCACAGGAAATACAGCCAATATTTTATAACTATAAATGGAGTATAATCTTTTAAAACTGTGAATCACTATGTTGTAGTGAAACGTATATAATATTGTAAATCAGCTACACTTCAACTAAAAAAAACAGTATGGTACTGGCATGAGGATGAACATATCAAAGGAACAGAACTGAGACTCCAGAAAATAAACCCATGTGTGTACGGTCAATTGATTTTTGACAAGGCTGCCAAGATCATTCAATGAAGAAAGAATATTCTCTTCAGCAAACGGTGCTGGTACAGCTAAATATTCACACATACAAAAGTGAAGTTTGACCCTTACCTCACACCACATACACAAAATAAAGCACAATCAATCAAAGACCTAAATATAAGAGCTAAAATTATAAAACTCTTAGAAACACTGTAGTAAATCCTCATAATTTTGGATTTGGCAATGGTTTCTTAGATATGACACCAAAAGCACAAGCAACAAAAGAAAAGATAAACTGGACTGCATCAAAACTGAAAACTTCTGTGTACCAAAGGATGCTATCAAGAGAGTGAAAAGACAAGCCGAAAGATGAGAAAGACATTTGCAATCACACATCTGATAAAGGCCCACTGCCCAGCTTACAGAACGGACACTTACAGTCCAACACCCCAATTAAAAGATGGGCAAAGGACTTGAAAAGACATGTCTCCAAAGAAGATGCACAAGTGTCCATCAACAGATGAATGGATAAACAAAATGCAGTATATTCATACAATGAAATATTATTCAGCCATAAGAAGGAATGAAATACTGAATAATGAAATCCATGCTGCAACATGGATGAACCTTGAAAACACTACGCTAAGTGAAAGAAACCAGACACCAAAGGTTACACATTGTATGATTCCATTTATATGAAGTATCCAGAACAGGCAAATCTATAGAGATCGAAGGCAAATTAGTGGCTGCTTTGGGATGGGAAATGGGAGTCTGGAAGGAAGGTACTCTCTAAAAGGTACAGGGTTTCTCTCTGATGATGAAAATGTTCTAAAAAGTGACTATGGCGATGGTTGGACCTACCTGTGACTACACTAAAAACCACTGAATTGTACACTTTAAATGAAGAAAGTGTATATACAGTATGTGAATTATGTCTCAATAAAGCTGTTAACAAAAGAAAAAAATGATTTAGGCAAATAGTTAATAAAAGCTAGCTAATTTTCAGCACTTATCCACTTAAAAGGAAAACATAAAAGAATCCTGTAAATTTATAGAGTTTCAGGATTAGGAACGAAAATACTTTGTATTTAAGAGCTGAATTAAGAATACCAAGAATCCATGTTTACATGAGGTCTGAAAAATTCTTCTGACCATAAGTTTCTAGTTTATCTGATTCATGTGCACAATATCAACGTTCTCTTTGTAAGAGTGAGAAACACTTCCATAAGTTTTCTAAGCTATTCCACCCTGAAAATGGAGCTCCTAGTTTCGTGATCATGTTCTAGTTAGCACTTGTTCTGTGTGAAGTAGTTTAAGTGGAGAAAACAATGCGGGGTGAAGAATATACTATCAGATTATATAAAATAAACACATCATATATATTTTAATGTTTCTGATGAATCACGTTCTACTTCGGTTTAACGCTTTGATTTGCCCTTAGATAACCTCAGCTTGACCAGGAATGGAATCATTTTAAGGTAAGAAAAGGGAAGAATTGTGCTTTGAGCTCATGTTTGCTTTTGGAACCATTATTAAACACCCTATGTTTTTCTGAAATTTTTGGTTATGTTCTCTGGCCTTAGAAAACATTTCCAACAGACCCAGAACTTCTGAACAGGAGTGGGTAAGTGACTGCCTTTCTCCAAGGAAAGGCCACAGGCCTCCTCCACGTCAACTCAGGTTGTTCTGGACTAACCCCCAACAATACAGATTCAATTTCCTCTGCACACAATGACTCAAGCCTTCTTCAACTCATCTCTACATTTGTTTTTCAAGTTATTTACTACTTGGCACTGACTCTAAGTCAACCACCTACATGATAACAGGAGAGGAAAAGGGAAAGGGGGCTTCAGGAGAACTGACAGAAACATGTCAGAAGTTCTTCAGAAACTCTCTGTGGAAGAGGGATTCTCCCAGGCCACAGACACGGATGCGAGTTCTGGGTTGACTGTACTTTGCAGAGTTCTTTGTCACAGGAGGAGAAGTGGACAGGCCTTGGTGAATTTAGAAACATCTCCCTAATGATGTATCAGTTGGTTAGCAAAATAAAATGCTTTGAGAGCTCCAGCATTTCATGAGAGCATGACAAGCAAGTATGAAATTTCAGCCCTTAGCCAGTTGCGTGTGACACGTCTTCTGTTGGTCTGTGAGCAGTGTTTCCTGCAAAACTACAGACCTTAAGCTTGCACAAAAGAAGAAGCTGTCTACCAACATTTTGTAGCCTTCCATCAGCACTTTCCCCATTTCTGATATTCAGCGTGCTAAAGTTCATACGTGTAATTTTCAGGAACTCTAGGGTGACTTGAATGAAAACAAAAGCTCCCAATCGGTCAGTGATTTTCCATCAATTTTTTTCTCTCACTACATTTTTAAGGTGGAGGAAGAAAAAAGGAACATAACGTAGGAAAAAGCCCCGTATTTTTTTTTTTACAAGTTTTGAAAGTTGCTTATTTCAGAAGCTTTCTATGTGTGTAGTCAAGGAACAGAAGAGTCACTGTACACATTCTCTTAATAATAATAATCAGAACAATGACAGGTAACATCAGTTGGGTACCCGTCCTGTGGCACGGCTCTGTGCCAGCACATCATTGCCTGTGACCACAGTCCTGTGACGTAGGCACTCATCCTTCCCTTGACTCAAGACGAACTGAGACTTGGGTCAGTGAGAGGCTTGTTCAAGGTCACCTCGTTGGGCGGAGGTGGAGATTCTGTCTCTGGCTACATTGCTTTCTGAGGCTAGAAAGAATCTCCCTTTAAAAACAAGGTCCAAAGTTGTAAACTGTCTTTTAGTAACAAGTGGTGGATTGAATGGCTGCATTTTATTTTTGTTCCTTCCTTAGATCTGAGAGACAGAGAGAACAACTGTGATTTCACTGGAATAGAAAGTGCAGGGAGCTGTCACTGACTTACATGAGGTGCCCACAGGAGGTGGAGCAAACAAGAAGGAAGCTCACTTGAGCAGCTGAAGGCCTGGCCACTAGACCGCTGTGAAGGCGGGGAGGGATGGCTCTGAGTACAGGAGGACAGGCCAGCTCCACCTGCCCCTGGAGTCCCTTGGCCATTCCTCCTCCTCGTCTTTAAGAGTCAGGAGGCTTCTACTCTGGGGACAGAGAGCCAGCGAGAGTCAGACCCAGCGACGCCTGGCCCAGCAGAGAGAAGGGGCGAGAGAAGAGGCTGAAGACGGGCGTGGGAATTAAATGGGCACGTCCTCCGAGTGATGGAAGCCAGCCCTGTCCCCGTTCAGCTCCCAAATGCCGTCTGCCAAGCACGTCCCTGCCCCGTCCACCCTCAGCCAGGGAAGGAAACGGAATGCTTTTCTTTCTAGAGAAACTCATCAACCTACAAGGAAAGACCTGCAGATACTGGCATTTGGGGTCCTTGCCAAGTCCTAGGTGATGCCTACCAGCTGGCAAACCCCCAGCAACAACAGAGTTCCCAGTCAACGTGTGGGTGCCAATCAGCACGAGACGTTAAAGAAAACCTCAGGCATGAAATTTAGCCCAAGTAGATTTAAAAAAAAAAAAAAAAAGGAACTTGAGGGAATAGAGAAAATGCAGAAAATGGGGGGGGGGGATGGACTAAGTAACAACAACGACAGCCACCTCCCAAAAACCTCCAGTGATTAACAGCTGCAAAGAGAGAAAGGTCATTACAGCACCCATGACAGGGTGAACTGACAGGACGCCACAGGAAATTTAGAGAACGAGAAGGAAGCCTCGGGAAATGAAAGTATGACAGCAGAAATGACAAATTCAGCAGGAAGCATGGGAGACAAAGGTGAAGAGATCTAGAGAAAGTACAATGGAAACAGGCAAGAAAAGAAAATCAGAACCTCAGTTCTAATGTAGGAGTTGGAAATATCATGATAATACAAGTTTCAGAAAGGACAGAGAGAGTGGAAAGGAAATAAAAAAAATAATGAGAAAATTTCCATAATGTATACTATACTCATGAGTTTTCAAATTGAAAGGGCAACTATCCTAGCTAAATATCCTGTACAATGTTTGAAAAATACTGCATATCACCAAGCAAATTTCAGAGCACCGGGGATAAAGAGGAGATTCGACATACCTCTAGAATGAAAAAAATAATAGGTCACACACACAAAGGGCCAGAAAGTAGGTTGGCATTGGACTCCTCTACGTTAGCACTAGAAACTAGAAGAAGCTGAAGCAATTTCCTCAAAATTCTTAGGAAAACTCTATCATTCCAAACCAAGCCAAACTGTCATTTCAGTGTGAGGATAAAATAAAAACATTTTTCAGACAAGTAGGGTTTAGAAACCATTGGTCCTTCACACTTTCTGTGAAAGCTACTGGAGGGTCTGCTTCTGGCAAATGAGAGAGGAAAACAAAAAAGTGAGACACATGGCATTTAGGAGCCAGGGAACCAGGAAAGGAAAGAGGTGAAGACACTTCCATGACGACAGTGAAGGGGGGTTGAGGGGAACAGCTGTGTCCTGAGCGACAGAGCAGCTGGTCAAGAACGGAGGAGAGGATGCGGGGAGTCTCCTGCATTTCAGACATTTTCACGGCAGGACAATGACATGAGAAACACAAGGTTTTATGCACCCCTATGTTCACTGCAGCACTATTCACAATAGCCAGGACATGGAAGCAACCTAAGTGTCCATCGACAGAGGAATGGATAAAGAAGATGTGGTATATATATATACAATGGAATATTAGCCATAAAAAAGAATGAATAATGCCATTTGCAGCTACGTGGATGGACCTAGAGAGTATCATACTGAGTGAAGTAAGTCAGACAGAGAAAGACAAATACCATATGATACCACTTATATGTGGAATCTAAAATAGGACACACATGAACTTATTTACAAAACAGAAACAGACTCATAGACATAGAGATCAGACTTGTGGTTGCCAAGGAGAGGGGGAGGGAAGGATTGGGAGTTTGGGAATAGCAGATGCAAACTATTATATAGGATGGATAAACAACAAGGTCCTACTGTAGAGCACAGGGAACTATATTCAATATCCTGTGATAAATCATAATGAAAAGAATACGAAAAAAGAATATATATGTGTATAACTGAATCATTTTGCTGTACAGCAGAAAGGAACACAACATTGTAAATCAACTAGACTTAAAAAAAAAACAAAACAAAGAAATGCTTAAGAAGATGCTGACTAGCTGCCCTGATGGTCCCAATGAGACGCAACATGGATACAGACAGTTCATCATAAAAACAAACCCACGACCGAGACAGGAAAACAGAGTGAGGGAGCCAGAGCGTTATCTCCCAAATGCATCAATAATTCATACTGGGTCACTTATACTTGCACAAAATCTCTGAAATAGTTTCTTTGTGACTTAAGCAATTCCTTATTTTGAAATGTCCCATCAATGCAACATGCCCAGGTTACATAAGTAGCTGCAATTCAGACTTTCTGGAGGAAAAACGCCCAACATGTGTACTAAGTCTACATGCAGGATGACAGTAACTGCTCTTATCGGAATAAATATCCACCCCATCACCTGCCTTTGTCAGGGGTGGACCGCCCGACGCACGGTGGAGACTCTTGGGGATGACTGTGTAGAGTGGTTTTTCATTCCTGTAAATTCCTCGATAATCCTGTTGCACCCTCAGACAGTGTTCTGAGTTCACGCTAATGTCAACATGAACCATAAATGAGCAGACTGCTTCCTAGCACAAGACATGCTCACACCACGGGAAACCATCAACAAAACGAAAAGGCAACCCACCAAATCGGAGAAAATGTTTGCAGATGATATGACCAATAAAGGGTTAATACCCGAAATATACAAACAGCTCACACGACTCAACAGTGAAAAAGCAAACAACCCAATTAAAAATGGGCACAGAAGACCTGAAGAGACATTTTTCCAAGGAGGACATACAGATAGACGACAGGCACATGAAAAGATGCTCAACATCACTAATTATCAGACAAATGCAAATCAAAACCACAATGAGGTATCACCTCACAACTGTCAGAATGGCCATAACCAAAATGATAACAAATAACAAACGTCAGCGAGGGTGTGGAGAAAAGGGAGCCCTCGTGCACTGTTGGTGGGAATGTGAGCCAGTTCAGCCTCAATGGAAAACACTATGCAGAGTCCTCAAAACTTAAAAACAGAACTGCCATATGGTCCAGTGACTACACTTCTGGGTATTTATCTTCAGGAAATGAAGTCACTATTTTGAAGAGACATCTGCACCCCCATGTTTGTTGCAGCATTATTTATAGTAGCCAAGACATGGACGCAACCTAAGTGTCCACTGATGGATGAACGGATACAGAAATAGAGATGTTCCCTCTCTCTCTCTCTCTCCCTCCTCCCGCACCTTCCACACACACACAGGAATACTATTCAGCCATAAAAAGAAGGCAACCCTGCTATCTTCGACAACATGGATGGACCTTGATGGCATTATGCTACATGACAGACCGAGAAAGACAAATACTGTATGATCTCATTTTTATGTGCAGTCTTAAAAAAAAAAAAAAAAGAAAAACCCAAAAACAAAAAACTGAACTCATATACACAGAAACTAGATGGGTGCTTGCCAGAATCTGGGGGTGGTGGGGTAAGTGACATGGGTGGAGAGGCTCAAAAGGTACAAACTTCCAGTTATAAGATGACTTAAGTCCTGGGGTGTAATGCACTGCATGGTGACTACAGATAGCAACCCTGTGTTGTATATTTCAAAGCTGCTAAGAGAGCAGATTTTTCATGTTCTCATCACAAGGAAAAAAGCTTGTAACTCTGTGAGGTGATGGGTATTAAACGGACATACTGTGGTGACCATTTCACAATATACACATATATTGGAAACACGCTGCACACCTTAAATCAATATGGTGTTATATGTCAATTATAGCTCAAGAGAAAAATTTAATAAAAAAGACCCAGAAAGTTGATGTTTATAAATTTCATGTGAAAATAGATCACGGAGGAAATTTGACACCAGGGGGAAAATGACTCACTGATCTGGGAATAAATCCAGAATAAACTACAGATCGCTCATAACCAAGTGGGATGCAGTCAGCTAGAGGGACTTGGTTATTTTCTCATATCACCCTAAATTAGTTTGTTCTAGACTCCGTGGAGGGTACACTGCAGACTGATAAGGACTTGGGAGAAAGAGAGGAATTCAAAACTTTAATTTATCTGTTTATAGATACTCACTGTGTCAGGGCAACTTCTAGTCACTTTTCAGAGGTCAAGCTCTTAAGAAATCAGCCATCCATCTCAGGCCAGCCCCCCACCCAAACCCCCCGACACAGACCCGGCCTTGCAGGACCGCCTCCCCAAACACTCCCAATTGGGAGCTGTCTTTGACGCCTCCTGTCTGCCTGGACCCCGCGTAGCCCCTTCATTCCACTCCAATCCAGGTCTATACGTTTGGGGCCTGAGCTGGGTCCAGGAGGAAGTCTGCGTCATCGCCTGCCTGCATCCACCCCTGCAAGATGGTCAGGTAGGAGGAGACAGCAGAGAGGTGCAGCCCGAGACGCAGAGCAAAGGTAGGACCGGCCAGGTGGGCCCCAGGCTCTAGAATCTGTTTCCATGGTGCCTTCCCTTGTCCCGACTGAAAGGACCCAGAACACAGACAGCATTGAAGAGATGCACCTTCCTCATTCCATCCCAATTGTTGTAGGAATTCCAGTTTACTGAGATTGCTTCCTACTGGCACCAAGAGTGCAAAACAGAACTCTGCTGTATAAAAGCAGCCTTTGGCCCTTTGTTATGTGCAAAATAATGACATGCGCATTTCCCTGTAGGTGATGCCACGGTGAACACGGGAGCAGAGGTCCTCAGCAGAAATCAGCTTCTCAAGTAATGGACACTCAGGGGCCATCTAACTGCTTTTAGAAACCTCCCTCTGCCATTTTATGGTAAAAATTAAAAACTCTTTACTATCTTTCTCTCCAGTAAGGCAGCTGTTTAGTATCAGACTGTTATAGTAATGACAAGACCAAACATAATTCTGCTATTTTAAGATAGAATAATTAGAACACACATGAAGTGAAACTCCTGCTGTTATTCTAGAAGGTCCCATCGTGAAACCCTCTTCTCTGTGAGAATGCTTTGTGACAGAATAAAAATAAATGTGAACATTTCACATCTGATTTAGAGGACGCCCTTTGAAGAAAACAACTGCTATGAAGGAGAGGAGGATACCAGACAGGAAACACGATCACCCAGAGTGAGACTTCACCCCCGTGACCAAAACTACTTGCAAGCCCAAGCTACAAACTCCATTTTAGAAACTATAGAAGACATTTTTACTTTGCACTGCAATGTACTCAGGCCATATTTCATAGCTTTTTTTTCCCCTACGAACAGTACTACATATAATGATACATCCCTGAAACCAGATGGCACAGGAACTATTTTCCAACAAAGAAAGAAACAAGGACGAGAAAATATTTGTGGTCTTTCCAGAAATCTTTCAAAACCTCCACATTTAATGGCAATTACTAGGAAAGCAGAAAGTTTGAAATGATAGCCGAGCCATATAATTGCCCATATCTGACCGATTTATAAACTCCTCTGAGAAAAAAAAGACGACCAGAGAGCTGGACCTACTCCTTGTGGTCCCTGACATGCATAGTGAAGTAAAAATATTTGGATAGTATGTTAGTGATTCCACGGTTTTACTAGCTTTGTATCAGGAGGCTCACAGCTGGAGTCCCTCAAAGGCCGCCTACAGAGGATACACCCGCCACTCCACGGACATACAACACCAGATCCGCAGGACACCGTGAAACGGAGGCAGCCACAGGGCGAGCGTGCTCCAGGGTTTCTGAGTGGAGCTGGGGCAGAGAAGTGAGCTCTAGCAGACAGTGCGAACGGAGACGGCGACACTAACTGAAGGTTCTTATTTACTAAGGCATTTCCCCGGAACTTCAGGAAAAACCTTGACAATCACCGTGTATCCTCCTAACAGCCTTGACAGAAGGAGGTGCCCGTACTTTCCTCGTGGGAACCTCTGCATCCAGGGGTCAGAAGACGTGAACTTCGTACAGCAAAGTTGGAGGTCCTGATTGCAATTAATTTATAGTTGCCTTTTGAATGATGGAGCAAATTTGTGTGTCAATTTATGCGTGATTATGCAGCCAATGTGTTTCATGAAAATCTACATATTTTATCCAATTTGTTTAATATGTACCTTATTCTTAAAACCAAATGAAAGAACATCGAATTCCTTTCGAGTAATGGAGCAAATCTGTATCTCAATTTATGCGTCAGTATCCAGCCAACATGTTTCATGGAAATCTATTTTATCCAATTCGTTTAATATGTACCTTATTCTTAAAACCAAATGAAAGAATATCTAATTCCCTGCCACATATGGAAAAGGTTTTCAAAAACCAACATTGATTCCAGTGCTATCCACAAGGTTTGTGTAATCATAACTTTAGTCAAGTAAGGAAACAGTCATTCTTAGGTTTGTTGAGAAAATGAACAGTCTGCTTTTACACATGTGAGAGGAACCAACTCAGATAAAGCTCCCTGTGACTAATGTCTTCACCATTAGGTGATGGCTTCATTTGAATGAAGGACTTACACTTTCACAGAGAAAAAGAAATCAATGGTAAAAAAAAAAAAAATGGGCAAGCTAATGTATTTCAGCATGCAGCAGACAGAAATAAATTCTCTCGTAGTAAAAGTTGCGGACACAAACTAAAATCCAGTACATATGGATTACAGACTCACGAGCCTTAGCTCAACTGTTCTTAAACGATTGTTTTCAAATATCGAAATCTAGGAAAGAGGCTGTTCAGTAAAAACCCAGCTCAAGGTCCTCCTTGGATAGAAGACGTTAGTAACTACAGAACAGGTCACAGTGCTACAGTGGAAACGAAGTCAGTAGGGATGAACAAAGCAGTACAAACTATACCAGAAATGGCTCCTTCCACTTCTAACTACACAGGCCCTGGGTTGCTCTTTGTGAAACACCAGCAGGTGATCCCAAGGGCGCTGTGACATCCTTGCCCTCCCACCTGCCTCCTCTGATGCAAACCCGGCCCTCCACTCTCCTCGCCGTCTTCCTTCTCCTCCTGCCCCCAGACCCCTCTTCTATGGGATTATCTGGGGGATTCTTTGTTTCTACCCAACATCCCACCTGCTCAGTGCTGTCGGAAATGCTCCTGTGTTGACTGGAAGCTGGATTTCCTTGAGGACGTTACTAACCTCATCGTGATCTCCTCTGAGCGAGGAGAGTCCTGCGTGGTCCTGCATCCCTGATGCGCTTTTAGCACGGCTCCGCCATCACCCCTGGGCAGCCGCCTCTCTTTCCGTCTCCGTGCTCCTGCGTTGCACTCCCTCTCCCCTGCTTGTCACCAACGACCTTGGCCACGTCCTCACTTTGCTGATGGCTTCACTACTTCGTAGCATGTGGTTTCCTGCCACCCCCTTTGGCCATCGTCCACGTAAATGCTCCTTCTAAAGTCCCCACTTCATGGCTCCCTGACCGCCTCCTCCACTCCTGTGACCTTGACCTCCACTACCACTGGCCACTCAAACAGACACCACTGGAATTCCTCTACCGCGTGGAAGTTCCTTCTTTCTTAAGGGTTTGAACGTTCAGAGTCTTCTCTGTGGTCACAACTTCTGTTCCCTTTTCCTGTTTTCCCACCTCACCCTCCGAGTCATTCTCATTCTTGGTGTAACTTCCATTTTCTTGAGTTCGATCTCTTTTCCCCTTAAGCCCTGATCTGGCTTAATCTGCTTCCCTTTCTGACCCCACAAGGACACAGCTGGTGGTGTTGGCGTGTGGGGATACTGTGATGTTGCTTCTACCTTCAGAGGGCTGATGATGGCTGAAACCAAGTCCTGAGACCACAGTCACTGAATGCAACGTGGATCAGTCTCTAACTTCAAACGGGTTCTCACCATTTCTACAAAAATTACACAGCACCGGTCCTGGAATTCCTTATCCTTTCTCGTTGCTGTCTTCAGCCTTTTTCTCTCTTCATCTCCCACTAACCACAACTCCGCTCCCGCCTTCGGCAGGTATTTCACTGATAACATTTTTATTTGACGTGG
The DNA here is from genome assembly GCF_965194825.1 of Balaenoptera physalus. Taxonomy (NCBI): domain Eukaryota; kingdom Metazoa; phylum Chordata; class Mammalia; order Artiodactyla; family Balaenopteridae; genus Balaenoptera; species Balaenoptera physalus. The sequence goes on from NC_138886.1 coordinate 121,667,028, forward strand.
AACCTCAGTTTCCCTCCTCGTATCTTTTCTCCCTCACTGATGCTTCTGAGGGGAAAGTCTCACCAGACTTTCCGTGCAAGGCCTTGTATGGATTATCTCTAAACGTTGGTCTTCAAAATATGAGGCTTATTTGTGGCCTTAAAATGAAAAGTTACCTTACTCCTGTTACTTTTTTCTTTTAATTAATTTTTATTGCTCCTGCTACGTTTATCCCAACACCTGAGATGTGCAGCTGGAGAAGGGGGTTGGGTTTGGGGGAGCAGAGACGGTGTATGAGAAGCCGCATCGCTCTGGAATACGGGGCGTTTTCTGGGGAGGGTCTTGTAGGATGGGTTGTCAAAGCCCAGATGGAATCCCAAAGCCCCTGACATCTAGGAGGAGAGGGGGGCTCCGGGCGGGGGTGAGGAGGCAAGAGCTCGCAGGGCCAGAACCTTCTGCGTCCAGCTGTGTTCAGTATGGTGGTCACTGGACTGAGGCTGAATGGAGACGGACGGATGGGAGAGACAGGGTGCCAAGGGCTTATTTCTTTTAAAATAACACTTTGTAGCCATAAAAGTAAGAATGCTTACTGTTGGGCTTCCCTGGTGGCGCAGTGGTTGAGAGTCTGCCTGCCAATGCAGGGGACACGGGTTCGAGCCCTGGTCTGGGAAGATCCCACATGCCGCGGAGCAACTAGGCCCGTGAGCCACAATTACTGAGCCTGCGCGTCTGGAGCCTGTGCTCCGCCACAAGAGAGGCCGCGACAGTGAGAGGCCCGCGCACCGCGATGAAGAGTGGCCCCCGCTCGCCGCAACTAGAGAAAGCCCTCGCACAGAAACGAAGACACAACACAGCCATAAATAAATAAATAAATAAATAAATAAATAAATAAATAAATAAATAAAAGATTACTATTAAAAAAATAAAATAAAAAACACAAAGAACGCTTACTGTTGAAAATTCAGTTGGAAAATAAAGTGAACAAGAAAACACAGTCTGCTCAATAGCGCACCACACAGAGAGCTGTAACATTTGGTGTATTTCCTTCTAATACATAACACACATTTTAGTTTACTTTTTTTGGCCGCGCGGCTTGTGGGATCTTAGTGCCCCGACCAGGGATTGAACCCGGGCCCACGGCAGTGAAAGCACCGAGTGTTCTAACCACTGGACCACCAGGGAATTCCCACATAATACACATTTTAGTTGGTTGAAATAGTTTATTTTTTTCCATAAAATTAGTCTTCAGCTCCATATATCATTTTGCTTCTAGTATTTTTTGCTTAACACTCTGTTGTTAATATTTGGACACCAGATTTATAGCATTATCTCTGGGCATGTAGTTCATATGTGGCTCCCCCTTTAAAAAATAAAAGGTCTCTACCCAGCAGGGACTACATTTTTCAGCTTACTCTGTAATCACCAAAGGGGCCCTCATGTGCGCTTAGGCCAGATGAGATGGACACACTGAAGAGACTGCATCATCATTTACTCTTTCACGGAAAGCACCCAATATTTGAGATGAATATCTGGCATTTCCTCTGGATGGTTGAGAACTACTTCAAAAATACGTAGAGTATCTGTAAGTATTTTCAACTGTATTTTAGACACCAAATAAGGCTGCCGGCCATAAAAAGAAGGGCTCAAGCCTCTTCAGGAAATGTAATTAAAACTTTACACTCACCAAGAGACTAGCAGCGCACTCATACCCTAACATGCAAGCATGTGACTCTGTGTCGGAGCCAATATTGACGTGAAAAAACCATGAGGAAGGATACATTGAGACGTCATTCCTTCGTGAAAAGCTTTAAGCTTCAGGAAGTTCCTTGATTGGGCTTTGCATTCCTGGGAGGGGCTGCCTCAAAGTGATTCAACATCAACACTGTTCCTGCAAAGCCATCATCATATCATGAAGAGTCCACATCTGCATGGCCAGGTGCTTCAGAATTAGGACCACGGGCCCATAAACACAAGGATGAGTGTTTGCCTGTGATTTTATAATAACGAATTGAAGAAACTTCTTTCTGCCCTATTTTTTTGTCCTAATATTACTTTGAAAACCCTTCTGGTTCTAAACTTTGCACTTCCACTGTCACTAAATTGCTTCGTTATTTGACTAGACTCAGCAGACAATGAAAATCATTCAACCAGAAATGGAAGCTGGTGCCTATTAGGTTTTCAGAATCAGAAGCAGAGCGGCTTATCTTCCAAACGTCAAACTGGGAAGAGAAGGCATTTGGATTGCACGGAACCTAACCTGGGGACTGGTCATTGTACACGTCTGCGTGGCGCTGACAGACGTGTGGAACTGTGTGTGTTCCTGCCAGTGTGATCTGAGCAGCACTCGGTCGTAAATTACTCACAGGTAACACCGTTGTCTTCTTCCTCTTTGTGCCTTGGGTGCCAGCATCACCCAACACTGCAGACGCTCATCAGGAGTCAGGGAATGACACGTGAGCTAGATTTTCAGGACATTTCTGTACATTTTAGGACCTCTTGGGACGTCCCTGGTGGTCCAGTGGCTAAGACTCCATGCTCCCAACGCAGTGGGCCCGGGCTCTCTCCCTGGTCCGGGGACTAGATTCCGCATGCCACAACTAAAAGACCCCCGCATGCTGCAACTAAAGATCCCGCGTGCTGCAACTAAGACCCGGCGCAGCCAAATGAATAAATAATTCTTTTTTTTTTTTTTTAAAGAAGGACCTCTTCACAACTGCTGGGAGAGGTCATCTCTTTGACCTTTGGTTCTTATTTTGACCTCAACTGTTTTGCTTATCATCTCTTTGTTTTGCGTGTGTGTTTAGACCTAGCAGGTAAGCCTTTACCTAGGACAGAACCTAAGAGACCATTGGTATTCGAATGTCAAACAGAGAGTGAGACCCTGAACCCCAACCAGCAGAGGTTAAAAGACGGAAAACGTCCAACTTTCCCAGTTACACTGACTGAGCCGCACCCGGGCTTGGGCCGCGTCCAACATAAACAGGACGGGGAGGAGCGGCCCAGAAGCCCTCAGCCCGTCGTCCAGCGTCTGCATCGCATGGGGTGCTGACACGTCAAGTACACATGCCCTGAACAGCGGTCTGCTTGTCCTCCCGCCAGTGGGGAGTGGACAGGAGAGTAACGGGTCCCTCGTTTTTCCAAACGTCTCATTTTTTTCTACAACGTTTTAAAGTAAGACTTTCATAAAGGGAGAACACGGAAGAAATGAGAAAGGAATTGAAAAGGCTCCCAAATTAAGTACCCTGGACATCCTTGTCTAATGTAATTCTAGCCAATGGGATTCTTATTTAATCCTTCATACTCATTCAGCTTATAGGATAAGGGTGTCAGCTGGGAAGTACTGTCAAGTGGGAAACCTCTGGGATTGGTGGGGTTGGAAAGTAGAAGTCCCACAGTACATGTGGGTCAAAGTTAAGCACAATGAATGGGGTTGCTCTAATTGTGGGAGACCTTTCTCTTCCTCTTTATGGGTCTGTTCTTGCTTTATTCATTCAAATCTTTCTGGGCGTTCACTGTTTGTCAGGCTACAGGACCCGGCGAAAGAGCAGTGAAGAGACGGTCAAGGTCTTTCGCTGTTAACAGTGGGGGAAAGCAACGCCCAAAGCAACATGCAAGTAAATAAGCAACTATCAGCAATAATTCCGTGCTGTGCAGACAGCAGAGGGCATGGTTTACTGGGCACAGCTGGGGGCCACTCTGGACTGGGGGCCCCGGGGGAGGTGGCCACTGGGAAGACCAGGAGGAGTCGCCCTCAGCAGCGGGCAGGACATGCCAGGGAGCGAACATTCCAGGCAAGGGAATCCCCGTGCCCCTCTTAGTGTCTAGGAGCACGGAGGGGACCACAGGGAGCCCCCAGAGACAGCAAGCCTGGCTCAGCTGAGCCCCTGATGGGAGAGCGGTCCAGGCTGTCCCCTCCTCTCCTGCCTCTCTCCAGCATCCCCCCCCCCCCTTCTCCTCCTCCTCTGGTCCCTCACAGCGCTCATGACCGCTCATCATCATGCAGATGTCAGGGCAGAACTGCACGAGGTGACACGTAAAACCCGATACCTAAGTAGCAGTGAGTTTATAGGACCTGCCCCTGTCCTTGAGACAAGCATTGCTGGAATAACCAGCTCTCGCAGGGTGGGAGCAAGAGAAAGGAGGAAGAGAGACGCAAAGGTCTGAGATGTGGCCGCTGTGAGAAGCCTGATTCAGCCTGAGGTCATTTCACCGTTTTCAGGTGGGAACCCCTGACACCATGCTTTCTTCAGCGGCCGAGGGAGGAGAGAGCAGAGAACAGGAGGAAAGGGAGCTGCACCCACACCTCGTTCGGCCGTTGATGGCGCAGGTGACCGTGCTGCGAGCACTTCCGGGTCGTGCTCCCATCCGGGGGCCTGGGCCTTGAGGGCCGGGGCACGTGCCTGGCACCGCTTCAGCCCCTGAGCTGTCCTGCGTGCAGTGCAGGGACGTACCCACGGCCTCCCCTCTAGCCAGCCCCTCTTGGATGCCTCGTCTTGCTTCTTCCACAAGACGGAGGACGAATATCAAAGGAGAAAGAAATGGGGCTTGAAAACAGCATATGGGTCTTTCTATAGTGCTTGGCCTAACGGAAGAGATGAGCTCAGTGGGAGAACAGGACCTGTAAAGCACCTGCTCAATCTGGCTCCAGAGTTTCTCTCCCGCCAGCGTTTAATCCTGGAGACCCTGCATACCCATGTCCTCCAGGGACTGTGTTTTGGCAAGAAAAAAAGCTTCTTGGGACTTTACTTCCTATTAACAAACAGAGTCGTGTATTTATTTTGAATCTTCGGGCATCATTTGTAGAGAGTGGGCAGCAACAGACTTACTTGGTGTGCCCTGAACAAGGACAATAATATAAAAAAATAGTTCACAAAAGCTAGGCGTATGTTCCTTCCTTCCTCTTTCTCTCTGATAAGAACTATGATTTCAGCAGCACGTGGCTTCTTTTCTTTGCACTGCGATGGACGGTGCTGAGTGTCAGACACCGAGTCACACAAACAACCCTCACAGGTGAATTCCTTCCTGGGTGGAGCCTAAGCGCTCCTGTGGTCCACAGTGCGTTGTGAGTGGCACCTGGAACTCACTGAATGGCCCACATCCAATCACGTTTAACTCACACCTGAGGGGTGGTGTCTGAGCCAAAGACACTGAGAGATGCAGAAATGGGAGTGGACGTGGATCCCACGACCACGGGCCAGGAGCACAGATGCGGCTGGAGGCTGGGAGGGCGGCAAGACCCCTGGTGAGGATTTCTGTTGGAGGACCTTCCTGCAGAAGGGAATTCAGGACCTTTCTACCGTTTTGTTTCAGCCTGATTTTTTTCCCTTTCCAGAATAAATAGTGAGCTATTTGAGAGAAAAAAATGCAAAGAGATTTTCCTTCTGACAATGATAATTTTTCAGGAATCTGACAAATCAAACACCCTTTTCAGGTTCACTTATTAAGAGGAAATATCTAAATTCCTATTATTTATCCCCTCCTAATTGTTTCCTATTTGCTTACAAACGATTCAGATGAATGAAATGCCATAAAACTCCCCCAAATATAAGCCTCTCCTTTTTTATGAAAAGTAGTAAAATCATGGGCCGATGAAAAAAGATTCAAGTGCATCAGTTTTCCCACTGCCAACCATAAGACTCAAAATTTCATTTTTTCCCAATGTATGAAGGGAAGTAGACATGTATAGGAATTTTACTTGGCAGTGACATTAATCATCAATTCCTTGGATGCCATTCTACATGATTTGCAGATGTCATTCGATGGCACTCCTACCAATGGATACAACTCCTAAAACAATGAGCAAACTTTTTCGGAAAAGACCACGATAACAGAGAAAGGGTGGAAGACCTCGTACCAAACCATGACGCTGGTTACCTCAAGTACTTCTGTATTGTTTGAACTGTCACCTCGAGCACGCACTTACTTTGTAATTAAAACAAAATCCAAAAACGGACTGCAATTCATAAGAAAATTTTTAAATGGATATATATTTTGAAAGTGTCAATCACATATTGTTTCCTACCTAGTAACTGGCAGGTAATTATACGATATGAAAATCATGAAGTGATGCTCTAAGGATATATTTAAACACATAAAGATTTGAAAAAAAGAAAGCAGCAGGAAAACCTGCTACTAGCAATGTTACTTCTAAGCTACCAGGTTTCCCTAAATTTCCACATGAAGGGAATTTAAACACTGAAATCCATGTTCCCTGTATTTTACTTTATACTGAAAACCTGACTAAGAAGCAGATCACGATGTCACTCTTCAAACCTGTGCGTAAGCTCCGCAGCCTCTTAATAACCACCCAAGTGTCCTGTCTGCCTTTTAGACAACGCCCCACCCACCCAGAGACACTAAGCTCACCTAAAGTCCAGCTCAAAGCTGAAGAGTTGTTCAAACTCCTGAGATAAGGAGGGCTGTAAAGGCATGTTAACAGCCCTCCTGTTTGCTCTCTTGTGATTTATACTCGCTTCATGAGCCATTAGGGCAGACACACTTCACTGAGAGCCCCTCCCGGGCCCAGGCAGTGGACACCCCGCCCTTTCTCCCTCAGGAGGGCAGGTCCCTTGTTTCATTAAAAGCACTGCAAATACATATTCAAGATGCAAAGATAGAAGTAGTCAGCAGAGCCAATTCATTCGGTGGGTTGGAGCTACAAGAGTATAAATCTCTTTTAAGGCTGCCACTGCTGAGCTCCTGCGACCTGCCCAGCATCTCAGCCCGCCTGGAGTCTAGGTATAGAACGTTCGCTACCGTACACAAACCCAGCAGCCCTGCTGCCTGCAAAATGCGGGGTAGTAAAAGAGAGATTTCTGAAACTGCAACACAAGATTGTCAAGGAGTTTACTTTTATAAAATTGCCCGCCCATTTGTTAACTTAAGGCATCTGTCTGGATGATTTGTTACTTGATTAGTCTAATAATGCTCATAAAATCGCCTAACAATAAAGTGATGTACGGATATAAGATGTTATTCTAACTTGAATACCTTACCTATTCTCACCAATGAGCTGATGGAAGGGAGAATAAAGCAGGCTGTTCAGTACCAGGGAAGCAAAGAGTACCTCCTATCCTGCAGCCATCCTTCCTGCCCCAAATCACAAAGCTCAGACATCACGGGGAAACGCAGGGCGCTTTCCCAGATCCCGGAGAATTCATTCTCAAGGAAATGTGGCCGCGTAGACTCTGTACACATTTGATGTGACTCTTACGTTTCCACCGACCTCCATCAGGGCAGTGACTCGAGGTCTGTTCTGTTAACTGATTCCTCCTCTCTGACACTGTGACAGCTCCGACCATCACCGCCCTCCCCGGTGTGGCGCCAATGGAAACAGCGCACGCAAGGTTTATCATCCTAACAAAATAATGGAAACCAAATACGAAGGTGGTATCCGCGGAAACATGCCTTCCACGGATCCCCAAGCCCAGTGGGTCGGGCTGGGAAGGGCGCTCTGCACTCATTCCTTCCCCAGGGTCCGCACCCGCAATCTCCATCCTCAGCTTTCAGGCTTCCCGCGCTTATCTGTATCAGATTTCCTTACCGATTCTTAAATGTGAAACATTTGGAAATGCTTTTAATAGACGGCTCAACGTAGTCCCTTCCCATCTCCTCCGGGGAGGGCTACACCCTTGCATACATCGGAAGGCTGCACCAGGCACAGATACTTTCACAGCTGAAACCAGTTACAGTTTTTAGCAAAAGGCAGATTTGACCAAGCTTCTCATTTACCTTCTTTACTTTGGGGTATCATTTGATATTTTTGAAGGACCCCACTTGGTAGCAAGGTCACACCAGCCCGCGACAACTCGCCTGCAGGAGGGGCCGCTTGCCCCGTGGCGGAGCCCAGGCAAAACGGTTTCCCTGGCAGCAGAGGCAATTCAGCACAAGTACCACAGTGGGATCAAGCCGTACGGGAGTACTCACAGTTTCGGTTTGGCAAGCAGAGGGGGTGGTTCCTTTGTGGGTGACAGCAGGACGGCTGCGCTGGGAAGAGCTTTGCTGCCATCAGCTCTGCCGTTCATCAGTCCATTCACTCCGTGGCCCGGGTGGACGCCGTTGGTTTCCCTCTCCGCGGCGGAATTGAACTGAAGGGCCGCCGGGCTCAGCCCGAACACGGGGCTGGTCACATGCTGGATCTCAGCCGGTTTCTGCGAAGCCAATTCGAAGGAGCCGGTCTCCCAGATTGGAGGGGGCAGCGGGGAGGGCTGGAAGCGGCCACTGCTGGCCTCTCCGGCTGCGTCATAGCCGCAGGTGTCCATGTTGGCTGAGGGAGGGGACAGGAGGAAGACACCGTGATATGCTCATGGTCCACAGCCCCCTCCCACCGTCACAGACAGCCTGGGAGCCCAGGGCCCTGTTAGCTGTTGAAGGGGCAACGCCGAGGGGGGGCCTGGTTCCCCCAGGCTTGATTTCACTGCACCTGTCTCATTTCCTGAATGGCCCACCAGCTGGGAGACCAGCTACCAATTCATTAACAAATTTCAAACAAGAGCTAAAGATAGAACTTGGTTAAAACACACACACACACACACACCAACAGCATCCAAAAAAAAATGACAACACAAACAGTATCAACTAATGATGCTTTGTCTCCTTGCATCTCAGCGCATGGATCCGACGGAACACCCTACCTGAGCTTTGCTGACGTTAGTGTAGGCTACAAAGGTTTTCTGTGCTGGGCAATGGGTGTTCACTCATTCACTCATTCATTCATCCATCATAAAGCCAAGTGAAGCTCTGAGTCTAAGGGAAATGTCTTACCATCTCACGGATAATTTTTTCCGGTTCACATGACTGACACCAGCTGTAACTTGGTACAAAAGAAAGTTTTGCTTGTTACTGTCAATGGCCTGAACGCATCTTAAGAGCATCTTTGTATTCCTGGCCTTGCCCAGAGTCCAGCAGAGCTCCAAAAAATGCCTACTGAGGTGAACAGAAAGCTCAAAAATAGCTCTTATGTTTGGCCTAGAGCAGATTTATCCCCGAGGAAAATGGGAAATACTGCATGTTAATTTCTGCCACGCGGACGTGGAGCCCGGAGTTTTGGCCGCGTGGTTGGAGCACTGCACTCTTGCTGTGGCCATTTGCTGGGACCATCTTCAACTCAAAGTCAAAATACTGGGATCCTCCCTGGAGCGCTGATCATGACCCCAGAGTTTCCTGTTAACACTCAGAGCCCTCATTCCTATCAACTGGTGTCCCGTTAAGGTGAACTTTACGTTTCTTCTCTTAATGAAGATGAAAAAGCACTAATTCCCCACTACAGCCCTAAACTGGTTTTGTCTGTGTCTCTGCCGCCCCCTAGCACAAGTTCTCCCTGTTCTAGAGAAATCCAGGTGCAATTCGGCTACGTCTTCACTGCCTCCTAACCATGGTGCCCCGTACTGGGCTTGGCCAAAGAGGTATTTTAAAAACCACTGTAAAATAAACAACACAAATAAGGCCGTAAAGACCAGGTAAAGCTAATTAATAATAGTAGAAAACAGTTAACTAAAGGTCAAAGAAATAAAGGAAAAGAACTGTTTCAGGTTGCTTTCCCTAGCGGTAAGTTTCTGAGTTTAAAAAACTGACCAGATATTTCTGAATGTTGGTTTTAATAATAAAATACATTCCTTTAGTTTTTCATAGGCGTCCAGTCTCAAAGAAATCTGGTTTCTAAGATCTTGACAGCTTCTCTAGGTTTATCTAGTGAGTTAAACAGTGACTGATTTGCGCCAGTATCTCCAGACCCCGTCGACACTGGTGTGAGCATAGTTCTGGGCCAGCAGGAGGCCCTTGGGCAGCCATCGCATTGTTTCCAAGACCAAGATCCCAAGACTGAAGGAAGAGGCCCACATGTGTTCCGTTGCTACATTATCATCACCTTTGTGTTTTCATCTCCGCTTCCCCTCCCCCCCTCCCACCCCAGCCTTTTGTTTCGTGATGAAACCATGGTTGTGAGGATGACCCCCGGGGCAAAGCGTTCCTGGAGGCTGAGTAGTCCTCCAGGTGGGTCCTTTCTGCCTTGGGGACCCGTCAACCCTTCGCTCCTTGCATACCTGAGGTGACCACCAGCTGGGCAGTGCTGGTCGCTGACCCGTAATCATTGCTCGCCGAGCACGTGAAGATCCCGGCGTCCTCGGGGAACGTCTCTGCTATAACGAGGGTGCAGATCTCCTCTGGAAGGAAGAGAACAGAGTAACTCATCAGAGGGCAACCACAAAGTTGCTCCGAAGAAGCCCGACCCTCTGCCTTTCTAAAACAAGCAAATTCAGTAACGATTATTATAGGGTCACTTTACGAAGTAGTCACAAGAGAATCTCTTGACATTTAATTTAGCCGTTCAACCTAGTGGCAAAAGCTTTGGAGTAGGACTCATTCTTTGTGATTTTTCATCAGCCTTGGTTTCCTCACCTATAAAATAGGGATAACATGTACCTCATGAGTGTGTCTGTATAGAGGACACAAGAGGTTTGCAAAGTGTGTGCCTCTGTGCTAGGCACGTGGAAGACGCCAGCTCCTGCCCACTTTGGTTGATGGTCATGGAAGGCCTTTCAACTACAATGTCGCTGCTCAACTGAAAGCCACTGGTGGGGAAAATCAAGCTTCTCTGAAAAGCTGACAATGGGAAAAAAAGAACATAACATGGAAATGTTTGACTGCAGACAATTATTCTGGAAACTACTGTTACACAGTGCAGCCATGTTCTGTAGCATGCAAAGCCCGGACTCTGGGACCAGCTGCCGGGGCTTGAATGAGGGCGCTGCCCCATGGGGCCTTTGTGACTTTGGTCCACCTCCCCGAACTTCAGTGCCCTTACCTAGAAGATGGAGATAATAATAGAACCTACCTTATAGGGTTCGTATGAATCATGACTCATAAATCAACTATCACAGGGTTACTGTGAGGGGCGATGATGGTAACCATGACAACAGCTCAGGCACTAGGTAACACTACCAGCACTGAATATAGATGAACTTAGATTTAACCCTCATGTCAACCTTATGAGTTACATTTACTACGCTTAGCCTGTCTTATAGATAGGAAAGCTGAAGTACAGTAAGGCTAATTGATTTACCCAAAGTCACGCAGCTCATGAGCGGCAACTTGAACCAAGTTGGGCTCCAGACTCCACGCTCCGCACGACCATCTATTCTTGTGACATGATACACACTGTTCTTAGGGTGCTGCCTGGCGCGTGGTAAATGCTTTGTCGTCAGGAACTGTTAGCTGTTCCATTAAGAAGAAGCTCAATCTAGAACGTATTAGCTATTTCTAATTAATTAATTAATGTATGTACGTATGTATTATTATGGGAGTGCATTAACTATTTTTAAATTCAGTGATTGTCTATATTGTACGAGTAACCTAAGATGATTGTGTTGGTAAATGTTAAGAAAAGTCATATACTTCTGATTCCCACAGAGCCTGTCGATTATTCGCACATTATGTGGGCCACGTGAGACTCTGTACCATAGATTTTTTGCAGGAATGGCTGCAGTTACCCTCTCCTGCATCCAGGCCCCGCTGCAAAGGGACTCTGCAGCCCCATCCCCTTCCCTAGCCCTGGGGTTCCGGCTGGCCTGACGGCTGCTTCAACCATGGAAGTGGTCGGAGTGATGTCTGTTTGGAGCCAAAGCCTCAGGTCCCCTCTCGCTCTGCTCCATCTCTGGGAGCCCAGCTGAACGCCTCAGGGATGCAGGCCATGGGGCTGGACAAAGGGGTCCCTGAGCAGAGACGGGCCACCACACCTGAGACCACCCGGCTCATCCCCGCCAACCTGGAGGCCAGCCACAGCCCGTGGAGTGAGCCCACCTGGGCGGGCCAAGTCTGGTGTCCCACTGGGGCTAAGCTGAGTGGCTGACCCTCAGGATTAGGGACACGGTGGTCACCACCTGGAGCCACCGATGTTTGGGCCGCCATGCTTTCAAGAGCCAGCAGACCAGGATGAGGGCAACGCTTCTCTTCCAAGCTCCTTCTCCAACAGCCCTGAGGGCAAGCTTTTCAGAATTTAGAGGAATGTGTCTCCCCTGGAGTCAAACATCAGTAATGAAAATTAGCAAACTTGCCCTCAAACATATTTTATGTTTTAAACACTGGGAGGGCAAAGTGCTCACTGTGGGTAAAAGTCCTACCTTCTAACACAAACATTTTTATCTATTAAAATTACATGTCAATTTTTAAATACCAATAAAAGTAATAAACGCAAAGTTAAACCAATTAAACGATAAATAAAATGAAAGTGAGTCTTCCTTTATGTCCCAAGAGAGCTTGTGGGCATTGATTTCAATTACAAGATAGGCTGAGTTCTTAATAATGCGCTGCCTTGTTTTAAACAAACAAAATCATTTTCTCTTTTTGAAAGAATGGTATCCTTGAAGACTTCCTGTGCTAGAAATCGTGGGAAATCCTCGTTACTACGCATTTTCTCTTCTATTTTGTTTGAAACTAGTGGTGGTTGCCACCCGCCTTCGTGGGTCATGACCCACAGCTTAAAAACACTGCGCTGTGGGACCCACCAGAGTTCCTGGCTCAAAGAACATCAAGGAATCCTGCTGAGGTGTTTGGCATATTAAGAAAAGAGTTTTCAGGTAAAGGCATGAGATACATTTTTGTTTTAATTTTTAATTTAAAAAAAATTTTTGGCTGTGTTGGGTCTTCGTTGCAGCGCATGGACTTTCTCTAGTCGCGGCGAGCGGGGGCTACTCTTCGTTGCGGTGCGCGGGCTTCTCATTGCGGTGGCCTCTCTTGTTGTGGAGCACGGGCTCTAAGTGCGCAGGCTTTGGTAGTTGAGGCACACAGCCTCGGTAGTTGAGGCACACAGGCTCAGTAGTTGTGGCTCGCGGGCTCTAGAGCGCAGGCTCAGTAGCTGTGGCGCACAGGCTTGGTTGCTCCATGGCATGTGGGATCTTCCCGGACCAGGGCTCGAATGCGTGTCCCATGCATTGGCAAGTGGATTTTTAACCACTGCACCACCAGGGAAGTCCCAAGGCTTGAATACATTTAAAGCACACAATTATGATTGATAAAAAGGCTCACTGAACAGAAGGAAAACGACAGGATAACAGAGAGCGTGAAGGAAGGTACCCTAAGGTACCCTGTGTGTTTCTGAGTGTACTGCACACAGTTCAAGGCTTCTCAATCGAAGAGGAAGAAAGTGTGGAAATAATTCAAGTCAGAGCTTCACATAAGATGAATCACTGGGAAAGTGAGATGTATCTGGAAAGGCAACGGGGACTGGGAATTTTAAATTGAATACATATGGTTACGAGATGAGTTAGAAGTGTCCTTAACCAGAGGAGGGTCAATAAAGCGCAGGATATTACAGCTCTAAGGGACTGTATGTGGACTAGCCCAAGTTGCTCATTTCTTCAAGTGAGGTCCAAGGTCCAAAGGGATCCTCTCAAGGTCATGGTTAATCAATGTTGAGGCCAAAATGCTGACGGTCACACCCCGTCCCCCACAAGCTCCTTCTTCCTAGAGCACAAGGCCTCTTAGCTGTTCTGCGTTTTTTCCTGGTCCAGGACATGAGGAACCCAATGTGAAATGAAGTAATAAAAGATTTAAGATGGGAAACAAGGAGTTTTCTGGATCTGAACACTTGAATTACTCTCACTATCCAAGTAACTCACTAGAAACCCATCTGCCCAAGTAGGTGGGCTGTGTGTCCTCCAATATATGAGATACACTGGAAGGATACAAGCCCAGTCCAAAGGACACTGTCACGTGGCCGTGACGGTGGGAGAAGAAATGAACAGCCCAGTGTGTCGAGATTTGGGGAAGAATCCCCCCATCCTGGCTGTCCTCTGGGAGGTGGGCTCCGTCTTAGAGGATGCTTCTGGGAGCCTGGGGCCGTCAGCTTCCGTGGCTGACCCCTCCCTCCTTGCACTGCCCTCCCAGGGCTGATGCCCTTGAACGGTCCTCTCCCAGCCTGGAAAGATGGACTTTCTGGAGACACAGAGAAATGCCATTGTTCTCAACGCCTGAGAACACTTTCCCCGTAAACACTGTGTTTACAGTTAATGCAATTTTGTGCCCTGAACCTACATTTTAAATCAGGATAAAATCTTATCCAGCAGGGATAATAGAAGGTGGCTTTGGAGTGATGATCTGGCCAACTCTTAGAGTGTCTTCTTATGTTATCTACAATTTTGATTTTTTTTTTTTTAAGTTATGCCATTTTAAGAAAACCTGAGCTTGTTTATACAGTTGCCCCTTCTCCTCCAGAGGGCCCTTTTGAGAATGAAAAGATTGCATGTTTCAAATCTGACTGAACTAACTTCATTTCCTATGAATTTTCAGGAACACTTCTATTGCATAAAATGAGGTAGATTCATGCATAGAGCTGATGACCGACTGGACAGTCTACAAACGGAAGAAAAAAATAAGAATAAAAAAGCACTGGCAAGTTCTTTCGGTGATCTTCGGACATTGCTATGTCTCAGGGACTTTTACTAGATAAAACATTAGTCCAATGCCCTAAAAGTTGTTCAGCTTTGCTTCTCTGGGAAAATTTCATCCAAAAGTGACAACAGGCTCACATTTTGCTGAGAGAAAGGAGCGTCTCAGCTTGGATGGCTCTGACATCACGCGGATGAAGAAAGCCAGCAGGATAGGAGATGAGCCCAGCTGCAGCACTGAATTTTCATCTAGTAATATCTTATTCGAACAAAGACCTTAAGATATCTGTGAAGTACATTTTGGTGAGGGATGGGAATCAGGAAGTGACTGCTTGTCTCAAATAAAGGGAATTAGAGGCTCACTTATTTTTATTAAAAAACTGTCCTTTAGAAAATGCAAAAATTTAAAGTTACTAATAACTCTAAGTACAGTCCTTTTTAATCCAATTTTCCTAACTGGAGACTTTTTATTTGAGGGCATATAATAACTTAGTAAATTGGAAACCATTTTTGCTGATGGTAAATTCTGCTTTTAAAGTTACCTAAAAATTACTTAATCACATAAATATTTCTCAGAGGTTAACCCCAAATTTCATTCAAGTTCTTGGACATGCTGAACTCTTGGTTAAATACAAACAAAACCATTTTGTTTGCAGAAACATAAAATGATGAAGCAGCAAGGATAATATTACTAAGTCCTCTGGGTAATGAGGGAACACTTTCATACATGTCTTCCTTCACAGGTTTTTTTTTTCCCCCTTTTGGGGTCCAGCCTAACTTAAAAAAAAAAAAAAAAATCCAGCGTTTACCTTCCAAACCACATGGTTTGGCTAACACAACTAATAAAAAAGGACTCTGGGCTAAAATCAGCAAGACGAGATTCAGTGTGGTAACTGTAAGGCTTGTATAAATTTTTATAAAGGATTTTTATAAAACTGTATCATATATAGAGAAAGACATTTAAAATGCACAGTTTAAGACTCATGGACATACAGAACACACTTGTGGTTGCCAAAGAGGAGGGGGGTGAGGAAGGGATGGATTGGGAGTTTGGGGTTAGCAGATGCAAACTAGTACATATAGGATGGATAAACAACAAGGTCCTACTGTACAGCACAGGGAACGATATTCAATATGCTGAGATAAACCATAATGGAAAAGGATATGTGAAAGACTATATATATGTATAAATGATCCACTTTGCTGTACAGCAGAAATTTACACAACATTGTAAACCAACCATGCTTCAACAAAAAAGTTTTTTAATAAAAATGCACAGTTTAAGGAGTAACAGTGAAATGAACCCCTGCATACCTATCAATAAGTCTAAGCGATAAAAGATGACCAATACTGTAGAATGCCCCATACGCCCTCCCCAGCTGAATCTTCCTTCCCCTTTAGAGATAATCACTCCTTTGATTTTCCTTATATGTTTACCACATATGTATGTATCCTTCAAAAATGTGTTCTTTAGTTTTTGTTTTATTTTAATTTTTAATTTTTATTAGAGTATAGTTGATTTACAATGTTGTATTAGTTTCTGCTGTACAGCAAGTGAATCAGTTATACATACACATATATCCACTCTTTTTTAGATTCTTTTCCCACATAGGCCATTACAGAGTATTGAGTAGAATTCCCTGTGCTATACAGTAGGTCCTTATTAGTCATCTATTTTATACATAGTAGTGTGTATATGTCAATCCCAATCTCCCATTTTATCCCTTCCCCTCTTACCCCCTGGTAACCATAAGTTTTCTACATCTGTGACCCTCTTACTCCCTGGTAACCATAAGTTTTCCACATCTGTGACTCTATTTCTGTTTTGTAAATAGGTTCATTTGTACCATTTCTTTAGATTCCACGTATAAGTGATATCCTATGATATCTGTCTTTTTCTGTCTGACTTACTTCACTTAGTTTTTAATTGCTGACTAACAAGCATTTATCTTGTTGTGTAAAGAAAAGGCCACCTACAGCCTCTTCAATAAGTGGAGCTGGGAAAACTGGACAGCTACATGTAAAAGAATGAAATTAGAACACTCCCTAACACCATACACAAAAATAAACTCAAAATGGATTAGAGACCTAAATGTAAGGCCAGACACTATCAAACTCTTAGAGGAAAACATAGGCAGAACACTCTATGACATATATCACAGCAAGATTCTTTGTGACCCACCTCCTAGAGAAATGGAAATAAAACCAAAAATGAACAAATGGGACCTAATGAAACTTAAAAGCTTTTGCACAGCAAAAGAAAACATAAACAAGATGAAAAGACAACCCTCAGAATGGGAGAAAATATTTGCAAATGAAGCAACTGACAAAGGATTGATCTCCAAAATTTACAATCAGCTCATGCAGCTCAATATCAAATAAACAAACAACCCAATCCAAAAATGGGCAGAAGACCTAAATAGACATTTCTCCAAAGAAGATATACAGATTGTCAACAAACACATGAAAGGATGCTCAACATCACTAATCATTAGAGAAATGCAAATCAAAACTACAATGAGGTATCACCTCACACCAGTCAGAATGGCCATCATCAAAAAATCTACAAGCAATAAATGCTGGAGAGGGTGTGGAGAAAAGGGAACCCTCTTGCACTGTTGGTGGGAATGTAAATTGATACAGCCACTATGAAGAACAGTATGGAGGTTCCTTAAAAAACTAAAAATAGAATTACCATACAACCCAGCAATCCCACTACTGGGCATATATCATGAGAAAATCATAATTCTAAAAGACACATGCACCCCAATGTTCATTGTAGCTCTATTTACAATAGCCAGGACATGGAAGCAACCTAAGTGTCCATCAACAGATGAATGGATAAAGAAGATGTGGCACATATGTACAATGGAATATTACTCAGCCATAAAAGGTAACGAAATTGAGTTATTTGTAGTGAGGTGGATGGACCTAGAGTCTGTCATACAGAGTGAAGTAAGTCAGAAAGAGAAGAACAAATACTGTATGCTAACACATATATATGGACTCTAAAAAACAACAACAAAAAAATGGTTCTGAAGAACCTAGGGGCAAGATGGGAATAAAGGTGCAGACCTACTAGAGAATGGACTTGAGGACACAGGGAGGGGGAAGGGTAAGCTGGGACGAAGTGAGAGAGTGGCATGGACATATATACACTACCAAATGTAAAACAGCTAGCTAGTGGGAAGCAGCCGCATAGCACAGGGAGATCAGCTCGGTGCTTTGTGACCACCTAGAGGGGTGGGATAGGGAGGGTGAGAGGGAGACGCAAGAGGGAAGAGATATGGGAACATATGTATATGTATAGCTGATTCACTTTGTTATAAAGCAGAAACTAACACACCACTGTAAAGCAATTATACTCCAATAAAGATGTTAAAAAAGAAAAAAAAAAGGCCACCTTCCCACTGTCAGAAATAAGTTCAACTTCCCCAGACGTTTACCAAAGCCCTCAGGGGTATGGGGTGGGCAAGGCCACGGGGTTTCCTGGGAAATCTGGGGCTGCCGGGGGTGGGTTGGTGGGTACCTGGAGGGGCTAAGCATGGGCAGGAACTGGACAGCCGGGAGGAATCACTGGTGGTGTCTGTGTCTCTGAAATCTCTCTTTTTAAGTTCAACATGGCCAACTTCCAGATCTCAGCACCAGGTCAAATCAGAGCACTTCCGTGGGCGGTAACAGTGTTCCCAACTGACCCGGCAGGCAGTGACAGGCCGGGCCAAGCAGAGATGCGACCTGGGGTCAGCTCACCCGCGATCGTCTGTTGTCAGCGCAGGAGATGGGCGGCGGTCCTGAGCTCTCAGGGATGAATGCCTTGCCGTGTCTGTCCTTGTGACACATCAATGTGCAGCCGTGACTTCCGGGCACCCCGGCCTCTGGCTGCATTTGCCGTCATGCTCCTGTCCTCACATCTTGCTCTGGCCGGTGAATTCTCTCGCTGCAGGGAGCACACCCTACAGACGAGCTGTGGAGGAAAATCCTTGAGACCCTGCCACTCTGAAAAATCTTGACCACATCTCCTTATGGAGTTGGAGGTATTTTACACCAGAATCTGGAAGGCGTTGCTTCGTTGTCTGTGTGCCTAGTAAGCCTGCTGAGGAGTCCTAGGTCACTCTGATCCTGTTAGTTTGCTGTGACCTGGTGCTTCCTCTCTAGACATGGGGAGAATCATGGCCTCATCCTGGATGTTGTGAATTTCACAGCGATGCACGCTGCTGTCAATGTGTTTTCATACACTGTGCTCTCAGTGGGTCCTTTCAATCTGGAAACTGATATTCTTCCGTTTGGGGTATGAAAAAAAATTTCATTGATAATCTCTCCCCTTTGTTCTCTCCTCCTGGAATCCTACTTACGGATGTGTAGTCTACCGGGGCGGGTCGCTACCATCTAATTTTCTTACCTTTTCTCTCTTACATCCCTTCTCTGTCTTTTTCTCCTACTTTGCAAGACATTTCCTAACTTTCATTTCTGCTACCAGCTTTTTCATTGCAAGCACTCCTTGTTTTCTGAATGTCCCTCCTCTCCTCCCCCCTTATACCTGTTATTTTTACTTCTTGGATGCGCTGATTTTCTTATCCCTCCGACAAGAGCGTTGCTTTGTTTTTACATCTTCTTCTCTTTGCAAGTCTGTTTCCTCCAAGCTGCTTTTTGGGGAGTTGCTCAGGCTCTCCTGTATCATCCCAGAGGGAGGTTTCTTCAGACGCCTTTGATCTCTTCTTGTCCAACGTGGTTCTGAGCCGACGGGAATCTCTGGACAGCAGAGAGCGGTTGTTCACCCTGGCCTTCCCCTGGGTGTTACCTAGATGGCCTCTGTCTTGGAGAAACTCCTGCATCATTATGGATGGATTTTTCTTCTCTTGGGATGTTGCCATCACCTAGAAATGAGCCCTTCGGTCTCCACCAGGCTGGCCTTCTAGAGGCCAGTTTGGGGGGGGGGGCGGGGCAGAGGCACACAGATCTCAGGGTTCCAACAGTCACGCAGTTCTCCTTTTGGTGTCTTGGTGCCTCTCCCTCTCTCCCCAGAGATTTCTCCCTAAACCTTCTTGGTTCACGAGACCCTAAGTGTCTCAGTCATTTTTTACGGTGCTCCAAAACCTAAAGATATACTGAATAGCCTCCTTTGTTAAGCAGTTCTTTCTAAAGAACGTAATAATATTTAGGTCTTAACAAGTTAGTTATTGTTTTAAAAAGTACATATAAATTAAAGGAAAAATACCAGCATTTTATTCTTAAATCACCACAATCACGTACTAACGGATGTGTGTATCTGCTGGGAGGGCACAACCCCTCCTGGCATCAGATGGGACCCAGCCAGCCCGCTTTCACAGTCCTCCTGATTTTCACATGGGACTTGCGTTTTATCACACACACACCAAAAACTCAGTTTCACAAAGATATGACGTCACAGAAGAGAATGTAGAGTGATGTAACGTTGGAACTGTTTCAAGCCGGCAGTCGTCCCCATGAGATATCAAGTGTCACTGTGTTTGTCAAAAATCTCCAGCATCTCCAGCACCTCTGCCGGAAGGTGGGGCACCCAGGGCGCCCTGCCACACGGTTTGGGAACCACAGGCTTTATCCAACCCACTTTTGTTTACTCCACTATCTTAACCTGGAATCACATTCAAACATCCTCACCGTTGCCCTCCTACTGCTCAGCACCTCAGTACATTTAAACTATAATTTACTTCACATCGTGACTCATGGGACCAAAGCACAGATTCCACTCTCCAAGATCTTGGAGGGTGGGTGGCCCTGGTGATGCACATTGAAGGTCAGGGCACCGCACGTTTATGTGCACCGTTCCCCAACCAGTAAGACACGTTGGTTTTTGGAGTTTCGATTTTGCGTGCCATGAGACAGTGCTATAGAAGTAATGCGATACAGTTTGTGGCTGTTTGCAGACGGCTGAGTCAGGACCTGAGCGCGGACAGCTGTCGAAGGAGTCTTCTGTGGCCCTGCCCGCCCCGACACTGGTCTTTGAAGGATGCAATCAGGGTAAAGTCGGAACGTCAAAAAAGGAGGCCAGAGCAGGTACTATGACAGACACATGTGGGTTCTGAGTAAGCTGACTGCTATGAACTCACAAAGCTGTCTGAGAAGATGGGTGATGCAAGCTGACTTCTGTCTAGACGAGATAGGAGTGGAAAACACATCAGACAGACCCAGCAGAGGAGTGACAAGAAAAACCTGTTTCCGTTGCACAAATGCATCGGCAGGGAATGGGCTGTTTCCTTCCTTATCTAAACATCTAATCCCTACGGGGGCTGTGACCAGGCACTAGTGCATTTCAGTTTCATTTCTAGGGCTTTAAAATATCTTGCCCATGAATAAGAAAAAAGAAGGAGAGTGAAGAGAAGAAAAAAAGAGATATAAAAATAAATGAGGGGGGATATGGGGAAAGAAAGGGAGGGAGGGAGGCCAGCCAGCAGGGAGAGAGCAGGAGTGATCATGTCAGGAAGGGGAGAGAGGGCAGGAAAACCAGAATGCTCAGATATGTTCTGAATTTCAAAGGCTACTTATATTTTAGCATTTGGAGAATATCTCTGACTTAGTTCTGTAAAATTTATCTCTTGCCTCAGATGTATCGTGGTCATGTCAATTTTTCTCCTCTCCATTTAACAGTGGCCAAAAAACAGCCACAAGGGAAGCCAGTTCCTATGTATAATCTCTAAGGTTGAGTAGTTCAGAGGTCTGTCTACTGGATGTAATAGTCCATCAGGTCATTTAAGGACAGTAAAAGATTCAATACATGTTCTGTTTTTTCCCCTGGAAGCATCAATGGTCAACTTCAAGTCAATGTCAGAAAACATTCGCCTACTAGTAAAGGAATCGTAATCACACCTGGTTCTGTCAGGCAAGTCAGGGCATTGTTTAACTACAAATATGTGTTAGTATTTGCTTGTTCTAAAGTTCTAACTCATAACAACTCATGTAAGCAGTCACTCAAACAGTCGTTCATGCGTGTGGATTTTATTTAATTCTCCGTGCCAAGTGTAGATTTCTGAGGCAGGGTATTTTTTTTTTTTTTTGGCCACGCACCTCAGCTTGCGGTATTTTAGTTCCCTGACCAGGGATCAAACCCGGGCCACGGCAGTGGAAGCGCTGACTTCCTGGACCACCAGGGAATTTCTCTGAGGCAGAGTATTTTAATGGTCCTGTATGGCAAAAAAGAAGCAATTCCAACCATGTCGTGGAGAATATAATTGTGGAGGAATTATCAGAGGTCGGGGAAGACTAGCGGTGTTTTGTTTTTCACAGCTCCTGACTATACACGTGTTTGCCTTGTATTGACAGATTTGCTTGAAATATTGCTCTATCAAGAATTATCTGTCTTCAGCAAGCGCTATTCTTGTGGTTTGAACGGAAGAGTCTGTTTCCTTAAATGCCTCCAGATCGAACCAAAGGGGAAAGAAAAATAAGAAACTTCAGCGAACACAGCGAGGGCAGCCTTTTTCATACGTTGCTAGGACATGCAGTTTACAAGGAAGGCCTTCCGTCTCCTGCTCTTCTTAGCGTGATTTTGCCACATTAAACCAAAAAGCATTTAAGAACATTCTAGAGGTCAGACCACCCCATGATGCTGCTGAGGACCGGTTTCACTAAATAATTCACGATCAAAACGATATTCTAGAAGCAAAACAGCAGACACGACTGAGACAGGCACAGTGTATGTGGTCTGAGGGGCGGTGGAGGGGCTGGAGGAGTTTCTCTCTTTCCTCCTCACCCAAATACTCCTTCTGAGTTGGTGTGTTGAGTGCTTTCAATTTTCAAACACACACATACTCAGAAACTAAACTATGCAGTTTCTCACCAGTGTTTTAAATTTTCAGATGATGCTTAGTTTGTGATTTTCCAACACAGATCACGGGAGACATTTAATAAATCATATCACCTGTGTAGGTGATGACGCTGGATAAAACACGATGAAAGAAGAGTTGCATGAATTCAAACAGAATCCAAAATGCAACGCCAAAGCAGCCTTAATCCATTCCACCAGGAATGCCTTCAGAACTTTTGGCCCAAGGTTTTAGTTTTATTGTACATAAAGCAGCAAAAGAGATAACCTGCTCCACAGATTTGTTCACACAGACTTTCTTGCGGATAAAGGAGATATTTGGTTCCTACTTTTATATCTATCTACCTGTCTATCTATCCATCCATCCATTCATCTATTATCTATCTATCCATGTCTGTCTAGTCTATTTAAAATAGCAATGTAAAAGATATGCCTTAACCCCCTATAGGATTTCCACATCAGGTCACGCAGGAGATTGAGTCTCAGAAGTCCCCTGTGTCAGGGAACAGCACTGTGCAATTTTATACAAAGCCATGTCACAGCAAAATATGCAGTTGTGTGGCTTCCACAGTTTGAAAAGTGACCACAGTACCTGACGTGGGGACTGTACAGGTGGGCGGTGGGGTCTGGGTGTAGCTCACAACAAGAAGGTATCAGATTAGCTCTTGCACAGCAAAGGAAACCATAAACAAAATGAAAAGACAGCCCACAGAATGGGAGAAAATATTTGCAAATGAAGCGAACGACAAGGGATTAACCTCCAAAATATACAAAAAGCTCATGCAGCTCAATAGAAAAAAAAACCAAACAACCCAATCAAAAAATGGGAGGAAGATCTAAATAGACATTTCTCCAAAGATGACATACAGATGGCCAATATGCACACGAAAAGATGCTCAACATCACTAATTATTAGAGAAATGCAAATAAAGACCACAATGAGGTATCACCTCACACTGGTCAGAATGGCCATCATCAAAAACTCTACAAACAATAAATTCTGGAGAGGGTGTGGAGAAAAGGGAATCCTCCTACATTACTGGTGGGAATGTAAACTGGTACAGCCACTATGGAGAACAGTATGGAGGGTCCTTAAAAAACTAAAAACAGAGCTACCATATGATCCAGCAATTCCAGTCATGGGCATATATCCAGAGAAAACCGTAATTCAAAAAGAGACATGCACCCCAATGTTCATTGCAGCACTATTCACAATAGCCAGGACATGGAAGCAACCTAAATGTCCATCGACAGATGAATGGATAAAGAAGATGTGGTACCTGTATACAATGGAATATAACTCACCCATAAAAAAGAACACGAGAATGCCATTTGCAGCAACATGGATGGACCCAGAGATTGTCATACTGAGTGAAGTAAGTCAGACAAAAACAAATATCATATGATATTACTTATATATGGAATCTAAAAACATGGTACAAATGAACTTATTTATAAAACGGAAGTAGAGTCACAGACAGAAAACAAACTTATGGTTACCAGGGGGTAAGGGGAGGGAAGGGATAAATTGGGAGATTGGGATCAACATATACACACTACTATATATATATAATAGATAATAAGGACCTACTGTATAGCACAGGGAACTCTACTCAATATTCTGTAATGACTTATATGGGAAAAGAACCTAAAAGAGTGGATATATATATGTGTATAAATGATTCACTTTGCTGTACACCTGAAACTACACAACATTGTAAATCAACTACATAATCCAATAAAAACTAATTAATTAAAAAAAAGAAGGCATCAGATCAATTCCAGTTTTTCCCTCAGGCTGACACTCAGCATCCCTTCCGCTTTGGACCCTCACAGGCTCACACTCTGCTTTTCAGGCCCCGGTGCGCGGGTGTGAGAGGCTCAGGACTGCCCTCGGTCTCTCTGACCAGGAGCCACCACAATCCCCAAGAAAGGCCAAGCCGGGTCTGGCTCCCAAGAGATGTGCAGCCGGGTCTGCGTGATGCTGAAGCAGACACACGTTTTCCACCCTTTGGCAAGAAGGGAGTGAAAGTAGTGACTTTGCTGATGGGAAAAATACGAAGAAAGTAGTCTTCGAGGAGGATGTGCTGTGAAACACCTGGACAAAAATTTCTGCTTCTCTTATAAACATCGCTTTCGTCTATAGGAGCCATAAAAATACAAGAAGTGCGAGGCGGGAGGGGAGGGCACCTGGGCTTCTGGACCACACGGCTCTGATGAGGCCCAGGGAGGTGCAATTCCAGGGCAAGATGCCTTTCTTCCTGGTGTAGCACAGGAAGCGCTCATGGGTCAGGGCACGTTAATGAGAGATGCCGGGTGGTCACTCTGCTGACACCTTCGGGCTGCTTTCCCGTGAGGTGCATTTCCAGGCTGGGGTCTAGTTGTTGGTGGCTTTTGGTCAGCAGAAATATGCAACAGATCATGCTTTTCTCCTGGAATCTTAGGAGGATGCTTTTTCATCTTGAGCTTAATTTGCTTTCTGAGTATAACAGACTACAGTTTTAAAAGCCTTAAGTCACTGAGCTTGACCTTCTTGTCTGAATGGAACTTCATGTTTCCCTCATAAAGAACTTGATGTAAAACGCAGCGTGCAGACCCCACGATAAAGAAGATATTGTCTGTAAGGGGGTTTCACATTTCCAGGGAACTGCAAAAACACTGTTCTGCTTATGGCTTCAGAACGGAAACAAAGAGCTATTGAAACCAAAGAGATACATTACCAGAGAGAAAAAAAGAAAAAGCTTCTTACCAGGTTCAGCTGTGGATCGAGGTTCTGTTTCCCACATGAGAAAAAGAGAAATCAAAACAAGAGTATTAGACTGGGCTTCCGTTCATACTAAACCTACCCATCTTTTTGTGTGACCTTGTCTAGGACATGTCTGCAGAAATGGTGCAGACAAACTCCATCAGGGCGGCTTTAATGTGCCGCACCCTGCACGTCCTCCGCACTTGGAGAACAGAAATCTACGCATCTCACACTACAGTATATAAAATAGATAATCAACAAGGACCTACTGTATGGCACAGGAAACTCTACTCAATATTCTGTAATATCCTATATGGGAAAAGACTCTGAAAAAATTGACTATATGTTTACATATAACTGAATCACCTTGCTGTACACCTGAAACTAACACAACACTGTAAATCAACTATCTTCCAATATAAAATAAAAATTAAATTAAATATTAAAACAAATAAAATGCAAAGATAGAAAGGAAGGAAGGGAGGGAGGGAGGGAGGGAGGGAGGGAGGAAGGAAGAAATCCATGCATCTC
Source organism: Balaenoptera physalus (assembly GCF_965194825.1). Classification (NCBI taxonomy): domain Eukaryota; kingdom Metazoa; phylum Chordata; class Mammalia; order Artiodactyla; family Balaenopteridae; genus Balaenoptera; species Balaenoptera physalus. The sequence continues at coordinate 121,692,463 of NC_138886.1, forward strand.
AGTGACTAAGCCCTTCCTGGTTCTCCTGGAGCTTGACAGGAGGGCTTGGTCAGACCTGGGGGCGGTGGCACGGGCCCCTCTCCTTACTTTTCTGTAGGATCCGGAAGTCTGGAGAGTCCTGGATTTCACTGCCTTGTCGGAACCACTGGACCTGCAGGGGGGGCGTGCCTCGGACCCGGCACTCCAGCACGGACGCCTGTCCCTTGGAAGCTGAGATGCTTTGCAGCTCCTGAAACGCAAGGATCCGTGCACGTCAGGCCTTGGTGTGGTCTCACCCAGCTTCACAACAGAGAGCAACACTTCCCAACCTTAGAGAAGCAAACGCAGGCTTTGCAGCATAAAATCGGGTCAGGAGAAACACCTTTAACTGCATGTAATGAAGTGAGTAAGGCTTCCCATGGGGCTAGCAGAAACGCTGGGCCCGCCCTGCAAAGGTACGGCTCTAGTATTCACGGAATTTTATGGTAACGGGTACCTTTATCTACACTGAAGAGTGGGCTGGTGGAATGCAAACGTCTTTAAAGAATCGCACTCCATCTGAGTGTAGATTCCTGAGAGACCCAGACAGGAAGGCAGGGAGACCCCACTTGTCTCCCAAGCTCTGAGCTTCTCGCGGGGCGCCACCTCTGCCCACCAGCTTCCTGGGTCCACTTTACCAGGATGAGGGTTGGCATTTTCTCATTTGGAGATTCTCAGTGAAATAAGAAAACAGGAGCACTTCCCCGGCCTGACCTTCCTCGCCTCTTCCCCCGCTGTCACCCTGGTGCCACCCACTCCAACTCCAGCCCAATAAATGTTTACAACCCAACAGACCAGAAATGCGTTTGGCTTCACAGATGCAAAGACGTGAAGCTTGTAAACCGGCTATTAAATACCAAAGGAATAACCGGCCCCTTCCAGGTGTCCGCACTCTGCCTTTCCCCTCTGCGATTGCTTAGCCACAGGCCCACTGAAACTTTCTGGCTATTTACCCTTCTGACTACAGAGTATTGCATCTGATAAAGGACATGAAGAACTCTTAAAGGAAGTCAAATATGATCAAGTAATTCACCTATGCAGAGACCCAAAGCAAACAAATTCACATCAGGAAGTTCTGTGGGGTTTTTTCCTATTTCTGTTTTTGCTTTTTATTTTACATTTTTCTGAAGAGACAGCCAATGGTGTGCTGGGAAAAACAGACCCTGCAGCAACTGGCCTGCAGTATGTGTGCCCCGGCCCCGTGGAAATCCTCAAAGTCCGTGATGTGGGCAGAACCATAAAAGTCTACTGTGAAGTCTGGGAAGGCATTTGATAAGAATTTTGGTGGCTAAGGTCTTTTTTTGTTTGTTTGTTTTTAATGGAAAGGTGAAGGTCATTACCTACTTCTGAGTGCATTCTCTCTCCACCCTTACTTTTAACTGTAGGAAAATCTCTGGTTTTAAATTGACTTTCACTTCTGATTGGTCCAGAAAGTGCTAATTTAGCGGATCAGCAGGGAAGATGTGGCCCACGGGGTCCAGCTTGTGTGGATGGATCAATCAATGCCCCCGGCTTGTCCAGGAAGTGTTCACAGCACGTTACAGATGCTGCACAAATCTTCTTCACGTGTGAGCCTTCAGACACCACAGGGGGACTCTGTTTTTCTCCTAGGATTATGCAATTTGTTCAAACACTGGAAAATCACATAGGTGGTAAATGGGAAGATGCCAAAGACTTTACACAGTCAAACCTCTGCGGTTAGCCCAGGTGTACCACCTGGCCCCTCCCGGAGTGAGCTTTTTCTCTTGACAGAAGCCACCGTAAACATGGTTCGCTTGTAGGAACCACAGTGAGGACGCCAAGGGAGGCCGAGAGCCACCTTCAGAGGCTGACCTTGGCAGTCAGGGTCGTCCACTCGGCAGACTCTGGGACCCCTGGGTGTTTCAGGGTCCACAGAAGAGCATCTCTCGCTGTCAGGTCCACCTGGTACTGAGATTCCTTGGAGGGTCTACCGCTCTGGGGAGAAATGCCACATGCAGCAGGCTGCTCTCCTGGCCCCAAGTGTGTCCCTGTGACTCACAGCCCCGCTGTCCCCGCCAGCTCTGCGGCTCCGGCTCAGCCCCGGGGAACCTTTCCCAGCGACATGGGAGAGCACGGGTGGAGGCGCCAGTGGACTTGCAAAGCCCAGGCCGCCCCCTGCCACCACCATCCCCTCCGGAACCAGAGCCCAGGCCCCCAAAGGACAGTGCAGAGCGGGGAGAGGCGCCGCCCACAGGGAAAGGGCACAGGTGCCAGTGAGGAAGAAGAAGACCGTGCAGAACGGGGCGACATCCACCGTCCAGACCCAGGGGGAGAGGCGCCGCCCACAGGGAGAGGGCGCAGGTGCCAGTGAGGAAGAAGAAGACCGTGCAGAACAGGGGGACATCCACTGCCCAGACCCAGGGGGAGAGGCGCCGCCCACAGGGAGAGGGCGCAGGTGCCAGTGAGGAAGAAGAAGCCCGTGCAGAACGGGGGGACATCCACTGTCCAGACCCAGGACATGCAGCTGCAGGCACGGGGACATGGCCCTGAGCTCCGGCCACTCTACAGTTTGCGACTTAAAAACTCAAGCTTTGTAAAAATGCTGAATTCTGGTTTACTTTTCTTTCTGTTAAGCTCAGAGAACGCTTCCTGGTTTTCTCTGGGGAAGGGGGGACGCTGCTGCCGGAACCTCTGTCTCAGGAGCTGGACTGCACTGCAGGGGACGGGAACAGGGTGTGTGCCTGGGACTGAGGGTCTCTCATGGCCCTGGAGGAATTCCACGGCCCTGAGGGAGGGAAGGAAACTCTCAGGGCCTCTCCCCTCCCTGGTGCCACCAGGACACGCTTGATCGGCCTCAACCCAGAGGTGCACGGGGCCCTGGCTCCAAAATCAACTGTGTCCCCAGCAACAGTGTGGCAGGTAACACAGATTTCCCGGCCAGTTTCATGAGGCTGCTTGAGAAAAACTCTTAAACTACAGGTAAACGTGCCGTGCCCACCCCTCCGTAAACAACTCCGGCTCTAAGCACCAGAGGATGGACGACCTCATGGGCTGTTACACCGACACGGTTGCTGGCGGGTTTGACATGCCTGGTTTTCTTTCTTTTTGGGTATTTTATCCTGGGAGGCGACTTCAATGTTGCTGTCAACAATTATCATTTGTTGCATCCTCCGGGCAATACTCTGTTTATGAAAAGGTCTTTAAGCAAGCTGGATGCAGGCTGGCTTAGGAGAAAGAAATCATTCCCTATATGAAGAACATCCAGATGCTCTTCTTGGCTGCCTTGCAGATTTACAGCTTTTACATGATGGGTTTATAGAAACTGCTTTCACATTTGTCTTTAGTTACTTGGAATTGATTTTCGTGAAAAGTGTGAGGTCGGGGCCCACCTCTGCTGAAGGGCCCACCTCTGCTGAAGAACCCACCCTGCAGTGACCGCGGGTTGCTGGGGTGTCTTGTGGGCGCTCTCTGGGCCTCGTTCGTCCGTTTGTCCAGCCTTGAGCCAGCACTGCTCTCCTGATGCTCTGGCCTTGGGAAGTCTTGCCATCTCAGATCCCTAACACCATCTCCTCCTGCAGGAGGGCCCTGGCTGCTCTGAGCCACTTTTTCTTCCACAAAATGTTTAGAATCAAATGGCCAAGTTCAACATCAAACACAAATAAAAACAAGGAACCTGTTGGAATTTGAGCTAGATTTGCATTGAATTTAGAGACTGGTCTAGGGTCATGACTTCTGACAGTGTACTGGTGCACAGGCATGGTGCACCTCTTTCTTTACTTGTGCCTTTTAAAGTGTCTTTCAAATAAAAAAAATGACACAATGAACTTATATACAAAACAGAAACAGACCCACAGACATAGAAAACAAACTTATGATTACCAAAGGGGAAAGGAGGGGGGATAAATTAGGAGTTTGGGATTGACATAAACACACTACAATATATAAGAGATAGACAACAAGGACCTACTATATGACACAGTGAACTAAACTCAATACTTTGTAATAACTTATAAGGGAAAAGAATCTGAAAAAAAGTATATGTATAACAGAATCACTTTGCTCTACACCTGAAACTAACACAACATTGTAAATCAACTACACTCCAATTAAAAAAATAAAGTTTATAACTTTCTCAAAAAGGGGGGTAGGAAACAGAGAAGAAATACTACATGGGACCATTTCTGAGCTGAACAGTTGACCAATGAAATGCATGTCCTCAGCTTGGCAACACAAAACACCAACTTGGACAAACTGAAAATTAGTCAGTTTTTTAGAAAAATGTCTATAAAACTTGCCGGCTCTCCCAGTTCCCTACCCAGCATTTTGTGTTGTTTCTTGTACTGTTTCCCAGTCTATTCTGAGCTCTGTCAGGTCCAACGTGAGCAGAGCCACGTCTCTCAGACCCTTTACAGATTACGGTCACATAGCAGCTGCGCAACAAGTATCTATTCAGCCCAAAGGTAACCGTGATAAGAGCCGGCTCGTCCACTCGCTGTAATTTTTAAAGACTGCTCCACGAAGCCACAGGGGAATGGAACCTAAGGCCCAGAGCAGACCCACAGAATGAGACGCACGGATGCCAGACCTTGGTGAAAACAGGTGGGAAGCAGGCGGCTGCGGGTCCATCTGGCCGGCAGAGGCACGAGGTGGGGCTGGGAGCCTGAAAAGCAGAGGCACGTGGGTCAAACTCGGAACATACGAACCGCTGAAAAGATGGGCTCTATGACCTGGCATTATTGGGACGGCGCCCGAGAGGGACCCGCGTGGGTGACAGCACGGCCGCTGACAGGGCTTAGCACTCATTACATACTCATCAATACTTACATATCAAACACTAAAAGGAGTCCACTGCCTTAATCAGAACTATTTCTGTAAAGTCCACTCTGGGTTAGGGGTTTAAAGGAAATATCTACTATACATGCCATCGCTGAGTAACTTCTACTGGTTGGTTCTTTTCCAGTTTATGATCTCAGATGTGTTTTCTCCACTGGCTGTGTACCCTACACATCATAGAGTAAGTCACATACTAGAACTTCTAAAATACCCATGGGCGCCCGGTAGGCTGAGTGCACACTCATGTTCATTAGACACACTTAGGAGACAGGAATGAGTTCACATTTCAAGAGTGTTGGGTTTGAAGATACTCATCAGAGCACAAAGTATCATAGTTGATTTAGAAACATCTGGATTTTAATTTTTTACATTAAAAACACCTTCATGTTTTTTGTTTTGCAAAGTAAACTTACTACAATGACTTTCCAGTCGTTTGTACTGCTATTCTTTCTTGGATAAAGCAGTCTTACAATGAAATAAAAAAGCAGGATCAAACTGCATGGTGAAGGGAAGGAATCTGAATTTTTCTCTGTATTATCTGTTTAGCTCTTAGAGGATGGGAAAACTTTTGTCAGCAGGTGGACTTTTCTAGTCTTCTACTTTGTTTTAAAGGAGCTAATGAATTTGGCTACACAGAAGATGGCACATACAGGGAGAATCCAACAGTAATAGCTAAAACAGATGCCATTTTATCAGAGTATTGGCTGCTAGAAAGAGAAATTCCCAAAGGAAATGCAGATATTGATTAATCGGTGGCATGTCTTTGATTAGAGATTACTTTTAGTGCATTAAAAGGAAGAACTTTATTTATCATTTTCTTTTCTCCCAGTTGTGTGTCCACTTAGAAAATATTTCAAGGGAGTACTAGTTATATTCTTCAGTGAGTTTGACTCCTTGTGGGCTGTGGAACACTTACCTGTTGAACAGGGACAGACAGTGGCTGAATCACGGCTGTGGTCACCCCTGTCTTTGGAGATGATGATCCTATCGTCAAGGAAACAGAAGTTGTTTTCTTCTGAGCCCTGGAAGATAAGGGGCCAAGGGTTCAGTCAGAATTTTTTAAGCAGGAAGTATTCTTTGAAACAATTCCACAGAATAGCCCAGTTTCTTTATGTCTACTCAACCCGCTTCAACTGTAAGTGCTTCCGACATCGGGACCCATGACCTACAGTTAGAATAGCGGTGGTCAGTAGAGGCACAGATGGCCCTAGACATTAGTAAAATAAACACACAGAAAAAGGAAAAATAGCTCATGTAACTATGTATCTCAGCTCTTACCAGAGAGCTGAAAGTATTGAACTGGAAATCCTAAGAGAAAAGAAAATACTTGGAAAAACTTCAGTCTCCAACGCTAAGCAGATACGTGAAACGTGTAGGGTTGGGGGTTCTATATTTAATAAAGAGTTCTCGTTGTCTATTTTCAGTCTAGCAGCTGTTCTTTGTTCTGGCTTCTCAGTGTGTAAAGTCAAGAGTATCCTGGAATTTTTGTTTCGGTGCATAAAACTTAGACTTGTTTCCAGGCCCAATTTTGCTAAGTCACGGGCTGTGTAATCTCAAGCGACTCATGTCACTTCACTAAACCTGAGATGTTTGCCTGGATGCACAGGTGGCAGAGTATGTGATCTTATTAAGATCCCTTTAACATGAATATTCAGTGATTATTTGATGTTAAATGGCTATAATTGCTATGTATATACTAGCAAATGAATGAAATGTATTAGGACAATCTCGATGTTCATGGAGTCTTCTACAAAATTTTGGTAGATTTTACTTTTTTATTTTTTTAAAACATCTTTATTGGAGTATAGTTGCTTTACACTGGTGTGTTAGTTTCTGCTTTATAACAAAGTGAATCAGCTATACATATACATATATCCCCATAGCTCCTCCCTCTTGCGTCTCCCTCCCACCCTCCCTATCCCACCCCTCTAGGTGGTCACAAAGCTCGGAGCTGATTTCCCTGTGCTATGCGGCTGCTTCCCACTAGCTATCTATTTTACATTTGGTAGTGCATATATGTCCATGCCACTCTCTCACTTCGTCCCAGCTTAGCCTTCCCCCTCCCCGTGTCCTCAAGTCCATTCCCTATGTCTGCATCTTTAATCCTGTCCTGCCCCTAGGTTCTTCAGAACCTTTTTTTCTTTTTTTTAGATTCCATATATATGTGTTAGCATACGGTATTTATTTTTCTCTTTCTGACTTACTTCACTCTGCATGACAGTCTCTAGGTCCATCCACCTCACTACAAATAACTCAATTTTGTCCCTTTTTATGGCTGAGTAAAATTCCATTGTATATATGTGCCACATCTTCTTTATCCATTCATCTGTCACTTCCATGTCCTGGCTATTGTAAAGACAGCTGCAGTGAACACTGTGGTACACAACTCTTTGAATTATGGTTTTCTCAGGGTATATGCCCAGTAGTGGGATTGCTGGGTTGTATGGTAGTTCTATTTTTAGTTTTTTAAGGAACCTCCATACTGTTCTCCATAGTGGCTGTATCAATTTACATTCCTACCAACAGTGCAAGAGGATTCCCTTTTCTCCACACCCTCTCCAGCATTTATTGTTTGTAGATTTTTTGATGACAGCCATTCTGACTGGTGTGAGGTGATACCTCATTGTAGTTTTGATAAGCATGGCTCTAGTGATGTTGAGCATCCTTTCACGTGTTTGTTGGCAATCTGTATATCTTCTTTGGAGAAATGTCTATTTAGGTCTTCTGCCCATTTTTGGATTGGGTTGTTTGTTTTTTTGATATTGAGCTGTATGAGCTGCTTGTAAATTTTAGAGATTAATCCTTCGTCAGTTGCTTCATTTGCAAATATTTTCTCCCATTCTGAGGGTTGTCTTTTCATCTTGTTTATGGTTTCCTTTGCTGTGCAAAAGCTCTTAAGTTTCAATAGGTCCCATTTGTTTATTTTTGGTTTTATTTCCATTTCTCTAGGAGGTGGGTCAAAAAGGATCTTGCTGTGATTGATGTCATAGAGTGTTCTGCCTATGTTTTCCTCTAAGAGTTTGATAGTGTCTGGCCTTACATTTAGGTCTTGAATCCATTTTGAGTTTATTTTTGTGTATGGTGTTAGGGGAGTGTTCTAATTTCAGTCTTTTACATGTAGCTGTCCAGTTTTCCCAGCACCACTTATTGAAGAGACTGTCTTTTCTCCATTGTATACTCTTGCCTCCTTTACCAAAGATAAGATGACCATATGTGCACGGGTTTATCTCTGGGTTTTCTATCTTGTTCCATTGATCTATATTTCTGTTTCTGTGCCAGTACCATACTGTCTTGATTACTGTAGCTTTGTAGTAGAGTCTGAAGTCCAGGAGCCTGATTCCTCCAGCTCCGTTTTTCTTTCTCAAGATTGCTTTGGCTATTCGGGGTCTTTTGTGTTTCCATACAAATTGTGAAATTTTTTGTTCTAGTTCTGTGAAAAATGCCATTGGTAGTTTGACAGGGATTGTATTGAACCTGTGGACTGCTTTGGGTAGTATAGTCATTTTCACAATATTGATTCTTCCAATCCAAGAACATGGTATATCTCTCCATTTGTTGGTATCATCTTTAATTTCTTTTATCAGTGTCTTATAGTTTTCTGCATACAGGTCTTTTGTCTCCTTAGGTAGATTTATTCCTAGGTATTTTATTCTTTTTGTTTCAGTGGTAAATGGGAGTGTTTCCTTAATTGCTCTTTCAGATTTTTCATCATTAGTGTATAGGAATGCAAGAGATTTCTGTGCATTAATTTTGTATCCTGTTCCTTTATCAAATTCATTGATTAGCTCTAGTAGTTTTCTGGTAGCATCTTTAGGATTCTCTATGTATAGTATCATGTCATCTGCAAACAGTGACAGCTTTACTTCTTCTTTTCCAATTTGGATTCCTTTTATTTCTTTTTCTTCTCTGACTGCTGTGGCTAAAAATTCCAAAACTATATTGAATAATAGTGGTGAGAGTGGGCAACCTTGTCTTGTTCCTGATCTTAGAGGAAATGGTGTCAGTTTTTCACATTGAGAATGATGTTGGCTGTTGGTTTGTTATATATGGGCTTTATTATGTTGAGGTAAGTTCCCTCTATGCCTACTTTCTGGAGGGTTTTTATCATAAATGGGTGTTGAATTTTGTCAAAAGCTTTTTCTGCATCTATTGAGATGATCATATGGTTTTTCTCCTTCAATTTGTTAATATGGTGTATCACATTGATTGATTTGCATATATTGAAGAATCCTTGCATTCCTGGGATAAACCCCACCTGATCATGGTGTATGATCCTTTTAATGTGCTGTTGGATTGTTTGCTAGTATTCTGTTGAGGATTTTTGCATCTATGTTCATCAGTGCTATTGGCCTGTAGTTTTCTTTCTTTGTGACATCTTTGCCTGGGTTTGGTATCAGCGTGATGGTGGCCTCGTAGAATGAGTTGGAGAGTGTTCCTCTCTCTGCTATATTTTGGAAGAGTTTGAGAAGGATAGGTGTTAGCTCTTCTCTAAATGTTTGATAGAATTCTCCTGTGAGGCCATCTGGTCCTGGGCTTTTGTTTGTTGGAAGATTTTTAATCACAGTTTCAATTTCAGTGCTTTTGATTGGTCTGTTTAAATTTTCTATTTCTTCCTGGCTCAGTCTCTGAAGGTTGTGCTTTTCTAAGAATTTGCCCATTTCTTCCAGGTTGTCCATTTTATTGGCATAGAGATACTTGTAGTAATCTCTCATGATCCTTTGTATTTCTGCAGTGTCAGTTGTTACTCCTCCTTTTTCATTTCTAATTCTACTGATTTGAGTTTTCTCCCTTTTTTTCTTGAGTCTGGCTAATGGTTTATCAATTTTGTTTATCTTCTCAAAGAACAAGCTTTTAGTTTTATTGATCTTTGCTACTGTTTCCTTCATTTCTTTTTCATTTATTTCTGATCTGATCTTTATGATTTAGTTCCTTCTGCAAACTTTGGGGTTTTTTTTTGTTCTTCTTTCTCTAATTGCTTTAGGGGTAAGGTTAGGTTGTTTATTTGAGATATTTCTTGTATCTTGAGGTAGGATTGTATTGCTATAAACTTCCCTCTTAGAACTGATTTTGCTGCATCCCATAGGTTTTGGGTCATTGTGTTTTCATCATCATTTGTTTCTAGGTATTTTTTGATTTCCTCTTTGATTTCTTCAGTTATCTCTTGGTTATTTAGTAGTGTATTGCTTAGCCTCCATGTGTTTGTATTTTTTACAGATATTTTCCTGTAATTGATATCTGGTCTCATAGTGTTGTGGTCGGAAAAATACTTGATATGATTTCAATTTTCTTAAATTTACCAAGGCTTGACTTGTGACGCAAGATATGATCCTGAAGAATGTTCCATGAGCACTTGAGAAGAAAGTGTATTCTGGTTTTTATGGATGGAATGTCCTATAAATATCAATTAAGTCCATCTTGTTTAATGTATCATTTAAAGCTTGTGTTTCCTTATTTATTTTCATTTTGGATGATCTGTCCATCGGTTAAAGTGGGGTGTTAAAGTCCCCTACTATGATTGTGTTATTGTCGACTTCCCTTTTTAGGGCTGTTAGTATTTGCCTTATGTATTGAGGTGCTCCTATGTTGGGTGCATAAATATTTACAATTGTTGTATTGTCCTTCTTTGTCTCTTGTAATAGTCTTTATTTTAAAGTCTATTCTGTCTGATATGAGAATTGCTACTCCAGCTTTCTTTTGATTTCCATTTGCATGGAATATCTTTTTCCATCTCCTCACTTTCAGTCTGTATGTGTCCTTAGGTCTGCAGTGGGTATCTTGTAGACAGCATATATATGGGTCTTGTTTTTGTATCCATTCAGCCAGTTTATGTCTTTTGATTGGAGCATTTAACCCATTTACATTTAAGGTAATTATTGATATGTATGTTCCTATTACCATTTTCTTAATTGTTTTGGGTTTGTTTTTGTAGGTCTTTTCCTTCTCTTGTGTTTCCCACCCAGAGAACTTCCTTTAGCATTTGTTGTAAAGCTGGTTTGGTGGTGCTGAATTCTCTTAGCTTTTGGTTGTCTGTAAAGGTTTTAAATTCTCCGTCAAATCTGAATGAGATCCTTGCTGGGTAGAGTAATCTTGGTTGTAGGTTCTTCCCTTTCATCACTTTAAATATGTCTTGCCACTCTCTTCTGGCTTGCAGAGTTCTTGCTGAAAGATCAGCTGTTAATCTTATGGGGATTCCCTTGTATGTTATTTGTTGCTTTTCCCTTGCTGCTTTTAATATTTTTTCTTTGTATTTAATTTTTGATAGTTTGATTAATATGGTCTTGGTGTGTTTCTCCTTGGATTTATCCTGTATGGGACTCTCTGTGCTTCTTGGACTTGATTGACTATTTCCTTTCCCATATTAGGGAAGTTTTCAACTATAATCTCTTCAAATATTTTCTCAGTCCCTTTCTTTTTCTCTTCTTCTCCTGGGACCCCTATAATTCAAATGTTGCTGCATTTAACGTTGTTCCAGAGGTCTCTGAGACTGTCCTCAATTCTTTTCATTCTTTTTTCTTTATTCTGCTCTGCAGTAGTTATTTCCACTATTTTATCTTCCAGGTCACTTATCTGTTCTTCTGCCTCAGTTATTCTGCTATGGATTCCTTCCAGAGAATTTTTAATTTCATTTATTGTGCTGTTCATCATTGTTTGTTTGCTCTTTAGTTCTTCTAGGTCCTTGTTAAACACTTCTTGTATTTTCTCCATTCTATTTTCAAGAGTTTTGATCATCTTTACTATCATTACTCTGAATTTTTTTTCGGGTAGACTGCCTATTTCCTCTTCATTTGTTTGGTCTGGTGAGTTTTTTACCTTGCTCCTTCATCTGCTGCGTATTTCTCTGTCTTCTCATTTTCCTTAACTTACTGTGTTTGGGGTCTCCTTTTCGTAGGCTGCAGGTTCGTAGTTTCCGTTGTTTTTGGTGTCTGCCCCCAGTGGCTCAGGTTGGTTCAGTGGGTTGTGTAGGCTTCCTGGTGGAGGGGACTAGTGCCTGTGTTCTGGTGGATGAGGCTGGATCTTGTCTTTCTGGTGGGCAGGACTGCATCCGGTGGTGTGTTTTGGGGGTGTCTGTGACCTTATTATGATTTTAAGCAGCCTCTCTCCTAATGGGTGGGGTTGTGTTCCTGTCTTGCTAGTTGTCTGGCATAGGGTGTCCAGCACTGTAAATTGATGGTCATTGAGTGGAGCTGGGTCTTAGTGTTTAGACGGAGATCTGTGGGAGAGCTTTCGCCGTTCGCTATTACATGGAGCCGGGAGGTCTCTGGTGGACCGATGTCCTGAACTCGGCTCTCCCACCTCAGAGGCTCAGGCCTGACACAGGGTCGGGGCACCAAGACCCTGTCAGCCACACGGCAAAATTCACAGTTGCTTGGATTCCCAAATGCAGAATGAAGTCCTTTAAATCTGAGGGCCCAACCCAGACGCTAGCTCTCTGGTGGTGGATCCTGGACACTGGTATTCGTCATGCCTCCTCAGCTCTTCTGCAGCAGATGGCGGGCAGGACGAATGTGGTGGCCGTCTTTGCTCCCAGGGAGGATGGGAACAATTTTACTTTATTTTTGCAAAATAATTAAGATACTAACATTGTATGTCTTCATAGGAAAAACTAAATTTTGAGATTTTCATGACAAGATCTAACTAGAAATAGACTTTATCCAAATGGAAACCCATTTCTGGCCTATTTAGATGTGTTCTAATATGTATGGATAACTTGTTTGACATTTACGTTTTAGTAATGATTTAAGTAATTTTCTCTCAAAACAAGTGTTCCTTTCAGACATTTATAACCTGTTAGTTGTCATTGAAACTAACATGGTGGATGGTTACACTTTGGCACATCGATGATGAAATGCGGATTTCAAAGTTCAAATTCATAAGTTAAACACTGTGTTCCAGGTTCAAGCATTTGGTCCTTGATTGACATCAGCTGACCTCTTCAGAGCACAACACAAGTGGCATCACACAGCACAATTCTGTTGACAGTCTTTGCTTATAATTGATGGAACTGTAGGTACTTACTGTGGCATGGCTCCAGGTTTTGATTTGAACGCTAAACTTTCACTGTCAGAATCTGTTGAACTGGCACCTGAGTGGAAAAAAAAAAAAAAAAAAAGATGTAAGTAGTATCTATAATTGCTTCCAAGGGTAATGCTCTTCACTCAGACAATAATGTACAAAGTCTTATTTTGAAATAGAGAATGGTTCAGACCATTTTTACTCACACTGTTTTTTCAGATATCATTTAAAAAAAGAACTACCAAGAAAAGCTTTCTTCAAAGCAGTATGGGTTTAGTGTCATATTTATTATCAGTTTCATTTTTGTCCCTTTGGCCATCATAACCACACTTTTAAAATGGCTTATCAACTGTGAAATAAATGCATGTGTGTCTGTGTGTAAAACATCCATAGTTTTAAACTTCAACTCTTTCCCAGAAGATTACATGGTGTGGATTATCAATACCTTCATTTCTCATTAATTAGGAGATGCTTTCTGGCTCTGATATGGCTTCATTCTTGAATAGGAGGGCTTCTAGTTTTGGATCATGCGTTCCCAAATTCATCTGCTTCGTAATTGTGTTTAACCTATCGGTCACCTTGTTGGATTTTTAGGCCAAAACGCAAACTGTCCTTACATTTTAATGCTCATGTATTTTGTGACAAGAGATTTTAGGTAACACTTAAAATAACTGTGATGGTCAGAAGTACATTCTTTTTTTAGATTTATTTTTGGCTGCGTTGGGTCTTTGTTGCTGTGCACAGGCTTTCTCTAGTTGTAGTGAGCGGGGGCTACTCTTCGTTGTGGTGTGTGGGCTTCTCACCGCGGTGGCTTCTCTTGTTGTGGAGCACGGGCTCTAGGTGTGCGGGCTCAGTAGTTGTGGCTCACGGGCTTAGTTGCTCCACGGCATGTGGGATCCTCCCAGACCAGGGATTGAACCTGTGTCCCCTGCATTGGCAGGCGGATTCTTAACCACTGCGCCACCAGGGAAGCCCCTTAGTTACTGTTCTTAAACTGAAATTTCCTCGATATCATTCTAAAAGTTGCTGCACAAGGCAGTGAAATTTAGACAGTTTCCAACTAGTAGGTTGTTAAACTTTTAGGGAAGATTTTCTCGAGGTTTTTAAATCTATAGAAAGCTTCCTACCCTCCGGTACGCACCTCCACCCCCATACTGCACGCTGACTTAGCAATAGCAATGTGGTTTAGGGACAACAGAGATCCTCCTGAGTCTAATGTAGTGCTGCAGTAAGGAAGACATAAACACTTCTTCCTTTCAGTCATAAATAGGAGCCTAAGAATTTATGTGAAATTCTCTCCCATTTCATGTAATTGTTCTTAGGGATAAAAATACACCAAAATCAGGCTTTAAAAAAGTTATCACCCATATTTCACGGGGACGATGAGCTAGTTTCCTAACGTGCTTTCCAGGAGGCTTAGGAGGCTGATGCTTAGGGCTCTTCATTCCGGCTCTGCCCAGACCCCTCCTCTCCTCAGTTTCCTAACGCGCTTTCCAGGAGGCTTAGGAGGCTGATGCTTAAGGGCTCTTCATTCCGGCTCTGCCCAGACCCCTCCTCTCCACAGTTTCCTAACGCACTTTCCAGGAGGCTTAGGAGGCTGATGCTTAAGGGCTCTTCATTCCGGCTCTGCCCAGACCCTCCTCTCCTCAGCACACAGATCTGAAGCCAGACCCACAGCTGGCGGGCCGTCTAAGCCAGTGCAGGGTCCTCAGGTGCAAAAAGGGACACTGGGAACACCCGCCACCTCTGTGGAGCCCTGGGCGTGGACCACGCGTGGCAGGTAGAACCGGGGGTGCTTCTCCCACGTTAAGTAGCTCATGCAGAGACCCCAAAGGCAGGAGAGGACTACACTGCAGGGGCTTCTACGTGGCAGAGCTCAATTTAATGAAATAAAGTTAAAGACCGTGGCATGCATGTTTTGGGCCTCCGGAGTCAGATCCTGAAAGTGGTTTCCAAGGCAGAGAAATAGCTCCTCTTAGTCTATGAAAGTTAGTGTGTCTTATATACCTTGCAGTTAATCTTTTAGGTTCATTTGTATCCTTTAACACTTTAGATATCTGTTATATCACTTATAACATCACTTATTTTATATTCTTTTTTTAAAAATGTATCCATCTCTGCTGTTGGATTGGGAACTCCTTGATAGCAGGGCCCATCCCCATCATATCTGCACCCACGCTGTCTGGCACAGAGCAAGACCTTAATAAACGTGGCTGAATTGAGTTGGTAGACTAGTACGTAAAACTGACATGATTTAATGTCTGTAGTACAGAAGCAATCCACACTGAAGCACCCATTTCTAGCAATCTTGAAAGCAAATAAAGCATTTAATTTTAAGCAGCTCTAGTTGAACTTGGTTTCGGAAGACAAATCTGACCATCATCAGCAAATGGTTTTGTTTTGTTTTTTTTTAATGGAAGTTTAACTTTCCTCCTCTGTATTCTAAAATGCTTCAAGAAGTTTGCTCCACAGCCAGCCCATGACTGATACTCACTGCTCGCTTATTAAATGTTAAAAATCTTTTTGCCATTCTTTTCCTGTTCATTTAGCACTTTGAGATACATGTGACATAGCAAATAGGATATGGGCCCTGGAGCAAGACGGACTGGGTCCAAATCCTGGAGTGACTTTGGAAAGGCCCCTTTCACCTCCCCAGGCTCAGTTTACCCATGTGTAAAAGGGGACCCTGATAACACCTCACAGGTTCATGGTGAGGTTTAAATGACGCCTGCACGTGTGTGTACCTGTAAGTGCCATGTCGCATCACTTATTGTTAATACAGAAGGTTTGCTCTTATTAGCAGGACAAGGTCCCCGAAGGAGCTCACAGACGCTTTCAAAGACAATGCAGGGGACCCTTTTATTAAACGTAAAGGCACATAGTTTTAGTCGGCAGTAACAGTTACTTCTAAAACTAATTTTTTTTTTTTTTTTGGCCAGTTCTTACAAGGGCTATAAATAATGGTTCACATTTTGCTTTCTTCTACTTTAAAAAACAAAGAAATTTAGTGCTATTAAACAGTAAAAAAAATTTAGTAAAAAGATGAAGATTAAGGTAGTGGAGACCTCGAGGATTTCAATTTTCTTTCTGTGTTCCAACTACTATTTTTAAATGCAAGCAATTACAAGGCTACTCACCAATTTATGGCTTTAGGGACATAGAACACTAGTGTTTAAGCCACTTCCAACTTAAATGATTGATACTGATAAAAATGCAACAGTGATGTAAACTATATACTTTGATAGCAAGTTTTCTAATTCCCTATTGGCTGAGTTTTGTCAAAAATGAATTGTTAGAACAATAGAGATATTCTACTCTCTGCCCACCCCTCTTTAATGCAACATTGATTCTGGAAATTTTTTCACCTAGTGATTGCAAGTTCATGGTACACTTAGCAGAAATAGCAGCATCCTAACAAAAAAGGAAAAGTTCTAGAATTTAATAAAAATGAGAACATTTAAAAATATTCAACCACTTAATATCCCTGTGAATGATCTCCTAAGTCTTTCAGAGTTTAACTTTGGTTGATAGGTCTAGTATTTCTAGTATTTTAATATGTCCCCATTCTTTATCCACCAGAGAAACCAGAACTAAGTTGGACACTTAGTATTCTAAATAAATTCACGTAGCTGAAATGTTTTAAATGAAAAGGAACAAATGTTGACATCAGACATTGTCGACGTAGATGTACACCCAAGTGTCAGAGCCACTCGATTTATCTGTCCTGGAGGACAAATGAGGTTTGACTCACAACGTTGGAAAATCACGTTCACAAGAAGCAACGGGCCCCTGCCCACCCGGCACCCCACGCCTCCACCCCACATCCCTGGGTACCTTCAATGAACACCTCGGCGGATGTGGTGTCAGAGCCACCGGGGTTCGCGGCCAGGCAGGTGTAGCGCCCAGTGTCGTCCTCAAAGGCCTCGGCTATGACCAGCGTGTGCAGGTCGCCCCCGTCCCAGCGGATCTGGATGTCGGGACTGTCGTGCAGCTCGATTCCCTCACAGAACCATCTGCTGGCCAAACGGAAGTCGCAGGACAGGAGGGAGAGAAAGGAAAAGGGGACGTTTAAAATAATAAAGCAGAAGTGAAAGGCGAGATGCTGTGTAGCGAGATGCTTGTCTGATAAAAAAAAGACCTGTGTCCGTGTTACTGACCTTACTAAACGCTATTACATTTGAGACCATGAAACGCATGGCTAGACAATTCCCATGGGTTTTCTTTGTAAAGCACGTTGTACATTTCATCAACCTGGAAATAAGGGACATCATCATGGAAAGACCATTTCAGCTACAAAATGGAAGGAACACAAATTCCAAGTGTCTTACAAAAATGTTTTATCACCAGTGCCTCTCACGTCTACTACAATTTTATCTATTGTTCTTATGTAAAGAAAAATATGAAAGTAATATAAAACACTGTACTCAAAATACTTCATGTACAGTATCAAGGGAGACATTGTCATGTTATAGACCCTGGGCAGCAATGTTCCTGTTGACCTGGTCAGCTGGGCAGGAATGGAGTTAACGCCTTCCACAGTTCTGATATTCAGAGAACCTTCCAGCAGCGTGCCCGGCCCCCATGATGCGGGCAGGGGCAGCAGTGCTCTGTAATTCATTCTTGCTGGTCTCACCCCTTCCCATCGACCGGGCCCTTGGTGTGGGAGGCGGCAGGTGGCCAGACTGTTTTTATGCGGGTTCCCCCTCACACCCTTTCCTTTATTCCCTGAGCACCTCAAACTCTGAACAGGATTTTTACAAAAAAATACGAAGCTGCCCTAACCCTCCTCCCCATAAATGTGATTTAGTTTTAAAGAAATACGAAGGAACGTGCCACTGACAACTAAAAAGGTTGAAGTCTCTGGGATAGAACCGTTCATTTAGCTCTTAACCAGCACTGAGAGATTTTCCCTGAGTCTGATCCTCTATAAAATTCTTTGGACTTGGCATCCTTTTTATGCCAGTGAAAACTAACCTTTTCTGCATTTAGATAGCATAATATAGGCTTCTGTCTATATTTAGTCTGAAAGTAAAGTTAATAAAACAAGCCAGTTTGCTAATACTTAGCATATTAACTCCAGAAACTATATTAAAAAAATAAGTACGGGATATTTGGAAAAGGACAGACATGACTTCGGGAATTAAAAACCATATAAAAAAACCCCAGCCAACTGAGCATCTATGCAATGCAAGGCATATTGCTTTTGAGGCAGTTGAGAAGGGCAGTATTTCATGATTCTGAGTAGTCTGTGATTTCCTTTGTTTTCATAAAGTCCTGGAGAACATTCTAGCCAAGAACCATTTTCTAGTCCCTTCTTCTCTGCTCTTTCCACAATCACAGTCGAGACCCTGCCCCCCCCCGCCCGGACAACCGTCTATGGCTTCAGTGTTACTTGACCTGAAGTCTTTTAATTGATCTCTTCATCCCTGGCAAGCTATGGAGTCTTGATCCTGTGGCAGGTGAAAGCACTCGACACTCTTCCCTACATGAATCATTCCCTAAACTTTAGATCTTTATTGTCTGCTTTCCTATAACTTGGCCCGGATTTTCTTTTCCATCATGTTCCCATACGAATCCTGTTTCTGTCAAATATCTGCGTGGATTTCCCGTTTCCTATGCAGCCCTCATGTATGACCTGCTTCCTCTCTGCTCCCTGCAGTTCTCCCCTCGCCCTCTGTGCTCCTCCCGCCCTGGAGCTGCTCTCCTCACAAGCAAGCGAAAGGCGCCTTCAACAGATTCAGTTCTGCTGAGCGCACGCTTGCCGGGCATCTGCCACGTGGACGGCACCACGTCAGGTACTGGAGGCCACAGGAAGAGTCGAGCCTGGTGGACTCTGGAACCAGCCAGGGTCGAGGTGTCTGTACGTCACCTAGGGTGAGTTACCCTGCCATAAAACGGTAAGAACCAACGGTCAGAGGGAAAATGAAGCGTGAACAAACGCAATGAAGCTTTAAAAGAGAGGACGATTAATTGCCTTGGTTAGATGTGCTCCTCGGGACACCCCTGCCGGCCACCCCAGGGCTGTGACACCCTGACCTCAGGCAGTTACACAGCCTGCAGGCCACCGCCTGCTTTCCTGAGGCCCGTGAGCCAAGAAATGGTTTCCATGTTTTTAAAGGTTACGAAAAAAAATCATAAGAAGAGTATTTTGTGACACATGGAAATTATATAAAGGTCAGATTTCAGAGCCTATAAATAAAGTCTTGGGGGATCACAAGCGTGCCCCTGAACTAACACAGTGTCTGTGGCCACCTTCGCGCTGCAGCGACAGCTGGGCTGCTGGGACAGACTGCACGGCCCACAAACCCTGCAACAGTTATTATCTGGATTTTACAGGAGAAGTGTGGTCCTTGGACCAGGGGCATCAGCACCATTTAGGAGCTTGTTAGAAATGCAGAATCTCTGGAGGTCTCGCAGAAAACTAAAAATAGAACTACCGTATGATCCAGCAATCCCACTCCTAGACATACCCTGAGAAAACCATAATTCAAAAAGATACATGCACCCCTATGTTCACTGCAGCATTGTTTACAATAGCCAGGACATGGAAGCCACCTAAATGCCCATCAACAGAGGAATGGATAAAGAAGATGTGGCACATATATACAATGGAATATTACTCAGCCATAAAAAAGATTGAAATAATACCATGTGCAGTAACATGGAAGGACCTGGAGATGATCACAGTAAGTGAAGTAAGTCAGACACAGAAAGACAAATATCCTATGATATCACTTATATGTGGAATCTAAAATATGACACAAATGAACCTGTCTATGAAACAGAAACAGACTCACAGACATAGAGAACAGACTGGTGGTTGCCAAGGGGGAGGGGGTAGTGGAGGGATGGATTGGGAGTTTGGGATTAGCAGATATAAGCTTTTATATATAGAATGGATAAACAACAAGGTCCTACTGTATAGCACAGGGAACTATATTCAATATCCTATGATAAACCATAACGGAAAAGAATACTTTAAAACAAGAATATATATACATATATATATATATATATATATATATATATGTATATATATATGTTTGTATAACTGAATCACTTTGCTGTACAGCAGAAATTAACGCAACATTGTAAATCAACTGTACTTCAATAAAAAATTTAAAAATTTAAAAAATAAAAGAAACGCAGAATCTCGATCACCATCCCAAGCCCACTGAGTCGGTTCAGACCCCAGTGATTCACGTGCATGTGAAGGGGAAGAAGTTCCGGTCTGTCACGCGTGGACCACGCCAGCCTGCATCACGGGGCCTGCATCATCACTTCTTGAGCAGAGAAACCGTATTGTATGTGTTCTGTATCTGCAAAAATATGTTCTGTTTGTTTCTCTCTCCTCTACACTCAAAAAATCATAGCCTTATTCACTTGACAATTGATGCTATGTCACTTCCTATTCTCCGTGGTGTTTCTTTATATCATTACTTGAGGCCTAATGCATTTAGGCCTTACCTCCTCATCCAGGAAATGGACTCTTTTTCATTGATCCATAGTGTACTGCACGTAGTTGGTGCTTTAAAAATACTTACTACCTGCCACTTGTTACTTTAGAATATGCTGCCCAAGAAAAAAACAAATGGTGAAGGCTCTGTGGCCTAATAGATTTGGAAGATGCTACCTATTATACACATGTATGTGTATATATCGCTCCTTCATGTAATTAAGATTTTCTTATTAAAGGCCCTCAGAAGTCCTGCAGAAAACAAATTAGTTTAATATTGTTTAATCTAGCATTCATTCATCTTACTTGGCCATGCAACTCTTTCTCATTTTGCATCTCCTAACATCCCATGTGTATGCTGCACGATGCTTTTCTGGCACATTCATCCCATAGAGCCTGCAGTTTTTAAAAAATGAATTAAGACCAATTATAATCTGGGACTTCCCTGGTGGTCCAGTGGTTAGAACTCGGCGCTTTCACTGCCATGCCCCAGGTTCGACCCCCGGTCGGGGACCTAAGATCCCGCAAGCCGCATGGTACAGACCAAAAAGAAAAGACCGATTATAATCTGAGCAATCATGATAAGTGTAAGCCTGAAGAACATGATAAGCACAGTAAAGTACTTGAACTACACTGAACACTGGCGAAAAGGTTCAGGTACAAATGCACTCTGGCCACAGCCTAACACACCTATCTGGTCTTGGGGACGGTGCCTCGTGACACCAACATGGCACGTGGTGACGTGGGTGGTGCTTACAGACCCCAGGGAAGCCCTGGCTTTTGCTTTTTAAACACTCATGCTTTTTGTTCTCCAGCCCCATGGATGACATTTTTAAAGCATCTCAGGTTGTAGCATGTAGAAGAAATAGTGCAGACAAAAGACTAAATTTGTCCAAATCAGGCAGCAAGCCTAAGACTTAACGTGAGTCATTCTGTGGCTTTGACACCGTCAGGGAAAGTCAGAGGGTTACGGGCCCAGGACCTGCCACGGGACCAGTTCTACACTGTCGAGATGGGGGCTGTCAGGGTGTGGCCTGGGGGAGGGGAGAGGCTGCAGATATCGAGATGGGGGCCTCCCTGGGGCACCAGGCAGGGCCCATGGCTCCAGCCACTGTTCGGATAAACGTGTGTCTGGTTCATGGCTGGAGCCACAGCGGCCTCACAGGGATGTTCGGCAGAGACCGTAGGAAAGTCGTCTACCTTCCCGGTCCAGGCTCTTCATCTGAGGACAGGAGACCTCGCTATAAAGCTTCATAATTCTGAGGTTCTTGGTGAAATGAAAAGGTTGTATATTTAGTGAGTGCATGAAAAATATTTCAAGAAATGATGTAGGAAATTATTTGATGAAAGGTGTAAGTCATGAACAGCTTTGCTTCTTTGAAGGGTCCGAGGATATCGCGGTGTTTCTGAGGCCATGCACCCACGTCGGGTCCCTGAACGTATGGGTGGATTCAGCACCTTGTCATGACCCCCACTGAGTCCTTTGCCTTCTACGGAATGAGCTCTGCCCCTGCCTTCCTCTCCCACGAGGACAGAGGCTTCGGCGGGGCCCGGCCTCATGGCCGTGCTCACGCAGCTCCCCAGGGCTGTGAGCTCCAGCCCCGCGTCTTCACACGGCACCTACTTGCCAGGTCTTTAACCGTCTGTGTTTCTGACGCTTTGACGTCCTGGCCTGGCTGACCCTGGAGACATGGCCCCTCCCAGGGCTGCCGGTTCCTGGAGACGGTAAGTGACACCTTCCGGCTCCTTTCCAGTGAGACTCACCAACCCAGAGCCCATCCCCGCCTGCAGGCCCTCCCACTCGGGCCACTGTCCACCTGCTCCAACGCCCAGAGCCAGGCGGTGACAACCAGGACAGCCCCGAGTCCAGAGCTGATGGCCCCATTCAGAGCAGCCCCGGGGCCTCCCCCTGCCCCACCCAGCAACCCTTCCTGCAGGGACACAGTGAAGGCCCCCCTCCCCTTCCGCTCTGCCTCCTGACCCACCCTGGGGACCCCCTGTCCTCCCCCACCCCATGGCGCAGGGAGCTTCCTGCTCTGGGGCCTGTGAGTAATAAAAGCGTTTCAGAGGCATCTCCTCCTGATCTGTCAGCCTCACCACACCTGAATCATGACAACACCTGCTTTTTCATACACTGAACTCATCAGAGAAGAATAAGCTTACAAATGAAGACAGGCTGGAACAGATAAATCGTTTAAATAACACCTATGGTCGTTTCTGTCCTCAGGGGTGAGGATCTGGACTCAACTGCCTCTAAAGTAATATGCCTTGCATTCTGTAGATGCTCAGTTGGCTGGGGTTTTTTTTCATGTTTTTTTTAATTCCCAAAGTCGTATCTGGTCATTTCTGCCTGAAGATGCCCACAGAGGGAAGCTGATCTGCTCTCACCTACTCGAACTGAAGTGCATTTACAAGGCACAGCATGAAACTCAAAATCATCAACTCCACGCATATGTCAGAGGAGGAAACCAGTCTTCTCCACTCTTCTGTAGCTGATCAAAGACACATGGCCTTCTTATCTGACCTAAGAAATCCTGAAGGTTTGAAGTCTGGACACCACGAGGTAGCAGATGAGCTACAGTCACTTTATTTCATTAAATTTCTTAACATTTCCATCAGCTTCCTGGCAAAGGACTCAAAACACTTAGTATTCTTTAAAGAAGAGGTAAGAGTCAGGGCTGTTGATTCAGTTTTGACCTGCAATTTATCCTCCATTAAATTCTTATTGCTAGCGCGGCTTAAGACAAGCTACAACGTAAACACGCAAAATCAACGCAGCCCAGGTGTGGGGAAGGCACGGCACGGGTGTGACACTCTGCCACCCCCCCATCCCGAGGCAGACGTCATTAACAGATCAGAATGTCTTCAGCTAGTGGAACCGAGTGCCTCGGAGTGGCAGGCTACACAGCAACCGAAGCACAAGTCTGTAATGGAACACACTGCCATCCTCACCTTGGTCTCCTAGGAAACACATTTCACTTCCCTCCAGATCCTGAAAGCTGCTTCTAGTTATTACAAGGTGAGAGTGGAAAGAGACCTTGGTTGAGATGCAGCCGTGTGGAGACATGTCCTGTGCTAAGACAGAGCCTACTCGGGTAGAATTCCGCTGAAGGGCACGTGGACATGTTTTCATCCCATTTCTAATACCTGGAAGCCATTTATTTAGTGGCCAGGACACTGGACAAGCACAGTAGAAAATCAAATCCAGACATCTATGTACCCATCCTGTACCTCGGATAAATTTCAGCTTTCTGTCATACTTCTGTTACTATAAGATGGTAAAAACATATAGAAAATCAAATCCAGGCATCTATGTACCCATCCTGTACCTCGGATAAATTTCAGCTTTCTGTCATACTTCTGTTACTATAAGATGGTAAAAACATATAGAAAATCAAATCCAGACATCTATGTACCCATCCTGTACCTCGGATAAATTTCAGCTTTCTGTCATACTTCTGTTACTATAAGATGGTAAAAACATATAGAAAATCAAATCCAGACATCTATGTACCCATCCTGTACCTCGGATAAATTTCAGCTTTCTGTCATACTTCTGTTACTATAAGATGGTAAAAACATATAGAAAATCAAATCCAGACATCTATGTACCCATCCTGTACCTCGGATAAATTTCAGCTTTCTGTCATACTTCTGTTACTATAAGATGGTAAAAACATATAATACAATCTCACAGTTAGGATGAGGAGGTGATACAACGTTTGGGAACAGTGATAGTTCGTAAGGGCTTATTTGATTCAAATGAAGGGAAGGAGAACGAATACTTATTAAATGCCTATTATACGCTATGTGCTTTGCAAATATGGCCTCGTTTTACCTTCCAACAACCTTGTGAAGTAGTTGTCATTGTACTGAAGATACAGGCAGCTCCCATTTATCTACAGAACACGGACGATTAAATCCAGACAACCTGCACACTTCCTTTTCCTCAATACTTGTAGTTTCACCTTTCACGGAGCTTTTTACTATGGATAGAAACAGGCTGTAACACAGTTTCCTGCTTCTTCCTCTAATCTCTGTGGAGCCACTGAGCTGCTATGTAATTGCCACTCGACAGCAGCTGAGAAGCAAACCTTGCCCATCGGTGTGCCCGGTAAATCCCCAGTGAAAAGAATTAAGAGATGCTCGCGTCACAGCAAGCCAGTTGAGACCGGTTGTCAGATTCTGAGGCCACTAAATGGGGTATGAAAATAACCCTGCATTAGTTAGAAATAAAATGTAAACGGGTTAGGAGATGCAGTCTCATTCATTCATCCATTCACTCATCAAGCAATCATTTATTCATCCATCAAGGGGCTTACTGCACTTAAATTCCAACCCAGGGACTGACCAGGGTACAGATGGCAGATAAACCGGGTTTTTCATCTCATGAGACTAGTAGTAGGGAAAACGGAGAAGAAATCCCAATTATAGACATCAGGTCATCTAATGAAATTAGGTTTTCCTACCACATGGAAGCAGGTACTGCTTCAAAAATCTTTAAAGATTGGTTACAGCCTCCAGCTTACAGATTCAGCTTGTTACGGATAGAATACTTAGGTTGAAATCAATTTATTAGAGACAGGATAATGTTGATGGACTTCGTGAGTCTTGAATTTTTCCTTTTTATTCATAAAGGATTATAACACGTAGAAAAAAAAGGACTGTAGTATTTAAAGCTCTATAAGATGGCATATTTCTTTATATTATTCTGTGCTGGATTTTGAAATCAACAACCTTTTAATATACATATACATGTATATTGCTTTTTGTTGCCTGTCTTTTTTTCCTCAGGATTTTTTTCAAACATTCCAGCCTAAAACATGAGACAGTGCCAGAAATTCAAGGTTCCTATTATGGCACCAGCAGGATGTGGTAGGATTGAAATTCAAGAAGGTGTTTTACACAGAAAAGTTTCCTATTTAACTGTTCACTTTCTACATTTCAAGGTGAGGTTAAATGTAATGGCTGGCTCGGTCTGAGTCCGATGTTGGAGGAGAACGCCTGCATTCGACTGCAGGCCTGGGAACTCTTCAGTTGGGATGGAGAGGGGTCAGGAGAATAAGTAAAATCAGGGGCATTGCAGCTGCTTCTGAGCAAGCGGCTGTCTTTGGAGACCACCAGCGGTTTCCATTTTAGACAGTGTAAGACAATTTTAGAGTTTACAATGCGGCTTTCCTTGTTTCCTGCCCTTCTGACCCCTGGCACCTGGCAGCCAGGCTGAGAACTGCGTACTGGAGCTGGGATACACGTCTGGGCAAGCTCAGAACGCTCTGGTTTTCCAAGACAGGGGAAGAGTGTTGGTTTTTATGACAATAAATTCAACTGCTAAATGAGAGGAACTAACAAATCCACTGGCAAAGTAGAGTTTATACTTCCCAGCATGGGAGATGGATAGTTTATGTTAAAAAACCACATATAGCACCACTCGGCTTCCAAGCTGACGAGTAATATCTATTCTAGTACTTTCACTTAAAAGGAAATATATATTTTAGGACTCACAGCTTCTTTTGGTGTCCTTATTTTTCTGTACCACAACGATGTGTCATGGAAATTTTCTGCACCCTGTATTTTAAACATGTGGCTTTTAAAACGAACAAATCTGACTTAGAAAACTTACAAAGCTTCATCAGTGGAGCATGGCTAATATTCTCCAACGTTGCTAAGGAAAATGGTAAATCTCCGAAGTCAGTTAACTGAAACAAGGAGGCCTTATGAAATGAAAGCCTTTAAATACAGTTGAGTTTTCATTCTCTCCTATAAGGCAGTTTCCTTACGCTCATGGGGAAACCGAGTTACATTCAAAGCTTTCTGCTTTGCTTCTCCACTGATTCGTACTTCTCAGAAGTCATCTTCAGAGGGTGTCAGTGGTGATCGCACAAAGGCAAATCCAGCCCACAGCGGTCCCTTCTCCAAAGCGCAAGCAGCCACATGGCTTCACGCAAGCGTGTGCTTGGAGAAAAGGAAGAAACCGGCTTCTTTAATGCTAATATAACGGAAATAAAGGGTAGAGAAAACACCAGGGACAGGAGTGGTTCAGCAATGGTTCCGTTTTCCAGGTGCCCTTTCTCCCAAAGGAAGGGCAGCTTTCTGCCCTGAGCTGGAAAATCACCAACATGAAACTGGCAACCTCTGCCCAACATGAACCCCGCTCATGCCTACGCTCACAGGCAGGCCGTCTGCCAGTATCCCACTTCACGCATCCTCAATTAAGCACCAATTAATTTTTATGGAGCAGTTTTTGTCTTGTCACCAAAGATTTCTTAATTCTTTACATGTGTTCCCATGAACCACAAGACACACCATGTTTATTCTGTCGAGTGGATTTATAGGCAGACCAAAGTGAAGTTATTCCTTGGCTAAATCTACTACGGCTATAATTTCATGACCGCTTAGCTTGAGGGCCAACAGCTAAATCAGTGTGGACAACAGATGTACTTTAACCTTATGGTCCAAAAGAGACCAATAAATAGATTGATGTTTTGAAATTCAAAGCCCAGGAAATGATAAAATAGATTTTGAACTGAAACCAGACTCACGTCTAACAATTCAAATCTCTAATCATCACTTTATCTCCCAAGACAGGAAGATAAAAGATGCGGGGTGGCAGCGGGGGATCAAGTAGCCCAGATAAAATGAAACTTCAAAACTAATTTGACCTTGTTTTGTTCTGACCGTGAGAGGTCGCCTCACGTCTGGACACTGTGAGCAGGCAAATATTTCATCACTGTCCCTAACACACAACTGTACAAATAGGCAAGTGGAATTTACACCAAGTCCGTGTGCTGCCAGAAGCTGTTAAAAAAAACCTCAGGCTGCTTCTAATCGGTTCCACACTGAGAAGGTAGTTAGCGGATTAGGGCTGGGAGTCCGCAGTCTCGTTCTGGTTCTGCCTGGTTCCACAGACTAGCCCAGCTGAACAAGACCCAGTCCTTCTCTCTTTGGGGCTGAGCTTCCTTGTTTGTGAGGCATGAACTAGACCCGCGTTTCCTCCAATGTGTCCCTAGAAAGTAGTTCTGCAGCCAGTGGGCAGATACCGTTGAAAAAGGGTTCTGCGGCCTATAGGTTTATGGAACACCAGGGAAACAATGTTAAACATCTGTCTTTACTATAGAACTTTTTAGCACTGTGTGCCAATGTGCACTGAATTTCCAAGACAGAAAGATGGCAGGCATCACTCTCAATCCTACTGGACCACAGAACACGTGCCTTGAGGATGAGGTTGAAGACTTAGCGTGATGCGGACACACACCGGGTAGAATCATCACTCAGATCCCATCTAACCCTACGACAGTGACATCTGATACCTGCCTACCTTTTACGACTGCCTCTTCCAGTGCCCATGATGGCATCAGTGAGATGCCTCTTTTTCCACCAGCCCCAGAATGGGTTGAGTCCCTCTCTGGGCAGCCACTCCCAGTTGGCTAGACTTGGCACCTGAATCGAGACATATTTGCCATGCTGGATTTAACAGGCTATGTTTAAGTATCATTTTCTTAGGAGTCAATGTGAAATGCTGATTGCTAACCTCCCAACTATCCCTGACTATTAACTCTAAGGATTTTCTTTCCCCTTTTTTTCTGACAAGCTGCCATTTTGCCATGGCACATGAAGTTACTGGGTTCTCCCTGCCTTTGGAAAATGCTCAGGGTGACCATACAACATAATGTCCAAGCCAGGGCATTTCTGAGTGAAGTGACAGGAGCACACAGGGACTGTGGCCGGCAAAGCAGTGTAGACTTCACTGCCAGAGCAACGTGAAAGTGTGACTCGGGCTTTCGCGGCTATTTTGACTCTGTAAATGTGATTCATTCCCATGGGTGGACAAAAGCAAGTCTCACGGGACACGAGGGGAGACAGGTCCCCAGCCCTCCTGTCGCTCATTCACAAATTCCCAGGTTAAAGGGTAGGTTCATCCTCACCGATCATCTATGCAAGCACAAAACTCAGTCAGCTTGACCTGACAAGTCGCTTCAAAGCTACCTGCATGATGAAAACGTGCTGGATGTTTCCAAACCTTCCAAGCCTGGGAGCCTGGGGGAGATGGCTTCACCAGACAGCAGAGGTGCAATTTCAGCTACTTTGTTGCTGCAGGTACAGCATGTAATCATTAGCTATTGTTGTAGCTCGGGCTGCACTCCAAAGGGGATAAAGTGGGAGGTGGTTTATTAGAAACACAGTCTTCTGTGCTTCTGGAACTCGTCCATTCCATACAATGATTGCCTCGGAATTAGGAAATCCCAAAGGGACTGAAATGAAGGCAGGGACGGGGCAGCGGGCCCTCCTGCTTCCTCGACTCCACAGATGGTGGCAACACACACAGAACAGTTCTGTTCCGACTCCTGCAAAGCCCCAGAGTTCACTGTTTGCGTCTGACAAGCAACGACACTGAAGACGGCTTTCCCCTCGGCAGGCGAACATCCCTCCGCAAAGTCAAGGTCCAGGAGACCTCACCTCCCACTCTTCCCAGTGTGTGAGGTGGCCCCCGGTTTCCGGCCTTGATGGTGCTGAGGGGCAGAAGATGCAGGGGCACCCCCTGCTGGAAAAGCTGCACCTTTCAGGGTGGAAAGTGCTTCCTTCTCTGTCTCCCGTCTCAATCCCAGGGAGCTACAGCCGCGCGGGGAAAGAGAGGCAGCCCCGGGCAGGCGGCTCCTCAGCAGAGGCTGGGGGCTCAGGACCTCCCGTACCTTGAACCCCACTAGCCCAGCCTCCCGAGCCTCCGTGAGGCTGACGCGGTCGCTGAGGAACCACAGACACGTGGAAAGCAGAGCGAGCGTGTGTGAAGTTCATGTGCATGCCGGCCCGCTCAGGGACCCTGTGCACACATGGGGCTCCAAGGCAAGTTTCTCCCAGGGGACCCCCGGCAAAGCCACCCCATCCCAACGCTGTCCCTTGAGCCCACTCTGTGTGCCTTCCAGCCACGCGTGCAGACGCCAGCTTTCCAAGGAGACTATTCGATCACAGAGGGGTCAGGGGTGGAAGGGAGCTCACTGCTGGCAGGGGGTCTGCTCCCGTCAGCGGCAACTAGACACGGGGTGCCTTCCACACGTGCAGTACACACAGCCACACACACACAACCACACACATACACACAACCACACACACAACCACACACACACACTTCACCACACACAACCACACACACACACACAAACCACACACAACCACACACACATACAGCCACAACCACACACAAACACACACACACAAACCACACACAACCACACATACACAAACACACACACAACCACACACACACATACAGCCACAACCACAACCACACAAACCACACACAACCACACATACACACACACACAACCATACACACAAACACGCAAACACACACACACAAACCACACACAAACACACATACACAAACACACACACAACCATACACACAACCACACACACACACACACACACAACCACACACACACATAACCATACACACAATCACACACACGGCCACAACCACACACACAACCACACACGGCCACAACCCCCCACACACACACCCCTGGATTCAAGGTCTGGCTCACGCCTGGAATCAAGCTCCGGGAAGAGCCTCACACACCCTGGAAACGCTGTCTGCAGTTACCTGTCTGACTCCAGCCACACAGGTGCTCCGCAGCAGCAGCTGTCCCCTTCCTCCCAACAACCTGGAGCGAATACAGATTTTTGCACATGCAGAAAACTGAGCCATTTTCCGGGACAGCCACCGGCCCTGCTCCGAGCCCGGACAACCTGCACCAGGGTGGGAGGGGCCGCGGGTGTGAGCGCGCGGGCCGACCGCACCTCGTTTTATTTGGCTGTTTGAACAACGAACAAAGTGGCAGGTTCCACTGCAGTGGGCTTTTCAGAGCAAATTACCCACAGCCGGTATTTCATCCCAACAGGCTACATTTCTAAAAAGTGTTAAAATTAATGTTACAATCAGATGCAGACTTAAACCCTTTTCTTTGAAAAATGTATAGACTTCCATGATGAGAAAGCTTTCCTTTCTGACCCCCACCTGCATTCCATTATTTAGAGCTTATATTCTGCACGCCCCGAAGCTACTGTGGTCACACAACACACAGCTTGCGAACTTCAGAGGTACTTGAAGACTTGGCATAAGACAAAACAAGACAAAAAACTCTGAAACCCTCGTGCGGCGGGGCAAGGGGCAAGCCTTTAGCGTGCGGCATTTACTAGTTACAGAAAACGGTAACAGTTACTCTGCTTGCATAGCAAATAAAAATATGTGCTTTTTGCATTTTAAAAATGTCACTACTGATAAGGCCTCCACGTGTGTGCTGTGCAGGAAAAGAACAATATACTCGAAATGTGTCTTGTGGAGGGTTCTGATTCCCAGAGCCCAATATGTGTCTGGGGACGTCCAGAGCATATGACCTCCGCCTCGACCGCCCCTCTTTGGGGCTCCTAAGAATCGCCTGGGACGAGGAAGAGTGACCAGTAGCTCACTCTGTCCTTTCAAGTCTGTGTAACTTGTGAGAAAGCCTTTCCTCACTACCTATCATTCTGGCAATTCATCAGCGTTGGGGAGATAAGAGTTT
This sequence comes from Balaenoptera physalus, assembly GCF_965194825.1. Lineage (NCBI taxonomy): Eukaryota > Metazoa > Chordata > Mammalia > Artiodactyla > Balaenopteridae > Balaenoptera > Balaenoptera physalus. Next base: position 121,723,300 of record NC_138886.1, read on the forward strand.
ACTCTGCTCTGCACAAAGGTGCAGAGTCCGAGCTACACATGAATGCTGTTTCACACTCATGCCTTTTCTCAATTCCTTTGCTAAGAATTATCAGTCTCCCTCTGATCTTAATGTTTTGTTGGTCCAGTTTTTCCAGGTTATATGAATCTAGGCTTAAAAACACTTGCCCGTGTACTAGGTCAGATCAATTTTGAAGGATCTAAAAAAGTTCCCTGAGGTTTCTTATGGCTAAAATGATTCCCTACACCCAGAGCTGAAACAGATAGAAATGAGCTACTGAGTTCCTTGTCACGAGATCTACTGAAGGTGGAGGAACAGGTGGCAGGGGTCTTGTAGAGAGGATCCAAGAACTGGATAGATAATTGGTTGGGAGACTAGGACACCTCGGGCTCTAGCCTTTCTGTTAGCAAAGGACAGCAGCTGATGAATTAAAGTGGGACAAAATATCTAAGCCTGCTGCGTTGAATACTGAACTAATAAGAACCTGCTGTAGAAAAAAATAAATAAAATTCAAAAAAAAAAAAAAGAAAGGCGCAATCCTCTTAACTATGATGCATTGATGAGATTAGTCTAATTTAATCGAGGTAACGAACTTTCTGGGGGCTTTTTAATTAGGAAGGTTTATTAGGGATGCATTAACTGTTAAATGGAACTTATACTCAGCACACAGAATGCTACAATGTTTCCTCGTTTCTAAACAGTTTGTATCACACAATATCTTTTAACAAACGATTTCACACTTTGTACAAAAACCTGGGTCAATTTTAGAGTATTTCCTCTAAAAGAAAGGCTTTCGAAATTTAGTCATATTCCTTATTCATTTGATGTGTACTAAAGTTTCCATTTTCTTTTGCTGAGGTCCATGTTTTAGCCTTGTTTCATAGACTTTAAACATGTTTGTTAGGAAATCACATGCTCAAATTCAAATCCAACAAGGTGCCATTTAATTTTTCAAAAGTGCATTTGAGAGCTCTGAAGAGACATACAAATGTTTGTCATTTAACTAAAGAATAACTTTCATGAAATTTATTTTGCAAATGTACTTGGACGGTTTTCTGAATATCCTACACTTCCCCCCACCCCCATTTTTTATGTCATTCTTATTTTTCCAACACTCTTCTTGGAGAAGAATCACACCACCCAAAAAGGAAAGAAAAATCCCGACTTCTGCTTGGGATTCGACCACCAGCAGAGGTGTCTGTATTCTCTGCAGAAGTGTGTGAGTGTGTGTGTGTGCGTGCACGTGTGTGTGTTCACAAGCTCCATCCCCCCCTCAGCATTGCAACCCCCCAGCCTTCCAGCTTCTGTGCAGAGGTTCCCACCTGCCTCTGCCCTGTCATGTGTTGTCCATTCTCAGTGCTGAGGGAAAACAACAAAACTAAAGGAAAACCAGCCCTTTAGGGCATTGCGCAGAATCACTCATCTTTAAATTTTCACTTTTGTTCAAAAGTAACTCTCCTGAATACAATGCAAAATGTGTATTTGTGCTCAACATGCGTAATAGGCAGACACTCAACATCACGACCTCTCACTTTTTGAACTGACCCCCCTGCCACTGAGGAGTAGAAATTCCTCCCTCTCCCCGCCCTCTTCTTCCTGTAAAGCATCATTATGATTTCCAAGTGACTAAGAACTAAAGTATTTAATAGCTCTCAAATTCTGGTAGGATTAGAAAGAGGTTTTTGGCCAGTGACTAAAGAGTTAAACTTAGACATTTAAAGAAAATGTTAAATCTGTTGCCAGGTCGATCGCTGCAAAGTTAAAAGAATGAGTTTGCCCAACACTCTGGAGCCTAAAAACGAAATTGTAACTAATATGCTGAGGAGATGGAACGTTTCTCACACAGCTTTGCACGTGATTTATTGACCCCTGCACAGTAATTCTTCAGCGGTTCATAAGACCAGAATTCACAGATTTATTCCTAACTTCAGGAAAAATTGACCTCACTCTTGAACTCTATGCCTTCTTGCATCAATCTCTGAATTGTAATTAGCTAGGTTAAATCATGATCCCGAGAAGGCCTCCCCCGCACTTCCTGGGGGACAGAATCCGGTTTTCCAAAGTTGGGACTGTAACACTTCATCTTTGGAAAGCCGTTTGTAAGTACATTTATATATTTAGCAAATAACATCATCAGAATGCACACACTTCAAGTGAAGGAGGACAGAAAGGGATAGTCAGGAAGTGTTGTTATATGATGCGTGTAGGGTGTGCAGGATTCTTGGGGGGAGGTGGAGGAGGCCAGGGGCAGGAGTTTCCCGCTTGGGAGCTGTTTGAGCATCTAAAAGGAAATGATAAAAATATAAGCTAACACTCTTATGCATTGAAAATGACTGTAACTAATATGGGACGAGGAACTGGTGTAACCTTTTAAGAAGAGAATTTGGCAAACACTAGCATTTAGATACCCAGGCATCTGACCCAGTGGCTTCATTTCTGGGAAGTTAGGTTCACACGAGGGCACAGGACACATGAAACGTATGTGTACATAGATGTGTGTTTTAGCATTTTTTAAGTATTAGGAAAACACTCATCTTGCCTCAAATGTCCTTGAGAGAGGAAATGGCCGTTCGATTTTGGCATGCCACACAATGCAGACTTTAAAAATCCTGTTAGATGAAGCTGTCAAAAGTGCCTCGTCCAGCCGTGGAGCAGCTAAGCCCGTGCGCCACAACTACTGAGCCCACGTGCCACAACTACTGAAGCCTGAGCGCCTAGAGCCCATGCTCTGCAACAAGAGAAGCTGCCGCAATGAGAAGCCTGCGCACCGCAACGAAGAGTAGCCCCTGCTCACCGCAACTAGAGAAAGCCCGAGTGCAGCAACGAAGACCCAACACAGCCAAAAATAAATAAATTTATTTTTTTTTTAAAAAGTGCATTGTCCAGTAAAACCATAAGAGTAGAGAAGGGGACTAGACTTCTGGGGGGTCAGACAAGAAACTTGTAGCTTTTCGGTTATACTGAGCGGAGGGACTGAGGCTGAGCAAAGACAGAGGACTTTTCACTTTTCATTGGGGAGCTTCCTGTATGATTATTTTTTAACCAGAAGCAAATATTCCTTATACACATTAAGCTTATTAAAAATGTACAAAAAGGAACCTAAAGAAAAAAAAAACATGGCACTATTAGAATATCCAATCTATACAGCATTTTAAAAACTGAAAAGGAAATCTATACTTTTTAGGACAATGATGTCCTGTTAAAGGACCTGCATTATCATTTTGTCAACTTCTTGTGGTCTCTGACCCGTATTCTATTTGTCCCTACCTCGTAAGGTTGTTAGCAGGCTTAAACAAGGTAATGCATGTCTAACCTTTGGTATGAGGCTGGATGCACTGTACTCGAAAAAGGCTAGCCAGCTGATACAACTTCTGACAAAAGCTAAGGGAACCATCCATCATCGGGGCACAGGAGGCAAATTAAGAAAAGTCTCTGACTCTGGGTGAACACAACTGAATGCACGTCCTCTATGTCAGCTACCTACACCCGGCTTATATCCTAATGTGCTAGAAATATTTGCCTTTATTCTTTATCTGTCTGTGAAACTTCCCACTGCTAGGAGGGCCACTGCGTGCTTTCTAAAAACATGGTCCCAGTAAGAATTAAAGAGACTTGATTAAAGAAAACAAATATTAGCATATTGTCCTATACACTTAAGTAGACGGTCCTGAGACTGGATCTCGTGATGCAAAGAGATGCTAAAAAAATTCACACCAGCCAGGGGATTCTCTCCTCTTGCTTCCGAGAGTGGGTGAAAATACCAAGTGCCTCAGAAATGAGCATCTGTGGAATGTGGCACGTTAGGGTTGAATTCTGTTGTGTTTCCTTAACGACCAAGCAATAGTTTACAGGAAAATTCTTGGCTCTGCTGAGTCAATGTCCCAAGAACAGGATGCCTTTTAACCATGGAGTGATGCCTGCAGAGGTCACAGGGACCTGGGCTGGATCGTGACGGTCTAGCTGGGAGGACGCAACAGCTCACCCTGGAGCAAACACAGGCCCGGCTGTGAGGTGCCGAGGCCCTGCTCACACACAGCTTTCCTCCAGGGGGTAGCGTGGGGGCGAGGAGCTGCAAGCACACAGGCTAAATGAAGTTTCCAGACAGGGCCACGCGACTGTAGGTACGTTAGGAAGGTAGCTGTGGACTAGTGAGGTTGCTTCCAGCTACAACAGTGCAAATGGCGCTTTTCATCAAGTTTGCGTAGGAAGAGAGGTATCAGCACCTAGAAGGAGCATTTGTGAGGGGACTCTGAAAGCAGATGCTTGATGCAAAAGTATTCACGCCAAGAGATTCTCTACTGATTCTTTCTTTCTTTTTTTTTTGGCAGCGCTGTACAGCTTATGGGATCCTAGTTTCCCGACCAGGGATGGAACCCGGGCCACCACAGTGACAGGTGGTGTCCTAACCACTGGACCGCCAGGGAATTCCCCAAGACATTCTCTAGTAATTCCCCTCCTTGGACGTATTAGGACTAACTGGCAAATCTCTCACTTTCTAGGCAAACAGAATTTACACCTTGTTTCCTGAGAGCATCCTCTTCTATTAATTTATACCCATCAGGACCAAGAAGCTTTCACGTATGACTTAACAGAGAATTCGAGTCTATCTCTACAGTGCAAGGGCCCATGTTCTCCCTCTCTTCTGCCACAGGGTTCTGATTTTTCTCTCTCAAGCTGTAAAATAGCTGTTTCTAATGAATATGGACAGATCTCAAAACTGAAGCTGCTGTTACTGAATTAGGAGCATTTCTCCAGCAGCCCCTGCAAACCGCTCAGTGTTCTCCTTTGTCTGGAATGTCGGAGGCTCTGGTGGGTGAGAGAAGAAAAGTAGCTTATGGGACTGCCCAGTGAGAAGTGATTCTGGAACTCTCTGGAGCATATTAGCTCTTTATAGGAAGCAGACAAACCAGAAGAAAGGAGACAGTGCATGTCACATCACCGTTGGAAGTTGCTGCAACCCCAGAGAGCAGTCTGAGTGGATTGAAACAGGGAAGGGAAAAAGCAAAATGCAGCAGCCTTGTTCTAAGCGTAGAGTTTGGATAAATAAGGAAAATGTGCAATTCAGTTCACGGGAGGGAGTTGTTTCCCAAAGGGGTGCACAGAAGAGACTGGTTACGTCCCGCAGGCCTGCGGGGCTTTTTGGCAAGTACTTTTAGGTGCACATACGCCACCCCCCAACCTGTTCAAGAGCCCTTCTCCCTCAAGGTTTCTTATTGTTGTTGGAATCTACTGTTTCGATTTGTCTTCCTAGCAGCCTTAAACACATCTTTTTCTGTAAAATTTGAATAATTAGTCCTGCATTCTGAAGAAAAACGAATGAATAAATATATTCCACTGGAAAAAGTGATCCAGAGAGTCTCGTCTGCACTGTAGTCGACACAGTCAGCCAGACCTTTCTGAAGAACTTAACTAAGTATCCAAGGAAACATTTTAATTCTAAGCTTTACCCTTTTCCAGGACCTCTTATGGCTCTAAAAGGCTACTGCAAAAAAATGCGCAGAAGACCTAAACAGACATTTCTCCAAAGAAGACATACAGATGGCCAAGACACACGTGAAAAGATGCTCAACATTGCTAATTATTAGAGAAATGCAAATCAAAACTACAATGAGGTATCACCTCACACCAGTCAGAATGGGCATCATCAAAAAGTCTACAAACAGGGCTTCCCTGGTGGCGCAGTGGTTAAGAATCCGCCTGCCAATGCAGGGGACGTGGGTTCGAGCCCTGGTCCGGGAAGATCCCACATGCCGCGGAGCAACTAAGCCCATGCACCACAACTACTGAGCCTACGCTCTAGAGCCCGCGAGCCACAACTACTGAGCCCTCGTGCCACAACTACTGAAGCCGGCGCACCTAGAGCCCATGCTCCACAACAAGAGAAGCCACTGCAATGAGGAGCCGCGCACTGCAATGAAGAGCAGCCCCCGCTCGCCGCAACTAGAGAAAGCCTGCGTGCAGCAACGAAGACCCAACGCAGCCAAAATAAATAAATAAATAAATTTATTTTTTAAAAAAAGTCTACAAACAATAAATGCTGGAGAGGGTGTGGAGAGAAGGGAACCCTCTTGCACTGTTGGTGGGAATGTAAATTGATACAGTCACTGTGGAGAACAGTCTGGAGGTTCCTTAAAAAACTAAAAATAGAACTACCATATGACCCAGCAATCCCACTCCTGGGCATATACCCAGAGAAAACCATAATTCAGAAAGACACATGCACCCCAATGTTCACTGCAGCACTAGCTACAATAGCCAAGACATGGAACAACCTAAATGTCTATCGACAGAGGAATGGATAAAAAAAATGTGGTATATATATATATACAATGGAATACTCCTCAGCCATAAAAAAGAATGAAATAATACCATCTGCAGCAACATGGATGGACCTGGAGATGATCATACTCAGTGAAGTAAGTCAGAGAGACAAAGACAAATATCATATGAAATCACTCATATATGGAATCTAATTAAAAATGATACAAACAAACTTATTTACAAAACAGACTCACAGACTTAGAGAACGAACTTACAGTTACAAGGGTGAAAGGGTGGGGGGGAGGGATAGATGGGGAGTTTGGGAATGACATGCACACACTACTATGTTTACAATAGATAACCAACAAGGACCTCCTGTACAGCACAGGGACCTATAGTCAATACTCTGTAATAACTTAAATGGGAAAATAATTTGAAAAAGAATAGATACATGTGTATGTATAACCAAATCACTTTGCTGTACACCTGAAACAAATACAATATTGTTAATCAGCTATACTCCAATATAAAACAATTTTTTTAAATGTCGAAACAAAAAACAAACAAACAAAAAATCTGCTGGGGCTTCCCTGGTGGCGCAGTGGTTGAGAATCTGCCTGCCAATGCAGGGGACACGGGTTCGAGCCCTGGTCTGGGGGGATCCCACATGCCACGGAGCAACTGGGCCCGTGAGCCACAACTACTGAGCCTGCGCGTCTGGAGCCTGTACTCCGCAACAAGAGAGGCCACGATAGTGAGAGGCCCGCGCACCGTGATGAAGAGTGGCCCCCGCTTGCCGCAACTAGAGAAAGCCCTCGCACAGAAACGAAGACCCAACACAAGCCATAAATAAATAAACAAATAAAAATTAAAAAAAAAAAAATCTGCTGCTCAATTAACCTGTAAGATATAATTCCAGCTAAAAGGAATTTTCTCCCAGAAGGTCTGAGAAACTGTTTTGATTATGTAATCATCTTGCAAATATTCCTGGTAAGAAGATTAGAGAATTATTTCTCTCACCTCTATGTACTTTCTATATTTCAAAACATTTTTGGGCTTTAAGAATATCTCGAGAGCACACATTTCCTAAAGGGTTAGGAAGAATAATTTTTAGAATGAATGATGTTTTTCAATCACTGTTGAATTTGCACATCAAATTCATTTATTTTGTAGTATTTTCAGCAATCGGAAAAAATCACTTTGCTATATGCCTGAAACTAATACAACACTGTTAATCAACTGTACTTCAGTGTAAAATAAAAATTTTTTAAAAGGCGACTGTAGGGCTTCCCTGGTGGCACAATAGTTAAGAATCTGCCTGCCAATGCAGGGGACATGGGTTCAATCCCTGGTCCAGGAAGATCCCACATGCCGTGGAGCAACTAAGTCCGCGAGCCACAACTACTGAGCCCACGTGCCACAACTACTGAGCCCGCACGCCTAGAGCCCGTGCTCCACAACAAGAGAAGCCACCGCAATGAGAAGCCCACGCACCGCAACAAAGAGTAGCCCCTGCTCGCCGCAACTACAGAAAGCCTGCACACAGCAACAAAGACCCAACTGCAGCCAAAAATAAATAAATAAATTTATTTAAAAAAAAAAAAAAGGCTACTGCAATGTTCATTTCCTTTTATATCTGATGATCAGCGGAGCACCTCTGAGCTGGCTGAAGAAAGGAGGGTCCTCAAGAAATAAGTGACACCACACATTCTTGAGTGGTGGGCTTTCCAGTTTTTTCTTTCCCACACTATTTTTGCTATGTAAATTGAGAAGCAGACTATCTTTTCATAATATTTTATGCGTAAGTATTCTTTTATGTGCTCTTAACCTAAATACCTTCATTTTTTTTTTTTAGTAGTTTTGAGGAATGAGACCCTATCATGTTTACACCACTATGTGCAGAAGTTATCTGTATTTTTACAATAAATTGTACTGTTACCAGAAAAGTATAAATACACGTTACATGTCACGGAGTGCTATATTCTCGAATGATGAGACTCACGCACACATTATCCTCACCTCCTGAGACTTTGTAATGTAAGCCTCATGGCTAAGACACTATTGATTTTGTGGCTGTTTCTAGAATCACTGCTTGGAACTCTGGACATTAATCTTATGCCACTGATATCAAGGGGAAAGCAGAGGCCTTCAGCACCATGGTGGCAGAGGGCCAGGTCTGGATTCATCCTTGGAAGGCCGTGTCCACCATTTCACAAGGGATGCCTGGACCCCCCTCTAAGTAGATCTCGTCATGGGGTCAGGATGGTTCTGGAGAGAGGAATGTTCCAGGGGTGGGTGGTAAAGGTCTGTGTAGGGGCCGATGGGCCGCTGTCTCTGTCACGCTCGTCGAGGCCCGGGCACCACACCTGCTGAGTCCTGCGCGGAGGTGGACAGCGGTGGCCCCCCTGGCACCAAAGGGCTCACGGTCAGGGCTCTGGCTCAGGCCCACCCCCCAGCTCTCTGCAGGGAGCCCCGGGCTACGCAGGCCTGGCGTCTGGCCTGGGACCCCGGCCTCCCCATCCTCTGTCGTCTACGTGGACGAGCCAGGAAGAGGGCATGGATGGCCGGGGTCTGCTGAGGTGAAGCCACATGCCCCGTCCCTGGAGCGCAGCCCAGACCCCCCCCGTCCCCTGGTGATGGACTTGCCTGTCCCGTGTCCTCTTAGGACAGCAAGTAACACCCGGTGCTCGGTGTCCTTGTGGGGTCACCTCCTAGTTCATAATTCCTTGTCTTTGCTTAGCGCCATTTTCCTCCCCCAAGAGCTGACTGTCAGGGTTTCCCAAGTGTTCCCCCGCCTGGGCGGGGCGGGGGACGGCGCTAACAGGCCCGTGGTCAGCACCCGCCCTCCCGGCCCGGGGAGCTGCCCCGTCCACACCGAGAGAATCTGCTTCTCGGCTTCTCTGCATAGCTCACCACGACCTGCTCTTTTACAGGCTTCCAAGAGGCCACAAAGATAACAGATGATGACGATTAGTGATAATAACGGCCCCTCACACTTCAGGAGCGCTCACCCTGCCAGGTGTTCTCTAAGTGTTTATCCCACGTAACTCACGAGGCTCTCCCGAACACCAGGAGAGAAGGACGACCGTCAGGCCCATTTTAAAGAAGAGGAAACTGAGGCCCAGGGGTTTGGTTTCGCACCCCCGTCACACAGGGAGTGGCTGAGCGGGGATTTCACCCCCATCGGTTTGCTGAAAGGGATCAAACACTTGACCACTGGTCCACACTGCCCCTCCCCCGTGAGCCACGCTGTGGACGGTACAGCTCAGGACACAGACTCCATATTGTGTCTGTACGTTAAGCTCAACTTACTGATGCAGAGACCAGGGCGGGGGCTGAGAGGAGGGACGCAGAGGACAGTGAAAGGGCAGGGCTGACCGTGAGTCCGGGGCTGTGCTGTCCCCTCGCTCCCTCTCTGCAGGGACAGCCAGAGGCGGGTGCGACTGCTCCCACTTCACGGCGCAGGGCACCTCGGGGCCCCGAGGCTCGGGAATCTGAGTAGTGATGTTTGGTGGGACAGTCCCCAGGAGAGCGGAAATCTGTCCACTTCGAGTGCATATGCTACTTTCCTGAATCTGCGGGTGACACTCCTCATCGAGTGGAAGGAAATACTACCTCTGAGACAAAGGTGAGCTCTGGAGGAGACGAAGGGTGACCATAAGCGAGGGCGTCCAGCACCAGAGGCACATCAGGGCTCGCGCTGCTGCGTCCCGTCCTGCACCAGCAACGGCTTTTCTCTAGCCCTTCTCATGCACCACGGCCAAACAGAGGACAAGTCACCCCCATGGCCACAGAGGCCGTGCTGGGTGATGGGAGCAGACAGGAGGCGACGCACCAGGAAAGCAGGGACCCCAGAGCCTACTTGATTTGTTCGTGGAGAGGATTCGAGGACGCCCCTGTCTAAACACCAGCACAGACTCAGCGCTCCACCAAGGCTTAAAGGACGCCGACATCCAAAGAGCTCCTGGCTGCCACCTGAAGCAAATGGCAGTCATCACGTAACCACTGCCCTCTCTGGAGGCTCCCAGTGCTTTTGAAAGCAGAATGGCCTCAGACAGTGGGTTCTGGGTCAGGCGAGAACCCCGGCTCTGTCCTTCCCTCCAGGAACTCAGGCAAGTTCTGAGCTTTGGTCCCTCATGTGCAAACTGGGGATAACAACAGTACCTCTGTCACGGGAGTATTAGACTGAGGGAGAAAACACACGTACAGAGGCTGCCAATCAGACCTTAGTGAAGGCTGCGGTCACGAAGGTGAAGATCTTCAGGAGAAACTCCAATGGAAACTCTGCTTCCCCTCCCCGTCTCCATGAGATCACCCCACCTGCACACGGGCCTTCCCCTGAGCTGCCACTCTGCTCCCTCCGACTCCTAACCAGTCTGCTTTCTTAAACGTGCTCATTCGTGGAGGGAAACTTTGCTTTTACAGCAGATAGAGTTTCAAAGTGCCCTGGCAGGGCGCGCCGGGTGCCTTGATGCCTGGCTCAGGAGATCCCCACGTTGTAATAATAACCAGCACGTGTGCACCGGAAACCGGACCCGGCCTGCTGTGCACACGCCTTAGGATACACAGAGCAACGGCTTGAACAGGAATGCTCTGGCCAGTGTGCCACGATCACCGCTAACACCACAAACGCTAGTTTCTGGGCTGCAAGTTCCTGGTAGCTTATCAAAACCAAAAGAAAGAAAGAAAGAAAAAAAAAACCCAAATTGTTTCCTGTGCATTATCCTCAAGTCAGACAATCTGGGTATGAACTCTACCCAGAAAGCAATACTTTCCCTGTGGTTAGCAAACCAGACTGCGTTTCCTTTTTAGTTTAATTTGACCTAATTAAGGATAGGACGGCGAACTCTGCCATAATGCTCTGAGATCCTTTAACAAGTAATCTTCTGTAGCTAGCCAAGTCATAGCATAAAAGGGAACTGCTTATTTCAGCAAAACTTCAGCTTTCACATACGGATAATATTCCAAGGCTCTAAGGCAGGGCTCCACCAAGTTCCAAACACCCCTCTCCCTGCAGCCCCCAAATACTTTGCTGTCTCCTCAACGAGCTCTCACATCTGCTCATGATAAGGCAACATACACACCTGACAATCACTCAGGAGGCTTATGTTTGGAAATTTCCCTTCTGGGTGTCACAAGATAGCCGGGACCAAAGTGCGGGGTATGGGGGGAGGGGGAATGGTGTCTTCTCATTGCACCCTTGATTGTCAAAGCATCTTATTATTTCCTGTGTCACTATCACAATCTGGATGTTTCTTAAGAAGCACCGGAAGAGTCAGCCTGTTGTGGAGGAACAGGAGTACGAAAGGGACAGCGTGTGGAACACGCCGCCCCCCAAGCCTGGGAGGCCACTGGGTCCCACAGAAACGGTCAGCCAAGCTATGAATCTGCTTTGACCCCAGAAACTCTTTTCTTCAAGGCTGCACTTCCTCAGTTAAACAAGCATAAAAGGGGCTTCCCTGGTGGCGCAGTGGTTAAGAATCCACCTGCCAATGCGGGGGACACGGGTTCGAGCCCTGGTCCGGGAAGATCCCACATGCTGCAGAGCAACTAAACCCGTGCGCCCCAACTACTGAGCCTGCACTCTAGAGCCCACGGGCCACAACTACTGAGCCCGTGCACCACAACTACTGAGCCTGTGCTCTAGAGCCTGCGAACCACAACTACTGAGCCTGCGAGCCACAAGTGCTGAGTCTGTGCTCTAGAGCCCGTGCTCCGCAACAAGAGAAGCCGCCGCAGTGAGAAGCCCGTGCACCGCAACGAAGAGTAGCCCCCGCTCACCGCAACTACAGGAAGACCACATGCAGCGACGAAGACCCAACGCAGCCAAAAATAAAATAAATTTATTAAAAAACCATGCATACAATAATTTAGGCAGGAATCTCGCAGACTTGGTGAACCCGCAAGCCTTCAGTGACTCATAGGTGGCAGGGCCAGCACTTGTAATCCAGTGAGCAGAGAATCTCCAAGGGCCCTGAGATGGGGAAACGGGCCCCAGCTGTAACCGCCTGGACGTGCTTCTTACCCGTGAAGGGCCATAGACGCACGTCACGGAAAGGAGCCAGCGCAGTGCCTGGCGTGCTGTGGGTGCCTGACGGATGCCAGCCGCACTGCCTGGTCACCCGCTGGTCCACTGGAGTCACCAGGTTTTCAAAGAACAAGGGGCTGTGAGCTTTCTGAGTGGCAGGACTGCAGGACCCAGGATGTCTCTTTTGAGGGAGTTGGCTGGGACCTTTCCCTCAGAGAGGTCTGTAAGTGATGTCCGGCTGGGGTGCACGGGACTGGAGGGTCCCCAGAGGAACCTGCTGGACGGAGAGTCATCAGATGCCCTCTCGTGACCTAGAGTCCAGGTCAGCCACGTGGCTCCATCTGGAAAGGCTTCCGGGAGATTGGTTTTCGGACCTGGAGCTGCAGAGACGGACAGAATCCGGGGCCAGAGCTTCCCCAAGAGCTGAGTGGGGATCCGAGGCAGGGTCTTCGAGACAGGAGTCCAACAGGCAAAGTGAAGGGGCAAACGCAGGATGGAGCCAGGGCTGGGCGGCTGGTCTGGAAGCCGCAGTCACGGTCCAGGGGGCAGGGCGCCTGGATGACGGGACGCCCGCGGCCGGTTTTTGTGTGCCCGCTTTGTCGTAGGGCAGAGGCGGACGTCCGTATTTAAAGAGTCTGTTCTAGAAAGTATAGTTTAAATTCCGAGAGTTTCTTCAAGTCTGGTCTGCTGACACCTCGGGAGCCTCGGGGCTGCTCGTGCAAATGCAGATTCCAAGGCTTCCCTCGGGCTTCATGGATCAACGTGATTTGGAGCCAGGGCCTTGGAATCTGTATTTCTGGCGAGCAACCCCACGGCCCACGGATGGGATTTTAGGAATTCTAAGGTTTTAAACCATTGATGTATAAAGCAGGAAGCTCGAGTTCTAAGCATGGCTGTGTGACCTTGGAAGTCACTGGACCTCACGGAGCCTTAGTTCTTCATCTGTAAAGTGGGGACAATGCGTTTCTTCCCAAGGGTTGTTTTCGCGGATGGATATCAAAGTGCAATCTATCAATGCGAAGGCGTGTAATTATCGTGTTTCTGAGCCCAAGCGAAATCTTGGAGACTCCCAGCCCTGGAGCTAAGACAGCTCTGGGTTTCGGTCGCCTGTCTCTGAATGGACCACGGGGACAGCCCTTGGCTACAGGTCTCCTGGAAGGCTCTCCAACAGGCTCTTACCTCATCCAGCACTTTCCCCTCTGGCCGATGGTCGGTTTGAGGGCCCCGTGTTGGGAGATTGATCCACGCTTTCAAATCCTGGAGTCACCAGGGAGAAGTGCTTTGAGGGGCTGGCAGTCTCGGGGGTCTGCTCCCACGTGGGTGAATTCCAGGGACATTGAATGTGCTAAGCTCTTTGGGACAGTAGCCGGGGTTAAGCATTAAGAAGCGGAAGGGCAGGATTAGAGTCCCAGATGAGCTGATGAATCGGAGACATGGTGAGGAACATAGGAAAAAACAGCTCAATAGGAAAAACTCTGGCTGATCCATGGGGAAATGATTATTATCACAAACACGGGCTGAGCCATGTCCAGCCAAATGAGGGTAATAGGCTCAAAACGATCCAGCGAGGCCCGGCTGGCACTTACAGTGAGAGGTGGCCGCACCCCCGCAGCCCAGGTGGAAGCAGCGTCAGGTCACGGTCAGTTTATCACACCTGTGCGACGCCTCCATCCAGTTCTGGGCTTCACAGTTCGAGAGGCATGGAGCGTTGGACACAGTTCAACAAACAGAAAGAAAGATGATGCAATTGTTGGAGAGCAGAACTCAGAAAAAGCAGAGAGCTCTGGTATTACTTAAGCCAGAGGTAGAGAGCTGAGGGGAGACCTAAGTCTCTGGTCCCTGAAGGAGAGCCCAGAGTGACTGGTGCTCTTCACATCCTGTTGAGGCGAGCTTGGCAGGAGGGTGTATGTTAAGGAAAAGAAAACAACGTCTGTCCTGTATGTTCAGAGTCTGCACAGGCTCTTGTGGCAGAGGAAAGACAGCTGCCCAACACCGGCCCAGGGGTCCCACCAGCCTGGGCAGGTGGAGGTGATGAAACGTTGATTCAAACCACCTTGAGAACTGTAAGGAAAGACAGTACCAAGTGGATTTGGAATCAGCCCCAGCTCTGGCCCAGAGCTGTGATTTGGGACAAGCAGTTAACCTCTCTGGGCCTCAGTTTCCACATCTGTAAAGTAAAGGTCATGGTCCAGATGGCCTGCCGGGTCCCCCTCAGCCCCCAAAATTCACCCTCTGTGGGTTCAGGGGGAACACGTTGGCTGTACTTAACACGTTAAATGTTTCCTTCCAAGGAAGCAAGGGCAGGACCCGTGCAGCGGGAGAGGGGGCCTGACCTGGGCCAGACAGTGAGCTGCGTGGCCCTGCAGGGGGTCATGTGCTTCTGGGGGGCAGGCGGAGAAGGGGGGGCAGGCCCAAGTGGAATGGATCACAGGGGGGCCAAGGAGCCAGCTCAGACTGAGGAGGGGGCAGGGCGGGCTGTGGTCAGGGCAGCTGATGGAGAGGGGGACCCAGCAAAGCCCGAGCATCCCACGCAGACGTCGCAGCTGGCGAGCCCACTCCAGGGGCTGCAGGAGGCCAGCTGCAGCCTGAAAGCAAGAGGACGGGTCTGCTCGGTAGGAAAGGCCCCGGTTCTTTGCACAGTTCTAGGCCAGCGGGGTCTCTGTTTTGTCTCTGCTACTTATTAGCCTGTGATCCTAGGCAAGATGCTCATTCTTGTTGGAACATCATTTCCACATAATAAAATGGGGGTAACAGAGCCACTCCATGCTATTTGTGTGAGGATGAAACATGACTATGTGCCTGACACCTAGCAAGTACGGAAGAACTACTGTCGTTCTGATGTGGGCCTGGGGATGGAACTAGGGCAGAAGAGGAAGAAACCTCGGTGACTCGTGGCTTACAGAAAAGGCCTGAGCCTGGGCTGCTTTCAGAGGGGGTCCCCAGTGCTCCTCCCTCTGACCCTCAGGAGCGTTACATGTCGAGGGGGGGATCTTTACTCCCCCGCTTCAGGGAGGAGACGCCGAGCAGGACAGCTGGCGCCTTACGGAGATCAGTTAGCGAGCTGCCGAGCTGTGGCACTCACTCAGCCACCTGGCTCCAAAGGTCCTCCTTTTTTCCTAGCCTCTATTTCACGGGAGAGAAACAAGGAGAATATGCGAGACAGATTCGTGTTTTCAAATGACAACCAAGTGAGCTGAGTAACTTGGAATGTGAGACTGAACTGGTCACTCGTCTGAAGGCTGACCCTAACCCTAACCCTGACCCTTATCTGGGAAGGCGGCCAGAGCCTCTACCTGGAGCTGGGAGGCGGGGGCACGGTGAGGCTCACACCGGGCAGGTCTCAGGCACAAGCCTGTCCTCCCAGCCCCCTCTGCCCCCAAGCAAAGGGAGGACGAGAGCAGCCCAACTTTCCATCCGTCACACTCACTGGATGAAGAGGACTCTTCTGTTGCGCCTTTAAATGGAACCACGGCGGCATCTCCTGTTGCGGAGCACGGGCTCTGGGTGCGCGGGCTTCCGTAGTTGTGACGCACGGGCTCAGTAGCTGTGGCTCGCGGGCTCTAGAGCGCAGGCTCAGTAGTTGTGGCTCACGGGCTCAGTTGCTCTGCGGCATGTGGGATCTTCCCGGACCAGGGCTCGAACCCGCGTCCCCTGCACTGGCAGGCGGATTCTCAACCACTGCGCCACCAGGGAAGTCCCTGGAGGAAGAGGACTCTGCTGTCGTGTCTTCAAATGGGACCACGAGCCCTGAGGCGCAGTCGTGGCTCTCTCCGGGAGCCCATAATGAGCTTGAAGGCTGTCCCTGAGTCACTCTGCTCTTTTTCCCTCTTGGCGAGGTGACCACCTCTGACCTCTCCCCACCGAATTCCCTTCCAGGCACAAAGCATGTCAGCGACTCTCCTGTCCTGCTGTACAGGCGGATCCCAGGACGGGACACTCCCGTCTGCTGAGGGAAGATGCACAGCTTCCGGGCCTCGACAGTAGGCCGCAGTCCCTCTTTCTCCTTTCTCTCCCCAGAATGCACTCTCACAGTCTCCTGCTCTGGGAACGTTAAAAAAAAAATAAAGCGGGGGTGGGGAGGGTGACATTTTCTTTTCAGAACAGTTTAGACAGAGTCCTGCTGGAAGCAAGGAGTATGACTGAACGATTTCTCAGAGTCTCTTCCAGCCAGTGATTCATCAGACATAGACTTTTCAGCTGGAATGGACCATTGTATTCTGGGCCAAACGTCTCATTTTTGCAAACAAGGAGAGTGAGGTCCGTGGAGGTTAAGGATCATGGGGGCCACTTTCTGCCATGGAAAGAACATGGGATTTGAAATTAGAAGCTCCGTGTCTGAGGCCAGACTCAACTGGCCGCGTACTGTGTCACCTGGAGCAGGGAAAACAGGACACCCCTACTCTCCCTGCTTCCGAGCCTTGTCCTAACTATCGGATGACAGCACATCCACGAAGGACACGAGAAAATGTTCCAAAGGGCTTTATCAATACGCTGCGAGGTGAAGTGGCTTGTTCAGGGTCACCCTGTGGTAGAACCAGTATTGTTCAATTCCCATCACACAGTGCTGCCTTCGTGACGTTTTGCCAATTCTCTCGTTAGGAGATTTTCTCATAAACCACACTAATTTGATCTCCGCATGCTTTCTTTTAAACCCCTGGGTACACAGACGCAAACTGGGGGAATCCAGACCGGCTTGGGTGGACCACAGGCCTCCGCTACCTCACGGTCACGGCCCTCAGACCTCGGGCTGAGAGCTGCCGAGGGACCGGGCGCGTCCACAGGCGAGCTTTCCCCAGGCCTCTCTAACTGGTTTCATGGCCCCAGACTGGATGCTGGAGATGGCTATTTGGTAGCTTTTAGTGGACTACTAAGCTACAGCTTGAACGCTGGAATAGGATGAGGGTGGTGGGTGAAGTGATAACAGAGCCTCCAAGTTCACGCTGGACAGAGATTTGGGGACTCATTCAGCCGTAAAAGGTGGTTGACTTGCCAGTCTGTGGCCGGCCACAGAGAGGCAGAAGATGGCAGCCGAGTCTCAGGGGTGACGTGTGGACCACGAAGGGCTCCGAGCCCTGCCATCACTGCTGGTGCCTTGAAAAGGTCGACCATGCTCCTCTAACCCGTCGCTGACCACAGGGCGTGGTGAGCTCTCAGGAGGTGGGCCAGCACCCCCCCTCGCGATCAGCAGGAGACGCACACATCCTGCAGCTGCTGACAGGCTAGCCCTCCGGTCCCTGGGCGCTGCCCGGACCTGCCCCTTTCCTAGCTGACGCCTCCCTACACTTGACACGGGGGTGCGCCCCTTCACACCGGAGACAGCTGAGCCTCTTCTCCAACAACAGTCTTTGGCCCTTCAAGAGCACAGCAGACAAGTCCCATTTTCCCTGTTTTCTAAAGCATGAAGAATGTTTCAAATTTCAGGAATAATGCTGAGGTCAAGCCTACAAGAAATAGAGAGTATAGCTCTTTTTGCTCTAAGCAATAAAAAAGCAAAAATGGGGAAAATCCCGTGAGCCAGTTCGGCCAACAATTTCCACGTTAAATAAAAAGTGCAAGTTGGAGCCATGTGGTCTCAATAAAGTAGTAAAATATATTTTCTTTACCCTACACTTCATGTGCCTATAACCTTCCTTTTAAATCATCTCCAACCAGCCCCAAATCACCCCGACCGCAAATCATGTGGTGGCTTTGGTCTCCAGGCAGTGGAATGTGCTGGAGTGGACCAGCCGCTACCCGGGGCGCCCAGGGGGAGCCCCCCAAACCCGCAAGGCTGAGTGCGCGCATGACATCAGAGCTCAGCCATCCAGGAAAGAGCTGCGAGGGCCGCAAACCACAGCAGGCAGATAAAGCCGGGAACGGCCTTTCTTAGGAAAACATTCGCCAATACCACAGGCAGCTGGCAGAGGTATGTTTTAATTACATTCACAGAAAGCCACTGTATCCTCAGCCCCACGGGCTTGGAGCTGACCAGCCACTGGGGAGCTCACTGGAGCCCGGCTGGGGAACGGGAAAGCCAGCAGAGCTGTGGGTTGGTCACCGCAACTCCCGGTCTGTGTCACGCTTTGATTTGCCCCAGCTGTGGAACCGCTGGATAGGCTTTGAAAGGGTTTCCAAGTGAACCAGACCTCAGGAGTAACCTATCCTTCACTTTATAGCTGGAGATTAAGAGCAGCCCAAGGTGTGAGACGTCAATTATGCAGTTCATGATTAATTGAAGAGACGCCCAGCTTGTCCTGGGCATAAACAAAGCTGCAGCGACTGCCATGTGCCAGCCCATCAGAGGACCCAGTGTTGTATTTTGCAAGTGCCATTGGAGCTTTTGCTTATTTATTTTTTTTAAGGAACCATTTAAAGAATTAAGTATACAGACTTTGAAGGGCTGGTAAACGTATTGGGTGTGCCTTTGGGCACCTCAGAGGAACAAAGTTCAACAGGCATTGGTAAAGCATGATGAAAGCTCAAGGGAAAAAAATGGTCCAAGTATAAATGCTCTTTTAAAGAGTACTTAACCATCATCTTACAATAACTGCTAAAGTTGGAGTTTGAAAAGAGACTCTGCAGAAATCTATTATGAGACAAGAAGGATATGCCTGAAAAGTTCCGTTGGCTTTTCTAATTTTAGCCCCAGAGAGCAATGGTTGCTGCTAATTCTGGTTTGTGATTTCATCTAAGTGAAGGGAAATTTTCAATAGTAAGAAGGAAAAAAAGGCCCAGCAAAAGCACACAACAAACAACAAATGAAAACACTGCTGATCAAAGCAGGTCTCCTCCCTAAAGGAACAGTGAAAAATTACACAGCCGTTAGCCGTGCTAATGTCTAGTGCCTACAGTCTTTTCAGAAACATGCTATTTTACAGCCTGGTACCTATCTGGCAATAATCTTCACCAGACACCCAAGGATAACTGTCCATTTCAGGAGGGGGGAGGGGAGGGCCCAAACGCGCGCTCATAATATCTTCATGGAACCTCTAAATGGCGGGAGAAAATGCAAGGCTCTTGGATTACTGAAAATAACCTGTTTGCCATTGTGTGGGCAATGAGGAGCTAGCACCTGCGTTTGGAAATCGCTGGGTTCATGAGATTTCCCACAGATTTATCAGCAGCAGAAATAAACAAGCACCCACTGAGCTCCACCTGGAAGTGTGAGAAGGGCCATGGAAAGTCTTTTCATCACGTGGAGAGAAATTCAACGTAACCTACCAGGATGTTAAACGGCATTCCAGAACCCTGATGATTCTCTTCTTCATCAGGCAGTTGAAAACACGCTCCAGCCCCCTCCTCAGGTGGTCCTCCCCCCTGGCCTTCCCACACACCACATCACCGCTCTCCTGCCTGTCAGGAGAGCGGTGACTTCAATACCCCTGGGAGCCCAGGTGTCAGGGTTTTTACGCTCCTAGTGCAGGGAGATTGGGGGAATTCTCTTCTTCAAGCTCATGCTGGTTACCTCTGGCTTAGCTAATCTGAAGAATTCACCAACACTGAGTACTTATAAAACAGCGACAGTAACGCTTTCCATGAAAACTGTCAGATTTTCAGCTTAGTCTTTCCACGGTAGACGAGTCATCAGGAATGCATTCTTCCCCATTGTGTTCTGCCCGCCACTTGTTCCCTGAGACCACAGCCAACTGAACGCTAACCAAGACGGGGACCCCGTCCAAGGGGCTTCCAAGGGAACAGGAGGACGAACGTCCATCATCTGACTTTGTCAGACAAAGGACTGCAGTCGGGTGAAACCCAAGAAAACAAGCAAACAAACAACTTTCAGGCAGCCGAAGGGCACCAACTGTGAAGGCGCCCAGATTTCTCGCGGGAAACATCACCAAACATCCGGTGAAGTGTAGCCAGCTGAAGCTCATTCAGCGGCTGAACGGCAGTTAGGCTGTCAGAGATCGCTCGCCCTGGGAAAGCTTCCTTCGACTTCAACCAGGGATGGAGCAGATTGCAAAGAAATCCGGCTACAAACAAACCCAGTGCAAACCGCTCCAGGCATGTAAACGCTTGCAAGAGTCTCTGTCAAAGTGTCACTTTTTAAATGGAAAAAAGGGGGAGAGGTTCGGCCTCTTGCCTCTCTCCCCTCCCCCACCCCAGCTCTAACCGCAGGGAAGTCTCGGGAGCGGGACCCCCTTCCCCGACCCCCGCGAGTGGACGGACAGGGGAGGAGAGCCCGGGACCGCCTCGAGCCCCCGCCGGGAGCGCGCACGGCTCCGGGCACGCGCGGACCTGCCGGGAAGGCGGCACCTGGGCCCCCGCGCCCACTCACCAGCCCGCGGCGAACACCTTCGGCCCCTGAACCACCTCGTCTCGGGTCTCTCAGCGCTCAGCCTTCCCGGCTCGCAGAGCCCGACCTCTGAATCCGGTCTCGTTGGCGGAGCGCCGCGCACAAAACGAGCCCGCAGCTCGCGACCAGGAGCCCGGCGCGCGGGCGGCGGGAAGACGTCTTGGCGTCGTCGGCCTGGCGGCCTCGGGCGGAGGGGGCCTGCGTGCTGGGGAGGGGCGGGGGCGGGGGTGTGTCCTGGGGCTACTGGGGAGGGGGCGGGGTTGTGTCCTGGGGGCTGCTGGGGAGGGGGCGGGGGTGTGTCCCGGGGGCTGCTGGGGAGGGGGCGGGGTTGTGTCCCGGGGGCTGCTGGGGAGGGGGAGGGGGTGTGTCCTGGGGGCTGCTGGGGAGGGGGCGGGGGTGTGTCCTGGGGGCTGCTGGGGAGGGGGCGGGGTTGTGTCCTAGGGCCGCTGGGGAGGGGGCAGGGGGAGGGGTTGTGTCCCGGGGGCTGCTGGGGAGGGGGCGGGGGTGTGTCCCGGGGGCTGCTGGGGAGGGGGCGGGGGTGTGTCCCGGGGGCTGCTGGGGAGGGGGCGGGGTTGTGTCCTGGGGGCTGCTGGGGAGGGGGGAGGGGGTGTGTCCTGGGGCTACTGGGGAGGGGGCGGGGTTGTGTCCTGGGGGCTGCTGGGGAGGGGGCGGGGGTGTGTCCTGGGGCTACTGGGGAGGGGGCGGGGTTGTGTCCTGGGGGCTGCTGGGGAGGGGGCGGGGGTGTGTCCTGGGGCTACTGGGGAGGGGGCGGGGTTGTGTCCTGGGGGCTGCTGGGGAGGGGGCGGGGTTGTGTCCTGGGGGCTGCTGGGGAGGGGGCGGGGTTGTGTCCTGGGGCTACTGGGGAGGGGGCGGGGTTGTGTCTTGGGGGCTGCTGGGGAGGGGGCGGGGTTGTGTCCTGGGGGCTGCTGGGGAGGGGGGAGGGGGTGTGTCCTGGGGGCTGCTGGGGAGGGGGCGGGGGTGTGTCCTGGGGGCTGCTGGGGAGGGGGGAGGGGGTGTGTCCTGGGGGCTGCTGGGGAGGGGGCGGGGGTGTGTCCTGGGGGCTGCTGGGGAGGGGGCGGGGGTGTGTCCTGGGGGCTGCTGGGGAGGGGGCGGGGGTGTGTCCTAGGGCCGCTGGGGAGGGGGGTGTGTCCTGAGGCTGTGTGAGGGAGGGGGCGGGGTGTGTCCTGGCTCTGGGATGGGGTGCGTCCTAGGGCTGCAGGGGAGGCGGAGGGGGTGTCCTAAGGAGCAAAGCCGCTAACTTTCGAAAGAACGCTGAGGGGACCGAAGGCGAGCCTCAGGGGCTCCAAGCCGTCAGCACACCTGGCGAGACCTTCACCTGGGCCGGGGTAGCGCTCACGGCGGAGCAGGTAATAAGCAAGTTCCACCCACGGTTTCGGAAGCCTGTCCCAAAGACCTCTGTCCAGTTAGTCAGCTTCGCGCCTCTCAAGACACCTTGGCTGGGGTGTGAAATCCAGGTAGTAACTAGTAGTGAATTTGTATTATTTGTAGAAGAAATCACCTTCTGTTCCATCTTCCTCACAGACCCTCCCATGCGGGGGTATGTTCAGTTACACTCTCCATCTGCGTTGCTTCTCATGAATTAAATTGCTTCTCTGATGTTGCCTTACTGCAAAGCTATAAATTAATTACATTACCCCCCAAGCCCCTAGGAAGAGGAATGCCAAGAATAAATCTGGGCTTTGTTCTTTTTTATGTTGAACAAGTCTGTCATTAATCAAGCCTTCCCACCCCAACTAGGGAACAGACCCAAGACTGCAAGATGTGTGTATGTCTGGTCGTCCTGCTGTCTTTCTCTGCAGCTTTACGTCATAGTGACTCAGCTACCACACAGACGGATATTGTGGGGAAACAATAGGACAGACGGGACAAACCATTTAATACAGACCTACTTACCAACTATAACCGATTGGCAGACACAGCCTCATTTTTAAACGTTTACAAAGATTATTTCACCACTTCTAGTGTTTCCCATCTTTGAGTCACAGAACTGCTTGTGATTGGTCAGTCTGAGAGACAGAAAGCCAGAATTGTACTTGGAAATTTAAGGAAAAAATTCATAAGGGACCCATGAAGCTATTAATTTAAATGTAGCATATAACATGTCAAAGGCATGACAGGTTCTTGAAGTCAATTAGAAACCGTATCAGAAAGTGTGTTCCAGAAATAGAATCATCTTGAAAGGTCCAAAACAGAGAGAGTGCAAAAAACATTTTTTGAAATAAAAGTAAAATGTTGAGAGTCTAGTTCATATCTTCATTTTTCATATCCTAAGGAAATGATGGGTCATGAAATATTGGATTTTTTTTTCTCCCTTATTAAATCTCCCCCTTTCTTTGGGAATCAGAGTAAAGGTAATACGGATAAGGCTGCTTTTCAAAGGGGAAATCTTTTGGCAGGTTTAGTCACTTTTTGTGTGTGATTAGGTCCTTCTATTTTTTCCCTACACCTGTTCCTCGAGTCTGAATAACAGAGGGAAAGACTTGGTTTCTCTGGAAGCATCACGGTGAAGCCGGTGGCCTTGCTGGGGTGGGTAGGGGTGTCACTAATACACATTTCAGGTCCTAACCACCTTTCTCATCTCCAGGAAGGGGAGTTAAAAAGATCTTTCCTCTGTGAATTAGGAGGAACACTTTACTGATGACGACGCCCGGGCTAAAGCAGGAGGAACAGTTGGGCGCGAGGCAGGGGGTCGTTCAGCGTGTGGTCACCGGGATCACAGAGACCCCTGTAGCCCCTCTGTTCACGCTGTGGAGAGTTCAGGAGCCTGAAGTGCAGTGAGACACCCACGACGTAGAACCGCCCCAGTCAAAGATGACGCCCCCTGGGGGTCCTGTGCGGGGGGTATGGGTGAGGCTGAGGGGTGGATGGACTTTCCGTGTCCTTCCACATGGTACACAGCAGGAGGCCACCTGTGGGTGCGGCTCTCGGTTCCAAAGGTCCCTGGAGATTCTGCCCTCCTTTCCCAACGCTGAATGGTCTGTTGAGTTTCTTGGGCTGGGAGAGGCAGAGGTGAGTGTTCTCAGGGTGAGGTCTGCAGCATACCAGCCTCCAACAGGGGTGCAGAGCTTCCTGAAAATGCAGATTCCTTGGGCCCTACTCAGAACTCCTAAATCGGGATCTTTCTGCCTGGGGCCTCTAATGTCAGTGCGTGCGTGTGTTGTGTGTGTGTGCATAATTGAATGTTTTGAATAAGAAATATTCACATAATTTAAATAAAGGTCTATACAAGGCAGTCTTCTTCCTACCAGGTTCCCGTCTGGTCAGTCCATACCCCTCCTTGAAGGTAACCACCAGTACTAATTTTTTTCTGCAGACTTCTAAGTTTCTTTATACATATACCTGCAAATACTCTTTCTCTTTATTTCTTAAAAATACTATATGCAGAACAATTACTGTCGTTTAACTTGCTCTTTCACTTAAATATGCTTTTGGATCTTTTCTATACCACATGCTCAATTATTCATTCATTTGGAGACAAACAATTATTAAGCACCCACTGTATATACCAAGTACTATTGTATATTATAGGGATACGGAAGTCAACAAAATTGATAAAAATTTCTGCCCCACAGCATTTATATCTGGGGGGGCAGATAAAGCACATGATAAACATAGTAAGTTATACATGTGTTACAATATAAGAAGAGTAATTTAAAAAATAGAGCAAGATAGTGGAGATTGGGAATGTCAGGTAGGAGATTTTAATTTTAAATGGAGTGGTCAGAGGTGGCCTTACTGGGAAAGCGACATTTAAGCAAAGAGTGAATGGTGGCAAGGGAGTGAGCTCTGGGATTCTTTGGGGAGTATGGGGATCCAGGCAGAGGGAACAGCGCTTGCAAAGGCCCTGAGGTGGGAGTATGACTAGCCTGTTTGAGGAACAGGGAAAAGGCCTTGTGGCTGGAGAAGAGCGAGGTGGAACGTCAAAGGAGCACGGAGGGCAACGGGGCGATGGGCAGCCGTTGGAGGGTCTTGGGAAGAGGAGAGGCAGGATGCGTATCACGGACATGTTTAATGTCTCGTAGCATCCTCTAGGACAGATGCAGCACAATTTATTTAATCAGGACCATGATGACAGACATTGGAGTTATTTCCAATATGCTGCTATTAAACAATGTTACAAGCTTTACACATGACATTTTACACTTGTGCAAGTGTATCTAAGGTATTCGTTCCCCCAAGTAGGATTACTGGGGGGTGCATTCCTAGTTCTGGTGGACATGGCCCCATTGCCCTTCAAAGAGCCCGGCCAGCACACAACAATGCTGACCAGGGCCCGTTCCCCGCGGCCTTGCCTGCAGAGTGCAGCGGCAAACGTTGGCGCATCCACCAGCCTGATGGGTGAAAAGTTAGGTCTCAAGCAGATTCGCAGATGTCGAAATCAAATTTATGGTGACCAAAGGGGAAGCATGGGGGAAGTGATAAGTTAGGAGATTGGGATTAACATACACACACTATGATATATAAAATATTGATGGGGGCTTCCCTGGTGGCGCCGTGGTTAAGAACCCGCCTGCCAATGCAGGGGACACAGGTTTCAGCCCTGGTCCGGGAAGATCCCACATGCTGCAGAGCAGCTAAGCCCGTGTGCCACAACTACTGAGCCTGTGCTCTAGAGCCCACGAGCCACAACTACTGAGCCCACGTGCCACAACTACTGAAGCCCGTGCGCCTAGAGCCTGTGCTCTGCAACAAGAGAAGCCACCACAATGAGAAGCCAGCACACCACAACGAAGAGTAGCCCCTGCTCGCCGCAACTAGAGAAAGTCCGTGCACAGCAACAAAGACCCAACGCAGCCAAAAATAAAAAAAGTAAATAAAAATAAATTAAAAAATAAAATATTGATCGATAACCAACAAGGACCTACTGCATAGACCAGGGAACTCTACTGAATATTCTGTAATAACCTATAATGGAAAAGAATCTGAAAAAGAATACATATATATGTATATATATATATATATATATATATATATATATATATATATATAACTGAATCACTTTGCTGTACACCTGAAACTAACACAACATTGTAAATCAACTATACTTCAATAAAAATTTAAAAGTTAAAAGAAATTTTTAAAAATTTTTAAAAAGATGGTTCTGGCTGCCTTTCTCTGATTCTGTTTTATTTTGCTCCAAGGAATAAACCAGTTGCCTCACTACCACTTAAAAAAATAATAAAAATATTTAATTGTGGTAAAAAAAACACATAATGTAAAATTGACCACTTCAACCATTTTTAAGTGTATGGTTCAGAAGCTTCAAGTATATTCACGTTGTTGTGCAACAGATCTCTAGAAATTTTTCATCTTATAAAACTGACGCTTGGGACTTCCCTGGTGGTCCAGTGGTTACGAATCCTCCTTCCAATGCAGGGGATGTGGGTTTGATCCCTGGTCAGGGAACTAAGATCCCACATGCCATGGAGCAATTAAGCCCGTGTGCCACAACTGCTGAGCTCAGGTGTCTCAACTAGAGAGCCCACGTGCTGCAACTGACCCGACAAGCCAAATAAGTAAATATAAAAAAAAAAAAAAAACCTGACACACCGTCCCATTGAACAGCAATTTCCTATTCCCCCTCCCTGCAACCCCTGGCAGCCACCACTCTACTTTCTGTCTCTATGAATTTGACTACTTTAGATCCTTCATATAAGTGGAATCATACAGTATTTGTCTTTTTGTGACTGGCTTACTTCACTTAGCATAACGTCCTCAAGGTTCATCCATGGAGTGGCATGTGACAGCATTTCCTTCCATTTAAAGGCTGAATAATACTCCATTGTATGGATGGACCACATTTTCTTTATCTTCCATCTGTCCTCGGACATTTGTGTTGCCTGCACCTCTTGGCTATTGTGAATAGTGCTGCTGTGAACATGGGTGTACAAATATCTATTTGAAATCCTGCTTTCAATTCTTTGGGATATATACCCAGAAGTGGGATTGCCAATTTTTAATTTTTTGAGGAACCTCTATATGCTGTTTTCCACAACAGCTGTACCATTTTATATTCCCACCAACAGTGCACATGGGTTCTAATTTCTCTACATCCTAACAAATTAACATTTGTTATTTTCTACTTTTGTTTTGTTTTGTTTTTAAATATTTATTTAATTCTTTTTGGCTGCATCGGGTCTTAGTTGCGGCACTCAGGATCTTTGTTGCGGCATGCGGGCTTCTCTCTAGTTGCAGCATGCAGGCTCTCTAGTTGTGGCTCGCATGCTCAGTAGTTGTGGCGTGCAGGCTTAGTTGCCCCGCAGCATGTGGGATCTTAGTTCCCCAACCAGGGATCGAATGCGTGTCCTCTGCATTGGAAGGCAATTCTTAACCACTGGACCACCAGGGAAGTCACCTATTTTGTTTTGTTTTGGTTTTTGATAGTGGCTATCCTAATGGGTATGAGGTGATATCTCATTGTGATTTTGATTTGAATTTCTCTAACGATTAATGATGTTGAACATCTTTTCATATGCTAGTTGGCTACTTGAATATCATCTTTAGAGAAATATCTACTCAAGTCTTTTCCCATTTAAAAAAATTTATTTTTATTTTTATTTTTTTTAATTTTTATTTTATTTATTTTTGGCTGCTTTGGGTCTTCGTTGCTGCGCGCGGGCTTTCTGTAGTTGCGGTGAGCAGGGGCTACTCTTCGTTGCGGCGTGCGGGCTTCCCATTGTGGTGGCTTCTCTTGTTGCAGAGCACAGGCTCTAGGTGCGTGGGCTTCAGTAGTTGTGGCATGTGGGCTCAGTAGTTGTGGCTCACAGGCTCTATAGCTCAGGCTCAGTAGTTGTGGAGCACGGGCTTAGTTGCTCCGTGGCATGTGCGATCTTCCCAGACCAGGGCTCGAACCCATGTCCCCTGCATTGGCAGGCGGATCCTTAACCACTGTGCCACCAGGGAAGTCCCCCTTTCCCATTTTAAAATCATGTTATTTTTATTGTTGTTGAGTATAAGAATGCTTTATATATTCTGGATATTGACCCCATATCAGATACATGATTTGCAAATACTTTCTCCTATTTTATAGGCTGGCTTTTCACCCTGTGGGTTGTGTCCTTCAATGCACAGAAGTTCTGAAGTTTGATGTAGTCCCGCTTGTCTGTTTTTGTTTCCGTTGCCTGTGCTTTGTTCCACTACCACTTTGTGATAGTAATCTTCTACCTACTGTTTTGAGATGCCATTTTCATCATGTATTAAATTCCTGTATATAGTTGGGTCTATTTCTGAACATCCTATTCTGTTTCACTAGTTGATCTTAGTTCAAGTGTCACTGCCCCACTGTGTTAATTATTGAGGCTTTTGCTTTTAATATCCAGTGAGGCTAATTCTCTCATTGCTCTTCCCTCTCAGAGTTTCCAGGTTCTTATTTTCCCATATGAATTGTGGAGTAAACAAATAATAATAATAGAACCCTTAATAATATTTTCATTATTAGAATTAAATTTACATAATTAACATAGAGAGAATCAACATCTTTAGTTATCAAGTTTTCCTAGCTGAGAAAAACAGAGGTCTTTCCATTTGTTCAAACTTATTTTGTGTCCTTTAGGAATGTTTTACAGTTTTCTTCATATGTGTCTTGCACATTTTTTTAATATTTATTCCTAGGTATTTTATCTTTTTATTACTATTATAAATGTGGTCTTTCTTCTTATTTTTTTAATTTATTTTTTTATTGATGTATAGTTGATTTACAATGTTGTGTTAATTTCTGCTGTACAGCAAAGTGACTCAGTCATACACATATATACATTCTTTTTTATATTATTTTCCATTATGGTTTATCCAAGGGTATTGAATGTAGTTCCCTGTGCCATACAGTAGGACCTTGTTGTTTATCCATTCTATACGTAACAGTTTGCATCTACTAACCCCAAGCTAGGATAAATGGGGTCTTTTATCTCCTTTCATCTTCTTACTGAATATAATCAACTAATTATAGTCTATTCATTTTGTACCATTCTATGTTACTAAATTCTCTTATTATTCATATATATTTCTCTTGTATTCCTAACTATGTAATAACATCATCTAAAAATAAAGATTAACTCTGCTCTCCAATTTTTATACTTTAAATTTTTCTCTCTTCTAATTTCATTGCCTATTAGGAACAATGTTAAATAACTGTAGTGATAGTGGACATTCTTGCCTTATATTTGATTTTAATGGGGAAATGCCTCCAGTGTTTCCCCAAGAGGTGTGGAATGGGCTTTTGGCTGAGAACAATATATTTTGTTATGCTAAGGGAATATTAATTTATTCTTATTTTATTGAGGGCTTTTTTTTGGGTCAAGTATGATTATTGGCTTTGATCCAAATGCTTTTTTTAAAGTATCTTTACAAATGATCATATAATTTTTCTCCTTAGATCTGTTAATTTGATGGAACATAATAAATTTCCTAGTAATGAACTATCCTTGCATTCCTGTAATAAACTCCACTTAGTCATGGTAATTATTTTTTTAATGTGCTGATAGATGCTATTTGCTAATATTTTATTTAGAATTTTTGCATAGGTATTCATAATTGAGATTTTGACAAATTTTTGTGTCATTGCATTGTGATCAAAGAATATCATCTGTAATGTTTCTATCTTTTGGGATCAATTGACTTTCTGGGTGGCCTAACTTATGGACAATTTTTATGTATGTTCCTTGGTCACTTGAAAAAACACTGTTGTCTATATTTTCAGGATGTAGACTTGAATAACATATGTCTTATTAATGATGTTATCTGTGTCTTCTTTGAACTTCAGATATTTGGACTTGATTTGTAGTAGACTGAGAGAGTTTTCATTTATGTATATTTCTCCTTGCATCTGTTGTTATTTCTGCTTTATAAGGTGGGTGCTATGTTATTTGGTGAATATATATTCATAATTGTCACAGCTTCATTTTGAGTTGTATCGTTTGGTGTTACAAGGTGCCCTTTTTCTTATTTCGTTTATTCATTGGCTTGCATTCCACCTTAGTGGATGGTGAGGTCACAGCCTTACTTTGTTTTCTGTTCCCCTTGCCTGGTGTGTCTCTCCTTACGGTTTCACTCTGCGTCCTGAGTCACTTTGATCTGCGTGTGTCTCTCGTGGACAGGCTTTCAATCTGCGATGGCGTCCCCTGCCACCACTCTGCTGACCACTTCCTGTGCCAGCTGTCACCAGACAAGGGATGTAGCTTTCTGCTTCTGCTCTTCAGGTGACCCTCCTCTTCAGGGGGAGAAGGTTCTTCCTGGTGCTTTGTGGGATCTCAACAGCTAGTTTGCTTACCTGAGTAGCTACATGCTGTTTTGTGAACAAAATGTTTGTATCTGTCGTTTAGGCTTATATTTATGGTATTGTTTTTCAGGAGTCCCCATTATTCCTATAATAGAGTAAATTTAAACAGCAGCTCTCAGACTCAGCTTAGAATGATGGTTTTGGGGGTCGTACGAATAACACATCCCTTGGGCAGCCTGACACACGGTCCCTTTTGATCCTCCGCATCACACTGGGTTTGCAGAGCAAGGACCCCGATCGTACAGATGGCAGAGAGTGAGGTAAGGCTTCTCAATATTGTATTTCCTCACCCTTTCTCACACAAGTAGTCAGACGATTCAGCTGTCAGGTACACTGTGGAAGGGCCTGGATGTGGGGAGAGATGCTTTCCAGGGTCTCCAAGGCGGAGCTTCAAATTATAAGAAGTAGAGTGATCGTAGGTTTAGCTCTCTTCTGAAAACGCTAACGTTGTTCACACACTGGAGGGGTTTCTTACTGGAATCTGCCTTTCCGGGGAAACTTTAAAACAAAAGAGACCCTTATCTCTTGAGGACGGTGTGAGTGTCGTCCTGCCCCCAGGCTCAGGGGTCTGGGTGACCTCCAGGGTCCCCTTGCTCCGGATGCTCAGATAGGACATCTCAGGGTCCGGATGTGTCATTTTCAAACTTTGGCCCCAGAAGTATGATCTGTCAGGAGACGGTAATCAATGATATTCAGATTTAAAAGCATCCAGTGGTTATGTAACAAGATGCTACCTCATGGAGAAACGGAAGTCAGGACCAAATCTCAGCACAATAATGCTACTACCTCTCTTTCAGGGTTAGAGACGGGCAGATTACAATCCGCTTCAAATTGCCGCGTGTTAAAGGAAACAGAAGAATTTCCACATTTCTTTTTCTGGGATGAAAGCAAAAAAGGTAAAGGGGGGAAATATATGGAAATCTTTCACATTGAGACACTTCAGAATTATGTTCTCTTCTGACCAGAAATTCCAGAGTTGTCCCAAGATTCAACCTCTGAATCATGCCGACTAGGGAGACATTGTCTGAGGAAGACTGGAATTCCGAACATTCTTAGAGGCCTCATAAAAATCCCGAAATGAGGGACATTTACATTGTGGTCACACAAAGAAAAGCCCCCTCGTGATTTGGGATCGAGTTTGTGCATTTTATATTTATAGTATCAACAGCAGAGGAATGCAGAGTTTGGCGTGGGGAGAGGCTGGGGCAGGAGGGGTGAGTAAGGAATGAGGAGGGTGGGGGGCAAGTTTTCACCGAGAGCCTGTGGGTACCGGGAGGAGCCGTGTCTGATGGTTGGTTGTTTGTTCGTAGAGCAGACTCTTCCTCAGGTCTCCAGGGTGAGGGAAGACAGGCAGCGTCCTTTACTGCTCTTGTCTGCTCACGAGGAGAGCTTGGCTTCTGCCTTTGGCCCCCCCGAAGCCCTGGGCGCCCACATAAGTTGACACACGGAGCTCGTGTTCACAGACCTGCAGGATCCCTCCTCTTTGCCTGCAAGGGGCTCTGGAGCATCAGTTCAGGATGGTCCGCTCCCGAGAAGCACAGGCAGGTCAGAGGGGGTCACTGGAATTCCCAGCCCAGGCCGCTCACCCACCACCTCACAAGATGACAGACCCCTGGGGCCACACTTGCCAAGAGAGGGGTTGTCAGGTGGCAAAAGAGACATTCCTTTCACCACTTGTCATGGGATGTTTATACACTTGGGAGAGGGACTTACACAGCGAAACAAAGGCATATGGGAATACGGTCTTTGCAGACTTGCTAAAATTGGACCTGAGTTCCAGATAAAAAGACATGTTTCCGTAAACAGCAAAGCGTAAAGTAAGCACACAAGAGAACAATTTCTTGTACCCAAATCTCAAGCCTGGGGTGGAGGGCGGAGGGTAGGAAGGCCAAGGAGGATACAGCAGGGGCCAGGCATCCTGCCCCCCTTGTTCAGGTCTGTGTTGAGCCGCTGCCCCAAGTGGGTCCATAGCTCTTTACCTGGAGGCTAAGAAATCCCTCCCTCTCCCCAGAAATAAGCTTCCGACACGGATTTATAGGACAATGACAGTGGTGGGTGAACAAGCTGCGAGTCTCGTAGTGATGAGGGAGGATTCACAGGACAACGTCATCTGCGCGCTGTTAGGTCATCCATCATTTATTCTTTCTTTACATGGAACCCAGCCTCTGCTGGCTCATCTGAAGGAAAACCCAGCCCTTGACTTTCAGAGGTTTAGCCATGGCTGGGGAAGAGAAAAAACACAGCAAAACGAACCAATGTGCACTGAAACAGCTGCAGAATAATTAAGTCTGTCTGTGCTGGTCTAAAATGTGGTTTTCAAGTCGTGTGCATCTGAATCAAAGGGTCTTGAATAAATGCAGATTCATGGGCCCTGCTACTGGGCCTCAGAGGGCAGGGCTGGAGATTTGGGTGTTAAAGCAGTATCCTCAGTGAGTTGATGGAAATGAGCCTCAACACCTACTCTGAGAATCACTGGTCTAGAGCGTGCTATTACTTTATTACAGAAGCGGTGGGAGGGGAGTAACCCTGGTGGAGTTCTTACTACCTGGAGTGTTTGCACGCACCTGTCATTTAATTCTGAGGCAGACTCGGGGGCAGGTGTCCACAGCTGAGCCGGGAGTCTGGTCGGGGTCAGCAGCTGAAGTCTAGACTGTGCTCCGGAGGAACGTGTGCTCTTCCTGAGATGGGAGGGTGTCTGGGTGAGCAGCAGACAGCGCCCCTGGGTAGGCGAGCCTGTCCCCGCCACGTCCCCTTGGCCAGCCTCCATGCCACTCCAAAGCTACCCAGTAGATGCAGACCTGACCGTGGCATTGCATGATGTATCCGTATGACTCTGAGGCTCACTGTTTTCACCGAGCAGTGTCACTCAGACATCTTTTTGGTTGGGTTCCCGGATGTTTCGTCCGATGGAGGACAACTAGTTTGGAACTGCCATTCATGCAACAGAGAAGTGAAGCGTCGTTAATCACGCGTGCTGACTGCATCGTTAGCTGGGGTGGTTTGCGACTTGGATTCCACGGATTTTGTCCTGTTCCTTGGCAGCTGTGCGTTTCACCCGCTGGTCGTCCTGGACCAGGGGAGTGTGAGGACGGGTGGGCAGGGCAGGGGCGCATCACCACCCCTGGGAGAGCTGAGAGCATGCACCCCCCCCATGGCTGGTCAGACCTGTGTTCTTCATCCCCCCCCCCCAGGCCCTGGGGTCTTGTTGACGACTCAGTTTGGTTACAGGTGAAGCTCAGGTTTGAGAAGGCTAGCAGGAGAGGCCTGGGGTGGCCCAGATTCGTGGATTCTATTCTTTTAAGGAATCCATTAGCAGCGAGAAGATTCCGCGGTGTCAGCGCGGTCCTGGTCAGACCTCTCAGACGTTGTGTGTGAGATAACCTCAGAGCTTGCCATAAATTATAAAGACATTCCTCAGTCACTCTCATCCCCCCGTTAAGGCCCCACTGATCCGAGCGGGTTCTGCAGAAAGATCCCCATCGCAGCGTGAGAAACAGCAGATGCCAAAGTCCTCCGACTCGGCCGTCGCCAGCCCGCCCTGCGCCCCCAGACCAGTCGTGGGTGGGGTCGGGTCAGCCCTGGTTCCGACAAGAAGGCAGCTGCCCGCTGCGCTGAGACTGAAAACAAAGTCTTCTCAAGGCTCACGGGACGTGGGGATGCACTGCTGCTTCTCCAGTTCCGCTTCCTTCCTCCTTCCGGCCCCTGGTCCCCATCGGCCCCTTCCCACCAGGGCCTCAGCACCAGCTTCTCCCCACCCCGCCAGGCTTAGCTCCTAAGTCTCTGGCTGCTCGGAAAGTGACTCTGCTTGCCCACCACCCAGCGAAGACGCCCTGCAGCTCTGAGTGAGAAGGAGGTTCCCAGCTGAGGCCGACCCGCAGCCCGTCCCCGGCCCCGGGGGAGGGCAGTCAGGCCTGGCCACGTCTGGGCCTCCACCTCCCTGAGACCCACGTGCCGGGCACTGAGCGTAATGAGGAAGAGCCTTTTGTATTCGATCACGAGTTCATCGCCAAGGGGTGTGGCCTAGAAGCTTAAATTACACATAACGGTCCGTCTCTGAGGACCCTGCCTCCCAGGTAACGAGCATTCGGCTAAAATACCCGTGATTAGCGCCCAGGAAACCTCCCGACCAGGCCCACCTGTGAATGACGGCAGGAAGGAGAAATGAACACCTCCCCTCGGGAGGCTGACGGGAACCAGGAAATGCTTGGCTTCACGCCCTCCCCTTTTAGTAGAAAAGGAGCCTGAATTCTGACCCAGGCAAGATGGTTCTGTGGGGGCACGAGCCCACCATCTTCCCGGTCTGCCGGCTTTCCGGAGAGAGTGGCTATTCCTGGCCCCAGCACCTCAGCTCTCAATTATTGGCCCGTCGTGCGGTGAGCAGTACAAGCTTCGACCCGGGACCATGAGCATCCAGATGTGCTGGGTGTTGCCAGGCGCACGTGATCGACATTACTGCACCTTCCAGAAACCCGAAAATGAACGTGGGAGGGCACATCCGTGTGAAAAAGTGTGCAAAGGATTTTCTACCCAAGGATTCATGAAGACCTGGCAGATGGTGCACTGCAGGCATTAAGCCGAGTGAGGCTTGTGAGTAAACACATCCATATTCACACTCCCAGGGTTTGCCTTGGAGGGAAGAACTCCCCTGTGGCCGGCCGGGGCGGCAGGTAGCATTTTGACCCCTGATATCACCTGGGAGCCTCGACCACGGTGTAGTGGGTACAGCCCCTGCCATACCCACGCTACATTCAGGAGAGATTTCTGCCTCTCCTCCTAATATTCAAGGATGGCTGGTCTTTCAAAACTCTTTCTTTTTGCACAATGAAAGGGGTTCTATAGCCATGAGGAGGAGTGGTAACTGCAATATTTTTGAGATGTGTTGACGTATTTGGTGGATCACCTGTAAGGATGTGGCCAGGACAGCCTTGGAAAGCCAGCACCCGGAGGAGGAAACGCCCATAGCTTCGTTCCCCATCCCCCCCGGGAGCAGCGTTTACCAGCACAGCTGCTGCTTCGGAGCCCCGCTACCACAGGGGCGCAGCACGGAGCCTGAATATGCAATAAACCATACGCACACCTCCGGCTCTTTATGACTCACTCACCATGTTATGTCACTCGCTCATCCCAACTGCCCTGGGAGGCGGGCGCTAGGGTCTCCATCCTCCAGGAAGGAAACTGAGGCTGAGGGAGGGAGTGGCTTGGCTGGGATCACCTCCCCCCCACGCAGCCGGTGTGCCCCCCTTCGGCAGCTGCTTCTCATTCCCTCTCTTGTTCTCTCTACAATCACTTCCTTTTCTTCCCTAAGAACAATATAGGACTTTGCTGATGACTTTTTGTGTTGCAATAGCAGGGACTTCAGGGTCCTATTTAAACATCTCTCTCCTTCCAAAACTCAACCTCTCACAGTATTTATCTCTGAGGCTGGAAGAAAGTCACACACAGTCCAAACCCAGTTCCCCAGCTTGGACCGCTTACCTTTAAGAAACCACCTTAGGGGGACTTCCCTGGTGGCGCAGTCGTTGAGAGTCCACCTGCCGGTGCAGGGGACAAGGGTTCGAGCCCTGGTCCGGGAAGATCCCATATGCCCTGGAGCAGCTGGGCCCGTGAGCCACGACTGCTGAGCCTGCGCTCTAGAGCCCGTGAGCCACAACTACTGAGCCCGTGCACCACAACTACTGAAGCCCACGTGCCCTAGAGCCCGTGCTCCGCAACAAGAGAAGCCACTGCAATGAGAAGCACACGCACCGCAACGAAGGGTGGCCCCCGCTCGCCACAACTAGAAAAAGCCCACGCACAGCAACGAAGATCCAGTGCAGCCAAAAATAAATTAAAAAAAAAAAAAAAAAAAAAAAGAAACCACCTTAGGGGCTTCCCTGGTGGCGCAGTGGTTGAGAATCTGCCTGCCAATTCAGGGGACACGGGTTCGAGCCCTGGTCTGGGAGGATCCCACATGCCGCGGAGCAGCTGGGCCCATGAACCACAATTACTGAGCCTGCGCGTCTGGAGCCTGTGCTCCACAACAAGAGAGGCCGCGATAGTGAGAGGCCCGCGCACCGCGATGAAGAGTGGCCCCCTCTTGCCACAACTAGAGAAAGCCCTTGCACAGAAATGAAGACCCAACACAACCATAAAAATAAATTAATTAATTAATTAAAAAAAAAAAAAGGCTCACTACGAAATGCCAGACAGGAAGGATAACCAGTGAAGTTCATGCTCTTTAATGAGAGAGATGTGAGGCTTTTACTCATAAATTATTAAAAAAAAAAAAAAAGAAATAGAAACCACCTTAGCAGTACCGGGCGGGTCCCAGGGTTCTGGAGGGAAAGGAGCCTGTTTTCCTTGGTGTCTGTATCCTTTAGGATGAGGGACATCCGCATGTAGCATCGACCCTGCCTACCTCCCAGCTGAAAGCAACATGAAACACGCACGTGAGTGAGTTATGACAGAGCCAGACAGATACCTATTCCTCCATCACGTAGAAGAGACATCAGGTTGGGATGTTATGTCAGCATCATGACGTCAGGGACGCAGGGTTCCTCCTCTTTCGCTGTGGCCTCATTTCTAAGGTGGATGTTCGGGTGCCGATCATAGTGTCCCTCTTCTAGGGAGAAGGGAGAAGCAGCAGGGCATGGGGCAGCTGTCCTTTACGTCCACCCACAGCTCCGTGGCAGCCCGGACTCTGTCAGTGGCCACGCTGGTGGTTAGAGAGGCGCGTACCCAGTACCCGGCCGAGAGGAGGGTCCTGTCACTTGGGGAAGGAGGGAGCCATTGCTTTGGGGTGAGCGCTGGCCAGCCCCCTTCTAGAACCTCTCAGACATCCCGTGGCAACCACTCCCCAAACTTAGGGGCTTAAGAATCTCCTGGGAAGCTTGTTAAAAACTCAGATTCTGGGAGCCAAGGTTAAAGATTCCGGTTTGGTAGATTTGGGACAGGGGCCCGGAATCCTCATTTTTCTTTGGCAGCCCTTCCTCCTCATTCAGGTGATTCTGAGGCAAACAGTTAGGGACCCACCTGCCTCTTGAGAAATAGCATATTGGGTTCCAATCAGAACCCAGGAGGAGAGACTAGGGTGTCTGGTGACACCCAGGGACTCACTTAAGAAAATGAAGCCCATTTGTTTCTCCTCTAGTGAAATGATGTGCATCTCTAACCTGCTTCTCCAGCCGCTGCCGTGGGATTTGTGGCGTGAAAGAAAGCAAGTCAGTTCTCCTTCATAAGTAAAGAGGATGCAATCGACAGACTAGTCTGTTAATTCTGTGAACACCCCTCTTAATTAATTTTCGATATTTTTCAAATCTAGGATTCATTTTTTAAAAAATAGCTAATGTAGATTTTTAATCCTTAAGGCCTGAAATGAGAAAAGGTTTAACCATCTCAAAAGACTCACGTGGCCATTAGGATCCCTTCTCCCCATGATTTAAAATACAGCAAGTTAGAAAGAAAACAGGGCAGGGAGTGTACAGCATGAAGGCACGGTGTCTATGGTGACAGATTCTTTGGTCACAAAATTAAGGTTGACTCCTTGAAACACAGCCCGGTTCAAATTCACAGCCAAAAGGCATATATAAAGAAAAGGCAAAAAATACTGTAACCATCCTCAAAACCCAAGGACTGTTTAAAAAAAAAAAAAAAAAGGGAGAGGAAAAATGGTGCCACTATCATTCCTTCCTGAACAATCACATCATAAATAGCCTCTCCCAGCCAGCAACAAACGCTTTTCATCCACAAGCTCAAGGCAGAGCCCTCATAAATTGACTGGGATATATTCTTCCCCTGCTTGACCACAAGGCAGCGATTATTCAAACGCGAAGGCTCCTGCTGATGAGTTTTTCAGAGCAAGTCCCTGGTGGGGTTCAGAACGACTGATGTCCATCGCTTTGGAGGCTGATACGTCAAGGATACCATGAGAGGAATCACGAGTCCCCTCCCCCCGCCCGCTGGCTGCAGCCACGGGGCCTTCAGATGTCACCACCCTCAGCCTTGAGGTTCCCCCTGGGGATGGCATCCAGGCCACCACCAGTGAGCTGCGAGGTGTGCTTTTGATTATCTAAAGAGAGTGAACATAAAAAGCAAAACCTCACCCCGGGAGGAATGTAAGCCCGATCTCTGTGCCCGCTGAAATGTACGGTCAGAACTTCACTATTCCTGTTTCACTGAATGGGCTCAGGCCGGACGCCCACCCTCGGAGCCCCCGCTCTGCTGTTTCCCTTGTGAAATGTGAGGAGATGGTCTTCATGACCCCAAAGTGTGTGTGGCTAGATTGTAATCAGGATAAATCATGTTCTCCTTGCCTGGTACCCCAGCCCTGGGGTACAGGCTGCAAAGTAGCTTTATTTATTTATTTATTTATCTATCTATCTATCTATCTATTTATTTATTTATGGCTGCGTTGGGTCTTCGTTGCTGTGCGTGGGCTTTCTCTAGTTGCGGCGAGCGGGGGCTACTCTTCCTTGCGGTGCATGGGCTTCTCATTCCGGTGGCTTCTCTTATTGTGGAGCACGGGCTCTAGGTGCGTGGGCTCAGTAGTTGCGGCTCGTGGGTTCTAGAGCACAGGCTCAGTAGCTGTGGTGTGTGGGCTCAGTAGTTGTGGCTCGTGGGTTCTAGAGCGCAGGCTCAGTAGCTATGGTGCATGGGCTTAGTTGCTCCACGGCATGTGGGATCTTCCTGGACCAGGGCTCGAACCCGTGTGCCCTGCATTGGCAGGTAGATACTTAACCACTGCGCCACCGGGGAAGCCCACAAAGTAGCTTTAAAAGAATAAAAATCATGTATCTATTTTCATGATTTTTGGGCAGAAAGTGTGCGAAACTGAAGCATGAATATGATATCTATCCTCAATGTCTTTCATATGAATTTTAAAAGTAATGGTTTATAAAGGCTTTTTTTTCCTTTTTAATTTAGCATCCTCCCTAGGAATGAGGGCAAAAGTCCTCAAAAGATGCCTTGCAAGAAGGATGGGCCAAACCCCTTACACAGCAGTCCGCTCTCTTAGCTGCTCCCTTGACCACGAGACTCCAATCCAGCAGCCCCTTCCATCCAGGCATCAGCACCTGTGGGCCCAGCTACGCCTGGGTGAAGGAATCTTGCTGCCATCGTGTCTTAAACACCTTAAACATGTTCGGAATATCCCTCCTGCTGTTTTCATCCCTGTATTCGGTTTTGGAGGATCCCAATAGGTCCTTGAAATGGCACTGCCCGGCGGGACGGGGCCCACCCTGCAGGGCTGCAGAGGGCCAGGCTTTTGGAAAGAAGACGGGCCCTTGCTGTTAGGATCCAATTCAATTCATTATCCTCTTGGCTCCTTTTCCAGCATTAGGGTCTTTTCTTATGACCTTTGTAAAAAAAATAATGAACAGTGAACCATAAACTGTAGCCAGTGGACAGAATGGGGGCCTGGCCACATCTGGAAGTGGGGTTGAACAGGGGAGGTCACCCACAAAACGAACGCAAGATGAGACCGTCCAATAAACACTTGTAAAAGCATGCATGGCACCTACGAAGCTTTCTTCGCCAGAGTTCCATCTGTTTATTGCTGCTTTATGGTTTTCCAGGTGAGACAAAGCGATTTCAGACACGGATGATGCACACACGAGCTGCTTCCAGAGAAGAGATCCTCGGCAGAAACCTCCTTGCAGCCCCAGGGCGGCGGCCCTGCCCCTCAGCCGGGGCCCTGTGGCGGCTTCAGGGCCCTCCCTCGGGCAGCGCTGTCACTGTCCCGCGAGTTTATTGCTGTGATTCCTTTTTAAATATGAGTAACAGAGTCCACAGTGTCTTTTGTTAATAATAGTGAAGTCCAGGGCTTTTAAGAAAAAGCGATTCAGACCAACGTAGTGTCACATGATCCCCAAAAAAAGACGACAAGAGGCAGAAACCAAGCCAAGAGGTGAAGAGACGGTGCGTTTCCTTCAAGAGACTGGAGATTCTCAGCTAGCTTACGCGGGGCGCCATCCTCACAGTTTTATCTGATGGACGTTACTTAAGACGTTCCTCAAGCAGGGAAAGAACAACTGAAACCAAATTCTCCAAATTCTCCAGCCCTTAAATGAATTCCCAGCTACAAACCAGGAGACTCGCACTGTTAGGTCTTCAGGGCAGCGGGATCGGAGCTACACGACTCAGCTTTTTTGCACAATGCTGGCATGACTTTGTGGGATCCACGTATAATTTAGGTGGTGCCAGTACCGTGTTTTAAAGTAATGTCTGGACCTATGCCCAAGAATTAGTTCAATCTGACTCTCCCGCTTTTATCCCTAATGAGTCCTCATGTTCGTAGCCAGCGTGACCGGGGGCACACTGACACTCAGCGTATCTCGGAGGACGGATCTTGGGGTCATCCCAGAGCCTCATCATTTCTAACGACTTCATATCCGAATGCGCGGTGCCGTGCTCACTCCCCAAACCCCCCAAAGGGAGGGAGGGGTCTTCTCTCCACCACTTTCCTCTCGAATCTAAATACGTATGTTTCACAACCAGACCCTGGCAGCCAAACCCTAAAGCCTGCATCCGTTTCTGGCACTGTTATCTGGAATTCAGGGTGCAGCACAATTAACTTGGGAGAGCATTGACAGGTATCCAAAGATGAGGAAAAGATTATGTGGATAGGTAAGGACAAAGGCTGGGGATTCTGAAAAGAATTAGGGTAGATGTGCTTTGATGCACTGCAGCCAGCCAAAACATCTGATGCCTTGGTCAAGATGCTGACCTTAGCAATACTGCAGTGACTCTTCATCTCGGGTGTGGAACTAGGGTGACCAGCTCATCTGCGATTGTCCCGAACTCTCTTGGTTTCAGCACTGAACGTCCTGCATCCCAGGAGACCCCTCAGTCCTAGTCAAAATCGGGACGTTTGGTTACCCTCCAAGGAACATAGGCATTTGAGATGTAAATGCAGGCAATGCATTTCAAAGAGTGACATTAAAATTAGTTTTTCTGTTGTGCCTTCTCCCAGGACATTTTCGTTATTCTCCACTTGTTACTGAAGGAAGATGGCAAAGAAGAGGCATTCAAGAAGTGGAACCTTCAGCCATTACACTAGCCAGATGGACTTCTTGATGGTGTAAGCTGGGTCGTTCTGAGGACACAGCACAGACAGCCTTTGGACTTTATGGTCTCAGGGACCCCCATCCTCAGTGTAAGCCCCCACTGTCCTGCCCCACCTTCTCCTTCTACAGAGGGTTCTGCGCTGTGCTGTCCGGCTGCCGGGCCCGAGGAGGAGATTCTCCGGGAGTTCTGCTCTAGGAAGCACTGTGCCATCCCTCCCCTCAACCTCCAGTAAAACAGGAAAAGCACTTTTTCCTTAAGATATTTTCGGTGACATGTTTCTGTTTCTCTTGGACGGGTCGCCCTGTTGAGACAGACTTGGAAGCAGGGACAAGGGAGTCTAGTTTAATTCAGCTTACATTGGGGGGCAAATGCCTTGGATTTTGGACTCAAAGAATCATGCCCAGCTGCACCTTGGATAAAATCACTGCCTCAGAACGCAGTGGAGAAATACTCGCACCACTGCTCAGCTGTTGGAAATACAGAGCAAGGGCTCAACTGGACACAAGCCGTGATGGTCCTTGGAGCATCATCTTCAAGTCAGAGGGGACTGCGGAGATTTCCCTGGGGTCAAATTACCACCATTATCATGAGAAAGTGTGTGCTGAGGAGGGATGGACCACGCGAACTGCCACGTGTAGATGGCGGCATGAGTTCCCCGAATTAGAAGGCGCTGAGGAGACGATCTGAGAAATTACAGGCTGAGTGTTTTTTTAAACCCAGATTTCAAAGACACTGCTCTGGACTGAACACTTGTGTCCCCCCAAAATGCAGAGGTTGAAACCCTAACCCCCAAGGGGATGGCATTGGGAGGTGGGGCCTCTGAGGGGGTGGTTAGGATGCAGAGGTGAAAGCTTCATGATGGGACCAGAGCCTTGATAAAGAGAGATAAGGGCTTGCTCCCCCCCCTTCTCTCTCTCCTCCCCCTCCCCCCGCCATGTGAGAACGCAGCGAGGAGGTGGCCATCTGCAAACCAGGCACCCATCACCCTGGCACGCGGATCTCAGGCCTCCAGCCTCCAGATGGTGGGGAGTAAGTTCTGTGCTTTAAGCCCCCCGTCTGTGGTGAGTTGTCACAGCGGCCGGAGCTGACCGAGACAGGAGACCCCTTAGTTCTTAACAAGATGGAGCCATTTCAGGAAGTGGAGGAGTTGGTGGTGGTCGCGTTGGGACTGGCCTGTCTCCTTTCCCTCATGGAGACCATGTGAGCTCCGAGCTTGTTCACCAGGACAAGGAATCAAACAGCCTTGGAAACCATGGTGAAGGGCACGTGCTCCCAGAAACTAGAAACATTTGCAAAGAGTGTGAGACCAGGCTCCAGGGAATTGTGCTTTAAAGAGGAGCCAGAAAAGCAAAACCTCAAGACAGATAAACGCCAGAAGTTCGGTGTCGCCTGCAGCCTCTGTCATTAGGACTGTCCATAGCATAAAACCTCACAGCCTCAGTCCTGGTCACAGATAGTCTAACGGTCCTGGAGAAGATACCCGCCCATAGAAGAGTGGACGGGGTTCCCATGTGGAGGGTTTTAGTTTATTTGCTCTGTTGTTTTGTCAGATGTCAGCAGGAGCGGGGAGATAGGCCCTCCTCATGTGTTTGGGCTTCGGGACCCTGGCAGCTGCCCTGGCAGGGGGGGTGGGACGGTTTATAGGATCAGAGACGCCCACCGCAGGCTCGAGGGGAGGGATCACAGCAGAGGGTCCGGGACAAGCCTGGCCTTCCCCCGACACTGCTGGAGTGGCCTGGTGTCCACTACTGGGGGGGCTCATCAGAGGGAAGGAGGGAGGAGCCCCCGGCCCTCGGGAAACAGGATCACGGTGGAGCCTGGTCTCAGCTCCTGGAGCGAACCTGAGAGCCCGAAAGTAACTGTTTGCCGTTACCAGACCCAGACAGCAGGGGCCTGGTCCTCATGAC
The DNA here is from genome assembly GCF_965194825.1 of Balaenoptera physalus. Taxonomy (NCBI): domain Eukaryota; kingdom Metazoa; phylum Chordata; class Mammalia; order Artiodactyla; family Balaenopteridae; genus Balaenoptera; species Balaenoptera physalus. The sequence goes on from NC_138886.1 coordinate 121,766,112, forward strand.
CGAGGGTCCCGCCGGAGTCGTGGGGAGCGTCCAGGATTTGCTTCCGGGGCTCAGCACACACAGGTCAGGGCGAAAGTGTAGATGTCCGCAGGTGGAGACCGCACGTGGTTTGTGGGGCTGGAGTCCCCCACCCAGCGCCTCCCTTGTGGCAGGGGGTCACCTGTGCCCGTGGATGAAAGGACACCATTAACGCGCGTGTCCCGTCCTCACTGACGGAGCTGCTGGGTGCCACTCGTGAGCCCAACTCGGGGGGCACTGATGGGGGGAGGGTCTCAGACCCAGAGTCAGCTCAAGAGCTGGGAGAGACCCCCAAGGAGACAGAGGTAGCTGGGTCAGAAAGTACATGTGAAAATGTGGACAAGGTGGGGAGGAGGGCTGGACCCCAGGAGGGGCCCGGGCTGGGGGCAGTCGTGTCTCTGGCCCGGGGTCTGCACGGTAGGGGCTTTGCTGACGGGCGGGGGAGGACCCCTTGGTGGGCGGGAAGCGGAGAACCAGACGTCCAGGCCTCCTGGACCCCCAGGCATCGCCGACCCCACCATCCTCCCCTCAGGGAGCGTCCCCAAGGCACAGGGCCCCGTGCGGGCAGGGCTTCCGGGATCCTGGCCCTAAGGAGGGCCCCTGGGGAGGGCTTCCACCTCTTCCCAGAGACCCTCCATCACCACGGTGCCGTCAGGAGAATAAGCTCCTCAGGGGAGAGTAAAGAGGGACCCCGAGGGGGACAGCTGACCCGGGGGAAGCACACCGGATGGCCCAAGAGGTGAGGAGTTTCAGACAAACACATCTGATATCCTCGAAGAGGTGAGGGGACATGCTGGGGACGTGGAACAGCAGCGAGCATCACAGGGACCCGACTGGAGGGGTCGCGGGGGGAGGTGGACTCGTGGGAATAAATGCTGTACAAGAATCGAATGACAGACTGGGCGTAGGAAGTCAACAAATGAGTCGGCGTGCAGGAAGACTGGGTGCTGGAGCGCTCCAAAGGAATCGGGAAGGGGCAAGGAAACAGACTCTACAAAAGGAGACTACGCCTCATGGGGGATCACGTCACCCACGCAGACCCAGGAGCCGTCGTCCCAGAAGAGAAGAGAATAAACTGAGGGGCGACGTTTTTAAGAAAAGATAACAGAGTTTCCCCTAATGAAGGAAGCATGTAAAGATTTCCGACTCAGCAGGTCTGGATCTACGTCCCACCCTTCCCGTAGCCACTGCCTGCAGCACCCTGCCCGCGCCCCGAGCTGCCCCCAGGTTTCTGGGATGCAGGGCTGAGGGTGCCCACGCGGTGCCCGGCTCAGGAAGCGTCGGGGTGCCACCCACAGCTCAGGGTGCCCCTGTCCGGTGGGCGCGGGACTGGGGCATGAGTACCCTCCTCTCACCTGTGCATGGAGGTTCTGAAGCACCCAAGGGGTCCCACACCTCGCCGTGCGCCTGGGAATCCTCCCTTCTACCCGCATTCACGTCCGCTTTCCTACCTTCCTGTCTCCTGGGACCACTGTTAGATGAACTGGGCCCTGGACCCACATCTGTAGCTCTCTGAGGCCAGACTCCGTGGTATATGAAAAAACACCCCCTGCTGAGTAAAGCCACTGCCAGCTGGGTTTTCTGTTACTCACAGATGGACATAATTCTGGTGAATCCACATCTCGCCACGAGATGCAGCTCAGTCCCGCTGCTGAATGTTCAACCTCAGGATCTTTCTCGATTCCCCAGCTTTGGGGAGAGGCCCTGCTCTCAGCACCTTGGAAGGAATGCCACTTGGCTCAGTGGAAGACAGGAGGGAGGTCGGGGTGGGCGCTGGGACAGGATGGGAGAAACCCTGGGTGCCCCGTGGGGACAGTCCCTGCTTGGTGGAAACCGCAAGGGTTTCAGGAAGATGCGATTTGGTAAGGCTGCCCCTTCCGCATCCTCTAATGCCTGGCATATAGATCAGGGCAGTGGGAGGAGAAGAGTGGAAGATACCAAAAAGGGCCAGAGCAAGTCATGTAAGTTGGGGCACAGAAAAAACCCACCCAAACAAAAAACCCCAAACGCACAACCACCATCAGCTCTAGAGGTGGGAGAAGAGCTCACAGACAAAAGGGGGATCTGGGGAGGCAGAGGAGAAACATCCGATGAGGAGTTTTCTGTGATGTCACGCCTCCCCATGCTGCTGCCAGAAACTCCAGTGAGCACGTACGTTGTAGTTCAAGGGCTTTGGCCATGGGTTTGCGTTTCTTCGGGAAGCAAGAGCATGCTGATACAGGCCGTGAGGTCTCAGTCTCGGGAAGACGAACACTATAGTGTTTCAGGAACGTTACAGCGTTTGGGAGAAGATTAAAGCAGCCCGAGAAGCGGACGTATTAGCTGCGGCTGTGGGCACGCTTCAGACGGGTGTCCCCGGGAGCATCTGGGCCACGTTGGTCACACGGCATGGAGTTGGTCACATGCTATTTGTCCACCTGTGGGCCTCTCCATCCAGACCACATACGGCCGGCGGCTGCTCCCAAGGGGACCCTGCGCTAAGGGCCAAGCTGCTTCTTTAGTGGAGGGATGGCGCCCGGCCAGATGGACCAGCCGGAATTCTCTCCGGAATTGTGCAGGTGAGACCCACGGAGAGGGAGTCGGCTCTTCAAGGGGCAGGACCTACAATGGCCACATGTGGGAGCAGCCCGTGGCCATGCTCTCAAGCCCGTGGACCAGGAGACGGACGAGGCGTCAGAGTTGAGAAGGCAGAGGAGCAGAGTCCCGAGAGAGCAGAGGCCCCATTACGTCCCTGTCCTCGGGCTCTCCTACCTGAACAGTACGATTTTATTTCACTGGTGCCAGCATACGTTGATTTTATGTTCTCATAACCAAAAGAGCTCTCTCAAAACTCTCACAAATGGGGAGGTGGGATGAAGATGGCAGATTGGGAAGACCCCGAGCTCACCTCCTCCCGTGGACACACCAGAGCCACGACCACACATGGAACAACTCCCTCTGAGAACCACCTGAAGACGGGCAGCACAGCTCTTCTACCACCAAGGATGTAAAGGAAAAACCACACCCAGACGGTTAGGAGGGGCAGAGACGGGACCCGGTCAGGACCCCGGCAGGCGACCCACGGTGGGAGGGGACATCACACGTGCAGAGCCCTCCCTGGGGAGTGAGGGGTTCAAGCCCCACGCTGGGCACCCCTGCCCTTGGGACCTACCTGCCCTGGGAAGGTGAGCCCCCTTAACTGGGCGTGAAAATCAGCGGGGCTTGAGAGCCAGAGGGTGGTGGGAAACCAAGACTTTACTATTAAAGGTCAGGCACACCAACTCCCTTCCTATGAGTCCCTGCACAGAGGCAGCGGATGGAGAAGCACCTGGCACCCCTCTGCTCCAGCAAACCACCCGTCCCTACCAAGGTGGCCCCTGATGCACCTGAGAGAAGCCCTGGCCTGTGACGAGCTTTGGCTTCAGCACCACCCCAATACCACCAAGGCGGCAGCCTCTGACGTGCCCTGGGAGAAACACCTGCCCTGCTGGGCTCCAGCTCTGCCTGCCCCCACCAAGGCAGTGGCCTGAAAAATCCACAGCCCGCCCTTGCTTCAGCTCCAGCCCCCCGCCAAAGCCACCAGCACATGCAGTCTGCACAGGGATACTCCTTCACAAGGACACACTTTCAGGACAGGCAGAGGTAACTGTTTCACCTAATCATAGAAACAAACAGAGAAAGTCAAATAAAATGAGAGGACTGAAGAATAAGTTCCAAATGAAAGAACAGGATAAAACCCCAGAAAAAACCCTAGTGAAATGGAGGTAACTGACCTGATAAAAAGTTCAAAGTAACAATCATAAATGGCTCACTGAACTTGGGAGAATAGAGGAACACAGTGAGAACTTCAACAAAGAATCAGAAAATAGAAAAAAGAACCAATCAGAGCTGAAGAATACAATCACGGAAATGAAAAATACGCCACAGGGAATCAACAGCGATTAGATGATACAGAAGAACTAATCAGTGATCTGGAAGATAGGATAGTGGAAATCACCCGATCACAACAGCAAAAAGAAAAAAATAATTAGAAACAATGAGGACAGTTTAAGGGCCTCTGAGACAACATTAACAACTCACATTAGCATGACAGGGGTCCCCAAAGGAGAAGAGAGAAAGAAGGGGGCAGAGAACATATTTGATGCAATAATGGCTGAAAACTTCCCTAACTGGGGGGATGGAAACAGACATGCAGGGATAGAAGGCACAGAGAGTCCCAAACAAGAGAAACTCAAAGGGGTGTTCACCACGATGTACTACAATTAAAATGGCAAAAGTTACAGAGAGAATTTTAAATGCAGCAATAAAAAACAAAGAGTCACATATCAGGGAACCCCCGTAAGCTTATCAGCTGACTTTCCAACAGAAACTCTGAAGGCCGTAAGGGAGTGGCACAATATAATTAAAGTGATGGAAGGAAACAAACCCTAAAACCAGGAATAGTCTACCCAGCATGTCTATCCTGATATTCAAAGAAATGCAAATTAAAACAAGTGTTCATTTCTGCCTCTCATACTGGTAAGGATTCAGGCAACTTCCACTTTATAGGCAAGAACGTGGGGAAGGAGCCTTGCTTCCAGCAGTTAGAACTAATACACTCTTTATGGAAGGGACTTTGGTGATTATTATAGGAATTTAAAACATATCTACCCTTTGATTGAAAAAAAAATTACATTTCTAGACATTTGTCCTAAGAAAATAATTAGGCAAACTTTGAAACATGTACCAAACCTAGATGTCCATTTGCACAGCAAAGAAGTCTCAACACCAAACTATAAGCAGTAAGTTCCTCTGGTGGCAAGAATTCCTTTTTAATATATTTTATGCTACCTACAATTCTTCATGAGATGAAAAAGATTTTGTTTTAATTTTGGGGGTGATGGTGGTGCTGAGGGTCATGTGGTAGCAGCCGCAGAGACGGGGTGGGGTTGGTGGGGGGACAGACTGGCACTGCGGGCCCAGGGGTCGCCAGCCCAGCCCCCAGAGCGCTCTGCAGGGCCCATCCTTGGTCCAGCGTCCTCGCCTCATCTGCGGGTCACTTTCCTCGATGCTATGGACTAACCTTCGCCCCCCAGCCTTCAGGTCCCTCGCCTCCTCGCCTCCCCGCCGCCCGACGCTGGCTGGAGCCCTGGCCGGGAGCTTCGTCTTCATACTTAGCTCTCTGGACGTTTGGGTCCTCGCTGGAGAGCAGACAGCCCACCCACTTACGAGTCCGGGTGGAACATCAACTTGGGGAGGCTTTAGTTAGAATCGCCTGGAGAACTTTTAACAGGTACAGATTCCATCCCCAGAGATTCTAACTCTGGTCCAGGTCGGGTACAGGCATGGGTAGTGTTAAATCTCCCAAATAAATCCACTGGGTGGCCAGGCCTGAGGACTTCAGCAACAGGGGCTGAGAACAGGGCCCAGGTCGGAGCACGGGTGAGATTCTGGAAGGGCTCGCAGTGACCGCCAGACGTCCCGTAGGGTGGGTCATGACCTGCTTGATCCTGCTCCTGAACTGGGATAACAGTTTTCAACACAAACATCTTTAGTTTCAGACGGCATCCGAATGAAGGATTTCAATTAAAAATGAAACTGACTTTGCGGTGCTTTCCTTCCCTCCAGTGACCAAAGTGGTCGCTGGCAGTCACATGGACATCTGACCAGCGTGAGGCTGTGTCACACGTGTGGGAAGAGCAGAGCATTGCAGAAACGAATCAGCCGAGAGCTTTGTTTTGCCCTCTGTTTGCCAGGCATCCGTTTCGGCTGAGTCACCACCAAGGGCACTGCTGGGTAGCAGGCGCTGCCCCGCGAAAGCCCTCCCCACTGGCCACAGCAGGAATTCTGAGACACGCACTTTGTTCAATCTCTTCCCTATTAATCACACGCACTCTTAATATTCATATTGCAACATCATTAAATTACACTTTATAGAAATACGTTCTCTGTTCCCTCCATATTCTCTGCACCTCCATCAGGCACGGTGAGTCTACGAACGTAGCTCTTCTTTTGTTATGTCTAGAGATGTTCAGACTCAGACGCTATTCCATCATTTTTTCAGATTGTTGGGCTTATTGTTAAGCTGGCCATGTGGTGCTCTCCATTTATAAGATTGTATGAGATTTCTCCCCGTGTTGAGACACCTCCTTTGATTGGCCGCCGATCTTGTTTAAACTAAACTAGAACTCAGAAAAATAATAATGACGCATGTAGGGTTTGCTCTGGTCCCTGTGACGCTCCTGGATCAAGAGGGACTTGATCTGGCTTGGGATCTGGAAGCGTCTTTGTCCATCTGGGTTCACCTGGCGCTCCGGGGATTACCGTCCAGCCCTCAGATCCCGTGGACCTTGTCAGCCGCCTTGACTTTTCTCCCCTCCTTGTTCCCATCACAACTCTCCTAACCTCGTTTCTAAAGGAGGGTTTTCAGAGGTATTTTCTTGAATTACTCTAAGGTAAGGCGCCCAATGTAGGGTAGCATTTACCAGACTGTGTTCCACGATTAACCCCACAAGGTGCTTCTGGATATAAAAGATTTCGTGCTCAAGGATGTTTGGGAAACGCTGCAGACGCCACCTCTCTTTTTGGAGCTTCACAAAGCACATCAGCATAGACCCATTCTCTGAAATGTCAGCAACTGAAAAAACCAAAAACTCTTCACGTTTAATTCCAACGTTTCCCAAACTACTTTGACCCTAGAACCCTTTTTGGCACCCCGGGACCTTTGGGGAAGTGCTGCAGGAGACCAGCTCCACCACACTGGGCAAGCCCCCTACCCTGGTACAGCCTACCTGCCTCATTTGTAATAAAGGAATAACACGTGTCCCTACCAGCTTGTGAGAACAACTGGTAACCTGAGAATTACCCTAAAAATAATGAGAAACATCCCGAGGAAAACACAACGGCAAACCTAAAGAGTTAGTTAACATGGAGATTTTTTTGTATTCTGAGAAAACAAGTTCTTTCCTATAATTGTTGATGCGCTGTAATAGAATGCTTTTGATAAAATTGTACATTCATACTTAACTGGGCACATTTTCATCTGAAGGACAGACAATTACTCTCCTGCATGTCTACTCAGGAGCAAACTGATAGCCTTAAAAATACTTCAGGATATAAAATTTACTACATAAATATTCTTAGATGAAGAAAAGACTGCTGCATTTTTTTCCTCAGGAAAATAAATCCTGAGACGTTTTGAACTACAACTTAGCCAGGTCAGGAATGTTTGGTCTGTGAGAGTGTGGACGAACACTAGAAGTTTCCAGGTGGCTCCGGGCTGCACAGGCTTCAAAGCCTGCACAGTCAGTGCACAAATTAGAGGCCAGCCTGGGCTTGAGAGGAGCAGAATTCGTACTGAAAGCGGTTCATCCAGAGCCGGGCATCATGGCACGGTTTCTACATACTCCCCCCAAAGCTGCCTTCCAGGAACCACATTTTTCTGCAGTTCCACAGATGAGAACAGTCCCTCACTTCAGTGTCTCTTCCAGCGTCCGAGATGACCGAAAAGAGATCTGGACGCTGAGGCCCATGAACGCGGGTGAGGTGGGCAGAGCCGAGCCGCTGGGGTTGAGCCCACGGGTGACCCACCTGGGCCTTCGCTCCCGGGGCCACTTCTGGGTGGGGGGCTCCCTCCCCGCTTTGCTTCCCCTAATTGGTGGAACAGCTCCAAGTTCACGGCCCCCAGACACTCCCCCAGAAGCCAGAGTCTCGCTTCCCTGGCTGCTGAACGCGTGTCCCTCACAGTACTTGTCACGTGGACGACACCTGTGTGTGCACCTGCCCGTCACCCGCACTGGAGGCTAAGGGCCTGCGGTCGGAGGCTGTGTGTTAACCTGTGTTCACTGTGCAGCCTGCGTGAACACGGACAGGCGTTCCCCGACGGCTGGACGGCCGAGCGAGTGAGGGTCTGCCCGTGCTGGACGGAGGCCTGTCCCTCCCAGAGTCACACCCCCAAGGCTCCTCAAGGCTTAGGCGCCGGGCTCTGTGCCTGTGACTCGGCCACTCTTGCCCCGACGGCCAGAACCACCGTCCAGACACCTGCAGGCCCGCTGTGGCCACAAGGACGCTCCGTCCTGGCCTGTCCCTCCTGGACCCGTGGGAGGCACGCGGGCAGAAAGGAGAGAGGACAGAAGGCCTGGAGGCCCAGAGGCCCTGCGGACAGCAGGTGACCGTGCCACGGGCGCTGAGCCGGGCCCTCTTCGAGCGCAAAGGGAATGCGCACAGCCCCAGACCAGGCTGTGCAACGGCCAAGGCCTTGCTTTCCTTCACATCCCTGTGTCCTCCTATTAACCTTCCCTTGATCACGCGACCGAAGCTTGTTCGGTTACCAGGCAAAGAACTCTTCCTCCTTTTTGTTCAGATAGGCAGCTGAGGGACGGGGTAGGGACGGCTCTGTGAGGGTGGCCTTTCTCCCAGGCAGGCCTCCAGCTCTTGGGGGGAGGGTCTCTCAGTGGGGCCCCCAGTCAGTGCAGGCGGTGCTGGGGCCTGGGTCTTCCTAACGAGCTGGGTGCGGCCTTGCTACACACAAGGAGTACAAGAGGGAAGAGCCACAGCTCTGCAGGGTGAGGAGGGAAGGGAAGCCTCCTGCACTGTTGGTGGGAAGGTAAACTGGTGCAGCCACTGTGGAGAACAGTATGGAGGTTCCTGAAAAAACTAAAAATAGAACCACCATGTGACCCAGCGAGCCCACTCCTGGGCATATATCCAGAAGAACCGAAAACTCTCGTTCGAAAAGATACATGCACCCCTATGTTCACTGCAGCACTATTTACAATATCCAAGACACGGAAGCAACCTAAATGTCCGCTGACAGATGAATGGATAAAGACGATGTGGTACATATATACAATGGAATATTACTCAGCCATAAAAAAGAACAAAATAACGCCATTTGCAGCAACATGGATGGGCCTAGAGATTATCACACTAAGTGAAGTAAGTCAGACAGGGAAAGACAAATATCAGATGATATCACTTATATGTGGAATCTAAAAAACTGCTATAAACTTATTTACAAAAGAGAAATAGACTCACAGATTTCGAAAACAAACTTATGGTTACCAAAGGGGAAGGTGGGGGAGGGATAAATTAGGAGTGTGGGATTAACATATACACACTATTATATGTAAAATAGATAATCAACAAGGACCAACTGTACAGCACAGGGAACTATATTCAATGCCTTGTAATAACCTATAACGGAAAAGAATCTGAAAAATTATGTATACATGTATAACTGAATCACTTTGCTGTACACCTGAAACTAATACAACATTATAAATCAGCTATACTCCAATATATAAAAAAAGAAAGAGTCACTGCTCTAACGCACACGGACTGAGCTAATGCCCTCAAGATGCTCTGGACCGAAGTGGCTACAACCCGTCTCACTGACCTGGGGTCACTGGTGCCCGAACAGGTCTGCTTTGAAACAAGCCGTTCAGTCTGCTCCATTCTGTCAGGCTATAGATACATTATGTATTGGATCTTTTTTTTTCTTTTTAAATAAATGATTTGTCAAAAAGCTAGCATTTTTGGACCTAGGTTGTAACTAGGTAAGAATATTTTTTAAAAAAAGAAAGAAAGAAAGAAAGAGAGGGAGAAAGAAAGAAAGGAAGAAAGGAAGAAAGGAAGAAAGGAAGAAAGAAAGAAAGGAAGAAAGGAAGAAAGAAAAAGAAAGAAAGAAAGAAAGAAAGAAAGAAAGAAAGAAAGAAAGAAAGAAAGAAAGAAAGAAAGAAAGGAAGGAAAGGAAGAAAGAAAGGAAGGAAAGGAAGAAAGAAAGGAAGGAAGAAAGAAATGGTCCATGGCAAATCCAAACCTGCAGAAAGGAAAACAGTGAGACAAAGGAAATAGTGCTGCATCATGGATTTCTCCATATCCTTGCATCACTTAGAATCTGAGTCTGGGAGGGACGCCCCCAGCCAGCGTCTCCCTGGCAGAGCTGACACTGCATCCTGGGTGTTACACCCTTATTCAGGAGTTACTTTCTTCTTTTCAAGGAAGACCCCCCTGCAAATGTTCTAGAATACACCCACTGCCCTCCTGAGACGACTGCGAGCCTTCCAGCCTCTGGTCCCCTGACAGCCACCACTTACAGGGCGGAATTTCCTTCTATCCCCTGCTGGGTCGTAATACCCGCCCCTCAGCGTAACAACTATTCTGGATTCAGAACAAAAGGCCTTACATCGTCCTGACCACCCAGTCATCGTGGCACTTTACTCTAAAGGCATTATTCAAGGAATCCTGACAAATTCTGGGTTCACTTTTGTCCTAAAGTTTGGTCACGAGATTGAGATGAATACGGAGCAATCAGAGAAAAAAAACCCAAATAACAGAGAATAGTGAGAAGGGGTGTCGGCTGTTCTCTAGGGGATGTGCTTTTATTTAACGTTTAAAAAAAGATGTGTCTGTACATATATACAATGGAATATTAGCCGTAAAAAGGAATGAAATAGTGCCGTTTGCAGAGATGTGGATGGACCTAGAGACTGTCATACAGAGTGAAGTAAGTCAGAAAGAGAAAAACAAATATTGTATAATACTGCTTATATGTGGAATCTAGAAAAATGGTACAGATGAACTTATTTGCAAAGCAGAAATAGAGACACAGATGTACAAAACAAATGTATGGACACCAAGGGGGGAAACGGGGAGGGTGGGATGGATTGGGAGATTGGGATTGACATGTATACACTGATATGTATAAAACAGATAACTAATGAGGACCTACTGTAGAGCACAGGGAACTCTACTCAGTGCTCTGTGGTGACCTATATGGGAAGGAAATCCAAAAAGGAGGGGATATATGTATACATATAACTGAATCACTTTGCTGTGCAGCAGAAACTAACACATATTGTAAAGCAACTATACTCCAATAAAAATTAAAGAAAAAAGAGATGTGTTTAAAGGTAGAAAGTAGTAATTTGTGCATGAGAAGTCACAGAAATAGTTTTTGAGCAGAGGTTTAAAATATTTTTATTATAAAAATCAAACGTTTTGTTTTACAAAGGGAGGAAATAGTATAAAAATATACAAATATTTATAAGTGGAAGTCCTCTGTCCTCTTAGTCCAAGCCCCAGAAGTGGCCACTGTAAATAGGACAATGCGTGCTTATGCAGAAATTGTCTGCATAAATGTAACTATACAATATATGAACTCAGTCGTGGCTGAGTTACATATACTGCTTCACAATTGACTTTCTCTGTCAAAAACGTTGTATATTTACCTCTGTGTCTACCTCTATATCCATCTATCATCTATCTATCTATCCATTTATCTATCTATGTATCTATCTACCTATATCTCTGTATCTATCTACATGCCTATAACTTATTCTGATCATGGTACAGATATCCATAACTATTTTTACTAGTCCTTTATTAGCACTTGGAGCGTTTGCATTTTTTCCTCTGTTCCGTTCTTATATATAAATTTCTGTCCACCTGTAAGAGTCCACCTGCCGAGTGAATTACTGGGAGTGGAAATGTAGGCTCCAAGGAGGTGTGATTATAAACTTTGGTAGGTCCTGCCAAATTCTCCTCCGAATACATGACTCGACTTTCTATCTATGGTGAGCTGATCAGTCTTCCGCTTCAGATCCCCTCACTTCCACGGGCTTCTCCCAAGGCCTGGGGCCTTGAAACGTGTAGATGTTTCTAATATTTTTGTGAAATTAGCGCAGGAAGATGATTAAACTATAATCGGCTGTGATGAGGGTCTCTGTAAGTGACCCTTCTGCCGTCATACCTGCCAGGCAGAGTTAGAGGGACTGCTGGGCATTGGGGGTCAGGCTTACAGGAAGGTGAGTTGGGAATATGCCATTTTAAGTGACATTGGTAGAGGCCCGTTAGACTGACTGGCAAGCTCCTTCTCACCCCTAAGTCCCATTTCAAAGGCTCCGCATGGAGCCGTGAACCTCCCTCTCACTGGTGAGTCCCCCGCATTCGGTCACAGTATCCCCGCAGCACGTGACACGACATTACAGCATAATGTGTTCTGCGCACGATTCCTCCTCCACATTAGACCAGGAGCTTCTGTAGGCTGGGCTGTGTCTCGCCCATCTTCCAATCCACAGAGCCCAGCATGGGGTCTGGCACTAACAGGACATTCTTATGGCGTGTGCACAAGACCTTTAAATATGATTTAAAGGGAAGGTGAAGTAGCGCACCGAACCACAAGGAAATCTTATCACAGGATGTTTGTCACAGCGTAAGTGGGCGTGGGTAGTCAGTTGGTGATGAGCGATCCTAGAATGCTCTGTTGAGCGGGTAGAAGTAAAGCCTGCGGGGCAGACTTTCACGCTCAGGTGTCTCGGACCTGCGCCCCGAGACTGAGGGCACCCACTCACCGTCCTGCTCAAGGGCATCCCCCGCAGGGAGGATGGAGACACGGGCTCGCTTCACTCTCAACGGGTCAACGCGTTTACTCTGATACAATCACCCCTTACGTTAGGTGAGACTGCTAACATCCAGAGAGGCATGATTTGGGCATCAAAGTGACAGTACACTTACTTTAGTAAATACTCACTGATATGGGGCCTCCCTGGGGGCGCAGTGGTTAAGAATCCGCCTGCCAATGCAGGGGACACGGGTTCAAACCCTGGTCCGGGAAGATCCCACATGCTGCGGAGCAGCTAAGCCCGTGCACCACAACTAGTGAGCCTGTGCTCTAGAGCCCGCGAGCCACAACTACTGAGCCCACGTGCCTCAACTACTGAACCGGCATGCCACAACTACTGAAGCCCGCGCGCCTAGAGCCTGTGCTCCGCAACAAGAGAAGCCACCTCAATAAGAAGCCCGCGCACCGCAACAAGGAGTAGCCCCCGCTCGCTGCAACTAGAGAAAGCCCGTGCGCAGCAACAAAGACCCAACGCAGCCAAAAATAAATAAAATAAATAGATTTATAAAAAAAAAGTACTCACTGATATGAGTACACATAGTAAATGTCTTGGACAAAGGCTTCGAAGCCTTTGAACCGTTTATGGTAAATGATGTGATCTGTAAGGAAAGCAGACCCTGGCGGCAGGGGGGGTGGAGGTGAGTGGGGGGCACCACACCACGTGCTTCTGGCGTCATCCCACCTGTTTATTACGCAGTACAGACCTTCTCAGTAAATCCTTGGGCTTTCGAGGTGTAAGTTTCTCGTTTATCCTTGCCAAAGTGCAGCAGAGTTGGAGGAGTTAAAATAGCCTGCTTCTTACTTGGTTCTATACCCACCCAATGACAGGTGTTGAGGAATCCAAATTCCCGATTCCAGGAAGAGAGGAGATAACCTCAGGATCCTCTCCGTGCGGACCAGGCACAGGGAGAGACTCACTAGTTCTTTAACGGATTCGCATCCGTGTATCTAATCCACGGCCTTCTGTGCGTTATCATTCACGTGGGAAAATGAGTCCCACTGTGACCAGTTCAAACGCATTTGACTTTTAGCTGTAAAACAGACAATTCATGTGCTTGGAATGGAAAACTCTCTAAGAAGATTCTGTTCCTTAGGATTCCTCTTTGAAAGTCCTAAGTCCAGCAAAGTTTCTAAGAAGAGTTAGTTAGGTTTACCCTGTTCTTGATCTACGATAAATTTGAATGTACTGGAGATTAACAGTATCTACTGAAAATGGGACAGCTTCAAACACTGCGGACATATCACCAGACACATAACCTGTAAGGTGTTACTGGCAGATTTCAGAAACCTACCAAGTGTCAGTTACTGAATGTCCAGTCGACGCCAGCTGTGCATGATACCCTCACGGTGACACAGTGTGCTTATTTGTAATATAACCCACCTGAGGACCAGAGAGGTTAATCCATTGATCCAAGGTTACAGAACAGAGCCCGAATTCAAATACAGTCTGGTTTGAGCCCCAGTGCATGCTCTTCCCACTATGCTGGTTTCACTACTTCCTGCGTTGCGGACATCTGTGGATATTTTATAGGACCCTACTGCCCCTCACAAACCCCTGCTTTTCAAGGTCACTCCTTAAACACTACCCTGCTTGCCCTGTGCAGTAACTAAACAGCCAGGAATGAGGTGTCACCTGGGGACCAGGGTAAGGGGTTGGTCCCTCTCCCTGTTTCCACCTGCCTTGCTTATACCCGGGAGACTTTCTTCTCTCCCACTTACCCCGTCATCAAGTAACTCCTTCCTTCCCTGCTCTTTTTCAAAGCTTTCCCAGTCCTTTAACAATAAACACACAGCCCCTTTTCCTGTAACCTCTGCTTCTAAGTTTTGACCTGTCACTCCACCAGTCTCCCCCCCGTGACTGAGAAGGGTAAGAGAGCCAAGAACAAGCCACTTAAAACCGGGGGCCGCGAACACCCCGAGCTCTGCACCTGCCCAGACAGCCCGTAAACCCATCTGACTCAACGTCTTCCCAGAAGCTCAGCACTTCTGAAAAATAATAATAAAAAGCCCCTTTTATGTCTTACAATCTTCGTGCCTCTCCCTGCAGCTGTGTTGGTTCCTTCTACTTTTTCACTTCAAGCTCACATGCCCACAGAGGCCACAAAATACCCAATCAGGTGGGGTTTCCTGGTGCGCCAGCTCCATAAACGTGATTTCTAATAGAAAATGTATTCTGGCTCCAAACAACCGACTGGTCAGTAAGCTGTGACACACCGCGTTTGAATATAGGGGGCCCCTTGTGTTCTGTTTCACTAGAGACGCACGTTTGCGTTTTGCCTGTCTGTGGACAACCCATTTGCTTTCAAGGTTCGCCTGTCTCCCCCTCCTCCACTTTCTGGGTAGCTGATAACTTGCCAAAAGGGCCCCACGGGGAGGGGCGGAGGGGCACGTGGAAGCTGGCATATGTGCTTTTGGTGTCCATTTCAAATCTAAACTTCCGATTGTCCCAGTTTCATCTGTGCCATCTTCCCTTGGCTCTTGCCTGGTGACGGCGAGCCTCTTTCATAAACAGAGCACTTTTCTTGACTGAGCAGGATTATCCTGAGGAGGGTGCACTCAGCCGCCCTCTCCCCCCTGGGACTTCGAACAGACCCAGTGAGGGGAGCTTGGAGTGAGGAGACCCCGTGTTTGAAAGAATCCAGGAACCTCCAACTGTGGTTGGAAAATAGCTTAGTGAAAAGATGAGAATTTACTAGCGTGGAGAGGGAAAACCTTATGAAGGGATGAGATTCCATTAACCATAAACATTTAAACAATGTACATCATGATTTGTAAAAATCCAGCAGAGACTATAAAATAAACGTTACGGAGAAGATTATCTGGGAGGCAGTCATCGCAGTGTGTTATACTTTGTTGAGTCTCTTGTAGTAATTTCTGCCTTAGTGACTACTTTTTAAAGGAAGGGGTCAATGATAATGCCTTTTACTCAACTGTAAATCTCAAAAGCCGAGCCTTCATTCCTGTCACCGGGTGGCATGGTTCTAGACATGGAGATGTCTTCTGAATTGCACAGCTCAGCTCTGTCATGACAAGGACCTTGATTCCCGTCCAAGTTTGGTCCTGCAGGGCACTGCCCCACATGCCGCACCAGCACTATTCTTTTATCCCTTGGCTTCGAGACAGATGAGACCAAGTTAGAAAAGACACACGTTGTGGGTAAAAATGAGCTTTAATAAACTACCTCCAGGGGGCTCCCCTGGTGGTGCAATGGTTAAGAGTCCGCCTGCCAATGCAGGGGACACGGGTTCAAACCCTGGTCCAGGAAGATCCCACATGTTGCGGAGCAACTAAGCCCGTACGCCACAACTACTGAGCCTGTGCTCTAGAGCCCAAGAGCCACAACTGCTGAGCCCACATGCCACAACTACTGAGACTGAGTGCCACAACTACTGAAGCCTGTGCACCTACAGCCCGTGCTCCAAAACAAGAGAAGCCACCACAATGAGAAGCCTGCGCACCACAATGAAGAGTAGCCCCCGCTCACTGCAACTAGAGAAAGCCCACACACAGCAATGAAGACCCAACTCAGCCAAAAATAAATAAATAAATAAATAAATAAATAAAAAACTACCCCCAATTTCTTCCTCGACAATAGTGATCTGATGTCTAAGGGATAAGCCACCATAGAAGGGTTATTGTCAAATGGCAAAATCGAGTAAGATATTTTAACTTGATTTTTTGCTGCAACTTGGCCATCTCCATGCAGTGGAGTTCTGGAATTTTGGAACAGATCAATTTATTAAATTGTATACTCCTTTTCTAACAAGTGGTTTTTGAAACACATCTCAGTATGACTTCGTTTTTGAGGTCTCAAAATAAAATCACTTCCAGATACTTAGTTTCTGAATTGTTTATCTTGTTCTTAGAACAACAGTGTTTCCCCCCCACCTGGAAACTTCGTTCCCTTTTATGCATTTCCTGTGGTATTTTTGGGAGTCTTCTTCACGGCCTTTTTGAGTCTATAATAATCCACAGTAGTGTTACAAACAGTATTTTTTCCACGGCTTATTTCATTCATTTGTATTTTGGAAATTATCTCTCCAATAAACAAATGACTTTTTAGGAGGATATTGTTATTACTTTAGTTAAATTCTTTCAAGGGAGAAGATGTAATACCATTTCAGGCCAGGAATTTTACATCAGAAATCATACCAAATTATTTTGGATTTTCTCAAAACACAGTTTAAAAAGATACACCAATATTATATAGAAATGGAAGTGATCACACACAAATGTAGAGTTGGTATTATTGAATGAATTTCCCAGGTTATACTCAGGGTTGGAGGTGAGTTTTCGTGAAAGGTTGCTTGCACTGGTGATGAGAAAGATTCTACAGTAGTAAAAATTGTGACTACCTTTTATGGAGTGTCTACTATACCCCAAGCTATACCATAAACCTGTATCTCTAATTCTCAGCCCAATTTTGTAGGGAGATGTTATGCGCTCTCTTCATAAATTGGGAAATCCTGGCTTAGAGAGAATAGGGACCCACGTAGAATTAAATGGCGGGCGTCTGGCTCACTGGGATTTGAACTCATCACCCGACTACAAAATGCTGTGCTGTCTGTACCCTGATGCAGACTCGGGCTATTACTGCCATCTCTCTAACGCCATTGGGTGGAGGTGGCACTGCGATAGCTCAGCTGGCAAATGTGGCAGAAAGTACACGCTTTCTAGACCCCCTTCGGGCGAAGAGAACACGCCCTTCGTCATCTACTTTGCCCCCCTCTTTGCTCCATGATGCGCCGTCCTCCTGCACTGAAGCATGGGTTTGCTTAGTTAGCAACTGGATCAGTTATCACCAACACCACAGTGTGCTTCCGACACATCCTACACGCCCGGCCGGTGCCTTGCCATCCTGCCCTGGTGGCCTGGGGTAGTCACCAGGCAACATCCCTTACTGCTCCTGGGAAAACAACTCAGAACCACACGCCCTGATACTTAGAAGGCACTGAATACGTGATCGTTAAATAGATGATATGAATTCGCGTTGTGCCATTACTGTATAGAAAGGCAGTGCTATCCTTGTGGATCTCTAACAATATTGTTAACAGGATGGTTCTACGTGGCCTCAGAATTTCTCTGAGGAAGAGTGTTATTTGTTGGAAAAACTTAAAATATACACTGGAGGCCAGCTGACACAAAGACTTGCTGGGAGGGTTAAGACTTCTGGCCCACTTGGGGAAAGAACCTGGAGGGACGTGCGCCAGTCCTGAGGGCTCAGCAAATTCTCTCCCCAGGTGGGATTTGGTGCACATGGACATCCTTGTAAACACTGATGAAAGGCTGCGTTTTACACCTGGGTTGACACGGGGCCAAACAGAGGAAGCACGCACGTGTGCAGGACGGAAGCAAGGGGATCGTGAGAGAGAAAGCAGTCGGGGGTTCTCAGACGCCTTCAAGGGGGTAAGTCTCCCCAGGCTTGGCACCTGGAGCCCATGAGGTGTGATTCACTCAGCAGCAAGAAGGCTCAGCTAAGGTCCGGATTACCATACAATTTGGCAACAAAGCCTCTTCTCCGGAACAACTCCCTGAACTTCTCTTTCCTGTATTTCACGTGAGGTGTCAATAGTGAACAGAAATTTCAGCTTGTTCCCTTCACTCTTGAGCTTTCAAAGATGAACAGACAGACTCGGCCCCATCTTGGTGGTGGTGGGATGTGAGGAGAGGGAACGGGGTTTGCCCAGGAAACATCTCAGGGCTACAGGACCCTCCTGCGGTCCCAGGAGGAAATGAGTCAGAAATTGCCTTTAAAACCGTGACTCAGAATTCTAATTCTGAGGGATCTGGGCCAATTTGTGATCTCATCCTGAAGCTTCCTGAAGCACCTGGGCTTTCCCTGGGGGTCTCCTACCTGGACAGGGGCCCAGGCCACACCTGTTTGGCCCTGCGGGGATGAACTGGTGAGAACCCTGCCTGCAGCTGCTCCCGTTAGATCAGACAGGGACCAGGGAGATCACTTCTGAGCAGCACAGCTTACCACCGGGACCAGGGAGATCACTTCTGAGCAGCACAGCTTACCACCGGGACCAGGGAGATCACTTCTGAGCAGCACAGCTTACCACCGGGACCAGGGAGATCACTTCTGAGCAGCACAGCTTACCACCGGGACCAGGGAGATCACTTCTGAGCAGCACAGCTTACCACCTCTTTCTACCAGGAACGACACAGCAGGGCACACGAAAGCGCTTTCACAGGGAAGCGCTTCTGAGGGGGCCAGATCTCAGAGCCAGTGACGGCGTGTGTGACGAGAGCTGGCTTTGCCCTAGAAACGTCCCAGCATTCAGTGCTTTCCAGAAACCCTTGCTTCCAGTTCGAGTTTCGATCCAAACATGAAAACTTGCTGTCGACGAACAGATGAAGTTTTCACAAACGGAGAAATTAATTTCATCTGAGGGTGAAAGGAATACTTGAAAGAAGAAATCGGCTGAAGGGAAAGAATTTTACTTGAAGGGCTTTTTGATGGAGATTGAACAAGGCTACTCATCAAAGTATCTCGCTCTTTCTCCATTAACAATTTTTTGATTTGGTGAAGTAACCGGAGAAGAATCGTTAACCAGAGTCTGCTGAGAAAGTATCTGCTCATAGAAAAGTCTACAGAGAGCCCACCGGGGTGACCGGGGTGGGGAAGAGGCTTTGAGAGGCTCCCATCTTTCTCTGGCCCACATTCGTCCACCTTTGAAGGGTCTCAGAATAATCAGCCAGTTTCAGAGCTTAAGGGGTTTCAAAAATCCACACTCCCAGAGCTGCCAACGATGCTGCTAGGAGCCTGGGAATGGGGTCGGGGAGACAAAAAGCAAACCAGTGACTCAGGGCCGCACGCACTGACGCGATCACGGCTGAGGGGGATGACCTCCCACAGCCTCTCAGACCACACTCAAGACTCGGCCGGTCCAGCAGGGCCCGTCAGCGCCAGCTGCATCCCGGGAACGACCCAACCGAGCTGCTGGCTAAACGCAGGTGGCTCTGGAGAAAGGCACAGGGGAGTGACTTCTGAGACCACCCGCCAGCCTTCCCTGCTCTCTTTTCTGCCACCCGCCGGCTCACCTTCCCCTTTGAAGCTCCCCACACCCTTTCCACACTTTCCGCGGCCTTGCATGAGTCACCTGAGGGCTCCCGGGCCAGGTGGGGACTCTGCTGTCTGCTACTGAGAAGGGCAGGAGGGTTGCCCAACCCAGAACAGCGGGTTTCGGGGTGCGGGACGTGGGGGGCAGTGACATTGTGACTCCCCGCATGCTGGATGGGGGGCAGAAGAGGGAGCCAGAGTTAACCCCAGCCTTGCACAAGGCAGTCCGAGGTTTGGGAAAGCCATGGAGAAGTGGGGAGCTCCTGCAAAACCGCCGGGGGGCGGCCCTTGTGCCCACGCTGCCCGGCGCTGAGGCTGCCGTGCGAAGGAGCATCCCGGCGGGGCCCGCACTGGGCAGCCTTTCCCAGGAAATCTGCTGCCTCGGCTAAGCCGAGCTGCTACCGGAGGATGCGAGCAGTTCCCTCCTTCCAGGCAAAGGATGTGTTCCAGCAAACCAAGAGAAAGGTGAGGAACATTTCCACGTGCATGTGGGCATGACCGGATGCCACCTTCAAAACGCCTTCTCCTTTGGTGACGTCCTCTCATCCCTACATTCCTGGACTCTTGGAGACCTTCCCAGGGGCCATCACTTGAAAGGTGTCTATCTCTACGCCCCAGATTTCTCCACTGGGCACTGCTGACATTGGGGATGGATGATTCTTTATTGGGGGAGCTTCCCGGTGAATTATACGTTTGACCTCCCAGTTCTCAGGACGTAAAATCTCTCCAGACAGTGACAAACGTCTCTTGGGGGCAAAATCCCCTCCCATTGAGAAGCACCCCCTGCTCCACACAGACACTGGCCGGGACGCTGCAATCTTTCTTTTCACTCTCTCGTCACAGGTGTCCCTGGCCATATCTCCTGGCCCTGAGGGAACTTTGGATTTTTTAGAAAAAAATCCAGGAGAGAATGTCTTTCAATTCCAAAAAAGAATTAATGGAGAATTGAGAGGCTGAACTGATGATTTAGTCTATTAGGGTTTTTTTTTTTTTAAGAGCTCTGGTGTTTAAATTAGGCCTGTTCCACAAACACCCTCAAAAGCAGGACCCCGTTGAACCCAGGAAACAGCAAACTCTGCTGTTAGGGTCCCTGGGCTGGCTGATGGCCAGACATTGTATTGATAAGTAGAACCCAATTCTGGATTCTGACCCACACTTGGGCATTGATTCAACTTGCACGTGAGAGTGACAAGTCTATGAATCTTTGGTCCCCTCGCCCCTCTCCTCCCCTCCCCACAATCCCTGAGTTAACGGGGCCAGCGCCCAGGCAATGGTCCATTCTGAGCCATGCTGGGGGATGGAGTGCCTAGGAGTAATGAGGTGGTTACACATGTGCTGTGTCCTCATGAAGGGCGCTGCCATGCCAGTTAGGGACGTTTCTGGTCCCCTCCGGTTTGCCATGAGTTTGAGGACCACTGGAATCCAGGGATGGGGGGTCTCAGCTTTCTCTTTGGTGGGGCTGACAGGCACGGCTTGGACGTTCAGGTCTCTGAGGCCCCGGGGAGATAATGTGGCTGCTGGTCGTCGGCCATTGGAAGCGCTCAAATATTCAGGCTAAACCAAAACATTTCAGAGACACTTCTTCCAATCTCAGACAAAAGTGCCAGAATATCAGCCAGTTGGTAACATCCAAGCGCAGCTTTAATGCAGGTAGACCTGCAGCAGTCATCACCGTCACTGGTCTTCAGGGAAGGGAGTTTATCTCACCAATGCTGCTTTCCTGCCATTCTGCTACGGAAGAGACTCCAGATGCAAAATTTTAAACAGTTTGTCATTGTGTGAAAATCACAGATCCGGTCTCCTAAGGGAGCTCAGAGGATTCCCCGAGTCAACTCTCTCATTGTTCTGGGAACCCAGCTCATCTCCGCGTGGGAAGGTGGCTTGGTTCCACCTGGGGACAGAAGCTCTCATCAGGTACCCCATCCACACGCTCCCTCCCTGTTGTCCCAGAAAACAACAGGTGCTCAGCAGACCGGCCCCGAGCCCTTGGAATTAAAGTGCTGGGGTCAGGGGCACACAAGGCGCCTGCACGGGGTCTTCGCCCAAAGTGTGTGCTCTCGTGCAGCCATCACTGCGCAGGGGACCACGGGATGGGTCTGACCTCTGCCTCACAGTGGGTCGTACAGGGGCTGGGCTGGGGGAGAGAAGTGATGGGGAGCACGAGGCTGGTTTCAGATCCCCTTTTTGGGACCCACCCATACGCTGCAGGTTCACTGCTGTCACACCTCCACTGTCCTCATCCGTGAAATGGGTGAATAACGTCTCTCTCTCCTTCCACCCCCAACCCCCGTACGACACGCACACATTCTCACACTCACACACACACCACTCACAAGGACATCAGGAGAAATGGACTAGGCACTGGTCATGAAACTGCTTGGAAAACCGCAGGTGCTACAAACTCAAAGCTCTTATAGTCATTGTGTGTCACAGACGGTATGTCCTGGGGTCCTCACATCTTTAAGAGGCTTCTCAATACACCGGCGATGCTGTTACCTCTGTGATCAAATATAATTTTTTTTCTAAAACAAACATGTTTTCTTGTCAATTAGAATGTCTATCATATGAGCTAATTACCATTTTCATCATAAAAAACAGTTATATCAGAACTGGTATAAAATAGCCAATAGAGTGAAAAAGACTGCCGTAGACATTCCAAATAGATGTACTTTCTTTGTGTGTGCATGTGTGTGTGTGTGTGCACGTGTGTGGGGGGTACTCTGTTGAGGGAATGTTTTGTTCACTGCCAGACTTCTAGTACCTGGTCCAGAATAAATGTTTGCTAAATAAATGAATGAAAATATACAATAACTTTCCATCAAACCACGCGCCTCAAAACCACCCATGTTCTCAGCCGTCAGAGAAGTTTCCATCACACACGCTCCACATTTGAACGTTTGTATCCTGAAACACAGCTGGATGTTCCTAAAGTTTACTCATTTCTGGATGGCAGAAACAAACCCCAGACTGCAACAGAAGACATTCAGGCAACGTCTCTGAGAGGCTCTGGCGACTGGATAGAAAACAATCCCTTAGATGCTCTAAAAGTGACTGTTTTCTATACCCCACTTTTCCTTAAGCAAATCATACAAACGAAGAGGGCTAACACGTATTCTCATGAAGGATTAAGTTGAAACCTAAATGAAAAGATGACAAAACACAACATAATGATTTGGGGTTGAGATCCAACAAAGAGGATTCATGCCCAGCACCCCCTGCTGGTTTTCAACCTTCACTTCCTTGTGTCTTACTTAGTCCAGGGCCTTCCAGGGGTGTCTCCTTTAGCAAAGATCAACTTCGCCCCTTTCTTTTCCCAGATTGCCTCTCCATCTTCACACCTCTCCCTCACACAACAGGCACCCTCTTCCGCGGAAAGAGAAGGGAAGTTGCAAATTCTTTTGATATATTTGAATACCTTCTCATATAATGAAAGCCTGAATTAAACGGCACCGAAAAGTACTGCTCTATTGTGAATAAGGCCTGTTTATTTGTGTCTCTTCAAATCATTTAAAATGAATATACCGAATCTCATAGAAAGTAAGACCCTCCATACTTTATCTGCCAGTCGTCTTATGTTCCACAGAGAAATAAAAAGTTGCCAGTGATTGCTGTAAGTACCATGGGTGGCTAGAGGTCTTCCAGTTTTAGAGATATTAAAATATGAAAAAAGTGCATCTTAGAGACAATTAAATATACTAGTATTTTCTTATATAGTCTATATGTAGCTTATATTTTTCAGACAGTTGTAGTTATACAAAAATTCCACAAAAGATTTCTTTCTTTCTAGACCAGTTTCCCTTCAAAGGTGGACCACGGATCATCTATGATAGAATCACCTGGGGCTGCTCATTAAAAAGACAGATTTCTGGGACTTCCCTGGCGGTCCAGTGGTTAAGACTCCCTGCTTCCGATGCAGAGGGCGCGGGGTCAATCCCTGGTCGGGGAGCTAAGATCCTACATGCCGCATATCGTGGCAAAAAAAATAAATTAAAAAAAAAAAAAAAGACAGGTTTCTGGGCCCCGGTGCAGGCCTAGCAGAGCAGAATCTTGTGGCAGGATCTAGGTAGCACGATGTTTTAAAGCTTTTCAGATGATTCTAGTGATCAGCCAGAGGGGAGAACTAAAAAGTGGTCCCAGACCAATAGCAGTGGCGTCACTTGGGCGCTTCTTAGAAATACAGAACCTCAACCGCCAGCCCGGGCACACTGCAGCCAAGTACGCATATTACCTACATGCCTAGGTGATCCTGGGTGCACTGAAGCCGGACGAGCCCCGCACCCCGGGCTGCCCAAAGAGCGGTTTCTGGTTTCGAAGCAGCATTGCCAGGGCCTTGTTAGAGATGCAGATTCTTAAGCTTCCACCCAGACCTCCTCATTCAGAAACTTGGGGGATGGGGCGGGGTGGAGCCCAAGTTACCTGTGTTTTAATAAGCCTCCAGGTTATTCTGATGCATGATAAAGTGGGGGACCCCTGCTGTCACCCAGCCTTTCCTTGAACACACCTGACGACAAGTGCTCCAGGTAACTCAAGGCAAAGGGATCAGGCTGGGTGCAGGGACCTGTTTTGCAGTCATGGTGATTAAGAGGCATTAACTAGCATCTCAAGGGCTAAGTAAGCCTTTAATCCCAGATGTTCAAATAATAGCAGATATAACAAACGGGAAAGACAGGTAGTCAAATACTGGTGAATGTCCAGCTCTCACTTTTAAGTGAGTCAGAGCGTGATAAATACGCTCTAAGCCTGAGGAATCTTTCTAGCTTTCATCTTTTGCTTTAGCATTTTTTCCCCCTGATGCTTCAAAGCATCTGTTGACAAAGCCATCTAATTACGAGTTCTCTGTAGAATCTAAAAAGTTCTACTTACAAATGCTGCCAACCTCCAACTGAAGTTCAGGGTGAACGAGTAGGTCCTGAACAATTCCTTTCCCCACTTACATAAAGGAGGGCATTGATGCTGTGAAGGGTCTGGGGGATGGTTCATCATTCGGACCATTCTTAGCATCCGCTAAGAATGGATGCTAAGAATTCAAGATAAAAGGGCAGCTTCTTCCCTCAAGGAGCTCACAGTCTATTAGGGAGACAGACACAGCAATAAACAATTTCACTACAATACGATGCACTGTATACCGAAGGCATGAAAGGATCGCTTATTATAACCACTGGCCAAACAGCAGTTTGAAGATTTGAGGATGGTGAGACTAGCAAGGAGAAAGATCAGGAAAAACTACTGTAAGAGTTTAAAGCAGGACACTGGGTGGTGACAAAATGTGGAAGGGACATTCATACGAGCGTCTTCTAAACACAATGACTTACAACCAGCGACGCATCCACTGCGCTTGCAGGGGCTAAGAAGTGACTCGGGTGATTCAAAATCATCCTTTAAAAAATCTCTGACTTTGGAAGGTTTTATAAACATCATATTTTAAACTCTCCAATAAATGTCTGCTGCTTCTCGACACACTCTTTTTATTGTGTCCAGCATTCTGTGACTACCCTGTTTATGCCAATAGCATGCTTCATTAAGCGCCGTGACAATACCAATAAGAATCAGAGAGCTAGACACAGTACATAGCATCCAAAAAATGGAGGGTTTATCCTGGCACACCAAGGATAAACCTTACAAGAAAGAGAGATCTTTCCCAGAAACCATTTTCCCTCTGACTAAAAGATCCAAAAGTAAGAGGTTATATTCCAAGGATAAATGACCACAGTGACCGTGTCACCTGCATTTAGAGATAGCGTCAGGGTTCACATTCCACAGCAATGACCTTACGCAGCTTCATACATTCGAAGAAGAACGCTCTTAGGCTTTCTTTCTTTGTTTTCATTAAGCACCATGTATTTTATACAGTTGGTGTGTTTCAACCACTGGGGTCATTGTATTTTAATGCTCAAATTGTCCCCTCTTAGCCCAGCAGGGGCCTCTTCAGTTGGCTCTGTGTCCTTTTGAGATGACCCCACTGGTCTCTGACAGCTTTCCTCCTTTCTGGCACAAAAGATATCCTAAGCTTGACTTGTCCATTTCCTGCCCCAGAATTAAAAGCAGTAGTTTCTCCAAAAGGCTTGAGTCCTTCTGTGGCAACTGGTATTCAGAAACCTTAATTTGAGGTGCTGGGGGTGTCTATTACTTTTGGGGTGCCATTGCTTCCAGGCCTTTAAAGTGGACAGAACTAGGAAGTATGGGCAATTTTGTAAGAGAAAGAATATTATGAGGCTTTTCCAATTGAAGCTTCAGTTTATGGAGTTTTAACTTTGTATACATTTTCTACTACACAGAAAATCTTGGTTCCTAAGGGCACAATCATTTGTTCTTCCTACAATATGGCACGAATGGTTTCAAGATAACAATGCTAGTATCATTGCTTGCAATAAAACTACTGAATAATAAACAAGACGAAAAGACAACCCTCAGAATGGGAGAAAATATTTGCAAATGAAGCAACAGACAAAGGATTAATCTCCAAAATTTACAAGCAGCGCATGCAGCTCAATATCAGAAAAACAAACAACCCAATCCAAAAATGGGCAGAAGCCCTAAATAGACATTTCTCCAAAGAAGATATACAGATTGCCAACAAACACATGAAAGGATGCTCAACATCACTAACCATTAGAGAAATGCAAATCAAAACTACAATGAGGTATCACCTCACACGGGTCAGAACAGCCATCAACAAAAAATCTACAAACAATAAATGCTGGAGAGGGTGTGGAGAAAAGGGAACCCTCTTGCACTGTTGGTGGGAATGTAAATTGATACAGCCACTATGGAGAACAGTATGGAGGTTCCTTAAAAAACTAAAAATAGAACTACCATACGACCCAGCAATCCCACTACTGGGCACATACCCTGAGAAAACCATAATTCAAAAAGAGTAATTTGCAGCTCTATTTACAATAGCCAGGACATGGAAGCAACCTAAGTGTCCATCGACAGATGAATGGATAAAGATGCGGCACATATATACAATGGAATATTACTCAGCCATAAAAAGAAATGAAATTGAGTTATTTGTAGTGAGGTGGATGGACCTAGAGTCTGTCATGCAGAGTGAAGTAAGTCAGAAAGAGAAAAGCAAATACCATATGCTAACACCTATATATGGAATCTAAAAAAAGAAAAAGGTTCTGAAGAACCTAGGGGCAGGACAAGAATAAAGACACAGATGTAGAGAATGGACTTGAGGACACGGGGAGGGGGAAGGGTAAGCTGGGACGAAGTGAGAGAGTGGCATGGACATATATGCACTACCAAATGTAAAATACATAGCTAGTGGGAAGCAGCCGCATAGCACAGGGAGATCAGCTTGGTGCTTTGTGACCACCTAGAGGGGTGGGATAGGGAGGGTGGGAGGGAGGGAGATGCAAGAGGGAAGAGATATGGGGATATATGTATACATATAGCTGATTCACTTTGTTATACAGCAGAAACTAACAGACCACTGTAAAGCAATTATACTCCAATAAAGATGCTAAAAAAAAAAAAACTACTGAACGGAACAAGATTTCTTTGTGAGTCTTTTTTATTGAGGTATCATTGGCACATAACATCATATTAATTTCTGGCATATGACATAATGATTCAATGCTTGTATACATTGTGAAATGACCACTACAGAAAGTCTAGTTACCATCCATCACCTCACCTAGGTACAAATATTTTTTCCCTGTGATGAGAACTTTAAAGGTCTACTATCTCAGCAACTGTAAAATATATCAACACAATGAAGTATTGTTAACTACAGTCACATGCTGTACATGACATCAACTAGAAGTTTATACCTTTTGACCCCCTCCACCCATTTCTCCTTCCTTCCCCCAAACCACCGCCTCTGGCAACCACCAACCTGTTCTCTGTATGAATGAGCTTGTTTGTTTGTTTTAGATTCCACATATAAGTGATATCATTCCATATTTGTCTTTCTCTGTCTGATTACGGAATAACAGACCTTAGGCAGAGGGCCTCCTAGAAGCAGGACTTCCCCCAGGACTTTCCTCAGAGCCTCTGTGCACTTGTCCTCCCCACACTCATCCTTCTGAACTGCAGTCACTGCTCTGGTGCCCTTCTCCCCACTGATGACGGCCAGAGGGTGTTCGGGTTACATTCACTTACATGACCCCAGGCTTCTTAGCCATTCACTCATTCACATGGATTTCAGGTGCTGTTTTAGGCACAGGGTACAGCATAGGAGACAGACAGACCCCCAGTTATGAGGGAGCTACAGGTCTAGTGGAGGGAGATGGATAAACTCATCCACGGGAAATAAACAATTTCAGATAGCGATGAATGACATGCAATTAGCAAAGCGAGCCGTTGAGACGGTTGAACCAGAGTGCTCAGAGCAGGCCTTCCTGACCCGGTCACCTAGAGCTGTGACCTCTGACCATGAGAAGATAAAGGCTTTCAGGAGCATCTCAGGCAGCAGGAACTGTAAATGCTCAGGCCCTGAGGCTTCCGGTGCTTGGAAATCTTAAGAAAGGGAAAGAGTTGGCTTGGGTCAGAGCCCCGCTACTCTAGGAGTGAGACCGCGTAAGAGGGCTGGATGAGGCTGAGAGGGGACGGGCTCCGGCTGGCCTTCCCTGTGACCGTATTAAGGAGAGTGGATTCTCTTCTAAGTGTGGTAAAAAGCCTCTGATGGGTGACAAGCAGGCTGGGGTCAGGATCCGATTTCTATTTTAAAAAGAGCCCTCTGACCATCCCATGGAAGAAGAAAGGGGCGCTGTTGTTTAGGAGGTTCCTGTTGATGTCGGGGACGGGATGCCAATGGCGGGGGTCAGGGTCACGCAGGGAGCATGCAGATTTGGAGGGGACGCCCACAGGCCGTGCTGATGGGGCGGACGAGGAATGGGAGCCTGACCCCGGGGCTGTGTGGATGGCGAATGCCACCTACTGAGGGGTTGGAAGCAGACGTCCAAGCAGGTGTTCATGTGTGGGCAAATGGGTTTGAAGGTCCACTACACATCCAGAGCTCCCAGAAGGGCTCTAGAACCAGGACAAACCCAATGGGGGTGAGTCCTCCCAATATTTTCCTGTCACTACACAAACGTGGTTAGGATCCCGGCCTTTGGAGGAGACGAACCCAAGTCTGCAGCCCAGATTTCTTAGCGAATCAGACCTGCCACCGCGGATCACTACCCTCCTTGAGTCTCTGTTTTCCTATCTGGCAAATACAGACCCTAGGGATTGTGGTGAAGTTGAAATTAGATATCCCACTCCTGGGCACATACCTGGAGAAAACCATAATTCCAAAACCTACATGCACCCCAATGTTCACTGCAGCACTCTTTACAATAGCCAGGACATGGAAAGCAACCTAGATGTCCATTGACAGAGGAATGGATAAAGAAGATGTGGTACATATATGCAGTGGAATATTACTCAGCCATAAAAAAGAATGAACTAATGCCACTTGCAACAACGTGGATGGACCTAGAGATTGTCATACTGAGTGAAGTAAGTCAGAAAGAAAACAAGAAATATTGTATAGTATCAATTACATGTGGAATCTAGGAAAATGGTACAGATGAACTTATTTGCAAAGCAGAAATAGAGTCACAGATGTAGAGAACAACCTTATGGTTACCTAGGGGGGAAGGGGGGAGGGATGAATTGGGAGATATACACTACTGATACTATGTATAAAATAGATAACTAATGAGAACCTACAGGGAACTCTACTCAGTGCTCTGTGGTGACCTAAATGGGAAGGAAATCCAAAAAAGACGGGATATATGTATACGTATAGCTGATTCACTTTGCTGTACAGCAGAAACTAACACAATAATTGTAAAGCAATTATACACCAAAAAAAAATTAATTAAAAAAAAAGAAATTAGATTGTGTAGGCGGAGCATGTACTGAGATGTTGGATCACAGTGAGGGTTGCGCCATGACACCCCAACCTGAGAACCAGGTCGTGTGGGGTGGACATGTCACTAGGACAGTGCAGGGGGTGCTTCACAGGCGAGGGGAGGGCTATGTCCACTGCCCCGGGATCTGCGTCCAGCAGGAGGGGAGGCGAGTTCTCGGTGAGCAGGGCCTTCTTCCTGGTGCTTTACGTTTCATTATTTTCATGTCTCAAGAGCCTCTTCCCCAAGAGACCTACTGTTTTTGTAAGCTGTTCTTCTGATCATGAATAAAATGTTCTAGGTTTTGTTTTTTTTTTGTATAGGAGGCTTTTAAAAATTTTACTGTAATATACATAACAAAAAATATACATTATAACCACACTTAACTGTCAGTTCAGTGGCATGAAGAACATTCACGTTGTTGTGGAACCGTCACCACCATCCATTACCAGAAATAATTTCATATTCTAAAACTGAGACTCTGTAGCCATTTTACAAGGTCTCACGCATCCAGAGACAGCACCCACTACCCGACTTTCTGCCTCTAAGAACTGACTCCCCCAGGGACCTCAAATAAGTGGAATCAAACAGAATTTGTCCTTTGTGATTGACATATCACTGAGTACAAGGACCGAAAGTTTCATCTGTGCTGCAGCATGTGTCAGGGTCCAGTTCCTGTAACCCTAACCCTAACCCTAACCCTAACCCTAACCCTAGCTCTAACCCTAACCCTAGCCCTAACCCTAACCCTAACCCTTACCCTAACCCTAGGGATCCTACTCCTTTGCGGGTACCGACCACATCACGTCTGCCTCTTTACCTGCCTGTGGGCACTTGGGCTGCTTCCACCTTTCGGTTACTGTGAGCAAGGCTGCTCTGAAGACGGTATGCTGTGCTGGAGGATTTACGAGGCGGTATAGATATTCAGTTACCTATTAATTCATTTTCTCTCTCAACAAATAGTTTCCAAGTGGTTGCTCACACTGGCACTGGTGGTGCTTATACACGAATGCCCATGGCTCCATCAGTGTTTGCAGTTTTCTCAAGAGGCAACAGAATTGTTCAGAACATAAACTTCTCTCCAGGTTTACAATCCGCAAAGGAAACTTTAAGACCCTTTAGTCCAGCAATCCACTCGGTAAGCAATTTTTCAAGGCTGCTGTTGTATGTGGCACGAAATTTGCCTCAATCTTGCATTCTGCCACGCAAAACCGGACTTCTAAAAATGCTAACCATTGTCGACGGATAGCGAGGAGAATAAAGAGAACAGAGTGACGTGTCTTGTCTAGTTGTCAAAGTTCTGGGTCTATGGAAAGTACCTTTCATTTGTGGAGTCAACTGGAATTTAAATGAAGTCAAGGACTGTCATTAAAATGTTTTCCTCAGATATACCTTAAACGACTCACTGGTTGAGACGTCCTATCAACATTAACCTTGTGTTTATGGTAGCAAACCAACCGTTGAAGTGGGTGAACTTGATTGATAACTTGGAGGGCATGCATACATTTAGAGAAAAGACAAGTTCTCTTGTTACAGGATGAATCCGGGGAGGGTCTTCTGCTTCGGGTTCACAGGATTCCACGCGGAACAGACAGATGCTGGGCTGGTGAGGGCAGAGCGTGGGCCACAGGACAAATGAGGCTGAGGAGGAGAAGGCAATGGTAAATGGCAGAGGAAGGGAAAGGTGAGGAGGGAGCAGGGGAGACGGGAGGGTGCAGGGCCACGGGGAGGCGAGTCCAGCCAAAGGTCTGAGATCTCTGTGCTTCTTTCTTCAGACCAGGAGCCTGCCATTATTTGTAAAGAAAAGAGCAAAGACTATGCTCCAGAGAACAACCATCAAGATGACAAAACGGAGCCAGGAAGAAAGCCTAAATAATGCTCCAGAAGGCCTTCCTTCTATTCACCTCCTTGCTGTCCATAAACTGTGATGGGCGGAAAGTTCTGCATTTTGAGGTATGTTGTCGGGAAAGGACTGATGGATAATTCAGGAATTAAGGGAAGTGTGAACCCAGGACAGAGGTGCATGGGAACAGCTGTGTCCCACGGTCTGACCTCAGGACACTGGACGTTTAGCACTTCCATCATATGACTGTACAAAATATGTCCCGCTAGCCGTATTCGCTTTCCTTAGTGGATAATGCTTCCGCTTTGGATCTTTGTGTGGAAAAAAGGATCTTTTGTCTCATAAGATGTTACAGATGCTGCTATGGTAACACACTTTAATTGTATTCCTATCTCAGAAGATAAACATGGAAAAATGCAATTGGCAACTCAATCTACTATTTAAGATTAGGTCCGCAGAGCATTTGGGGGTTTGTTTCTAAGGAACACTGGCACTTTTGTTAACCTGCTGTACTCAATTAAGCAGAATCCTCAGCCCTGTCTGAAAGGTATTCCGCTGCCAGCTTAAAAATACCACGTGGCCAAGTTTCAAAACCCACAGGGGAAAGAAAGCACGCTGCTTCTATGACAAAATTCTTAGGTGGCCAGAACGAGTTTGCATTTGTGGGAATCTTCTCCTGGGCTCAAAACAAAAGCCAAACATCTCAGCATTTATAAAGTCGGTATCCATTTGGGTGGAAATAAAACCCATCAGCTAACTAGAGAGACAGTTACTGAATGTTTTTTCCTATAGTAAACCATGCGACATATGGCATTAAAGCTTGGACGTGAAAGTACGTTGTTTACCTTGCCCTCAGTAAATAACCAAATGACGGCACCTGGAAGAGGTGCTGTGAAGCCCAGAGTCCCTGTCGAGCTGCAACAATACACACGGAGGCAGGACAGAGCGGCGAGTGTGACTGCCAGCATCCTAAAACCAGGTGCAAAGCCCGAGGAGGGGACAGACACAGGCAACAGGGTGGGCGATGCCGGGCGGGATGAAATCAGGGCACTTCCTTTGGAATGGCAAGGACAAACCAGCCCCCAGTGGCTCCTCTCTGAGTTCCTCTCAATTCGCCATTTCATGGAGTTTCCTCTTCTGCCCCCAAAAAGCAACGAAGGGCGAGGTCCCTGCACACAAATTTCCAGTGACAATCAGGCTGCCAGCTGCTGCCCGGGGCTCGGAACAAGGTGCCCGGTCTGTTCATTAAGTGATCAGGAGCATTCACTCCGTGTAATTGCAGTCGTTCTAGATCTTTCTAGAATCACAGAAGTTAGCACTATGATGGATTCGCACCCCGGCATTTAGAAATACCCACAAAGAATGGGCAAGCACCACAGTGCTTTTCAGACGCCACAACATGGACAAATGCCAGGGACTGCAGTGAGTGCCTCCCCAGGCTGCTCTGGAAGCACAGCGTCAGCACTCGGTAATACTTTCCCTTCAGAAAAATCCCCGAGAATTTACAGTCTGCAGATGAGATCATAGCGTGAAATGATCAAGATCAGACACGAGGGGAAGGAGGGCGAGCGATTGTTCACACCAGCGCTCCTGGTACTGCAAACCCTCCCGGCACCATCCGGCCGCTCACTGGTCCCTGGGCGTCAGGAACAATATTTGCCCGTTGCTATGTGGAGAAGGCGGCTGCCAGCTCCTGCACTCAGCCCGAGCCTGGCCTCTGCAGATAACAGCCCTTACTGCTCCACTGAATGTGTCTGCTGATAAGATGCTCACCCAGGAAGGGGAAAGAGAGACTTTTCTTTTATGCCAAACTGTGCAGCTGCTTTGGACATTTCTCTGCCACTGTCTGAGTCCGAAGAGCTGGTGCAAAAAGTAAGCCAAGGGATGACTTCTTCTTTTCTTTGTTTAATTAGACTTTGCCCTTTCAGGAATGCACAACTGAAAAGATCACACCTAAGTGCTTTCTTACGAAGGACACTCTACCTGAAATATATTTAGAAGAATAATTCACCCACCCCAACTCTGAGAACCCATTAAAATATAATTAAAGCATTCCATGGTACCTTTATACACGTGCGTGTATATATATAAATATATACATTATACATTTATTATTATCATTATTTAGTGGAGGTTTACATTAGGAAAATTTCCCCAAATTTTCAAGGGCAGCAGTTTGGACTTGACAGGTATACACACACACACCCCCATCCCCAAACCACGTGAGCACACATAATGCACACACATGCGTGCAAGTTTAAGCAACACAGGACTAATGTAAAGCACATGCTAATTTAGGCAGGACTTTAAAAGTTCAAAGGCAGATGTTTTTCTTTTTGCATTTAGAGAAACATCCTACTATTTTTTTCAACTTGTACTGAGTGTGAGTGCATTTTTGTGGGATTGTGTGAAGACTGTTTAGACCCTGAATTGAAGTTCATAAAATGAACAGAGGCACAGGAAAACAAGTGCGTTAGAAATTCTTTAACAAATAATTTTTGGTAATGATCTCTGCGTGCCAAATACTAAGAGAAAAATGGAATCAATTATTTTTCTTAACAAGCAGGACGTTTTTTAGCGCTCAGCTGTAAAATTCCTCAAAAAGATCATTCACTATGATGTTCATTATCTATGTACCTCTAATTTGCTCTTTATCACTAGTGAAGTAAAGCAAGATGGACTTTTTTTTACTATATATTTGCTTATCGCTTATTAATAGAAATAAAAACTAATAAAATAATAGGTTCATAATAGATTAATGAACTTTCTCAGAACCAGAAGGGACCGTGGTGCTTTAAGTTCTGCATTAGAATACTGAGGAATTTCAACTTTCATCCTGGGTATTTTTCAAAATTAAAATGAAAAAGTTGTCAGATAATTGAAAAGAACCTTCGTGGACAACCCAAAAGGTGAAGTTTCTGGAATTAAAAAAAAAAAATCTCTTGAGCTCAAACATATGCGGACTCAGTGAGCCTACTAAAATGTGGCTATTTCTGGGCTTCCCTGGTGGCGCAGTGGTTGAGAATCTGCCTGCCAATGCAGGGGACACGGGTTCGAGCCCTGGTCTGGGGAGATCCCACATGCCGCGGAGCAGCTGGGCCCGTGAGCCACAACTACTGAGCCTGTGCATCTGGAGACCGTGCTCCGCAACAAGAGAGGCCGCGATAGTGAGAGGCCCGCGCACCGCGATGAAGAGTGGCCCCCGCTCGCCACAACTAGAGAAAGCCCTCGCACAGAAACAAAGACCCAACACAGCCATAAATAAATAAATAATTTTTTAAAAAAAATGTGGCTATTTCTAAAAAGGAACTACAGGGACAGTGAGAGGGCAAGCGAGGAACTAATGCTCGTAGCTAGCAAGGAGGCTGTGGGTGCGGCTCCAGCGTTCTCCTGAGTTGCCTCCCCAGTTAGGACTTTTCCAAGGAACATTCTGGTGCATCCCCAGCCTCAGTGCATTTGCTGACCTCTGCTGAGCCTGGCCAGTGCAAGCTACGTGGAGACCCTTCGTTCTGTGGGCATGAAAAACACACCCAAAATGAACCCAGTGTTTCTATCAACATACGACTCTGTTAAAAGGGAGCCCTCCTATACTGTTGGTGGGAATGTAAGTGGGTGCAGCTACTATGGAGAATAGTACAGAGGTTCCTCAAAAAACTAAAAACTAAAAAACATATGATCCAGCAATCTCAATCCTGGGCATATATCCGGACAAAACTCTAACTCGGAAAGATACATGCACCCCAATGTTCATGGCAGCACTATTCACAATAGCCAAGACATGGAAGCAACCTGAATGTCCATCGACAGAGGAATGGATAAAGAAGATGTGGTACCTATACACAATGGAATATTACTCAGCCATAACAAAGAATGAAATAATGCTGTTTGCAGCAACATGGATGGACTTGGAGATTATCATATTAAGTGAAGTAAGTCAGAAAGAGAGAGACAAATACCGTATGATATCACTTATATGTGGAATCTAAAATATGACACAAATGAACTTATCTCTGAAACAGAAACAGACTCACTGACACGGGGAACAGACTTGTGGTTGCCAAGGGTGTGGGTGGGGAGGGACGGACTGGGAGTGTGGGATTAGCAGATGCAAACTAGCATCTAGAGAATGGATAAACAAGGTCCTACTGTAGAGCACAGGGAACTATATTCATTATCCTGTGATAAACCAAAATGGAAAAGAATATAAAAAAGAATGTATGTATTGATATATGTATAACTGACTCACTGTGCTGTACAGCAGAAATTAACACAACATTGTAAATCAACTATACTTCAATTTAAAAAAAAATATGACTCTTGCTCAGCATGCCCCTGCAACACCTGGTTAAGACTAGGGCTAGAAGGAAAGATCGAGATTGCCATCCTCCTGTGCCCAAGGAAAGAACCGTGTTTATTAAACAGAATATATTTTCATGGATTCATACGTCAATACAACTTCCAAAACACAGGTACTTAGATTTGGTCATTATAGGTAAGTGTCTCATAAAAACTGGAAAAATTTTATCCTTTATAGCAAAGTCTAAATCTAGAAAAGGGTGTGAGCTGAAGTTGGTGTCTCTAAAAATATATTACTTTTTAGTAACTGTTACTCTGGCACTCCCAGAGAAAGTTTTCTGTTGGATGATGGCCAAAGAGATTAGCTAAATGCCAGATCCTTTCTCTTACATTATCTCTGATCTATTTCACACTATTATAATCAAAATACCCCCTCTGTGTCCAGAATTTGGTCACAAGACAGGTCAAAAGTTCTATGGGTATTTTATGAAAGAAAGAAAAGCACTCTACAAAGTAAACCACACTAATTCTGCAACAGACACCAGTTATTTGGCTACATTTAGAAGACAAAAGTTTCTCAAAGCTGTAAAATTTCATGCAGCATATAAACATACAGCAAGGAATCAGCTTTTCGATTATGGCAGCTTTTTCTTTCAATTCAAAACAGATTCTCTTTTATGAGTTCTTCCTTTTTTTTTTTTTTCCACGGCAGGGTGACGGTGACAAGGTAAAATACAGGATTCAGTAACAAACTAGAAATGCTGTGAAACAACAGACTCTTGCATCCAAGAATGGGCTTTTCGGAGTGTAAACCTGACCGTGCACTTTCCTGCTTGAAGCCCTGGCTTCCTTGTCCTCCGGATGACTTTGCAACTGGCCACCCGCCCTCTCCAGCCTCACCCTGTCCCTCTCTGGAGCTCACCTGCTGCAGGCCAGTTGGACTGGTTTTGGAATGAATGCCCTGCATTCCTCCTCACCTCCGGCTTTCACACACATGACTCCTGTGGCCTGAAGCTGAAACACCTGCCTTCCGTGCTTCTCTCCTTGACTCCTCTCCAGGCCCCCAGGTCTCAGCTGGCGTGTGCACGGCCCCCTGGTCTATCCTGCCGGAGCCCTCAGGGTTTCCTTCTTGTATTGCACATCACGTGTGTCGTTACTTGTCCACGAAGGGCAGGAACGGGCTCTCAGTGTCCCCTGCTGTATCCTTAGAGCCTGTGACAACGCCCAGCTGGTGCACGGTAAACCCTCAATAGATATTTGTTTAAGGAACAAGAGTTTGGACAGGACTAGATGTTATGTTGGTGGCACTGGTCAGAAAAAAAAAACCCTAAAGGACCAGAGTTTTCTCCTGGGCAATAAAATATTGACTTTAGGGAAACACGTGGCTTCTTTGGGGAGCAAAGGTCATGAGAGTGGATCTGCTTTTGATCAGTCCAGAGCCCTAGGACTTAATTCTAATCTGGAGTGGTTTTCTCTAAAAACACGGAGATGCAGACCTCCAGTTAGTACTTACGTAAATCCCCGCGGAATCGTGGAGAGATGTCATAGACAACGTTATCTAGCTTATTGTTCTCATTGTTTCCATTCCTGGATTCAGCCCCCAAACTTCTAATTCCTCCATGGATTTCTGTGGTTAAAGTCTCCATCAAGAACGTGACCAGGCGTTGTATATTCTCTCACAGCCACATACAGATTATATCTTGTTGTGTCTCTGCAACGTGAGATTTCATCTTTTCTAACGAGCCCTTGAACAGCCAAGCACAGCGTTCCGCTATAGACTCCCCAGATCCCCACAAAGCAGATAGACGAATGAATTGATGAATAAAAAGCTGTTACATCTTTACAGAAAGAATTAT
Source organism: Balaenoptera physalus (assembly GCF_965194825.1). Classification (NCBI taxonomy): domain Eukaryota; kingdom Metazoa; phylum Chordata; class Mammalia; order Artiodactyla; family Balaenopteridae; genus Balaenoptera; species Balaenoptera physalus. Next base: position 121,803,400 of record NC_138886.1, read on the forward strand.
AAGGAGACTGTTAAAATGCACAGTAGACAAGGTTGGACCAGGTCACCTCACTTGGGACACGGGTTGCACTGGCATCTACTAGCCTTATGGAATCTCACCTTCGTAAGAAACACCGGCTGTGTTAACTTTGGAACAGGAGGCCTGGGAATGCTCATTCGGGTGTCTCGGTAGAAGCGCCCTGAACGCCTGGGAGTCACAGCTGGAGACGTGAAGGACGCCGCCGCCCCAGGAAGGACCGCTCTCATCCTCCCGTCCTGCCGAAGCTACGCAAGCCCGCCTGCCAGGTGCGTCTGGAATTGCTGCCGTAGGACGCAGACTGAAAATCAGAGCCCTGGCCAAGAGACTGGACGGCGGGAGCAGTCTCGATCCCGGGGAGATCCTGGCTTGTAACTCCCTCACAGGAGGCAACCCTTCCCGCGTGCGATCTATAAACGGGGAGCCCGCGCATTCTCACACGCATCTTAACTGGGGAAGGAGAGGCTTTTCTCGTTAGGACTTCACGCCTTGAAATCTACAGTCGCTTAAAAGACGCACGTATTAAAAAACGACTAACGTAAAAAAAAACCGAGGGAGAAAATGAACCCACCGTCTTCTATTGGGGGGGCCTGGGGGTTCTGAGCGTGCTCGGTTGTGACGAGGTGTGGCTTCCATCACTGAGATGCGCGTGGAAGTCGGCCGACGCCCCGGCGCCTCAGCCTGTGATCAGTGTGTCCCTCAGGGCAGACACCCCGCGGGACGTGCAGCTTGTTTCCCAGCAGGTGGACCCCGTGGCTCCAGGGCTCCGAGCGCCTGTATGGCCACCTCCCGACCCGTGGCCCGGCTCCACACTTCGGGCTGAGCTGCGGGCTCTTCTGTCCTGAGTCCCAGGGATCTCGGCCTAGGTCACCGGTAGGAATCCGCCGCCACCCATCTGCACGGAAATCCTGGCCCCAGTCCCCGCCGCGGTCACGGCCCCGTTCCCGCCCCCAGGCCGGCCGCCCGCTCGCCGTGCGGCCCGCGTTACCCCTGCCCCGCGCTCAGCAAGTCCTCCCCGCTCTGCCTCCAGAAACCGCAGGGAGCGCTCCTCTCCCGGCCTCCACGGCCACGGCGGGCCCCCACTCCCCCGCACTCCGTCCTGAGTCCTGAGCCACGCGCCTCTCCCGACAGCGAAACTCAGGTCCCCTTCTGTCTCAGCACCCCCTCGTGCCTTCCCACAGAAACCAAACAGGAGCACCGGCTCCACGCAGGGTCCGGCTCTCAGCCCAGCCAGGACCCCCTCTCCGCTGAGCCGTGTGCCTCGGGACGTCCCCCCGGGCCGCACGCACCACGTGAGGGACCTGCATCCCTGCTCTGCTCGCCGGCAGCATCCTTCTCTTCCTCAAGCGTCAGCGCCGTTTGAAATGATGCTCCTTACTTATGCATTGCTTTGCGGACCCTGTCCTCCTGCCGGAGGACAACTCCTTGAAGGCAGGAACTTGACCTGTCTCGTTCCTCACGACCCCCGGGTGCCCAGGACCCTGGCTCACCCTGCAGCCCCCCCTTAGTGATGGATGAAGGAATGAAAGAATCTCAGCCATTTCTCATCTTCTCCGGCCTCTGGCTCCTACCTTGCGTGTTGCAGGTTCAGAGATGATGCATTAAATCACCCAGCGGAGCGCCAGAAACATAAAGCCCCTGAAGCGAGGTTTGGTGTGTCTGTAGGAAGACGTCCTTCCCGCACTCAGCGCGCACTGGGGGGCGGCCTGGTACAGGAACGGGTGCTTGGAGGTATGGCCTGAGTTCCTGTTTATGTTACTGTCTCCGTGACTCGGGAGCCCACGTTCAGCTTCCCTGAGGCTTGGTTTCTTCATCTATGAGATAATAACCCGGCCGTTAGGAGGACAGAGCTTAGGTGATGTCGGTGAAGCGCTGAGCAGGCTTGTAAGTGAAACACTGATGTTACGTGGGACAGTCTGTCGATCATGACGGGAGGGGCTGAGGTACCTGATTCTTGCCGCTGACTTCTCCCTTGAAATGTCTGGAATCTCAACACCGACCCCACTTCCGACGGACTGGCGTGTGCACGCGGATGGCTGGATCTCCTGTCGGGCAAGGGGGGACTCTTGGGGGCCTCCGTTAAGAAGGAGGAGGGATCTGCGAGTGGTGGGTAGGGATGCGAGTGTTCAGTAACTAAGAGAGAAGCTTATGGAAATGTTTTGAACGTCCTCTTTCTAACTTAAAAACGACTTTGGAAAATCGGTCACTTGCTCACCTGCCCTGACCCGGTGGCTCACTGTTCACAAGCCCCCCTTCCCCAGCTTCCTTCTGGGGAAGCTTTGGGAGCCGGGGTCCTGCATCCCAGCTCCTCCGTGGCTGCACCCTGAGGCCCAGGGGACACAGGCCCGCAGGCCCGGGTCCGCGGACGCTGGACACAGATGCCCCCAGCTGCACCCTCCTGCTCCCCACCGACAGCCGTCCTCGGCCCCTGCAGGTAACTCTGCTTCCCCGAGCAGACCGGTCATGACTGTCTTAGTCCGACTGGGCGGTTGTAACAAAATACCACAGACGGGGAGGCTCATAGACAACGCACACTGGTTTCCCACTGCTCTGGAGCTGGGACAGCCAAGACCAGGGTGCCAGCCTGGTCGGGGGCTGGGGAAGGCCCTCTTCCAGGCTGCAGTCGCCGACTTCTCCCTGTGTCCTCACCACGTGAGGGGTGAGGGGGCTCTCAGGGGGCGGGGATGGCGTGGAGGGCCTGTTTCGTAAGGGCACTACTCCCACCGGAAAGGCTCTGCCCTCATGACCTCATCACCTCCACAGGCCCCACCTGCTCACAGCATCACCTTGGCCATTAGGTCTGCAGCATATGAACGGTGGGGAGACATAAACATTCAGATCATAGCCCTCTGTATATATTCGTCAGAGTTTTCCAGAGAAACAGAGCCAATAGGCTATACCTATATCTATCTACCTATGCCCATACCTATCTATCCAGGCCCTATCTATCTATCTATCTATCTCTATATCTATCTATCTAAAGAGGAGATTTATTATGTAAAATGCTTTATGCAATCATGGATGCCGAGACATGCCACCATATGCCAATATCAGCCCGAGGACCAGGAGCTCTGATGTCCAAGGATAGGAGAAGATGGACGTCCAGCTCAAGAGGAAAGAGAGGGAGAGAGCCCATCCTTCCTTGGCCTTTCTGTTCCGTTCAGGCCTCAAGATTGGATGTTGCCTCCCACCCTGGGGAGGGTGGGTTTTCCGTACTGAGCCTACGGATTCATTGCTGGTCTCCTCTGGAAACGCCCTCAGGAGCCACACCCAGAAATGATGTTTTACCAGCTCTCTGGGCCTCCTTTAGCCCGGCCAAGTCGACACAAAAAATTAACCATCACAGCAACCAACAGCCTCGTTATGCTATTATATGTGTGTATGCGTTTTTCAACAGAATAAAACCTTTGTCCATTTCTAGCTTGGATATCCAAATGGCGAAGGTGCTTTCTGTGAAAAGGTATTTAAGGGTAAAGCTCCTTGAGGATAGAATTGGGTCTGCCTTCCTCAAAGCTGACACACCTGGTCTTTACTACACACCTGGCACTTACTAGATGTTCAGTAAATGGTGACTGGATGAAGGTCTGAATGGTTCAGTGAGATTCTCCCTTGATCTCCCGATGGCTAGATCACGGCAACAGATACTCCTCGGGAAGGTACTATGACTGACTTAAACCATTTTAGTGTTTTTCATTTATTTTGATTACTAAGAATAATTTCTGTCCTGCTAATTGTACTCTCTGGCTTTCAGTGTAAGGAAAACCTTTCAGAGGAAGTTTCAAAAGAAATCTGTCTCTTTTGGATTTTGTGTGAATCTGATCCATTCAGGATCCCTCAACCATCCCGCTTCAAAGCAAGCCACACATCTCGTTGCTGGTCTTCGAAAGAATATTCTATGACCTGTTTCAGGTCACCTGTCTGGAAGTTACTGCATTGATAACCAACACTCCTTCAAATTCCACCTGACATTATATTTTGAGGGCATCTTGTATCAGCTTCATTAAAATATATGTTGAAATCTGTAAAAGATGCCATTTAAAATTCATATGGACTCAACTATTTTTAAAATAAGTATCAGGTAAGATGCTTATATATTGTTTTCTTTAAGAGCCTCAAAATTTCCCTTCAAGCAGCTCTTAAGATTGTCACAGCAATAAAGCCCCTTCACGAGAAACATGCGTATATAGGCGTTATCTTTTTTAAGATGTTTTTTGATGTGGACCATTTTTAAAGTCTTTATTGAATTTGTTACAATATTGCTTCTGTTTCATATTTTAGTTTTTTGGCAGTGAGGCATGTGGGATCTTAGCTCCCCAACCAGGGGTTGAACCTGCACCCCCTGCGTTGGAAGGCGAAGTCTTAACCACTGGACCACCAGTAAGTCCCTAAGCAAGTTATCTTAAAATGTTTCAGCTCTGTTTGAATTTTGATGTAATTCTACTTTCTAGTGAACAAAATCCAGTGTCAGGGTGGGGCCATAGTTTACCCCATTCAAAAGCAAAGAGTTTTTTGGGCTTCCCTGGTGGCGCAGTGGTTGAGAGTCTGCCTGCCAATGCAGGGGACACGGGTTCGAGCCCTGGTCTGGGAAGATCCCACATGCCACGGAGCAACTAGGCCCGTGAGCCACAGCTGCTGAGCCTGCGCGTCTGGAGCTTGCGCTCCGCAACAAGACAGGCCGCGATAGTGAGAGGCCTGCGCACCGCGATGAAGAGTGGCCCCCGCTTGCCGCAACTAGAGAAAGCCCTTGCACAGAAACGAAGACCCAACACAGCCATAAATAAATAAATTAAAAAAAAAAAAGCAAAGAGTTTTTGCATCATTTATCAGAAGGGTTGGGCCAATACCCCATGCTCTGTACCCTACTGACCCCTCTTTTCAGAAAAACCGTCCTGAGCGTCTCCATTTTCTTGTCATCTTGCTATGGCATCGGCTTGCTAAACCTGTTACACTGACCTGAGTTTTCAGAGATTAAAGACTCAGTATGAAAAGAACCTTAAGATAGGTACTTTATGGGAAACTATAAAGTGTGAAAAACTTGTTATGGCTCAAAATCCAGGATTTCTGTTGCACTCCACTGTGTCTTTCTGGAGAACAAATTTCTGCTTTTGTTAAAGGCATTTGTGATTTCAGGTGAATTAAAGGGAGGATTTCCAGCATCGTGCTGGAAACGGAGGAGCTCTCTTACAGTAGATCAAATCACAGGATAATCTGTCCATTCCACCTGGCCCTGCAGGAACCTCTTAGCCTGTGATTTGCCATGTGCAAAGTGACACTGTGAACCTTGCCATTACAGACACAGAAAGAAGACACACCTGAGTCATGTTTTACAATACAGGGCAGAACATTATTGCTTCCTTTGGTATTTCCTCTATAACACTGATCATGATGAACCCCTGGCGCCGCGACAATGAATGCCATTCCAGAGAAATGCCATGTTCACTTATGTAATAGGATGTTAGGCTCCTGCTTCAACTGAAGCACAAGTGTGGTAGACGTCAGGTCCCCAGGCCTGTGTGACACAAATCCACATAATCTGGGTTTTCAAAGAAAATAAGTAAGAGCCATTTCAAGACTCTCGGGCCCTCCCGGTGGTGAAGACTATAAACAGTGGTCAGAGTTTGGAGAGAGGAAAGACGGTGGAGGGGTTGACCTGGCAGAACTGTTGCCAGGTGTGTCGCCCTTTGTGGGGGGGAAAGGGCCACCTCTAGAGCTTGGAAACATGCTCCCCACGCTTGGGACACACAGAGGATCGGTGCCTGACTTGTGCTGCCAAGCTGATGCCATGGCTCAGCGCTCACACAGAGAAACACGACATCGAGAGCTGGGAGTGATGTGGTCTGGAATGGCCTCGGGCCTTCCGGAACACTCTCAGACGAAGGACCTCCACAGGGCAACGCGCAGTGAGCACGTAGCCATGGAAACAGGAGCGCAGGGCCCGAGGGGCAGCGGTGCCCCCGGGACGGTGACCCAGTAACGCCTGTCCGGCTGCCCTCACATCCCCGTGGGAGGCGCCTGCCGGACGAAGCAGGTCTGCAAACCGCAGGCCAAGTGGCCCGGTTCCTGTAGACCCTCCGCCGCGGTCACAGGAGAGGATGGAGCACCCGCCCTTCGGGGGCACGAGAGCATCAGGGCGGTGCCCTGCACTTTGACACTATTCCTCACGCCTCCTCTCCAGCACTCATTTTCCTCCTCTCCTATTTCCTCAGTCCTTGTTGAACAACTTTGACTCAGCATGTGATGACGTGACACTGGTGTTAATAATGCTGTTCCTCTTAGCTGTGACTTACAGGACTCAGAGGGTCACACAGGCTTGAGTGTGGGATGGGTATTTCTGGCTTTTTCAGGTCGGGCTACCGAGAGATTAACTTGCACACACCAACAGCATCCTGCTGCGCTCTGCTCATCCGGGCACTCTGCTTCCAGAAGGCCCGTTTGCAAGAAATGGAAAATGCATGTGGACAGAAGAGGAAAATCCTTCACCTTCTTAGAAGTTCCCTTTTTTAAGAGGCACTCATCATATGAGCACAAAGTACGTGCTGGGAACGGTGTTAAAAGGCTGTAGCGCTTTCTCTCTAATCTATAGGACTGACCTTGGGGACTTGCCTAGTGGTGCAGTGGTTAAGAATCCACCTGCCAATGCAAGGGACACGGGTTCGAGCCCTGGTCCGGGAAGATCCCACGTGCCATGGAGCAACCAAGCCCGTGCGCCACAACTACTGAGCCTGCGCTCTAGAGCCTGCGATCCACAACTACTGAGCCCGTGCCTTAGGGCCCACGTGCCACAATTACTGAAGCCCACGCACTTTGAGCCCGTGCTCCACAACAAGAGAAGCCACCGCAATGAGAAGCCCACGCACTGCAACGAAGAGTAGCCCCTGCTTGCCACAACTAGAGAAAGCCCGTGCACAGCAGCAAAGACCCAAATAATAAAATTTTAAAAATTACAGGACTGACCTTCACGTTGTTCTATCCACATTCCACAAAAGAGAAAATGAAGTTTGAGAGGGTTAAATAATGTCTTGAGTCACACCCCGTTTTCATCTAGGATTAATCCTGTCTTTTCGAGTGGATCCCTACCTCTTAACGACTATGCTGGACAAAGCTAAGCTTTGGAATAAATGATTACTAAGGCGTCAAGACAGGTCACGGTAATGAATACAAGAGGGATGCAGTCAACGGCCTTGGAATGAACTGCATCTTGTTTCCAAATCCGTTACGCTTTGCAGCTCTGCTCAGAAAAGGAGCGGCGGGCCGGCCCTCTCGGGTGGTGATCGACCTCACGCTGGCTTCTCTGTGGGACAGAGAGCAGAGGGAGGGGAGAATGGATCTGCTTATATCAAGTCCCTCCTGCTATTACTCAGATCCAGACGTCTAAGCCATGTGGACGGAGCCTAGCGGCGGATCTGGAACCAACCCAGGGAGAAGCAAGTCATCCCAGCAGGCGGCTCAGCGCTCGGGTCTGAATAAGGGGGCTCCAGCCCTGCGAGCATCCACCCACAGGCAGGTCCCGGCTTCTACCCCCTTAACTGGGAAGGGCCGCAAGCCTGTGGGGCTTCTTCTTGGGACTCAGCCTTCTGGAGCAGTTTTGGGTCCATTCCCTACGCTCTCTTCCTATATGACATATATCCATATATTCAGTGACACATACTCACTCAGCAATCCCTGCAGGTGTTCAGAACTTATTAGCAAGTTCAATTCACTGAAAAAAAAAAATGGGGGCAATCCTCAATCACGGTGGCCTTCCATTTCACACACTTATCTTTCACATCTCATTAGAAGACTAGACTCCAGTGAAATAAACTAAATACGTTTATTATTTACATTTTCTGCCTGATGATAAATGTATCTCATTGCATATAATTTAAAAATTCTGAGGGGCTTCCCTGGTGGCACAGTGGTTGAGAATCTGCCTGCCAATGCAGGGGACACGGGTTCGAGCCCTGGCCTGGGGAGATCCCACATGCCGCGGAGCAACTAGGCCCGTGAGCCACAACTACTGAGCCTGCGCGTCTGGAGCCTGTGCTCCACAAGAAGAGACGCCGCGATAGTGAGAGGCCCGCGCACCGCGATGAAGAGTGGCCCCCGCTTGCCGCAACTAGAGAAAGCCCTCGCACAGAAACAAAGACCCAACACAGCCATAAATAAATAAATAAAAATTAAAAAAAAAAATTCTGAAACATATACAGAAAAATCATGCTACCCAGAGGCAGAAACTGTTTTCATTTTGATGTATTTTCTTCCACTTGGTGTCACTTATATTTTACTTGACTGAAATCATACGGCACGAATAGGTGATGCCTGTGATAGGTTTGTCCTTTAAATATTGGGTTGGCCAAAAAGTTCGTTCGGGTTTTTGTACCGCCTATGGAAAAACCCGAACGAACTTTTTGGCCAACCCAATATCACTGAGTTCTTGAGATAACCTGAAAGTTGATGATTTATTTTCAGAAGCTCAAGGATTAAATTCAGGTACTTTCTGAAACCAGGATAATTATTAGAAAAAACATGAGCAAAATATGAAAAAATTTATTTACGTATGGAATATTGAGGACTGTCAGATTGCTTCATAATACAAATCTTTTTAAAAATTAATTAAGGGCTTAGTCTTAAAGAGCTCACTCTATTTATACTCTTCTCACCCCATACACATAGAAAAAGTTTTGCAGCAGAATTGTAATCACAGATCATCAAGGCTGCTTTACGGTTGGATAATTAATAATGGTTATTTTTACTTTAAAAAATTCTGAAGATACAGGTGTCACGCGTTGCTATGAGGCTGAACGTCTGTGTGATAGTGCATCAGGGGACCCAGGGTCTCTGAGGGTTCTGCTGAGGGTTTATAACTCCACAATGTCTCCATGCTGAGCTGGGGACAGTGCGCCTTTGCTGCGTGTTGGTGGATTTCCGCGCTGCCTGTAGAAAGCGAAAACTGAGTCAGCTCTCCCCACCACTCGGGTTACGAGAAGCAACCCTCTCTTGGTACAGAGGAGAAACTCACAGAAACAAAGCAAGGAACGCGGCATGACCCAATAACCATTTTTCGAGTATCAGATATTTCGTAAAGGGCCGTGGCCAGATGGTTCCCGTCCCCTAAAACGGAGCCCGCTGGCCTCATCTGCGAGCAGAAAGGTTTCTTGCATTGAACGGGGACCCTGAGATGGTGCACGTGTGTCAGGCCCTGTGCTGTGGTTGCCGGAACTCACAGGCAGACACGTTCAATGGGCAGTTTTAAAAATCACCCAGGTCATAGATACCAGAAGGAGCAATACATGCAACAGAGAGTCCCCCCAGAATTTAGGGCTGCCTGGTTTAGCAAGTAAAGATACAGGATGCCCCGCCCTTCCCAGAAGGCCTTTCCCCTCAGTGGTAGCTGGTGGGGAGGAGGCGGCATTCCAGGCAGAGGGAAATGTGCATTCCGGCCCCGCCCCTCTGCACCGCCCCCCGCCCTCCCCCCACCTCCGGGGAAGCAGCTTTGGGCGCTGAGGGATCTAAGTTAGATATAAGAAAAAAAAAACCCAAAGCAAAGCCAGGCCAGGTGGAAACAGTTGAGTAAATTTACCTAGTGATTTTTAAAAAAATTTTTATTGCAGTATAGTTGATTTACAATGTTGTGTTAGTTTCTGCTGTACAGCAAAGTCTATCAGTCATACATAAACATATCTCCACTCTTTTTTAGATTCTTTTCCCATATAGGCCATTACAGAGTACTGAGTAGAGCTCCCTGTGCTGTAGAGTAGGCCCTTATTAGTTATCTATTTTATATACAGTAGTGTGTATGTGTCGGTCCCAATCTTCCAGTTTATCCCTCCCCCACTTTCCCGCCTGGTAACCATAAGACTGTTTTCTGTATCTGTGACTCTATTTCCGTTTTGTAAATGAGTTTGTTCGTATCATTTTTTAAGATTCCACACATTTTTAAGAAGTGTGGATGGAGATTCATGGCACAGACTTAGTCTGATGGACCCCAGTCCTTTTTCCTGACAGCTACAGTGAGGGCTCTGCTGCAGGCGGCCACAGTCCTCGTTCTTTAGTGCCAACCCAAGCACAGAAATAGTTCCCCAAGTAATCTGCTTTCCTTACTCCACTGATCACAGGCATGTTCTTTATCAGTCCATCTGAACATCTGCATTTTCTTTTTTTTTAAATTAATTTATATATGTATTTATTTTTGGCTGCGTTGGGTCTTTGTTGCTGTGCACGGGCTTTCTCTAGTTGCAGCGAATGGGGGCTACTCTTCGTTGTGGTGCGCGGGCTTCTCATTGCAGTGGCTTCCCTTGTTGCAGAGCACGGGCTCTAGGCACGTGGGCTTCAGTAGTTGTGGCACGCAGTCTCAGTAGTTGTGCCTCACGGGCTTCAGTAGTTGTGGCACACGGGCTCAGTAGTTGTGGTGCGTGGGCTTCGTTGCTCCACAGCATGTGGGATCTTCCCGGACCAGGGCTCGAACCCATGTCCCCCTGCGCTGGCAGGCGGATTCTTAGCCACTGTGCCACCAGGGAAGTGCCCTGAACATTTGCATTTTCAATATCTTCAATGGTTGCATCACCGGCATTAATGACTCCTGTAAGGGATTACCTTCTGCTGGAGTTGGTAACTCTACTGGCTTTGACTTTATCCATCTCTACCTCTTGTGGGGTTTCCCAGAGCCTAGGAGGCTTTCTCTTTCCAGACTGACCTGCCTTCCTCACAGCCCCTCAAGTCCCTTCATGGCTGTGCTTCCTCCTTTGATCATATTTGGGGGCAGGAAAGGGTAGGCTCTCAGTTACACTGGTCTCAATTCCAAACTCCTCACTTACAGGCTGGGTAATCGTGGGTGACTACCTATACCTCTGAGACTTAGTTTTCACATCTTTAAAATGGCATTATGCTAAGTGAAATAAGTCAGACAGAGAAAGGCAAATTCTGTACGGTATCACTTAAATGTGGAATCTAAAAAATACAACAAACTAGTGCATATAAGAAAAAAGAAGCAGACTCACAGATACAGAGGACAAACTAGTGGTTACCAGTGGGGAGAGGGAAGGGGGGAGGGGCAAGACAATGATAGGAGAGTAGGAGGTACAAACTATTAGGTATAAAATAAGCTACAAGGACATACTGTACAACACGAGGGATATAGCCAACATTTTACAATAACTATAAATGGAGTATAATCTTTAAAAATTGTGAATCAATATATCATACACCTGTAACATATAATATTACTGGACATCAACTATACTGCAATAAAAATTAATTAATTAATTAAATGGGCCAATGATACCAGAGATTTAGCTCATAAGGTTGTTGTGCTGCTTTAATAAATTCCACACAATTTGCAAGGTTTTAGTATGAGGCCTAATGCCTATTAAATACATAACGAGTGTTAGCTTTTAAAATTTCCCTTAAGATTTCCACAGCTTTCTTACTATGGTGTGTGGTGATTTTGTACCAGGTGGGATAACGTTCACCATTGAGTTTCCAAACAGGAAAACTGAGCGGATGAACTGGCTTGATTTCTTTTGGCCAATAAGTACTCAGAGCTCCTGCACCACATGGGTGGGGTGAGATAGCTCTTGGGTTCCAGGGATTCATGATCTCCCAGTATTAAACTTCTTTAAACACATAATCTCACACTTGTCCACATTTAAATCTGTCTCCCTCTTTTTAGCTAACGCGAAAAACCAAACCGACCAAACTTCCCATCTCTTCCCACCTCAAAAAAGAAAACTCAGGGCAGCTTAATGTTATTTGCATGTTGGAAATGTCACCGCCCACTTCCTCTCCGAAGCATTACTGCAGCTTTAAAGTCCTCTGTTTCCAGCACTGGTCATGAGGGAACACTACTGCTTAATCTCCTTCATTGAACGTATATCTGTCCTTGGTTTCCTACCTCCAAACCAGTTCACTATTTGTGGAAAGGCTGCTTTAAGCCCACGGTTCATACTGACTGTTTTTCAGCAAGTTACAAAATGTGGCCAACAGCTTCCCAATCCAATTAAAAGACAAGAAAACAAAGCAGTGCAAAGCAAAATACTGCCCTTGTTATTCTGAACTGCAGTCCAGGCTTTTGAAGGTCTTAATAAATTTATCTTCAGTTTTGTACACCTCCTCCCTCAAAGAGTAAATAATCAGTTATTCAATCACAGTTACTCTTTCTGAAATTTTACTACTGGATTTCTCTTAATAACTAATGTACAAAGTACTCAAGAATTCTACTTGTACACAAAAAATTGTGACTCCTGATTTATAGTTTGAGGTATACTCATGGAACCTTCTTATGAATGAGGCCACATTGCCAGTTAAAAAAAGGTAGTTAACAACTCCCTAATTTTAGCCTTGAGTTTCTTTAAATTATTGACATGATGAGCAAACAATTCACAAAAGAGAAAAATCAAAAGATGGATAAACATTTTAAAATGTAGTTAATATTCAAAGAATGCAAATAAAAACAGGTTTACTTTTTATCCATTAAATTAACAGAGACTGAAAAAAAATAGATTCTTCAATTCAGGCAAGAATGCAATGATTCAATTTTCTCCTGAATTGGCTGGTATAAGGATACATTTGAATAATCTTTTGGAAAACAGTGTTTGCAATAAGTTTATGAGAGGTACAAAAAATTTATACTATAGAACAAAGTCACAAATTATAGAGCAGAGATAACTCTAAACTTTTGTCACTGAATTTATCAAATGTAAAACTTCTTGAAGCATCTGAGGACTTTGTAGTGGCTACACATCAGCGTTGGCAAATTCTCCAGTAACTCAAAACGTGCACTTCAGCCCTAGAAACAAGATACTTGGTTAGAGACCACTTTTTTTGTTGGCCCACAAAGTAATGGTGGCATGGAAGTGAAAGATTACAGGTCAATGAAAGAACATGAATTTGGGAGAGAATATCAAACTGAAAAGCAAAGCTAAATTAGTAATTGAAGAATTCATGACATGCGCCCCTAAGCAGACACAACTAAATACTGACCTTCTCCTGTAACAGAGAATAATCTGCAGAGCACAGATTCGATTTTGAGAACCCAGCATGATTAGCAAACCCACAGACGACTGAACCCACTAGTGGGTGATGAGTCCAATCTCAGAAGTCCAAGCAAGTGTCTGGTGCAGAGACCCTTAGATGCTCATAAACATCTCCACCTTGAAGTCCACGTTGATTTTAGGAACTTACTGTGTTTTGTCAATTTGCAAAAGAAGTCAGTTTTGCTTCGATTCCACATTTGGCTTTCCCTGTGTCTTGAAAAGTTTTTATTCTATTTTATCCCACAGGAGCTAGAATAACTTAAGATATTTGAGGCTGAGGAAGCTCAGATGACTTGGGTGTGGGAATTCTCTCCGGTGGGTGGTATGATTGGAGTACTTAGCTCTTTTTCGTTTGTTTTCTATTTTGATGAAGATTTTGTGGTTTGACATTGACTCAGACACAGGAAAGTCATCCCTCTTAGGTGAGGATTGTTCCTGAGGAACCCCTCTTTCCCTTTTATGATCGTGCCCTTTTCCCAAGCCCTCTCGAATCCCAGCCCCACATCTATCCTGGGCATTTAACGGGATGTCTGGGTACCAGGGAAACGCACCGTGCTTTGAGAGAAAATTGGGGACTTTCATCCCCAATGTTTTGTATTCTCTCTGGCCAATGCGTAAGTTATTTAATTACTCTGATTTATTTTCTCTCTTTATGAGACGCTTACACGAGGAAGTCGGGAGGAAAAAGTATATGAAAGTCTTTTGTAAATAGTGTAATTCTACATACATGGATTACTATCAGCATCATTGCCACCTTCTTCATTTTGGGGATTGAATTTCTTTGTCTTTTGACAAATGCTACTATAAAATAAGATACTTTAAAACCTCTTGGTTTTCTAAGGGTTAGAGAATTGGTTTTTAAGTTCCAACTCGCATTTTTCTCCCTTGAACAAATGGCCACAAATGTCTAATGGGTACCTTCTCTAAAACTGAATAACCATTTGATGGACATCTTTGGTTTTGCATCTCTCACCAGAATATTGAAATAAATTGTGGGATATATTTTCCCTAGAAATAGGATACCTCCTTTTTTTTTTTTTTAATAGTTGGGTGAAGTCTTAATAAGAGGGAGGGATTGGACCAGGTTAAAAATGTCAAGATCCTGGAGTACGAGATGTTGGAAAATTCCATGGGAATAAAGGATAGATGAGGTAAATTAATCAACTAGTTGATTTTAACAATATGTTGTTTACCTAATTGACATTAACATTTCGAACAAGCATTTAGATATATAAACTGTTAGCTCAAATCTGTGTTTTGAGACTGTAAAAACACTTATATGGAGACATCTGATTAAAAAAAAATGGTTTGCACACCCACCAGGATGCACATCTGTTTTCCATTGACTGCCCTGTGCTTTTGGCTTAGATGCTGTAACACTGACTTTTTAAAAAAGAGGCGTGATATTCCAGTCACTTAACAATTATTACAGGAATATCTTTGTAAAAGAAAATAAATTCACTCTAAAAGTATAGTACGTGGCAGTTTAATTAAACAGTGGGTGACGTTCACACGGTTTAAATCATCAGGTGGGTGTTTTTGTTTTCTGAGATAGTTATTTTCTCCTTTAGCTTTAATAGTAACTTTCATTTTATTTACCACCTTCTCCAAATTGTATTTAAATAGTTAACTTCAAGAATACAGATATTTAAGGTAATAATTTCAAAGAACTTTTAAAAGAAGCCAACACGTAGGAGAGTACTCTATAGTGACTTCCCTGTACCTTTAGTATCAAGTATTGTTTCCTAGGGCTCTCCCGCACAGAGATTTCACCTTAGACTTTTGCCGGGCTTTGTCTCTCCTACAGCGACTCCCAACTGGGACCACCCAGTTGGATCCCCCGATGATGCTGGGTCCCACCCAGACCATTTCAATCAGAGTTTGTGGGGTGGGGGTCACACAGCAGCCTCTTCTGACACTCAACTTGGGGACTCTCTTCAGATCAAACGAATCACTGGGAAGAACGTAGTCTTCAAAAATCTTCTCAAATGATCGCTTCTTTTCTCTGGATACACCAGAAAACAAAGAAGTATAAAAAATAAGATCTGCTGAGAGCATTAGAGTTTTTCCCGGTTTTTTTTTTCCCCCCTACGTCAGAAGGAAATGATCCCTTTTCCCTTCTTTGATCTTTTAAGAGCAGAGAAACATCTCTTTCCCTCTTTGAATCCGAGCAATAATAGTAAATATTAGCTCGTAGTGGTTGAACTCTCCCATCCGCTTTCGTCTTTAAATTTCTCATCAATGGCTGCAGGGAAGACGCGTGTGTCTCATTAGTTTTCGTACGTCGAGCGCCTGGCGCAGTTGGTCTGGGAGCGAGTAGGTGCTCAGGAAGCAATAGCAGGTGCGGGGAAGAGGTTTCTGGGCCCTGCAGGGCCTCACTCTCTTCAGCGGCCTCATCACAGCGTTCTCTTGTTCTCCCAGAACAGGGGGTGCTAAGCTTGCTAGTAGTACAGACATTTACAATTTACGTAACAATTATTTTAGCTGAAAAAGCCGATTTCGCAAGTGTGTGTGTGTGTGTGTGTGTGTGTGTACACGCGCGCACACGCACCCCCCAATTGGTTTTCACAATAATCCCAGACACATTTACCAGAGGTTGGTTTCTCCGTTTCACGAGTGGGGAAACTGGCGCAGGAAGGTGTGGTGAGCGCCCCAGCGCGGACACACCGGCTCCGGGCCAGTGTGGGTGGCCATCCCCGCCTGATAGCCCTGTCCCCTCCCTCCTTCCCAACACCTACAACCCCTCGTAGGGTGAGGGTCTGTGGATCAAATCTGCAGCTGGCCCAAGGGATGGCGGAATCAGAACTCTGAAATATCTCAATAGGTTGGAATGATGGACAAGAAAACCCCAAAGATGAAATTTAATGGGAAAAAGATAAGGTCCTAGATTCAGATTATAAAACCAAATTCAGAAGTGCAGATTTGGGAGGGGAAGAGGGGCCCTAGCCTGTTCACGTGAAACAAACCTATGACTGTGCGCGAAGCACGTGATGAACGGAAATGCTTAGTCGGGCGGCTTTCATAGCATTGATGGGAGTAGAGATCATTCCAGGGGCGGAGAGGGGTCCCAGTGCTTCTCTGCGCTGGAGGTCAAACGTCAACATTACACGCTCTGTTTCAGCCACCACACTGGAGAGGACGCTGACCAAACTGGTGCTTGTTTGGAGGAGGGTGACCACTGTCACCCACACATCAAACGGCATCTTCAAAACCCGGGTCCTCCTGGACCACCCGCTCCCATCCCAGCACCTCCGGAAAGCTTAACGGCCTTAAGAAACATCTGTGAGTTCGCAGGGGCTTAACTTTCTTGGAAACGTCCGGCTCTGAGCTCCTGTTTCTTTCAAGTGGAATCCCGGGGTCCTGCCGGGCTCTTCCTGGTCTCTTCCCCGCAGACCCAGCGAGCTGGGCTTCTTGTTCCGATCTACCACAGGATCCCACTGGCACGAGGCTCTTTCGTGCTAAGAGGTTTTGCTGATAGTTTGGGGCGACAAGGAAGGTTGATGGAGCAGCAGCAATGAACCTTTTAAACTGAAAAGCAGACATCCCTCTTCTTAGAACCGTTCATCCGGCCAGCCTGCCTCTGGGAATTCCTCCCGTCTGCGGACTGCTCCGTGCTCCCCGCACTTCCCCTCGATTTCCCGCGGGGCCCCATGTGTTTCTCGCATCACCGCCCACGGCGGCCCACCGTCCTCCAGCCCGGCTCCCAGCTCGGCCCCGCCAACCGGTGCACGAACGAGTCTGTTCCCACGCTGGGCGACACAAAAGCGTCCCCCCAGCCCCGCCCCGCTCTTCCCCTAGCAGGAGTCATTCTAAAACGGACTTGTGCATTGAAGTGTCACTTTATTCCTCTGTTAAGCCAGGGAAATGAAGGGTTTGAAAATGGCAGCTTCCTGGCATGTCTGTTTAACTCATTTCAAGCAATTAGCTCATTTCAAATTGCTGTGTGAGGGAACATTCCCCTTTCCCCACCGTAGTCACATATGAATAGAAACTGTTCTTCATTCTGACTGTAGAAAATGCACCGTATGTGAACTCGGTTGTTTTGCCATTACAAATGAATACTGGTTGGGGGGGTTACAACAACACAATCTTTGAGATCAGGAAAGAACAGCGCAAGACTGTACCCATGGGATGGATCCGGGTCAGCTGTAGGAACAGGATTCACCAGAGGCTCGGACTGAAATGGAGGGAAAGGTGAGCGTAAGCTTGTATACGATCGGCTACGTCTGAGCTGGAAGTAGCAGAAGAGAAACAGAGAATCTTGAGTTCAATTAAAAGGAAGTAAAGGAGATAGTCACTTGGGGCTGGGGACTCAGGCTTCATACTCTAGGAAAGGAATCTGAGTTTTGGAAACCAAAGAGGATGGAAAAAAAAAAAAAGAAAGAAAGAAAAAAGCTCCTGGTGAAAACAGTCCGAGCAGTGGATTGCTTCTGGAAAACACCATTTGCTTCCCTTTCACAGGCTGTTTGTCCAAGGCCTGGAGGGGCCGACCTGCGAGACCAGACTTGCATTTGGCCGGATGACACGGGCCTCTGCCGGGCTGGGTGGTGGCCGTTTATAGGCGCATGTGGGGTGTTTGTGCCCGAACAGCTCCAGAGATGTGAAGTCGCTTTTGCCCTCCACCCCCGGGGGTGCCTGAGAGGTGCTGATGTGTCTGCTGAGAGCAGCAGTCCAGGGGGCGTCAACCATGAAGCACATCTGCAGACTCTGGGTTTGTCACCACAGCCTGAAAGGCTGGAGGGCGCCGGTGGGGTGTGTGCGGCCGGTGCCTTTCCCCCGCTCGCCGGGTGGGGAGACACCCTTCAAATAAGGGCTCACGCTCTCGGGATCGGGTTAGTAGGAGACATGTATGCCTAAAAGTCATGCTTTAGCTGTACGATAGGTCTCTGGATTTCGCTGTTGGAAATGCTCATCCGAACAATGACAGAAAAGCAAAAACTAGAGAAAAAAGTAAAAACCCAAACAGCAGACACACTGACGACGCTTAATTCCTGCTAAATTCAGGACCGAACCTCTCCATTTACCGCATCCTAAGCAACGAGTCCGCATACCTGCATAAACGCTGCGGTGTGTTTGTGCCACACTTTCCATTGTTTTCAGTGTAAATGTCGTTGAAATGAACTGCACTCATTGGGAGGGAGACTGCGCCATGCATCAGCTTTGCGCCCAGGGAATTCAGAGACAACTACTGTCTCCACGGCAAGTCAACAGTTTCTAGGACAAACGTGCAACGGGGGAGGAGGGCGGGGTGGGGAGAAAAGCAGGGCCGAATAAAAACTCCAGCTCCTTGCCGCGGATTCCGTATTATTCCGGGGCCAATGGCCTGCATCCTCCTCGGGCGGGAAGCCCCTCCCACCGGCAGAAAGCTCCTCCCACCCGCGGGAAGCTCAGAGCCCCAGGGGACACAGGCGCATGCGCAGCTCCCACCATGCGTCCTGGCGAAGGAGGGGCTTATCCCCTTTCAATCTTAAGGAGTCTTTAAAAGGTAGAGCCGGAAGATGTGAAAAAATACAAACACCTCTGTTCTTCTCTGAAACATGCACAACCAAGGGCGGGCTGGAACTCCTTCCAAACCGTTCTTGTGTCTCCAGCCGGAACTCCGGGCCCGCTCACCCTTGGCCGGGCCCCGGCCTCCCGACGCCCGTGCGGGGCGGGGACACGGTCAGGCGCCTCCGCGGGGAGGGCGCAGGGCAAGCTGACCCCTGGGGGGAGCGTTTCCCTCGGAGCCCCGCCCGCGCGCGCACAGCTGGGCGCGGGGCTGGGGGGGCGGGGCGGCGGAAGCATCTGCGGACGAGGAAAGCCTGGGGCTCAGGTCCCCGCCCCAAGCCTCGAGGGGCCTGGTCCTGACGCTGCCAGCGGAAATGCGCCTTCCCGGCCTCAGCCGGCCGTCAGATTCTTGGTTGCAGGCGGGTTGCCTCCGCACAAAGGATGACAGCCCTGGGTCTGTGCAGCCGTGCCTTAGTCCAGAAGAGGCAGCCGGGGCTCGGGAAGGAGCCCGAGCGCCCACGTCCCGTCCGCTGACTCCGCAGAGGGCGTGAGGGGCCGCTGGCGACCCCGCAGGTGCTCCGATGCCTCCGGACTTAAACTGCGACAGTGAAACAACAGACTTTCGCTTTCCTAGCTGACACATGCTGACAAGTTCCTTCTTCCTCTGAGCCTCGGTTTTCGTCATCGGTAAAAAGGGACAGCACAACTATTGTGAGGATTAAATGAAATAAATGATGCCAGTAAAATTCATCCCCCATGTAGTAGGGGCTCAGCATGCTTAAGAAATATATCCCAAATTACAATTCTGGAAGCGAGCTTTGTTGCACATTATACACGTACCTAGATCTGTGGCAAAGGTCTGTTTTTTTACACTCCATAAGATGAGCCTTTTTTGGTGGGGTTGGAGGGACGGGTACAGCCTGACCACGGGAGCAAGACGTCACCCCCTGTGAAACTCGGGAGACGTTGCAGAGACAAAGGAGAGACAACATTGCGAAGATTTTTCCCCAAAGGACTGGAATTATTCCAAAAGTATTCCCGGTGTAATTTGAAATTCCATAGGAAACCAAGATTTATTTTGTGTTCACCTTTGTGTGACAGCCTCTGTTCTGCAGATCAAGAACAAGCTGTAACAGGGCAGTGAAGGTAGGACTGAAACATGGGCCATTTGAAAGACAGGGTCTAGGTCTAAAATTAATTTAATTTCATAATTTTATTTAAATTTAAAATAAATTTGCCCTGAACTAGGAATGTCATGACTGTCGCTTTTTCTCATTCTGTTAAATCTTCAGATTCTCTTTGTAGGCTCACCTTTTCATTTTAAAGGCGAGGGCTTTAGCACATTTGACTATATTCCAGGTAGAAAAGAGGGAGAGGATTGTTAACTGACTCAGAATAATTGGTTCTATGCTTCCAATCAGGAGGCACATTTCATAATTGTGTACGTTATCCACAATCATTCCCATTTTGCTTCAACTCACATATATCTTTATCTTACTTAATACCCTACTTGTTTAAGTAAATACTTCACTAAGTATTTACTTATAATGTTTATATATTAGAACAATTCAAATAAAAGACACAGCTAGCTTTGGTATTGCCACTCTCGTGTGTTAAAACATGGAAGGGATCCAAGAATATAAAATATCTTGCAGAAAGTGTCTTGAATGGTTAGTCTCACTTTAAGGGGATTTATGACAATAGAAACAGGTTACGCATGAATGTGGCAATAGGCGTAAATTATGTTGAACTGGTTTTAAAGAAAACAAACTTTTCCTTCTGGTGAACCTTCACCCATTTTGAAGCTTTGATATATGTGGATAAAATTTTCTCCCCCATTTTCGTCTGCCTTTTTAGTCTGAGTTTGAGCCAGGAATTGAAGCAGACATCCTGGGCTCTTGCAAAAAAGCTTGTTCCCACAAGATTGCCAGCCAAATTCTGCAGACTCAAGATGTTTAGAGAGTCTGGGTAATCATCACAATTTTTGGACGCCTATCTGAGGTGAACAGAAATGCCAAACCTTGAGGGTCTCAGTCTCAGTGTCAGCAGGATTCAGTAGGTATTTCTGTTCTTGGCTGGTTGATAGAAGATAATTATATGGTTTCTTAATTGAAATTAATTGGAAATACAAAGTGATAGGTATTTATAAAGCATCTGAGCTAAACAATTTGCTCTGTAAACCAGACAAGCAGAAAGCAAATTAACACGTTCTCAGAAGTGCTAAGTGACAGTTATGTAGAATAACTGCTCCGGTGTTTGAAAAGATTTTATTGACTGATGGAGTAAAACAGTTGTTGGTTGTCACAGAGATAAAGTCTAGGAAATGTTTGTCAATGCTAAGCATTTTAAAAGTTAATACAGGGGGGTAATAATGGAAGAAGAAATGGGAGATGGGTGGTTTCACGCCTTAAATGCCAAGAGGACTCGATCTGAATGGGGAATGACTTGCCACAAAGTTTGCTGCAACCTGAGGGGGGAAAAAAAGCCTCCATAGCCTGTCATTTCCTTTTCTTTTGTTTTGCTGAAAGGGCAGAGGGCATTCATCTGGGCTAAAGGACAGACAGAAATCAAGGGTGTTTTGTGAAAGTTCTGAGAAGCAGAAGAGAGTCATCGGTTTGGGGAAATTCGAGGATTGAACCTAATATTCAAAGAAAGAGGAGCAGAAAGCTTCTACCCTTAAGAAAAGGTTCAGGGCAGTTCTACTTGACTCTCCTTTTTATTAAGACATCTTTATGATTAAAGGTGCTTAGAGACCTTTAAGTCTTGTAGATTACACACATGTTGCTTATGGGATTATTTACGGGATGGTGCAATGGTCACGTTTTTCTGTAGAAAGAACATGAGCCTGGACTGTGGGCTGGGTCCCTGCCTTTGCTCTGTCACCTCCTGTAACTGACTTATATCCTCTGAGACTAGTCTTTGGACACTTGCCTTTCGTATGTTTACTTTCTTTTTAAGAATAACGGCTAAAACAACAAGGTCGTACTGTAGAGCACAGGGAACTATGTTCAATATCCTGTGATAAACCATAATGGAAAAGAATATGAAAAAGAATGTGCACATATATATATATATATATGTATACACACACACACGTATAACTGAGTCACTTTGCTGTACAGCAGAAATTAACACAACATTGCAATTCAACTATACGTCAATTAAGAGCGAGAATAATGGCTAAAAGTGTGGGATGATTATTTTGTAGATTTTTGATCCAGCTGTCATAAGCGAAGATCGTTTATCAGACAGTTGCAGGGCGACTGTAACCCCCTTTGCCTGCCTAGCCTTGCGGAGTCTCTCCACTGATACTCGGGTGGGTTAGTTCCCACTGTCCTGCTTCCTGTGTGGCACGCTGTTCCACCCCAAGCACCACAAACACCTTCTCTCCGCCGGGATGACCCACAGCGGGATAACCCTCCCCTTTCCACCCGCTGCTCACAGAGGGTACGTGCCCTCACGCTCCAACACCACCCCACCCCGCCCCTGCTACCAGCCCCTGAGAACCGCCGGCCTACGATATGATGTTTAGTTCTCTGAATCCCAATTATTACAGAAAATGAACAGCAGCGCAGATAGTAGGAGGAGAACCCAATGAAGACTCAAGAAATCGGGACTGAAGTGTTCATACTGAATCTTTTGGGAAAAAAAAGTCACTGAATTCCTTGAACCTCAATTTACCCATCTGTTAAATTGTAATAAACTTTCTCTCCTAGTGAAGAAATTCTTATGAAAATCAAGAGCTCTTATGTACATTAAAATGCTTTAAAAATATGTATAGAAATCTATATAGGGAAATACTATGACTATTCCTCAGCAGTCTTTATCTTTGGGTAATGAGGTAGATGATAATCAATTAGCAGGGAAGTACTTACTATGTTTTAGACACTGTTCTACGCGCTGTAGAGGATTAAAAGGAGAATAAGGCATGGCTCACATGTGTGTATCTTATACTCCAGAGGAAAAGATAAATGTATACGGTCAAAAAGATGACAACACAGAGGTAGTAAGTGACTAGAACCATGTATGTGATGGTAGGAACACGTACCAGAGAAGTTTAATAGAGAAAACTTGTTTAATGGAAGATGGGAAAACCTAAAAACTGAGAGGGAAACACCTCCCCCGTTGGACTGTCTGAGGTGCGCGGGTCTCTTTCACCGTAACTCAAATAGAAAAGCCTCAGTCTTCTCCGTATACATTTCTTTACAGATCGTAGGTCTTGGGAATAGAAGTGATTAAAACTGTCCTCTGTGGGAAACACGAGCGGCTGACAACTCATTTTAGGAAGGCAGAGGAGGGCGGTGAGGGCTCCTAGGGCAGCAGCTACGCTGTCCTCGGACCCCGCTGCCCTCTCTCTGGCCCTGGTCCTCTCCTGCTGGCTTCGGGCCCTGTGCCCTGGCACCCGGCCCAGCCCTCCCCTTGGACTGGGCACCCTTGGATGTGGTCTGACCTCAACCGGGAACCCCGGAGACCCACCCCTAAGGGTCTGCCTCTGACTGAAATCTGGTGAATGTGCGAGCTGGAAAGAGATTTCTACCCTCGTCTTTCCTTAGACGTTTAAAGACGCTCAGCCACGAAGAGATGCCCATATTCGAAGAGCCTGACGAACCATTTAATATATTACATAAGATTATTTGACCATTCACACATTTATTCATCTGAAATTTCTCATTGTCAGTGGCCCAAACTTGCATTTCTATGCTCCTCTTCCTTCTGATGGGGCAAACCCTTCCCCGCTGTTGAGAATGCCCATCTTTAGCCTTGACATCGAGCTCCCTGTATTCGTCCCCCTTTGACCTCTCCTGGCACTGGCCCCTCGGCCCTAAGTTGGGGGGGCTTCCCACGAGGCTCAGGCACCAGGATTTGTGGCCCTGGCCCACCCCTCCCAGGGCCCAGCTGTCTCTATACCCAACACCATCCCCAGCTACCACCTCCCTGTCAGACTAGGCAAGACCTTTCCGGCGAATGTTCTACCTGGAGCTCAAAGTCAAGATCAACATATGACTGCCTTGTCCCTAACGTCCACAATAAGTCTGCATAATCCTTCACCTAGCCATTCAGACTAGGAATTTTAGGAATCGTCTTTATCGTTTCTGTTTTATTCTTAATTTCAATAACTCACCAAATCATCAAACCTATCTTCAAAATGTTCCCTGAATCTGGCCTCTCCTATCATGCCAGCTTTTTTCTCCCTCAGTTTCTTGCTGGCAACTCTTGTAATAACCTTCTAATTGATTTAACAGCCTCGAATCTCTTTCCCCAGCAATTAATTCTATTCACTGCTGCCAGAGTTAATGTTTTCTTTTATAATAACTGAATTAAAAAGTAATAAAAGATTATTGTAAAAATTAAAACAACAGCAGGTTAGAAAGGAAAAAGTGAGTCTTCTCTTGACTTCCCTGAGCTCCCAAAGGTCTGACGGATATTCTTTCAGACATCGTTCTAAAACATATGCACAGAAATACGATTGCCCTCAGGGTTCTGTTGAAAGGTTGGGGGTCAGCCTGAGTCTTCCTTTGGGTAACCTATTTTGATTCTTGAGAAGCTTTCAGCATTTTCTCTTCATCTTGAGATTTCCTCAAGAGCTCTATAAGTCTTTTAACATTCATTCTGCCCAAGTTCTGTCTGAAGACGCCTATGTTTCTTCAGCAAAGACTAATTTTCTTCTATTATTTCCCTTGGTGTTTTCCTTCCCCTACAGCTTCTCTTTCTTCTCCTTAACCTGCTGGACGGACCTTGGCCTCGTGACTCTCCCTCGGGTCTCTACCCTTTTGCCCACATTTATCATCTCTTTTTCTTTGTGATCTACATTCTCAGAACTTTCAAAACTTTTCCTTCCTTATAAGATAATTGGTCTTCTCCTTTGATTATTTAGATGACCCACTGAAATTTTTATTTTTGTAGTTCTATTTTAAATTTCACCATGTCTTGTTTTTTTTTTTCCTCCAAACAACACATTTTTATTTTACCAGTGCGATATCTTCTTATTGTTAACTAGGAATAAAAAAAAAAAAAAAAAGAGCTCCTTAAAATTTGTTCTTAAGCTACCTTAGCTGCTTCTTGGGATCATCCTATTTGTTCATCTTGATGAGCAGAGAGAAGTAAAGTTCTTTCATGCTATTTATTTTCCTATAATGCATGGCTATTCTTGGTGGTTAGATCACACTAATGAATCAAGGCCTCGGATGGCTGGCAAGAGTAATGCGCTGTTTCCCCTGCAGCAGTAAAGACCTTATTTCCCTGTGGGTTCTTTGCAATAAGAGTAGGGCCTATGGATGGGAAGATAGCCCTGGAAGACGCCCTATCCCACCTTCAAAACATCAAGGCAGGAGCGGATTTACCCCAGGGATACAGTGCTTTTCTGTTGGACACGCCCTCAGGAGGGCAGCTGTTTCTGTTGACGTGATGCCCACACCACGTCTATGCAGACAGCGCTGCATCCGCCCTGTATCTGTCTTGCATCAGCATTAAGTTGAGGGAGGACTTTCCATCAGCGTCGTAATTTTTCAGTGAGTATTTCTGAAGTGTGGCTGGGTTCTTTGGGTTCATCTCTAACCTTTACATCCTGAGGCTCTTAGGCCACGTTCACTGGAGCTGAGTCACAAGGTGGGGGACTGTCACCACCCAGAGTCACACCCACATCACTCCTGACTCTGCAGCTTTGCTCCAGGTCAGCATGTGGCGCCTTGTCATTGCTCTGCTTTAGGGGGAATGACATCCACACCCGGGACATTCTCTCCAGAGACTTGGAGGCACAGCCTTTATTCCCGGAAACTTGTTCAAGCAAAATAATCATAAGGTCCTGGGCCTAACCATTAATTTCAGATTCATCACCAGCGGCTTAAAAATTATATCTAGTCTTCTTAAGCAATGCTGTTTGTTATTCTAAAACAGCCTTATTACCAAGTATTACAACAAATGGTAGAAAAAGGAAAAAGTCATCACATAGTCCCCCAATTATACATATTCATGTATATATATACATACCCATAAATGTAAAATCAATAAAGTTCATTACTATAACCAATCACTAATAGTAAAATATTTTTTTGTTACTCATACCTTGAGTTAGGGGTATGTGATAAGAGGGAAAACATTTTAAAATACAATTTATAGTTTATACAAGAATTTAAGTAGAGAATTCTCAGTGGGAAATATCTAGGCGTCAGATATCCGGAAAAGATGAAAATTATAATTCGAAAAGATACATGCACCCCAATGTTCATAGCAGCACTATTTACAATAGTCAAGACATGGAAGCAACCTAAGTGTCCATCAACAGAGGAATGGATAAAGAAGATGTGGTACATATATACAATGGAATACTACTCAGCCATAAAAAAGAATGAAATAATGCCATTTGCAGCAACACAGATGGACCTAGAGATTATCACACTAAGTGAGGTAAGTCAGACAAAGACAACTATCATAGGATATCACTTATATGTGGAATCTAAAAACGTGATACAAATGAACTTATTTACAAAACAGAAGCAGATTCACAGACATAGAAAACAAACTTATGGTTACCAAAGGGGAAAGGGGGGGAGGGATAAATTAGGAGTTTGGGATTAACATACACACACTGCTATATAAAAAATAACCAACAAGGACCTACTGTATAGCACAGGGAACTATAGTCAATATTTCGTAATAACCTATAAGGGAAAAGAATCTGAAAAAGAATATATATATGTATAAGTACATATACATATTTATGTATAACTGAAGCGCTTTGCTGTAGAGCAGAAATTAACACAACACTGCAAATCAACTATATTCCAATTAAAAAACAAAGATGGTACCAAAGCTTCAGAGGAGAGGAATGTTGTCCCATCTATTAGAGGAAAATAAATCAGAGCTTCTAATGCTGCCCAAGTGAGGAGGGAGGTTGAGCAGTGAGGGTCAGAGAGGCGAGAGCAGGATGGGGAGGGGCCAGGAGCAGGCAGATCTGGTGAAGCTTAAGATGGCGTTTCGTCCCCAGCTTATCCGCCCTCTTAGCTCACATGTACTGCGGTGTTCCTGTGATCTCTCATCTGTTTGCTTTCACACCAGTTTCGTGAAGATCATCAGGCTCATGAGTGAAAACATTGCAAACGTGGAACTGGGGGAGATGCTGAATTCCCACCCCTGAGCCCCTGGGAGCAGCAGGGACAGGAGCCCCGGGGGTGAGGAGAAAGACGGAGGAAACCCTAGGGTGCGTTCTGGACTTTCTCAAACGCTGCAACTGGCAAGAGCGGGAGACGATTATGTCTGCCTCCTGAGAGGCAGGGGCCTCCAGTTACAAGTAACTGTGCTGTCTGCCTCCCTCCTGAACTTCCACGTTTCCCGGATGATGGACCACATCCTTGTACCTCTGACGCCTGACAGAATTTGACCCTCGGGGCGTGTCTGTCAAGGTTCATCCCCTGAATAACACATTCCAAATCCATGTGACAGACATTCAGTAACAACGTGAGTGGAAAGGCAGAGGGCCACTTGCAATGAAGTCTTCATTTAGGGAGAAGGTTGAGATTACTGGTTAAAATACTGGACTTCCAGTCTTTGAGTCCTTAGTGAGCTGTCCTTTGTTGCCGACTACAGTGGATAAATTAGCCTTAACTATTGTTATTCCACTTCTGTCAAAAAAGATTTATCTGCTCTTCTGGAGAGTAAATCGTCATCAAGGATGTCATTCAATTCTTTCAATGTGTAATTATTCTTACACAGAACCTGAGGACCACAGCACTTGGTGAAATAAAATATTTTAAAAATGGTTGAGAAACATGAACCTACTTTGAAAAGTACACATACTGTATGGAATTCAGTTTTCATTAAAATGAAAATAAACATCTGGGCCAATATTTCAGGTGAAGAAGGTATATATTTTGCTTTGATTTCTTTAAACATTTATTTTCATTTATTTAACCTGGCTTTTAGTTTGAAAAACAAAAATGTTAATACTCAGTCATTTTGTTTGTAATTATTTGACTTAAAATTGCACCCACTTCCTTTGGTTTTGTGATTGTCTTTGACCGTGCCCTGATACCTTCCACCAGAGAAGCTTTGGTTGCCCTGGATCTCAGGTAGTTTTTGAACATGAAATGTCTCATTTTTTTTCATATTAAATAAGTCTTTGGTTTTAATAAATCAGATGCAAATTAAAAGGAGCAATTTATCAGGTTAATTTTCTGGAGGGGAAAACTAGCTGTGGTCTCTCTACCTGCGTCTTGGTCGTCGGAGTCTGAGGGCCCCTCGTAACTGTGTGTGTCCTGCCCTCCTTCTGGCCTCACACCTGCGCTTGGACTGGGCTTCGAGTCACGTGACTGAGGAGGGGTCAAGCTCTGGGGGGCGGAGCACAGAACTCCAAGGTGGTCCTGCTTCTCATGCTGGGCACTTCCTCCTTACCCTTGATCTGGACTCCTCTTCCTGGTTCACACTATAGCCCTGCTGTACCACCCCCTCACCCTCCCCCCATGACACCCCGTGTCCTGTACTCACACTGGAGTCCACTCCGCGCAGGATAACAGGCGCGGAACCAATGTCTAAGATACACCTGTGGTGCAAGTCCCCAAGTGGAATAGAAAGTGGAAGAAGATAATAAATGGTTGCTTTAAGTTCTGAGTTTTGGGGTGGTTTGTTACGCACCATTAGGTATGCAGAAAACCATTTCAAATACATAAACCACCAACGATCAGCAAGGCCGTCGAATAGCCAACCTTTTGGCCTTAGTAATCCCTGATACACCATTAACCACGTTTACGGCTTTGGGTAATTCCTCACCTCTTTGAGTCTCGGTTTCCTCCGTGTAAAATGGTGATACAAGAATGATGGCACCCACCCCCGGGAGCTCTTGTGAGGACTGGACGAGAGAATGGATGTGAAATCCTTAGAGAAATGCCGGGTGTATATAATGCTCAGTTCGGTGTTACTCATTCTTTTGCTCACTGACGGAGAATGTACAAACAAGGACATTCAAATGACATCAAATGTGTTTTGCACCTTCACATCAATGTGGTTCTTTTTACCAAATATCAGAATTGAAGTTGGAGTTTAATTAAAAAGCCTAAAACAGTGAGACATGAAAGGGGGCAAAGAGGTGAAAAAATAACTTCTGAGCCGTGAGTAGCCCAGAATTCACCTTAGCAATTTCACGGTAAAGGTCTTCAGGACCCAGTCATGCTGCCACATCTGGGTTACGAGGACTGTGGGTCATCTTCTAACACAGGAATGGGCGATCAGACGGAGGGCGCATCAGTGTGGTCCAAGCTAGGAAGAGAGGACGCACCACATCCCAGATAACACAGGGAGGGTTTCGTGAAAGGACGGGATCGAAAGATGTCGTCAGGGTTTCAGCAAAGCCCAGGGAGGACACGTCACCCGAGGGCTACAGGGCAGATGGTCACCACCCCTCTGCTTGCAGGGAGAAGCAGCCTCCTTAACCCAGCAGACGGCATCATGTTGACGGGGACCTTCACTGGATGGAGGTTAAACTCGTAGGGAGGAAGCCAGGGGTCTAAGTACCTTGAATTCCTCTCCTTCTTTCCTCTGCCAGGGCTCCCCAGGTGGGAGCTGCACACAGCCAGAGCCTGGAGTCTGCTGTGGTCCAAGCAGGTCACAGGGCAGGAGAGTGGGGTGGAGGAGTGGAAGGAAGGCCCGATACCCGGGGCAAAAGTGCCAGGAGCAGACTAACAGATCCTCTTGTTGAAATACTTGTATTTTTATAATCTCAGTGCAATTTTGTGGCAGCTTGGACCAAAGTGATATTTGCAGGTTTCTTTTCTGATCCACGAAGGAGACTCTGTGAAGGCACAGGGACCCCAAGGGGGTCCCTCTCAACATCCCTGGTCCCTGGGCTCTAGGTCATCAGGACCAACCGTGGGCATCGCTCCATCACTTGGGAAGCACTGCGGTCAAGTGCTGTGGGGAGCAGCTCCCAAAGCCACAGCTGGGCAGCAAGGGGAGGCTCGCTTGTTAACGGACCTGTCTGATCAGCCTCTGTCTTATCTGGAAGCAGCTGGCCTCTGGCTGTCCTGATGGCCCCCAGCACTCCACTCTCTCCAGCGCTGCCTTTTCTTCTTTCTTCTTGGAGCAGCTTCTGATGCCTCTTTCCAATTCTCTTTTTGGAGTCTTCATTTGCCTCTGTAGGTTTTTAACCTGACTTCAAGCTTGCTCACTGCTCTGGTAATCTAAGCTCCATGGACCGTGTCTGGCTGACTAAACAGCCGTGAGGTGAGGGTCTGAGGACCACTCTCCAGGCCGGAGCCCCGGGCGTTTTCCAATACACATTCCCCATCACCCTCAGCATGAAGTGGAGGTGATGGGCGCAGGCGTGGGCTGTGTCTGATGCTCAGAGGAAACCAAGTTGTGTTTCTGTAGATCCACCTGAGGGGCAAGCCGGCCTCCTAGACCAAAGGGAAGCCAGGGGATGAAAGACAGAGCTGATTTGCAAGGTGGGCGTGCGAGCGAAGATGGACCCAACTCCTGCTTCAGCTTGGGTCATAATTTACTCTGATTCCATAGATGCGAGACAATAACATTTCAACCCAAGCAAACTGTAATGAAAGACAGGTTTTGCCTGGGTTTGATCTCTTCCTGATTTGTCACGATCCGAAAGCCAGAAAACCATCAAAAGGAGAAGAGAAACGTGTGACAGTTGAGAACTTGAGGAAGACCTGTGAAGTCAGGGACCGCTGAGGTCCCCAGGGTGGCCGAGAGGGCGGCTGTGCTCCCAGAAGAGCAGGGCTTGGGGAGCCCGGGGGGTGTGGGCAGCTGGATCCCGAGCTGGCAGGCAATGGGCAGCCTACAGGTCTCCTCAGAAGACACACCTTTAAATTCCAAAGGGCTAAAGCCACTTTACACAGCACGCTGGATGAATGCATGCTAAGATCTTAAGATTTACAGATGAAAGGGACTGGGTGAGTGTGTAATTTTTTAATTGCCAGCGTAAGTATCACGGGTATCCATTGTCTATTATACGGTGTTAGTAAGGGTACTTTGATTTGGGGCTGGAGAGACACACCTTGTTAATGGATTCATCTCTCTACCTGCATTGGCCTGTTAGGAATTGGAAAGAAACACAATCCAAGCACAATAGTTCTCATACCAGAGTGGTTCTACAGGTTGTTTTCCTGTGGTGTAGCCGTTATTTAAACTGAGAACAGTACCACCTCCGATTTGAGGTAACACGTTGCCTTGTTCCCTTAACAAATAGTGGAACGAATGGGACACTTAAAACAGATGCTCCAATTCCCTCCAATTAAACTTGTTTTCTCAAATTTTAGGACCTAGGATAGAAATGCATTGGCCAAGATGTCTGTGGAACGGAGCGTATACAACAAGGTAACCCATATTTCCTGCAAGTGAAACTGACCCAAACCTGCGCAAAAGTTGGCATTTTCCTGGAGAATTCCCAGCTTCACAGGTATCGCCTGCCCCCCTTGGTCCCCACACCATACGGCCCCTGGGGTTTTTTTTTGCTGGGCTGAGGCATATCTGCCACTTGACTGTTCACGTGGACCTTTCATGCTATCACGACGCTCATCCTAGGTGTTGCCCAGAGGCCCATCTAATTTCTTCAGTAAGGATACTTCCCTCTTAATAGCCGCCTGTTCAAAGTTTTATTCTGTAAAAAGGTACCTATTGTGTTTTAAGTTACCGTGGGCTTTTTCAGAACAGGTCTATCTGAAATCAATTACACTAACAGGCTGGTGTTCCTGGGGCCTGTTCCCCCTTTACCTCAGGCAGCGAAGGTTTGTCCTTGCTCTGGAGAGGGATGGCTCTGTGTCGGATTCTGGCCACCAATACATTCTTCATTAAAACGCTGGCCACTAAACACACAAATTAAATAGTACCACAGCGGACTACAAAGCATGCCTTCCTGTCCTGCTTGGGATTACTGCTCTGTTCACCCGAGAGACCTGGCTAAGCGGCTCTGCCACTGGAGGTTAAGGTCCCTCCCTCAGAAGCTGCATCAGCGCAAAGATGCTGGCCCCCCTGCCACGTCCACACCGTGATGGGCTGGGACTGGACACCGTGCACTGTCTCCTCAGGAGGACCAGTGATCCTTTCCCGCTCCAGGTTTCCTTAACTTCACCTGGGGCAATGAAAAGAAGTCATTCACCAGCATTTTGCTTTTAGAGAAATGGTGACTCCTGTGTTGGGCGTTTGTAATGGTAAACTGGGGCTCACCTGTCTCTGTTGGGGGTGCCACTGTGTAAGAAGGGCTGTACACCCCACTCTGCTTTGTGTGGCAGAATTGTGTAGTGGACAATTGGGCAGTTTTCCTAAACTATTCATGTCTTAGTGTAAGAGGGAAGAACAAATCTGACGCTGTATTAGATCTGTCTCTTTTACTTTCACCTTTGTATTCTATTGCCTTTGCTACAAGCTAATCACTAAAAGAATGTTGCCTATAGCCTGAAATATATAGGAAACCCATTCTCAAGGCTCTGACCTTGAAAGGTATACCACTTTTCCATTCATATAGAGATAAAAAGTTGCAGAACAGAGAATAACGTTTGCCTTGTTGGAGGTTTACAGGAACATCACGACCTGACCTGCGTGGGTGGATGCAAGAACAAAGGATGCCGACGGCACCAAGACGTCTGCAACAACCAGCCGCGCCCCTCCCCTTTTAGTAAAAGAAGCCTGAATTCTAACTCAGGGAAGAGGGTTCTTTGGGACACTGGTCCATCTTCTCCGTCTGCTGGCTTTCTGGAAAAGTCACTCTTCTTTGCCCCAACAACTTGTCTCTCGATTTAATGGCCTGTCCTGCAGCAAGCAGTACGAGCTTGAACTCGGTAACATCAGTTCCTTGTTTTGAAAATGGAGATAATAATATTGCAGTTCATTGGACTTAACATGCCACTCACTGTAAGGCACCATTATTTTGTAAACCATGAAGAAAGAAGAAAACAGCATGTAGTAACTACGATGCAAATAACTAAAACAACAGCAAAATAAACAGCTCTGACCAAGTTTGTGTGTGCACAGGCAAAGACAACCACGTCATGACTGTAGTCTGACAGTGACTGTAAAATGCCCTTTGCTGCAAGATGCGTTCCGATTACAGAGACGAGAAAATGTGACAAAATATGCGTCTTAGAATCCAAGAAATATGGTAGCATCTAGGATTAAGTGAGTTTATAAATAAAGCTCTTAGGAGTGTCTGGCACATGCTAAGTACTCAAGAAACGTTGGCTGTTAATGTTAGTATATTTATTATGATTAGTAGGGGGATGACTACAACTTTCATGAGGTTTCAACGTCAGTAGCTCTGGAAGACACATAAAGAGGAATTATAAGCACATGACAAGCATGGGGCTGAGAATGATAAGCACAGGGCTGAGAAGGATGAAAGTGACATCGTAGCATCAGCTCCCTGCACTTTGGTGGTGTGGTGACTCTGTCTAAGGAGGCACAGACACACGTGGTGCTGGTCACAGGCCAGTCAGCCTCTGTGTTGACTTCCAAAGTCTCCTCATCAGGGGATGGCCAGGCCCTGGACAGGAGTGAGTGGGCCGAGCAAAGCCCTTACCCTTGACCTAGTCCCCGTGTCAGTGCTGTTATTCCAGGAATCTTGCTGGTCCGTACTGGTCCCTTTCATCTTCACCAAATTCATGCAGTGATGTGGAGAATTCTTAATCTCTGTCGGTGGTGGTTTAAAACCCAAAACTGAAACAGAAGCATTTTCTACCTCACCTCCCAGACTTCACATCTATCGCCCTTTCTATGCAGAAGCACAATTGGAACATTCTCTGATAATGCAACTGGTCTGTGATAACTTCTGTGATGGCAAAAATGATTTTGAAGATCTTTCTGGCTTTTAAAGGAAGAACCAACGACCTCCAAATGTGAATTTTCTTCTCCCCCCACCCTCCCCTGCCCTCCCTTTTTCTTTTTTCTCCTTCTTCAAAGATTCTCCTCCATTACTTGGAAATCCTTTCCCCACACTTGTTTTCTATTTTTCCGTTAGAAAATACATCTCCATTCCAGCAATCAAGGCTCAAATCTGTTACCTTAGGGAAAAAAATCCCGACGTTATTTTATTTAGGGTTTCTGGCCCACATGTGGATTATATAACCAGTGATTGGAAACTCGTTTCTGTGGCCCAGTTTACCATATGCTGGTACACAGAACCAGACTTCACTGTTAGAGCTTATAACCAAGTTTCCACTTGCAACTAGTAATTTTTCTGCCAGGAAACATGTTGATTGAGTTTATCAATGCTCAGGTGACTAGCAGTTTACTCCTATTCCAGCAGATATTAAATAGGACACTACTTCTTGGCTCAAAGAAACTGCAAGTAGGTTCCAGTCTTTTTTTTAATCGACGGCTGCTCAGCAGTTAGTTGTGATTTTGGTGTTCTCGTGAGAGGAGGTGAGCTCAGGTCCTTCTATCCACCATCCTGCTCCAAAATCTCTCACAGAAACTAAAATTAAATAGGAAAGAGTCATGTCTATTGCTACACACCAACTGATACGACATTTTTGCATCTTGGTCAGCACGAGAGCGTATCAAGTTGCAGACTTATCATTGTATTTGCTACAGTTGTGTTTATAAAGTAACTTCATCAAAAGAATGCAGCTTCCAAGCAGAGCTGGAGAATTGCTGTGATTACGCCTAAACAGACTCAGGGGTCCACATGCGGTGTGGCCCCAGGCAAATGAATAAACTGCAGGGGTCCTTAGAACAACTCTGCAGAAAGGATTCCAGATGCTGCGCAGTTTTGACAGTGAAAGTATTTGAAACTTGAGTCAAATTCTTTCGAAACAACTGTTTCACAGTAGTCTGCATAAGAATCAATGAAACTTCCAAAAAGCACATTCTTTTCCTTGTGAGAGCTTTGCTGTATGGTAGAATACTCAGCAGGAAGAAAATACAAAGTCAAAGCCAATTTATGTAGCTGAGGGAAGAGCCTGCCTTTGTTACCTAAATTGCCTTTGGAGTTTTCTTCCTGCTGAAATTACTGGAATACAAAAACAGGGAGTGGCTGAATCGTAAGGGAACCCTTTTCAACAGGCTTTAGCAAATATTTAACAAGGAACCTGAAGTAAACTCAGGAAAACTGTTAAACAGTTTAAAAAGCAGCAAGAAAACAATAGTCGAAGAGATCTGATTTTTGGAAGGCTTTCCAAGTTGACAGTAATGCGCAATAAGGCTGACATTTGGAAACAGAGGATGGGGAGATAATCAGCTGTGTGAGGGAGGGGTAGAGAGACACCTCCAAGACATACTGTATTCCTTAACAATTATCTGTTTAGCCTGTAATGCTGAAATGTCCCCTTTCCATAAACGATACCATTGTGAGTACTTAGCAGTACAAAAGAGAGCTGCAGTATGAAGATTTTGAAGAAATGAAACAGATCCAAAGATTTTTGAGAAGGCAGCACACAGGGAGTTTACACCAAATCAATGACAATAAACAATAAAGTGAATGCTTTGTAATAATAATACATAACTTAATAATACCTTAATATTTATTAAGATGCTACTATGTGTCTGGCACAGTTTTAAATTCTTTCCCTGTGTTCACTGACTTAACACTCATAATAACCCCACAGGTAGGTACTTTTGTTATTCCCATTTTACCAACAAGGAAACTGCGGCACAGAAAGGGTAAAAGACTTGCCAAGGTGACCTGAGATTCACACTCTTGCTCCGGAAGCTAACTGTCAGACACTAGCTCTTTTGTTGTTTGTTCCACAAGTGAATATATATATATACTTTATGCACAAGCATATTTTTAATTCTAAAGGGATTCTCTGTGACTACCTTTATTTCTTAGGAAAATTTACGTTAGTGTTTGTTTATTGATTGCTTTTCTTGTTAAATCCAGAAACTTGGCCATTGAGATGGTGCCTGAAATGATGGAATCAATTCTTTAGAACAAGTGCTACTGTCTAATTTGGCTACTGCTACTTTATGGCTAGAGACCGATGACTTACAATGGATTCAAATTTCTGGCTAGAGCAACACCCCACATTTGCCTTGGACATCAAATGTGCTTCTTGGTTCATGGAGATATCAGATGTTTAGCATCATCACGCGAAGTGGAGCAGGCCTGTCACAGCATCGTGGGTCGTGGGTTGACCAGGGAGTGGTGACAGGCAGCTGCTGTCACTCTGTAATGTTCAAACCAAGGAACAGCAGCTTCACACAACAGGGGCAATGTTTCCTGGGCTCAGGAGTTGATACTGGTCCCAGTTCTCTCACTGGTCCACAGAAGCATCAGTGCCGATGTCTTTAGGTGGTTGAAGTGTTGTAGAGATACGACCAACTTTTCAAGTGAGATTTACAAGGAGGCAGATACTGGGGGGAAACAGGGATTGAGAAAGAAGGCAAAGGGTGGGGAAGAGGACAAACAGTGTGACTGGTTGTATCCTGTTAATTTATTAACTCCCAGAAAGGAACCTTGTGGAGGAATCAGAGATAAGCCTGTATCTTCATTGCAGTGAAAATGAAGGTACCACCCTGTTGCTTCACCTCTCCTGGCTTCTGGTTCATTGGAGGTTTAAGGTCCCAGAGAACATTTATTGTAAAATATAAAAGACTCAGTTTTTCAATTCAGTGCAAACGTACAGAGAAAGAAAAAAATATTTTTAATGAATTAAAAGAAATGATACTTAAGTATGAGTAGGAAACTATAAAATTAAGTGGTGTCATTTCCCTTGGATTCTGTCCCATTTTGCTTGCTCTTGTCACCCAAATATGATGATGGGGGTGGGGTGACAGTTGTTTTGGCGAGGTGGTGATATGCCGCTCTCATTAATCTTCAAACATTTGCTAATTTTAAAAAGGTACCATGTACGTGTGTGTATTTGCATGTGTGTGTGTCTGTGTGTCTAAATATGGACATTCTTTATTAAGAATGAGAGGCTCACAGACAAGTTTTTGTACCCTCGGCAGCCAATGAACTGGGTAGATGACACCATAAAAGATCTTTGGCACAGGACAAAATACATGTAGTGTTCTAGGAAGAACACCATGAATTTAAAATAAGAACAATTTTAAAAGCTCAAAAAATAAACTCCAAACGGATTAAAGACCTAAGTGTAAGGCCAGACACTATAAAACTCTTAAAGGAAAACACAGGCAGAACACTCTTTGACATAAATCACAGCAAGATCCTTTTTGACCCACCTGCTAGACAAATGGAAATAAAAGCAAAAATAAACAAATGGGACCTAATGAAACAAAAGCTTTTGCACAGCAAAGGAAACTATAAACAAGACGAAAAGACAACCCTCAGAATGGGAGAAAATATTTGCAAACGAAACAACTGACAAAGGATTAATCTCCAAAATATACAAGCAGCTCATGCAGCTCAATATCAAAAAAACAAACAACCCAATCCAAAAATGGGCAGAAGACCTAAATAGACATTTCTCCAAAGAAGATATACAGATTGCCAACAGACACATGAAAGGATGCTCAACATCACTAATCATTAGAGAAATGCAAATCAAAACTACAATGAGGTATCACCTCACACCGGTCAGAATGGCCAGCATCAAAAAGTCTACAAACAATAAATGCTGGAGAGGGTGTAGAGAAAAGGGAACCCTCTTGCACTGCTGGTGGGAATGTAAACTGATACAGCCACTATGGAGAACAGTATGGAGGTTCCTTAAAAAACTAAAAATAGAACTACCATACGACCCAGCAATCCCACTACTGGGCATACACCCTGAGAAAACCATAATTCAAAAAGAGTCATGTACCACAGTGTTCATTGCAGCTATATTCACAATAGCCAGTACATAGAAGCAACCTAAGTGTCCACTGACAGATGAATGGATAAAGATGTGGCACATACATACAATGGAATATTACTCAGCCATAAAAAGAGATGAAATTGAGCTATTTGTAGAGTCTGTCATACAGAGTGAAGTAAGTCAGAAAGAGAAAAACAAATACCATATGTTAACACATACATATGGAAACTAAAAAAAAAAATGGTTCTGAAGAACCTAGGGGCAGGACAGGAATAAAGACGCAGACGTAGAGAATGGACTTGAGGACACGGGAAAGGGGAAGGGTAAGCTGGGATGAAGTGAGAGAGTGGCATGGACATATATATACTACCAAACGTAAAATAGCTAGCTAGTGGGAAGCAGCTGCATAGCACAGGGAGGGCAGCTCAGTGCTTTGTGACCACCTACAGGGGTGGGATAGGGAGGGTGGGAGGGAGACGCAAGAGGGAGGAGATATGGGGATATATGTATATGTATAGCTGATTCACTTTGTTATACAGCAGAAACTAACACACCATTGTAAAGCAATTATACTCCAATAAAGATGTTAATAAATAAATAAATAAAAGCTCTGAAATATAACTAAAACAAGCCAGAAAATGGATTAACTTAAATCTCATGAGGGCAAAAGCGTAAGAGCCAACTGAGTTCATTCTCACTGTTTAACACTGAGACATTTTCTGGATGTGTTTATGGATCAAACATGCCATTCATTAGAAACACTGCTACAGAAAGTACCAAATACATACTTGGGCTGGTAGAGGGAAATAAAAAGTCAATAATTTTCAATAAGTAAAGAATAAGATAATGTACACCTGTGTCTCCACTGCCCAGCTTAAGACGTGACACAGTGCCATGACTGTTGCAGCCCCTGTGCCTTCCCTACCGATCACATTCTTTACAACATGAAGCAGTGTGGAGGTGCCTCAGAAAAGGAAAAAATAGGACAACGACACAATCCAGCAATCCCACTCCTAGTATTTTTTTTTTTTTTGGAGTATAGTTGCTTTATAATATTGTGTTAGTTCATACTGTACAGCAAAGTGAATCAGCTATACATACACATATATACCCTCTTTTTTGGATTTCCTTCCCATTTAGGTCACCAGACAGCATTGAGTAGAGTTCCCTGTGCTATATAGTAGGTTCTCATTAGTTATCTATTTTATATATAGTATCAACAGTGTATATATGTGAATACTAATCTCCCAATTTATCCCACCACCCCCTCCCGCCTTGGTATCCATATGTTTGTTCCCTACGTGTGTCTCTTTCTGCTTTGTAAATAAGATAGTCTATACCAATTTTTCCAGGTTCCACATATATGCATTAATACATGATATTTGTTTTTCTCTTTCTGACTTACTTCACTCTGTATGACAGTTTCTAGGTCCACCCATGTGGCTGAAAATGGCAATATTTCATTCTTTTTTATGGCTGAGTAATATTCCATTGTATATATGTACCACATCTTCTTTATCCATTCCTCTGCTGATGGATATCTAGGTTGCTCCCATGTCCTGGCTATTGTAAATAGAGCTGCAATGAACACCGGGGTGAATGTGTCTTTTTGAATTATGGTTTTCTCAGAGTATATGCCCAGTAGTGGGACTGCTGGGTCATATGGTAGCTCTATTTTTAGTTGTTTAAGGAACCTCCATACTGTTCTCCATAGTGGCTGTATCAATTTACATTCCTACCAACAATGCATGAGGGTTCCTTTTTCTCCACACCCTCTCCAGCATTTGTTGTTTGTAGATTTTCTGATGATGCCCATTCTGACCGGTGTGAGGTGATACCTCATTGGAGTCTTGATTTGCATTTCTCTAATGATTAGTGATGTTGAGCATCTTTTCATGTGTTTTTTGGCCATCTGTATGTCTTCTTTTGGAGAAACGTCTATTTAGGTCTTCCGCCCATTTTTTGATTGGGTTGTTTGTTTGTGTGATATTGCCACTCCTGGTATTTTTCTGAAAGAAATGAAATCAGTCTCTCATAGAGATGTCCACTTTCTTTCTGATGACCATTGAGGTCCTTTCCAGTTCCTGGAAACAATGCTGCTATGACCATGTGTGTCCATGCATCCCTGTGCACATGGTTACCTCCTCCAGGTATAAACACACACCTGGGAGTGGGACTTATTCATTCATTTACTCAGCACATGCTTACGGGGCACCTGTTACCTGCAGGCACCATTCTAGGCCCAGGGACACAACGGTGAAAATCAGCTGGAGGTCCTGACGCTAGAGGGGTTTATATTTTACTGAGGGAGACAGTAAAATAAATGAAACAAGTGTAGAATGTATCAGTAAGTTCTAGGGGAAAACCAAAATGGAGCCTACAAAATGATATAAATGACCTTATTTACAAAACAGAAATAAACTCACAGACATAGGAAACAAACTTATGGTTCCCAAAGGGGAAAGGGGGGGAGGGTTAAATTAGGAATTTGGGATTGACATATACACACTACTATGTATAAAACAGATAAACAACAAGGGTTTACTGTATAACACAGGGAACTACACTCAGTATCTTCTAGTAACCTATAATGGAAAAGAATCTGTAAAAGAATAGATACATGTGTATGTATAACTGAATCACTTTACTGTACACCTGAAAGTAACACAACATTGTAAATCAACTCTACTTCAATTAAAACAAAACAAGAGAGTGGAGAGGGCAGGCCCTGTTCTTTTCCGCCAGGCAGTCACGGAAGCCTGGCTCTGACGGGGACATCCAAGGAGAGAGATGGAGGGTCCAGGACTGCGTGGACCTGGGGAAGAGCAGCCCAGGTGGAGGGAACAGCAGGTGTGGAGACCTTGGGCATGCAGGGTCCAGCAAGGACACGGCTATGGCTGCAGTGGCAGGGCTGAGAATCAGGGGCGACATCAGAGAGACAGGGCCTTCTCACTGTTTACAGGACTACAGGTTTCTCTCTGAGAGCAACCATTAGTCCCTGGACAGCTTTGAACTGGGCCGTGACCACAGTTTCATGAAAAAGAACCGTGCCGGGTGTGGTGTAGACTGTGATGGGCTGGGGTGGAAACAGGGCATGGATTAAGGCAGGTGGTGCAGACACCCAGGGGAAGATGCTGGTGGCGGGGACCAGAGCCGCACTTGCGGAGGAGGCGTGAGGTGGTCAGGTTGAGGGAAACAGGGGTCGAGGTTTTGTCCATGAATGGCTGGCAGGAGGGCTGTCATTTGTTGGCCTGGAGAAGAGTTAGGAAGACAGGGTTTCGGAGGACAGGAGACTCAGGGACTCACTTTTGGATACATTACACTGGATGCACCTGTTAGGTACCCAAGTAGACAACTGGGTATCACACAAAGTTCAGAGAATGCACATCTTTAATTTGCTGTGTATCCCAGCATTGTCCCCACGTTGTTTGTACCTACTCACATGTGATGCTGCAGTGACACCTGTGCTGTCAGTTGTCATACTGTCTCTGAGGCTACCGTCTCCTGTCAGTGTTGACAACCCTCTTCAAGAAAAACAGCCCTGCTGGGCTAAGCCGTCTGGATCGTGATTTTACAAGTGCGGCAGCTTCACTACCTACTGGCCACGCTTTCCTGAACCAATGCAGCTACAAAACGGGACACACCACACCCTGATCCCCTGAGTGAGAAAAGCGGGTCAGTGGCTTGTTTCGATGTCTGTTTTCTTTTGAGGAGATGGAAATTTCTACCGACAGCGCTGCACAGGTCTGATAGGGCTAATCCTCCTGTCTGGCTTTTGATGGTGATCAAAGCTTCGCTAATATAAACTAATTGGAGGCCTTGCAGGTGCTGGGGTTTGATTATAAAAAGAAGGAATTTAATTCCTTTCAATTACGTATATTAATTGAAATTTTACTAGGCTAATAATGATGACCTAATAGCCATGTTATGATTACGTGTAGGTACGAGCCATTGTACTAGAAAGCCATGTTGTGATTACGTGTAGGTACGAGCCGTTGTACTAGAAAGCCATGTTGTGATTACGTGTAGGTACGAGCCGTTGTACTAGAAAGCCATGTTGTGATTACGTGTAGGTACGAGCCGTTGTACTAGAAAGCCATGTTGTGATTACGTGTAGGTACGAGCCGTTGTACTAGAAAGCCATGTTGTGATTACGTGTAGGTACGAGCCGTTGTACTAGAAAGCCATGTTGTGATTACGTGTAGGTACGAGCCGTTGTACTAGAAAGCCATGTTGTGATTACGTGTAGGTACGAGCCGTTGTACTAGAAAGCCATGTTGTGATTACGTGTAGGTACGAGCCGTTGTACTAGAAAGCCATGTTGTGATTACGTGTAGGTACGAGCCGTTGTACTAGAAAGCCATGTTGTGATTACGTGTAGGTACGAGCCGTTGTACTAGAAAGCCATGTTGTGATTACGTGTAGGTACGAGCCGTTGTACTAGAAAGCCATGTTGTGATTACGTGTAGGTACGAGCCGTTGTACTAGAAAGCCATGTTGTGATTACGTGTAGGTACGAGCCGTTGTACTAGAAAGCCATGTTGTGATTACGTGTAGGTACGAGCCGTTGTACTAGAAAGCCATGTTGTGATTACGTGTAGGTACGAGCCGTTGTACTAGAAAGCCATGTTGTGATTACGTGTAGGTACGAGCCGTTGTACTAGAAAGCCATGTTGTGATTACGTGTAGGTACGAGCCGTTGTACTAGAAAGCCATGTTATGATTACGTGTAGGTACGAGCCATTGTACTAGAAGATTAAAGATGCCTGGACCATTGGTGGAGTCCACTTTCACTGCAGTAAGTGGGTGTTTAAAGTGGTTTTTCCACAGCCAACATCGTTCCCGATGGTGAAAAACTGAAACCACTGCCACCAAGATCAGGAACAAGACAAGGCTGTCCACCCTCACCACTATTATTCAACACAGTTTTAGAAGTTTTAGCCACAGCAATCAGGGAAGAAAAAGAAATAAAAGGAATCCAAATCGGAAAAGGAGAAGTGAAGCTGTCACTGTTTGCAGATGACATGATACTATACATAGAGAATCCTAAAGATGCCACCAAAAAACTACTAGAGCTAATCAATGAATTTGGTAAAGTAGCAGCATACAAAATTAATGCACAGAAATCTCTTGCATCCCTATATGAAAAATCTGAAAGAGAAATTAAGGACATACTCCCATTTACCCTTGCAACAAAAAGAATAAAATACCGAGGAATAAACCTACCTAAGGAGACAAAAGACCTGTATGCAGAAAACTATAAGGCACTGATGAAAGAAATTAAAGATCATACAAACAGATGGAGAGATATACCATGTTCTTGGATTGGAAGAATCAACATTGTGAAAATGACTGTACTACCCAAGGCAATCTACAGGTTCAATGCAATCCCTATCAAACTACCAATGCATTTTTCACAGAACTAGAACAAAAAATTTCACAATTTGTATGGAAACACAAAAGACCCTGAATAGCCAAAGCAATCTTGAGAAAGAAAAACAGAGCTGGAGGAATCAGGCTCCCAGACTTCAGACTCTACTACAAAGCTACAGTAATCAAGACAGTATGGTACTGGCAAAAAAACAGAAATATAGATCAATGGAACAGGATAGAAAGCCCAGAGATAAACCCACGCACATACGGTCACCTTATCTTTGACAAAGAAGGCAAGCATATACAATGGAGAAATGACAGCCTCTTCAATAAGTGGTGCTGGGAAAACTGGACAGCTACATGTAAAAGACTGAAATTAGAACACTCCCTAACACCATACACAAAAATAAACTCAAAATGGATTAAAGACCTAAGTGTAAGGCCAGACACTATCAAACTCTTAGAGGAAAACATAGGCAGAACACTCTATGACATCAATCACAGCAAGATCCTTTTTGACCCAGCTCCTAGAGAAATGGAAATAAAAACAAAAATAAACAAATGGGACCTAATGAAACTCAAAAGCTTTTGCACAGCAAAGGAAACCATAAACAAGATGAAAAGACAACCCTCAGAATGGGAGAAAATATTTGCAAAGGAAGCAACTGACAAAGGATTAATCTCTAAAATATAAAGGAAGCTCATGCAGCTCAGTATCAAAAAAACTAACAACCCAATCCAAAAATGGGCAGAAGACCTAAACAGACATTTCTCCAAAGAAGATATACACATTGCCAACAAACACATGAAAGGATGTTCAACATCACTAATCATTAGAGAAATGCAAATCAAAACTACAACGAGGTATCACCTCACACCACTCAGAATGGCCATCATCAAAAAGTCTACAAACAATAAATGCTGGAGAGGGTGTGGAGAAAAGGGAACCCTTCTGCACTGTTGGTGGGAATGTAAATTGATACAACCACTATGGAGAACAGTATGGAGGTTCCTTAAAAAACTAATAATAGACCTACCATTCGACCCAGCAATCCCACTACTGGGTATATACCCTGAGAAAACCATAATTCAAAAAGAGTCATGTACCACAATGTTCACTGCAGCTCTATTTATAAGAGCCAGGACATGGAAGCAACCTAAACGTGCACTGACAGAGGAATGGATAAAGAAGATGTGGCACATGGGGCTTCCCTGGTGGCACAGTGGTTGAGAATCTGCCTGCCAATGCAGGGGACACGGGTTCGAGCCCTGGTCTGGGAAGATCCCACATGCCACGGAGCAACTGGGCCTGTGAGCCACAATTACTGAGCCTGCGCGTCTGGAGCCTGTGCTCCGCAACAAGAGAGGCCGCGATAGTGAGAGGCCCACGCACCGTGATGAAGAGTGGCCCCCGCTTGCCACAACTAGAGAAAGCCCTTGCACAGAAACGAAGACCCAACACAGCCATAGATAAATAAATAAATAAATAAAAGACTGTGAATTTCTTTAAAAAAAAAGAAAAAGAAAATGTGGCACATACATACAATGGAATATTACTCAGCCATAAAAAGATACGAAATTGAGTTATCTGTAGTGAGGTGGATGGACCTAGAGACTGTCATACAGAGTGAAGTAAGTCAGAAAAACAAATACCATATGCTAACACATATATATGGAATCTAAAAAAAAAAAGGCTCTGAAGAACCTAGGGGCAGGATAGGAATAAAGACGCAGATGTAGAGAATGGACTTGAGGACATGGGGAAGGGGAAGGGCAAGCTGGGACACAGTGAGAGAGTGGCATGGACATATATACACTATCAAATGTAAAATAGATAGCTAGGGGGAAACAGCCGCATAGCACAGGGAGATCAGCTCGGTGCTTTGTGACCACCTAGAGGGGTGGGATAGGGAGGGTGGGAGAGAGACGCAAGAGGGAGAAGATACGGGGATATATGTATATGTATAGCTGATGCACTTTGTTATACAGCAGCAACTAACACACCATTTTAAAGCAGTTATACTCCAAATAAAGATGTAAAAAAAAAAAGACAGTGTAAAAAATAAATAAATAAATAAAAGTATTTTTTTTCCCTTTTGCGTTTGCACACATTTACCTTACAGTATAAT
The DNA here is from genome assembly GCF_965194825.1 of Balaenoptera physalus. Lineage (NCBI taxonomy): Eukaryota > Metazoa > Chordata > Mammalia > Artiodactyla > Balaenopteridae > Balaenoptera > Balaenoptera physalus. The sequence continues at coordinate 121,848,112 of NC_138886.1, forward strand.
TTGAATGTGAGGACGGTTTGCACTACTGCTCGTAAACCGGGAATAATCTGCTTTGTTTGTAGCTATTTGATAGAGAATATCAGTGTCCCCCCACCTTTAAACATTTTTTGGTTTATGCTGACTGACTTATTTAGCAGTAGTAACTGAATGCAAAAAAAGAATAACCAGGAACCGCTATGTTTTTTAAACATAGAAAAATACTGTAGAAATTCCATTTTTTTAAGATAATTTGGAGTCTGAAGTCCCAAGCAGAAAACTTTCAAGGTGTTGCTCCCACTCGCCTGTATTTCTGGAGCCTGCCCTGTCATCTCAGAGGTCACCACAGGGTGCGGTCAGGAACTGAGGACCTGCGTTCTGTTCCCGGCTCTAGGACCAATGAATTCTTTTTCTGTTACCAGGCAAATAATTTCCTAGTTTTCTTAGTGTCCTTATATTTAAATGGTTTAAAAGCTATAGTTGCCATGATGAAATATTTTTAAAGTATAAAGTGAAAATGTGAGGCCTCATTTTTATCATACCAGAGGTACTTCTGGATTAGAATTCTTCATGAATTTTTCACCAACTCCCAAAATTTGAGAGTGGAGAGAAGGGGAGGTGAGGGAGGTGAGGGAACACGTCTTTGTCCTGTTGTCAAGCCGTGCAAGAGAAAGAGGGAACGTCTGATGTGATCTGGTTTTATGCAATAATTCAAATTGTTAACAGGTAATTTGCATGTAAGTTGAGTTGTAAATTGTATGTAACTTTAACGATTGAACAGAAGCTTTAGTTCCATCAGCTTGTCTCTGCTTTGCTGGGGTTTTGGTGGAATTATTCAAAAGTGAAGAAGGAAAACGGGATTTTTTCAGTCCTGGTTGTGGTTATAACTGGTATTTGTGCCAGTTACACTTGGGCAGCGGGGAGAAGTGACTGGTTATAAAGTGGAAATGCCTTGAACCGTGTTCCCATCAGTCCCGCTTCAGCTGGGCTACTTCATCCGCCTCCTGCCCCAGTCCAGATGGCTGCTACTTGGGCCAAACGTAAGATGCTCCAGGCCCGCAACTTCGTGGCCCACACGTCAGTCTGGCCATTTGCCCCCATCTGGACCCCACGCGAGTTGGTCAGGGATGTGTCCCTCACTCAGCCCAGTCTGAGTCTCTGTTTCCGTGACTCGAGTCTTGAATGGCAGATCTGCTCCCTGTGAGCCATCCCTGTATCTGGACCCTGGTACCCGCCTTCCCGCTTTCCTGGGGCGAACGCCTCTCCCTACACCTGGGCCTGCCACCTCGTCACCTCTGGACCCGCTGCCCCCTGCCAGCACCTCGGGTCTCCCGGCCTCTGTCTGTTGCTGGTGCCAGGTCCCCCGGCACCCCTGCTCTCCACGAGTCCTGTCACCTGCTCCCGGGGCCCTGGGAGCTGGCGCGTCGATCACCAGGCCTTCCCAGTCTCGGGTCCTGAGCCTCCCGGACCAACTCGGTGGGAGCTAGGTTCTAAAATGTCCCAGTGCAGGCAACTCTTTACTAAAGGTTTTCTTCCGTATACCAAATTCCCTTTAAAGGTTTCCTCTTTAGCCTCTCCTAGGTCTCATGTGGAAAAGAAGCTCAAAGTTCTTAGGCATTTGGTACATTTACCAATGCATGGCAGAGGGACCAAGATCTTTGGAACAGACATTAAGAAAAATTTAATGTACATTTATACATTACCCCCTAAAAAAACCCTCAAAGGATACAAAAACGACCAGCTAACTTTAAACAACGGAACATCTCATCAGAAGCTTAATTTCTCTAGAAGAGCAGAATTTGTAATGACTAAGGAACATTGCTCATGGGCCTTGGTAGACTGGGAGATGACAAGAGAAACTAGTTAATAATCCTGTAGCTACTAACTAAATTAGTCCTCCCCTCCCGCTGTAAGAAGAAAGGAGACAGAAGCATGAACTTGATGGCCCCCAAGTTACGAAACGGTTAAGTGAACTTTAACACAGGAGTTAGGATCTGCTCATCTGAATTAATCCTTTGATGGTAAATCGGTTACCTTTTGTGGTTTTTGAAAGGGTGTGGTGCTCACAGAATACATCTGGAACAGGCCTATTTTGGGAGTAAACCTAAGCGGGGCCGTATGTAGGTTTGAAAACCTGCAGAACTCTTTTGAGTGACATGTGAATGTATTTCGAACGAAGAATTACTTGTTCCCAAGATTAGTGGGTTAAAAAAAAAATCTAAACAGAATCCAGAAGAAATACTCAATTTCACTTCTATCACAGGCGAAACGATAAGAAAAAATCTTTATGGAAAATATACGTAAACGCAGAATTTAGGATGACATATTTAATTAAATGAATGCATTAGGAAGTTTCTTACTGCCCTCTGCTGTCACTTTCTAAAAGAAATATAGTAGACTTACTGTAAAAACTGACTCAAGGTGGATTAGCTGAACAAACTGGTTTGAAAAAAATTCCCTGCCCCTAATCCCACCAATTTCCAGCCAGTAATGCTGATTTACTTCATGTCTGTGTGTGATGATCTGTCAGCCCAAGGAACCAGCTCCAGCAAGGTGTGCGTCAGTGGATGCACGGTGAGTGGTAAAGTGTGTGATCTGGGAGACACTACATTAATCAGAAAGTACCAGCCTTGCAATTCGTAGTCAATGATGTCTTCCTTACCTTTGTGCCAGATTTCTTAATTTTGAATTTACTTTTTCATATTTACATAATTTAGGCAAACACTCTTCATTAATAAAAGCAAAACTTTCCAGATAAATGCATTAATGGCTTATTTTCTATAGTATAACCCTGACTTGAACTGTTATTTTCATTTTGGCGTATGAAATTAAGAAATGAGAGGGCTTCCCTGGTGGCGCAGTGGTTGAGAATCTGCCTGCCAATGCAGGTGACACGGGTTCAAGCCCTGGTCTGGGAAGATCCCACATGCCGCGGAGCAGCTAGGCCCGTGAGCCACAATTACTGAGCCTGCGCGTCTGGAGCCTGTGCTCTGCAACAAGAGAGGCCGCGATGGTGAGAGGCCCGCGCACCGCGATGAAGAGTGGCCCCCGCTTGCCGCGGCTGGAGAGGGCCCTCGCACAGAAACGAAGACCCAACACGACCATAAAATAAATAAATAAATAAAATTAAAAAACAAAAAATTAAAAAAAAAAGTTCAGGTTAGACATAAATCGCAGCAGTATCTTTTTTGATACACCTCCTAGAGTAATGAAAATAAAAACAAAAATAAACAAATGGGACCTAATTGAACTTAAAAGCTTTTGCACAGCAAAGGAAACCATAAACAAAACGAAAAGACAACCCACAGAATGGGAGAAAATATTTCCAAATGAAGCAACCACCAAGGAATTAATCTCCAAAATATAAAAACAGCTCATGGAGCTCTATATCAAAAAAACAACCCAGTCAAAAGATGGGCAGAAGATCTAAATAGATATTTCTCCAAAGAAGACATACAGATGTCCAAAAAGCACATGAAAAGATGCTCGACATCACTAATGATCAGAGAAATGCAAATCAAAACTACAATGAGGTATCACCTCACAGCGGTTAGAATGGCAATCATCAAAAAGTCTACAAACAATAAATGCTGGAGAGGGTGTGGAGAAAAGGAAACCCTCTTGCACTGTTGGTGGGAATGTAAATTGATACAGCCACTATGGAGAACAGTGTGGAGGTTCCTTAAAAAACTAAAAATAGAACTGCCATATGACTCAGCAACCCCACTCCTGGGCATATACCCAGAGAAAACCATAATTCAAAAAGATACTTGCACCTCAATGTTCACTGCAGCACTATTCACAATAGCCAAGACATGGAAGCAAGCTAAATGTCCATCGACAGAGGAATGGATAAAGAAGACGTGGTACATATATACAATGGAATTGTATATATTACTCAACCATAAAAAGAACGAAATAATGCAGCAACACCGATTTCCAGCAACATGGATAGACCTAGAGATTATTATACTAAGTGGAATAACTCAGACAGAGAAAGACAAATATCATATGCTATCACTCATATGTGGAATCTAATTTTAAAAAATGATACAAATGAACTTATTTACAAAACAGAAATAAACTCACCGATTTCAAAAACAAATTTATGGTTACCAAAGGGGACATGTGGGTGGGGGAGGGATAAATTAGGAGCTTGGGACTGACATATACAAGCTACTATATATAGAATAGATAACCAACAAGGACCTACTGTATAGCACAGGGAGCTCTACTCAGTATTCTGTAATAACCTAGATGGGAAAAGTATCTGATAAAGAATCAATATATGTATATGTATAACCGAATCACTTTGCTGTACACTTGAAACTAACACAACATTGTAAATCAACTATATTCCAATAAAATTTTTAAAAAGTAGTTCAGGTTAAAGTCCTGAACCCTGGGTTAAAGTCCCAGAGTCTTGGATTTCTTTGTCTGTCCAGGTTGGTCTAAGTCTGTTGAATTTGTTAGGATTGGCCAATAGGGGGAGGCCTTTGGATGACTGTAGCAAAACTTTATTAAACCTGATTTAATGAAGGTCCCCGACTCAGGAGATAGAAGACATTGCTCCCTGACTGGAAACCCTGCCTCATGGAAGTGTCGGGGGTTTTCCCCCATGATGTGCAGTGGCTTCACAGGAGCCCACCCCAGAAGAACATACCCCATGCCTGGGTTAAAGGCATTTCCACCCAAAACACCTCCTTGGTGTCATTTTGCTCTGGTCATCCTGAGAGAAACCTTTCAAATGAGGAACATTAATAGTATAGCTGACTGTAGTCCCTTGGGATGTATTCTTCAAAACTGGTCAATGTTTAGCTACGAGCCGATGGAAAAGAAGAAAATGATTTTCTCTGTAACACTGCCTGGCCCCAGTATCAGCTGGAATCAGGGGGAAATGGCCAGAGAATGGGTCTTTGAACTACGATACTATCTTATAGTTCGATTTGTTTTGTTAGAGAGAGGAAAACCGGGATGAAATCCCATTGCACAGTCATTTATGTCTTTATATCAGAATAAGAATTTGCAGAAGAGATGTAAAATTGTGGTTCAGAGGGAAGAACCTCAGAAAAAGCCTGTTTCAATTGAGTCAAAGCCTGACCATGATCTTGACCTACTACCTCCAGTCCCTCCGTCAGCCCCTCTTGTGGTTTCCCTGTCTTATGAAGGGGTCTTCCTGTAGTCAGTGCAAAGGGTCCTACCAGCCCTCCTAGGGCTGCTGGTCCGGCTCTGTACTGCCCATACCAGATGGTCACAAAGGAACACTCTTTCCTCCCCATACCCACCAGGGGATTCAGTTTGGCCCAGGGAACACTCTACCTCAGGCAGGGCATTTCCGTTAAGACAGGTCCCAGCGGGCTTAGATGACCAAGGCCAACCCAGGGGATCCTCCCGTATCAGTCCTGGATTTATACCACTGGAGAAACAATAAGCCATCTTACTGAGATGATCCTCAGAAAATGGGGAGCCTCCTTACATCCGTTTTGCTACTCATCACTCTCGCTGGGCTGACAGACAGGCCCTCGTGAATACCCTGCTGTGGAAGAGCACAGGATGGTATTAGAGAAAGCTGCCCGGAAGCTGAACGCTTCCCTGACTCACAACCAAAGCATCCAGTCAGGACTCGGGCGGCACAGGCCACACCTGGAGCTGAACCAGGATGATGGGACCCCCAAGACCCAAGGGGACTGAGCAAGCCTGAATCATCATAAGGAATGTTTAATAACCAGACTTCCACAGGAACCCCCAAACAACAGAGCCTGAAGAAGATCCAGGAAGTACAGCAAGGACCCCAGGAGAACCCATCCACCTTCCTTGAGGGGGTTTTTGAGGCTTACAGATGATATACTGATAGGGATCTGGAACACCCAGCTGTAACTGCTCAAATGCCCTGTTCCCTTTTTGGGAACATTAAATGCACTCCCACATCAAGCCTCTGCCCCACAAGCTGCCCCATTATGATCGGGAGACCAAGCCTCCCCCAGAAGCCCCTGGAGAAATTCCGCAAAAAGTTAAGAGTGGATGTTTGGGCTGATGGGAGGCCAGGAAGAGACAAGACGGCTTACCTAGTAGTAGTAAAACTCCATCCAGAGGCCAAGGCTCCAAATGTAAAGCAATAGGCACTTAAAGAGGCATTTGAAAGAAGGTATAAAGCCTCTGACGACCACCTTTCTTAAATGCCAATTATTCTGACCTTGTCAATCCTCATATAGCACTCCCATCCTGTCAGTTCAAAAACCCGGGACCAGCGATGACTTTTACACAGGATTTGAGGGCTGTTAACCAAACTGTAGAGGATATACATCTGGTGATGCCAAATCTTTACACTTTACTTACAACTTTATCCGGAGACTTTTGCTGGTTTTACAGTTCTGGAGTTAAAAGATGCCTTTTACTGCATACCCCTAAGTCCTGAGACCCAGGGGTCTGCCTTTGAATGGGACAATCGAGAGTCTGACGTAAAACAACGATACTGCTGGGTGGGACTCCCACAGGGATTGAAGCAGGACCCCACCATCTTCCGGGAAGCCTTAGCCACGGACTGAAGGGATCTCCAATTAAATGAGGGAGTCCTACTCCAATATGTGGATGGTATACTAACGGCTCGTAGAACTAAGGAAGCGTTGAGACCAAAATACTGCAAGGGAAAAGCACAGATTTCTCAACCAACTCTAAGATATTTAGGATTTGAGGTATCAAAAGGACAAAGAAACGTATTGCCAGATGGAAGAGAAGCATTAGTTACGGTGACTGTAGCCACCACCAGAAGGCATTCTTGAGGATTCTTAGGAACTGCTGGGTTTTGTCGTATTTGGATTCCTAACTTTGAACTCTGAGACAATATGAGGCTCTTAAAGGAAATGACAATAAGCCATTAAGCTGGACTCCGAGATGCCATAATGAGTTCCACACCATCAAGGAGAAGCTTTTCACAGCCCAGCACTTGGTCGCCCAGGCATTTTGTGTCTGAAAGACAGGGCATGAGTCTTGGAATGCTAACTCAATGTGTAGGTACATCCAGAAGGCCAGTAGTTTACTTTTCTTCTTGAGTCCAACAATCGGGCGTGTACGTCAAGTGTGGCCAGTTTGCCTCTGGGCTGTGGCTGCAACCTATGACCTTTCACAGGAAGCTGAAAAATGTACCCTGAGCCGGCCTGCCACTGTGCATGCCCCGCGCAGCGTGCTACCTTGACTTGAACGAAGCGGCGGATGCAGGCTTACTTCGGGGAGGCTGGGCAAATACCAGGCCTCACCACTTGGCACCCCAAATGTCACATTACAGGTGGTCTCCACTCTAAACCCAGCCGCTCTGCTCCCCAGGACGACAGGAGAGCCTGCTCACAACTGTATACAAATAATTGAATACAACCTGACTGATCAGCCTTTAGAAAATCTGGAAATGGAAATATTCACGGACGCGAGCAGCTTCACGGACGAGGCGGGGCTTGGAAAGGCCGGGTGTACAGCTGTAACTCATCAGGAAGCCCTAGAAGCAGAAGCCCCCGTCCAGGTCCGTCTGCCCAGAAGGCCGAGCTCACAGCCCGCACAGACCCCTGAGCCTTGGAGCTAAGGAAAAGGTGACTATCTATACCGATTCCAAGTTTGCCTTCTCTGTCCTACATGCACACGGGGCCACCTGGAGAGACTGGTCTACTGACATCAGGAGGAAAGAAATTCAACATGCAGAGGCGACACCAGCCTTATTAGATGCTGTTTTATATATATATATATATATATATATATATATATATATATATATATATGTATACACACATATTTATATGTATAGATGCTGGAAAAAGTAGCCATAGGACATTGCCTGGGCCACCCAAAGACTGATCGTTATATAACCAACGGAAATTAGGCTGATCAGACAGCAAAACAGGCAGCCAGAACCAAAAACCCAGATCCTAAGGTTTCAGCACTCATTCCAAGTGTGGACCTGTCCCTGTTTAAGCCTCAGATCTGGAAATGGATCTCGAGAGAGCAGACGCATGGGGATTTCATGCTGACTCCCGAGACTTAGATGGTGATCAGGACCAAACAACCACAGAGGCTGGATTTATAATGAGCTTATACATGAGCATGTGATGCAAGGAACTATTACTCACCTACACCAAGGTACCCATGATGGGAGGGCTGCACAAGTTTACTGGTGGTCTATAAATGCAAATGACCATCCAAAAGGTAATACAAAATTGCCTGATCTGCACTGGAAACAATCCTAAAACTGGGCCACCCCTGATGATAAAAGGGGTGCAAACCCAAGGGACAGAACGAGGGGACGACTGGTAAACAGACTTTACTGCTAGGCTAGGAATCAGGGAACATTGTAGATATTTGCTGGTGTTGGTGACGCCCCTGCACAGAATGGCGCAAAGCTTCTCCACGCAGGACAGAGAATGCTTCGTAGGTAATAAAGGCCTTCCTCAAAGAAATGATCCCTCGTTTTGGGTCACATCTTTCAATTCAAAGTGACAACAGAGGAGCTTTCATAGCCAAGGTGACTCAAAGGTGTCTGGGGCCCTCGGAACACGATGGAATTTCATGCTTCCTGGAGACCTCAGTCTGCGGGGAGGACTGAAACGATGAATCATTCCTTGAAAGAGACAGTCACCAAAACAGGCCAAGAAACCAACGTGACTTGGGATAAGGTCTTACCAGCTGCCCTGCTGAGGGTCAGAGTGGCCCCGAGAAGCAAGCTCCAATTGAGCCCTTATGCGATGTTCTCTGGGAGACCTTCCTTAAGGTCTCATGTGGTAACAGAATTAGATTTGATAAAATGTGTACAGTCTCTCAGTGGTGTCGTATCTTCTATACATAAAAAGCATCTAGTCCGTTAATGTTTCCCACGGACGTCCCCCCGCATTGCACAAGCCCAGGGACTGGGTCCTCCTTGAACCTGGACAAACCAACAAACAGCCTGAGGACCAGTGAAGCCCGTCCTATGACGTCCTTCTGGTTACACATCCTCCAGTAAAGCTAAAAAGAGTCAAGCCTTGGGTCTCCTACTCCCAGAAACCTTAAATCACTTTTCAGAAGGAAACAGAACAGCTAAGACTCCACCTGGCTGTGACGAGAAGACAACAATATCTCGACAGTAGCCCTTTTCTGCCCGAGAGTCTGGATCAAGCCTACATAAATCCAAATTCAATCACTAAAATGTTAAAAATAACATGTTTTCACGGATTCCCAAAGTCGCAGTTCTGTGTATCTTAGGGCTAAACCCTCTTTACTCATCAAATTTGTCCTCGTCCATCTTGTATATTTAAAAAGCCCTCTCCCCCACTCGCAGGATGACTGCCCAAGACTTCAGAGTTCAAGGTGGGACTCGGGAATGTTTACAAATAAGTGCAAAACAACTTCATTCCTCTTATAAAGATCCACGCCCCTCATCAGCCGAAAGCAGCTAGCCGGGTCCTCGCCCCCACTTCCCTCCAGACTGAGGAACGCACAGAGGAGACGCAGGTAAAACATCGCCCAGCTTAAACTCGTTTGCCTCCTTAAGTACGTTCATTGCGCAAACCTGAAGTTATTTTACAGAGACAGCCCTGCGCATGTGCAAGACGGGAACGGGCGTCTCCAGGATGACCCCAACAGCACGAGGAGCTTTCTTGGACTGATTAGCAAGGCAGCTTCCAAGCCTGAAATTCCCTAAACCCTTAAGTTCCGCCCTGATCCCTGGGTCGGGAGATGGATTTGAGCCGGGCCTCCTGTCTCCTTGCTGGTCGACCTCACAATGAAGCTTTTTCTTTTCACAAAGGCCGGGGCCACCCATCTTAGTTTAGGCATGCGGGATCTAGTTCCCCCACCAGGGATCCAACCGGGTGCCCTGCATTGGGAGCACGGAGGTTTACCCACTGGACCACCAGGGAAGTCCGCATGCTGCAACTAAGACCCAGCACAGCCTGAAAGAGTAAATAAGTTTAAAAAAAAAAAAAAAAGCCGGGGCCATAATATTGGCTTCTATGCGCTTCCGGGAGCCAGCCCTTGCTAGGTAACAGAAATCTCTTCTTTCACGTTAAAGTAAAACCAAAAGTCCACGCGCATCATCTCATAGCATCTCCACAACCAAAGAGTCGTACCTGACCCGAGGAGGTGGGTTCCCGGCGACTCTGCACTCGAGGTACACCCGACTTCCTTCTGCCACCTCTCGGCTCCGCAGCTTCTGGATGAACCGGGGAGCGGCCAGCAGGTGGCGGGCGGCCGGGGGAGAGGGGCTTCGGCTGGGCTGGACCACGTCCCGGGCCGCCGCGGGGTGATGCCCGGGCTCCAGGGGCTCGGCCCCGGCTTCCACCTCCCGCTGGTCCCCGGTGGGGCTCCGGCTGGCCGAGGCGCTCGTCGGGGCTGACAGCTGGTTCTTAGGGGACAGATACCCGCTGTCCGGGGACGAGGACTCCCCGTTGGGGTTCCTGGTTCTCGGCTTGGAGGTTTCTCTGAAGATGGCCGTCAGCTCCTCGATGAGGGTGGCCGCCTTTTTGCACAGCGGGCTCTGGGGCCCGGCCCTGCCCCCGTGCGCGGCTCTGGGCTTGGCACTGGCGCCGGGGGCTTTGGCACCGTGTTGCCCTGCCCTGCGGAGACTCCGGATGTAGCTGGGCCGGGCCAGCAGGGGCGAGACGCCGGGCTTCCTCCTGGGCACAGGCGAGGAGATGCGCTCGGCTGGCTCTGCTGGCAGCGGCGGGACAGGTGCAGGCCTGTGGGCGCCAGGCGTCCCCGGGGATGCGTGCTCACCCGGCCTGGCCTCCTGAGGCGGAGGCGACCCCCAGAGGCTCCCAGGAGAGGGGCTGAAAATCTGTGAGTCCTCCCTTTCTGAGTCGCAGTCTTCCGTCTCTGAGTTGGCTATGGCTCTGCGGGCCAGGTCCAGACTCTTGTTTATCTCCTCCTGGCTGAGGAAGGCCGACAGCCCGGGCAAGAAGTCTGCGTTCTCACCATCTTCCGCCACGTCCGACAGGGAGTCGTAGAAGGAGTCTCGGGAGGACGTGTCAGACATAGTCGAGAGGCGCTCATGCACTCTGTCTGCTCTCTACGGGAAGGCAGGGGCCTGGAAACCAGCTCTGAAGGACAAGAGACACAACTGTGGTTAGTAGGAGTGACTGGGGTGTGTGTGTGTGTGTGTGTGTGTGTGTGAGATCACAATACTGCTCATCCACAAGTTGGGAGAAACAGTAAGGCAAAGAAATATGCTTTTCAAGTCATTTTCCCCTATAAATTGGAAGAAACGTCAAGCATACTTGTGTTTATCATTTTAATTTGGTATTTGCCCTGTGAGTGAATACTAATCATCTCACTAAGCATCATTACGTAACTCAGGAGGACCACGCCTGCCGTGGGTGCTGTGAGTGGACCAGGACCTCTGTCTCTTGGGCCCCCTTCCCTCCCTCCTCACCCCTCCTTACAGCTCTGATTTCATTGATGTTATGAGAACAGGAGTTTGTTGATATTTTAAGCAAATCTGACTCTGCTTATGTCACCCTAAACCACGAAATGCATTTTGATTCCAATTTTCATTGGTTTTTTTTTTTTAATTTTTATTTACTTATTTATTTATGGCCGTGTTGGGTCTTTGTTTCTGTGCGAGGGCTTTCTCTAGTTGCGGCAAGTGGGGGCCACTCTTCATCGCGGTGCGCGGGCCTCTCATTATCGCGGCCTCTCTTGTTGCAGAGCACAGGCTCCAGACGCGCAGGCTCAGTAGTTGTGGCTCACGGGCCTAGCTGCTCCGCGGCATGTGGGATCTTCCCAGACCAGGGCTCGAACCCGTGTCCCCTGCATTGTCAGGCAGATTCTCAACCACTGCGCCACCAGGGAAGCCCTTTCATTGGTTTTTAGTTTTCGGTGAAATTTTTGAAACTTGTTCTTTCCTGGTGTCCAGACATGTGTATTCACATTCATTCATTCACTAGTTAAATCAAGGCAGAGTTGAAATCGCTTACTGAATTTCAGGTGCAGAGGGACAGCTGCGCTCTAGACCAGGGGTTGGCAAACTTCCCCACAAATGGGCGGATAACCCCAGACCACTCAGCATGAGGGGGCATTGTGCCGACAGCGCTCTGCAGATTATTTCACTTAAAACCCTCACAACTGGCGGCCCCAGTTTAGAAAGGGGAAAACTGAGCCAGAGGATGTGAGAACAAGAGCCCAGACGACGACCCCAGAGCCCACGCTTTCGCCATATGCTTCCCTACCATCGTATGTATCGTTTCACAGCCGAGGTCCCAGCAATGGATCCGACTAAGAAAACGTGGGTCAGAAATCAGAGTTCTGCTATTAAGGATATTTAGTGCAAAGTGAAAATAACATGATAGATTTTAAAACCTCACAAAAAGCACTGTCCAAGGAAGCTAGAGAGCACACTTCTGAATGGTGAAACAACTTTAAATTCTTTTTTTTTTTTTTTAAATAGGGAGTGTTTGCCGGAGGCAGATTAAATCACCTGTTTATTAATTTATATTTTGGTTTTAAAGAGGCACCATCTGACAAGATCCAGTTGTCCAGATTAGGTGTAGCTTAGAAACCACTTGCACAGTGAAAAAGAAAACAATAGCAGGAAGGCATATATGGTCCGGGTTTAATCTGCAACCCCGACGTTGCCGCTAGAACATGCACGTGGGCTCGGGAAAGCGCTCATAACATGTATGAAAGGGGAAGTTTCCACGTGGCCCAAACTCACCAGAAAATTATGCTTCAGAGATTTCCGTGTTATTCAACCTTCGCATTAAAAGGTCGTAATCAAAGAAATACAACTGCAAACATTTCCGTTATTGCCCTGAGATTTCACGTGTTATTTCACACAGGGCTTCTGGCAATTCCGTGCTGGTGAGATCCATACAGAAAATGCAACACACCGGCAGCGGCGCAGAGCTAATGGAGCGCCCGGGGCCTCCTGGCGGCAGACGTCCCGTGGCTCCCACGCGCCCCCGGCCCCGCCCGCCGCCGCCATGGCCGGGTCGCCGGCGCCCAGCTCGCAGGAGGCGCTTCTGCTGGAGCTCAAGAGGCTGCAGCAGGAGCCGGTGGAGGGCGTCCCGCTGAGCCCGGTGGACGAGGGCCGCCTGTCTACCTGGGCGGTGGCCATCTTCGGCCGCGACACCTGCCACGAGGGCGGCTACTTCAAGGCGCCTCTAGAGCCCCATCGACGACCGCCGGCCTGTTGGTCCCGGACCAAGATATGGCACCCCGACATCTATCGGACTGGGGACGCGTGCATCTCCGTCCTCCGCCCACCCCGGTCCGTGACGCCCTCAGAGCGGCGGAGCCCCGCCCAGAACGTCAGGACGCTGCTGCAGAACGTCAGGGCGCTGCTGCAGGACGTCAGGTCGCTGCCCCTGAGCGCCGTCTCCCTCCGCCACGGACCCAACGCCTCTCCCCGCCCACGGGGGCGCCTCCGTGACGCACGGCAAGCGGGAAGAGAGCAAAGGTTAGGACCGCGAGAACACGGACAGCATCCGGAAGCAGGTCCCGGGGACCACGGTGCACGCGGAGCAGGGTGGTGTGCAGGTGCCCACCACGCCCGCCGGGTCCTGCGTGAAGACCAGGACCCCGGCGCCCACGGGGACGCAGAGCTCTTCCACGAGGACGGCGAGGCCGAGGCCGACCGCTGCTTCTGGGACGACTCGCAGGACTCGGGCACCGAGGAGCCCTGACACCGCATCTTACCTCAGCCACCCGCCTGTCTGCCACCGCCACCACCACCACCTCCGGGCGCCGCGCGGCCCGGGGTCCCCCAGCCCACGTCTCCTCCGCCTCCGCTTCCAGGGAGGCCGCCGCCCTCGAGGCCCTGCGCCCCGCGTGGGCCGCAGCCAGAGACTCGGCGTCCCGCCTCGCGAGTGGACGGGTTGACTCGGGGTCATCTCTCCTCTCTACTTTGGTTTGTTTGGAATCTAAATAAAGCGACTTTATGAGAAAAAGAAAAGAAAATGCAACACACTAAAAAAGAACTAATGTGTAAAAAGGAGTAAAGAGGGGGTGAGGTCAGTGTCCACTTGTGCAAGCAGGGTTGACGATTGGAAAGTGTGAGGCATAAGGTGTGCTCCCACGTCTATAAATCTTTGCCCCCTGCCTCTGTCCTCTTTTCTGAAGGAAGTCGAATTGCCTGGAAGTTCCCTCTTCTCCTCTGCGTCTCCTTCATCGCTTCCTTGTTAGTTTGGTTTAGTTGTCGTTTCCCCTAAAACTCCCGTAAGCTGCAACTATTTTCTGTTTTCTTTGGATTCCTGCGGGTCTAGTTTCTTCATGTGGAGAAATGGCCCTTCCCAGTTCAGTCACTCTTCCTTTACCAGAATGATAAATTGACCATGAATTCCACTTACTGTGCGCAAGGGAAGCTTCCAGGAGGGCGAAGATGAGCCAGGCATGGTCTCTTCTGTAACCATCTTACAATCCAGGAGGAGGGATTAGGCAAGAGTCAAGAATGACCCAAAGACAAGGAGGAACGTGATGATTCCTGTTAAAATAGGAGATCGGATGGTGGGAGAAATCACACTTACGAATTTGGCAGTGCCATTCCTTTGCTGCTTTTTTTGCCAGTGGTCCCCCAGCTAATAAGAGAAGGTCCAAACGGGGCAGGCAGGTTACCTGTGCGCCCCTGGACGGTCAGTGAGATGTGAAGTCTCAGGCCTCGTCCCCCACGATCACTCTGACAGGCGCTGCGCCCACGCCCAGCCGTCTGCTTCCCGCTCTGAATATCGTCTTCTTTCACGCCCCTGAGCTTTGCACACGTGGTTTCTTTCGCCTTTCCCGTCTGTTGTGTTTTTCCAACTCCAGCTCATCCTTGAAAACTACTTAATTTCACTTGTTGTTGGTACTTTCTATGATCCTCCAGTCAATACAATTCACTCCTTCTTTGAACATGACACTCTGCAGGTATTTTGTTGTAACATTCATTTTATTGAACTATAAGTTAAGAACCCTGTGAAGGCCAGGAAAGCAGGTGTTGACTGACAGCCTTTCTGTGCTGGACGCCTGGCAGTGTCTGGGTCACGATCGTGGCAGGTGAAGGAGAAAACCACACCTAGTGTTTGAACCAGTTTTGAGCCCCGGGTGGGAATTGACAGTCCAGGGAGCCACACATCCACAGCAGACACAGGACACTCTGCAGGTATTTTGTCCCCTCCTGTCCTGGAGGCCCCTCCTGTCCCCTCCACCCACTCTCAGCCCCAGGCCCCGTGGCACCTCCCTGGGACAGGCTCTCTTCGGTGACGAATCGTTCTGCTCTTTGCCCGGCTTTGTCACCTGTCTTTTCAGTGGTCACTCATCGCCGGGGCTCTGCTTTCTGAGAAGAACTTGATAAAAGTTATCAGTGCTGCATGTTCATAGCTGTTAATGAATACACATAAAATACACATTACATGTTCTTGTACCAGTACAAAATGGTGGTAGTTCTGACACCACGTTAAAAAAAAAAAGTAGACAGTGATTCGTATGGTTTTCATTACCCTCAAAGAAAGTTTGTCATGAAAAAAATCAGAACCAGAAGGACATTTGTTTTCTGGCATCCCTGCTATTAGACGTCGGGAATTCTCTAAATGTTGACACTCTTCGACGCGTGGATACCGGCGAGCTCAGGGTTAAATTCTGAGTCATAGAAATATTGGGTTGGCCCAAAAGTTCATTCAGGTTTTTCTGTAACCAACTTTTTGGCCAACCCAATACAAATCATGTTTCTGGCTTACATTCTCTGCTGTCTTATTCATCAGCATCGATTCGTTGAGTGCCAGCTATGCGCTAGGCGCCTCTTCTGCAGGCTGGGGACACAGCCGTGAGGAAGATGGGCTTCTCTGCCCTAAGAAGCTGCCATTTTAACAGGAAAAAAGACAAAAGTAGGAAACCAAGGAAATGTCAGGTTCTGATTTTCTTATACTTGGTTTGGTCTCAAATCTTTTGTTAGTTGATTTTGGGAAACTGTACTGTGATTTATCCCTCAGATCATCTTTCAGAGTTGTTAGGGTACAAGTGGGATGGGACGGGATGGACGGATGCTTGCGAGCTCCCATCGGTGTCCGTAGACCGTAGCAGTTCTGGACAGCTCACTGTGGGTGTGAGGGGCTAACGGTAACAGCAGGACACTTCAGGCCGGCGGTGCCTCAGACTCTGGGACTGTGCAGTGAAGGAGCCGCGGGCGCCCTGGGGGTTCTCTGAAGGCAGACCCCTCCAGCAGGTGATGATGCCAAACCCTCAGGCAATAGCGAACGTGTAATAAAGCACAGGCTTGGGAGGGTCTGCAAATACTGGGAGGCATTATGGCTGCCTGTCCACCTTGACCTTCAGCAGACCTATCAGCGTCTGGCGTATCCCAAGGAAATTTTGCTATAAGATGTCAGCTCCCGTGGTCACCTACGTCGTTACGTCCCTGTGCATATTTCATCCATTCTCAAGGAATTTTATGCCATTTAGTTGATTATTTCTCATTGTTAATTTTACGGTTCTCAACTTCTCCCTAGGTTCACATTATCTGAATTCTGTTGGACCCATATTCCACTATGAAATATAGAGCGTGTAAGTTTTCACTGAACATTTAATATTTCATATATCACACATTCTGACATAAGCAATTTTATCATCTTAAATTGTCTTGGCATTATGATCTTGGTATTTGGGAAGACATTTATTTTTGAGCTCCTGAATATGTAATAGACATATAAAGCTATATGATTCACATACGTATATGAATATACAAATAATAGAAAAAATAGACAAATTTTTAAATTATGAATAACATTTGTTTTGAGAGTTGCTGGCTTTGGAGGATAATTATCTGAAAACAAGATCTGTGCTATCCAGGACAACCTTCTATTTTGTTGGTCAGAAAATACTTGTGGGACACCCCCTGCACCGTCCCCAGTGGCAAGGAACATAGGCTGTTGAAATGTAAAAAAACTCCCCGACTTGAGAGGAGGTTGGGGAAGACAAGGCACCTCATGAGAAGCATCAGAGTCTAGGAGGAAGAATAATCCAGTTACAAACAACAAAAGCTTGATTTCCAAGGTTTGAGCTGCAGGCTTTCCTATAAAGATGATCCGACTTGTGATGGTTGGACTAATCAACTTTACGATGCTGTGAAAGCGATAGGCCTTCGGTAGAATCCGTACTTGGAATTTTGAGCTTTTATCTTTTCCCAGGCCAGTGATGTGCAGTCTGATCCCCTCTCGAGATGCTGGGCAGCGGCCGCAGTGCCCAGCCAGCTCCGCGATCACGAGGGTAAACAACTGATGTACTTACAACCCTCTGGACCCAGACAGCCACTCTGCTTTTCACTGTCACTACGGTATTCAATCAATTACATGGGATATTCAGCATTTTACTAGAAAACAGGCTTTGTGTTAGATGATTTCGCCCAACTGCAGGCTGATGGAAGTGTTCTGGGCACCTTGAAGGTGAGACAGGCTGGGACCTGGGACCCTTTGCTGCAGGGCTTGCACCTGGACATGCCTCTCCTCAAGCAATAAAATACAAGGAAACTGTAAGGGACTAAAAATAACTGTGTGCATGCGCAGCTGGGGCAAATTCTGGACAAAAGATACAAAATGACCAAAAACCCAACTGCTACTTCTGAAGAGCCCGGAGCAAAAGCAGGGTGTCGGGAGCAAAAGCAGGGTACTGCACATGCCCCCTGCACACACCACCACCAAAGGGATGGGCAAAACACCTAAGCCACCCCTCCTGCCGACCCCTGGACACACTCCTACCCTCACCCCATATAAGGAACCATCCTGCCCCGCCATCAGCGAGCGAGCAAGGGCACCTGTTTCTTGTTTCGCTTCTCCTGTTGCAGCAGGGGCCCCCATAAAGCCTTGCCTGAATTTCTCATCTGGCCTCTTATCAATTTCTATTGATTAAGGAGGCCAAGAGCCCTGGTTGGTAACAAAGGTGGGGTGGGCTAAGCTGTGACGTTTGGTAGGTAAGTGAGGTGTATTCAATGCATTTTCAAAGTGTGATAGGTCTGCCAGGAGGGAGCCCCATCGTGAGCTCAGGAAGATCTGTAGTGAACCATTGGATCCTGAGAATAATAGATGGGGTGAACACTATTTTTCTTTTGATTATTTTGATTACCCAACCTACAGCATAAAAACATTCAATTGTTTGGCCAAAGTTGAACCAGGAAATGGTAGACGTGGTTGAAATTGGCATGGAACTGCCACATTGTCTTTTCGCAGTGGGTGTGTTATGGGTATTTACTTGAATAATTTAAACAATGGGAGGACTTTTGCAATAGTTTATGGAATCCTTTGCAGAGACTTTGATGAGCTACTACAATTTAGAAAGGAAAAATCTTTGATGTTAGAAAAAGACTGACAGGCACCAAGGATCACTCAGTTTCCCAAACCACATGGGCCAGGTGCTTTAGAGAGTCCAGACAGGGGTAGCAACGTTTCACTAGGCGTTTAAAACGTGTATACAGTTAGAGATAAATGCAGGAGGAAGGTTGGAAGATGGTGCGTCAAGCAATGGGTGCTGATGACGTCTGCGGTGTGTTGAGGATGGCCTGGTTAGGGGAATCTTTGGTTGCTGTTTTCACATTCTTTGGGGAAAAAAGTGGAAATTCTGAGTGATTTTAATATTGAATTTGGCATTTTGATTTCTGTTTATTTTCATATTTAAACAATTACTAAAAGTAATAAAAACTATGGGTACAAAGATTCAAGACTAAAAATATTTAAAAATAAAACCCAAACTATGAAAACCAAACTTGAAAAAGCTTTAAAACTTCTTTTTTCCTTGTTCTGGAAGCACATGCAATTCCTAGATGAAATTTCTTCCTTCTGTTGAAATAACTTTTTAGATCCAAGACGGAGCTGCTCCTGCCCGGGAGCCGTGTCAGAAACCTGAAGCTTAGGGAACTTTTGTGTCCCTATAAACACTCTGCTTGAACAGAAACTCATGCATCCGGTCAGCCAGCCCCAAGCCAGACCAGCACTGGTTTCCTCACTTACCTCCTTCCTCCATCTCACCCCAGAAAGGTGAGTCTGCAGCCCCAGCCAATCAAGTACTTTCTATTTCTCTCTCCCTTGTTCTTTATCCTATAAAAGCTTCCTGCCTTCCTCTTCATGGTGAGGCTCTTCCAAAAGAGACTGTCCACTTCGTGAAGGGTTAAACAAAGTGTGTTTGTATCACCTAAATTGTCTTCTTTAATCATTTTAAAATCCTTCCTTCCTTCCTTCCTTCCTTCCTTTCTCCCTTCCTTCCTTTCTCCCTTCCTTCCTTCCTTCCTTCCTTCATTCCCTCCCTCCCTCCTTCCCTCCCTCCCTCCTTCCCTCCCTATAGGGCTAAAGTCAAATATGAAAAATTTATTAAACCCTTTCTGATGCAAAAAGATGCACAATAATTTTATAATCTACTTCTTAATAAATACATGTGGATTCCACTCTTTCCTAATCTTTAAGTAAATTGTCATTACAGGGAGGCATGGCATATTTTTACTTCAGTTTCTAAATTCTCCCCAGATGGTATATTGTATCTCAATTGCAGAGACATAACATGATAGCTGATTTCATGCCCACAACAGCCATAGAAAGTGTTTCCAGAGAGAGTATTTGGAGTTACTGGTATCCTCTTTGTATACCACCTTTATTCACCTATTGAATCCATTCTAGATTTTACTTCCAGATCATCCACATCCACTGCCATTGTCCTTATTCTGGCCTTCATTCCCTCACCTAAATTCAAAGCCTGTTTGCCAAACTTGTGTCTGTGTTCTCTCATATGATATAACAGATCCAAGTCAGTCAGAGCTGCTCTGCTCAGTCTTTATTTCCTTTGCTGGAATTTAACCAGGACACGGCCATCGCCTCCACGCCTGAATTCCTGGCTGGAGTTCAGATAACACAATTCCCTTTGATGTATTTTACACACACAGACATATTAGCAAAGTGTAGACTCTTGTCGTGGCCCTGGAGATTTCAGGTGGTATCTCTTTAAGAACGTGTCAGATTTATTTTGAAACTTGACTAATGCTACCCTCTGCATTTAAAAAAAATGAGGTAAAGAAACCAAAGTGATTGTAATTGTCCCGTGTAATCCAGATACCTATTCTATTGTAAAGTATGCTATGACCCTTTTAATCTTCAGTTTCAGCAGCAAACAGCAGCTCAGACAGAGAACTGACACGGGGCCCTTAATCCATATCGGACACAGGAATGCAGAAGGACAGATTTGTATTCTGGGTGTATGTAAGCATATATTCACAGCATACGTATTGCCTTGATAAATCTCTTAGGCCTTGTCTACTGTTAGCAATAATTTGTCAAATAGACTCTGACTTTTAAAATCTGGATAACGGAGGTGAGCATTCAAGTTCTGTCTCTGAGGAAAAAGTATATTGGAAAGTATATCTATTCTGTAATAAGGATGTCATTTCTGCACATTCATGACTGAACGGACTTGGTCAGTGTTATATTGTCAGGCAATGGGCTCCGGATGTCGACACATTACTCATACTAGAAGGTAATTAGTATTTTTAGCAAATGTTGAAAAAGTAACATGAGCCTGAAGTCATTCTGTATCAACCTCATCTATTGGATTCAAGACAATTTCATGTGTAACTTACAGCCATGTGATATAGAATTATACTGTAAGTTTTAAATTTGACTGGACCATAGTTTCCCTTAGTAAGTTTTATCTTTTAAAAAAAATATGCAAACTTTATGCATAGTTAGGATTTAAAATGTCTGCCTTTACTCTCAACTCATTAAAAAAGTTCTTTGAAAGTGTAATTAACAACTTTAAAATGTTACTAAAACCGAAAGTATATCATTTTAACCCATCAGTATTTAGCTTAAGTATAGGCAAGGTTTGAATTAGCTGCGTTCTTATTTTCTATAAAACAAAACACAGACATGATCTTGACAAATGTGGGCTCCATCAGTACATTTAGTCCTTTTGGAATTAACAGCCCCAATTTAGTTTTAAGATTATAATAGAAAAGGCAGCTCTGACAGCATTGGTAGAAATAAAACCCTGCAGGTAAATCTCACGTACTTTCTGTTTTGGGAACGACTGCAAAATTCCCATTACTTTTCCTCTCCAAATAAAAGAAAAATCAAGACATCTTCTAAACAGTGTTACATCTTCTAGCAAACTACTATTGTATTTTTAGCTTTTAATAAAGAGCTTTAAAAATGTTGTTTTACTAGTTAGTATATTAAGATATATTTTACAGACCTTTTCAATCCTTGGTTACTTTGAAGACTCCCAAAAGGTGATGGATTTCAGAGGAGCGTTTCTTCTTTTCTGGGGGAGTGAAGGTGGCCTTGTTTATTCATGACACACTGCTTGGTCCGTGGTCACTTTGAGGCAGCTATGGGCTCAGACCCCATCTGTCCTCTTCCTCCACTCAACTATATTTGGTAACTGAACTCATGTTTCCCCAGACGGCCCCGGCCAGGGATTCCAGAAGCCAGCTCCAAGGGCTGGGTTCTTAGAAATTAAAAGCACTTAGAGTAGAGAGAACTATATTTATGGATCTAATAAATATGGGATTTACATATGTTCCTCTACTCTCTGACCTTGTGACTGGAAATCCCCACCTGTCTTTTAAATGGATTCTTAATCAATTAAATGTTCAGTGTGTGACTCTAAGGAGAAAAAGCCTCACTCCTAAAGAAGGCTCTTCTAACTATAATCTTCTGCTCTGTGCATTTAACTTAGTCACATGGTAGATTATCCTAAAATATCCAGTAACTATTTAAAAATTAAGCCACCTGTCAAATTGAGTGGAGAGCCCCACTGGTCTCTCACTTCAATTTGTTAATTAAAAATTATGATATGACTTTGTGTGTGTTGAGGACATTGTCCATCGTGGGATTAAATAGACATGAACACACAGGGCCTGGGTCTTCCACACATTGCAACGCCGAGCTCTCAGCCCAAGGCTTAGCACATCCTGACCATCCAGCAAATATTTGTTGACGAAATAAATAAATGTCGAACGAATACTGTTCAGGACAATATGAACCCTTTTACAGATGTAAAAAAAACAAACGTCTCACAACCGTCTCATTACTTATTCTGTAGCATCTCGTTATAACATATTCTAATATTTTGAACTTCCAAATAACAAAACACAAAAAGTTCTTCTGTTCCAAGGTCAGGCAGCGGAGCCAAATATAAGTGGCAGAAAATAATCACGCAAAACTTCCTGGTGCAGTAAATTTGGAAATGAAGTGCCTAGTCTTCCTTGATCTGGATAATATCGTTCTAGTCGATGCAGGTTCTTACCTAAAGAAGTTTTTTCTCATGGTGGACCACTTAGGAAGGGCTCTTCTGAAACTTTACAGGCCACGCTGGTCCTTTATAATCGGTCCTTCTTGAAAATATCAATAGATACATTCGTGGGCTGTTTCACTGCTTATGGGGAGGAGAAACCCCTCTCGCTGGTAAAAAAAAATGCGCTTATGTCTTCTTCTTACTAAAACCCTTAAGATAATAGTAAAAATCCAAAAGGATAAAAATTGGGAGAGAAGGCAGTAGAAGACTCCAGAAATGGACAAAATGGCTGGGAAATGGTTAATAGAAAGATGAGTGGTCTAATTAAACTGGAAAGTAAGTGGTTGGCGGAGGAGGTGCCGGTGGCAAGCAGTGATTGCCCAGAGTCACAGAAAGGCTGGAATTGGAGGCACCTGGCCTCTTCCTGAAGCTCCTTCTAACTGGCAAGTTTGGTGAGGCTGGTGCTGAGACAGGGCATTGGCTGAAAGAGCCCCAACCGAACAGTTAGAAGTGCCACCCGTTTCCACATCCTGCACACCACCCGTCACCCTCGCAGAAGACAGGCGCCTTGTTCTCTGGAGTATAAGACAGACAGTCTCCAGGACCAGGGCCATGGACACAGCGGACGGAAAGGGTGAGGCCCGGAAAGACATTTCTGGGAGCTGGGTGGTGGGGGGGGGAGGAAACAGAGGCTTGGACTAGTGCCGTATTTCTAGAACAGAGGAATGATGGGAATGTGGAAAAACAGTAACATTTGATACAGCTTGGCATCGTTGTGTCTGTGACATTAATATCTGTACCTTTGGCGTTTGAAAATGTCATGATCAAAAGTTTAACAAAAACCTCGGTTGTGTCCTGAGGCAAAGTGCAAGTGGAAGAGGTTATAGGAATCAAAATGTTGTGACCGCTCCATGACGTTACTTTAGTTGTTACCTTAGTTAAGGAAAGAGTCGCTGAGAGCAAGGACACAAGTGGTTACAAATGCCACTAGACGGTGAATAATCTCCCCCTCCTCCCCCTCCCCTCCCCCTTCTTCTTCTCCCCCTCCTCCTCCTTCTTCATTTTAAGATAAATGGATGCTGACCATATATGACCCAAGCTTCACCTAAATGTTTTAACAGATTTTATGGTTGTATTAATAGTAAGTTATGCAGGAGCCACTAGGCATTTTTTCCCTCTGCAGCAGACTGCACCTAGGCAGTAACTTTTGTAAATCCCAGGGTTCATTTTACAAGCCGACCTAAAGTGTGTGTTGAGGGCCTGCACACTCATAGTAACATCTCCTATGAAGACACTACCAGGAAGATGCACAGCCTTGCAGTTTCTAGAAAGAGATGGGAGTGCAACCCAGTGAATGTTCACTGCACAGAGTGACAAAAAGAATCATAATGTGTTATTGATAAACTAGGGACTCATCCTTTTCTGTTGTTGTGGAGTCATTCCCAAACCAGTGAAAGGACGCTTCCCAGTTCCTCTTTTCAGGAAGAGTAGCCAAGTTATATTATGTTTACTGTGTCTTGGTCACAGGAGAAAATTCACACCTCTTTGTAGAAATAAAAAGTTGAAAGTTGCAGGTGTGAAAACCGTCATAAAGACATTGATGGGTGTGTAAGATGGAAGCAACGCTGTTGTGTTGTCTACAGGGATGTGGGGGCTGGTGCTTCTGAGGGAGGTGCTGGTCACAGCCCAGGAGAGAGCAGGGTCCTTGGAGCCTGGAGGGACACAAGGGTGGGGGGTTCATGCGGGATAGAACAGGGGCTCATCAGAGCGAGGTCTGACCGTGGACGCCTGGGCACTGAGCCATTAGGCACGGTGGCCTGGGGGGCTGAGTGACAGCGGTGGGAGCCTCTGTGTGCTAAAGGCCACGGGGCCAGAACATTGTGTCACCATGAATCTCAGTGATGAGCATGCTGGTTCATGGACCAGGGGGAGGCCTTGCCCTCATGTCCCTGGAGAGCCCGGTTCCCAAAGCCTGGGGTAACACCCGGGACGTGATGAAGCTTTGAGAAGAATAAAGAAAAAGAAATAAAAAGGTAGCTGTGGTCCTGAGACGCCTCAAAGATAGATATGATTTTATTCAAAAAGACAAAGAAAAGTGACTTATCTTGAATAATACGAACATGCGGCAAAACATACTTGTTTAACAAGTATTATAAGAATCTGAACACAAAAGTTCTTTTCCTTAGAAGAGATTCTTGACCAAGGTTCTTAAGTTATTACGGGAAGGTTCTGGGGATGTTAAGGATGAGACCTGTGCATATGCAGGTGTATGGTGTGTGGTCCACTTTTATTTACCCCCAGAGCCCATTTCTGTGAGCACCGAGGTCAGGGTGGGGCTGTGACCCCTCCACTGGATCTTAGTTCATCTTCCAAATGGTTACTTCTTCTTCTTTGTATAAAAATTCCTGCTCTCTCCAAGGCCTGCATTGAGGGGCCCACCCTCCGTCCACATGTTTTCAATTAAGACTTGGGCTCCGGTTGAGCTCCTGCCTCTCTCCACTCCAGGTGCATCCCATGCCCTGCTGACGTCAGCCTGTTTGTCTATTTCCTCCGCACCCATGTGTATTCTACCTGCCTAGCTCTAGCCATCTTCATCTCCGTTCTCTTTACAGATGACCTAGGGGGCCTGCTCCTCCTCTCTCATCCTGCTTCATAGCAAATTATTGAAAAAATTCATGTCTCAGAACAATAAATGTTAATCATCCCACAGCGTTTCTGTGTGTCGGGAATGCAGTAGGGTCTGAGCCTGGTGATTCCGGGTCAGGGTATAGTGACATTGACATCCAGACATTGCCCAAGGCTCCTTTCCTCTGAAAGCAGGACTGGGCTTGGGACTCTGAGGCAGCCGGATTCACCTAGAGTGAGTGACTCACGAAAGGGCAAGGTCCAAGCCCCCATGTCTTTTATGACCCGGCCTTGAGGTCACATTCCTTCCTGTCTGCCGCATCCCTGGTTACACAAGTCGCACTGCTCACTGTGGGAGGGGGCTCCGCAGGGGTGTGGCTACCAACGGGCAAGACCATCCGTGGTCTTGTTGGAGGCTGTCCACCACACCTTTATTCCATTGGCTGCACCTGGACACGCTCCCTTTTCAAAACTGCAGATTCAAGCGTCTCAGTATTTAAGCGGAAACTTCCATCCTCGAGGGCTCTCACTGATGTTTCTTGGTCACCGAGACTTCCAGGCTGTGGTCAGTCTATTTCCATATTCCCCATCTGTCCGCTTTACAGTTTCAGGCTGAGTAACGACATGGCATATTTTGGTGCACAGGTATACAAACTTGCGTTTAGAAGGTGAGAACCTTGGTTGTTCAGACAAACTCTAGGCAAAAGTAATCAAAGCTTCTGTGATGGAAGGGGTGTGAAAAGGAGTGTGCAGACCTGCCCCTTCATCCTTCTTTTATGTTTTCTCACCCTGGGGGCCCAGGAAGCTCTGAAAATCCTCTGATTCTCCAGGAGCTGGTCCCCTTACCCCCTTTCTGAACACTTTCCTTCCCCCTTCATTCCTGGCATGGTCTACCAGCAAACAGGGATCATAGGGCAGCACAAAAAATAGTTAACTGGGAAATCTGATCAGGAAACAAGTAAAATTAGAGGCATAAAATGCTTGAAGAATTGTCCTAGTGAGCCACTTATTGGCCCATTTGGTGATTCTGGGAACAAGTGTCCTTCAAACCATGGCCAGTCTTCCTACTTCTTCCTGTTACTTTGTATGTGGCTTGGACACATGTCACAGAATCAGGAGTGCCCCGAAGCCTTGTTTGATTAAACATGTTATGTTCACCTGTACATAGCAGTGAACTTCAGATTTGTCCCTCATGAGTTATATTTTATGAACTGTGGTTAAATCTGCTGCGTACGTGTTGCCTAAGCCTGTGGGTGGTCTTTTGATCACAGGCTTCTGCTACTTGGGATGTTTGCCAATTTTTGTATGTGCACAAAAATGAATAGAATTTTATCACAATAGTAATAAAAGGAGAGTTGACATTGAGAATAGATTTCTTCATGCACGTTATAAATGGATATTGGGGCACGGTTAGTAATTATGATCTTAAGCATAAATAATCTCATTTTCAGCTTGGTTCTGAGGGCCCGGCTGTAGAGAAGTTTTATTCTTCTGGGCTTAAAAGCCAGTAACATTAATTTCAAGGCACTTTTTATTGAATTCAAGCAAAATATGTTTAACATTTCTTTATAAAGGATAACATGGATATCAAGTTGAATAAAGAGAGAAAAGTGCAGATTGGTGTTTGGAATAGTAACGTAAAATCTGGAAAAATTATTGGTAATAGAAGAATACACCATGGACAACTGGGTTTTATCCAAGTTATAAAGGTTGGCTTAATTAACACCCAAAGATCTAATACTTAATTCTCCATATTGATAAGTCAAAAGAGAAAAGCTCTGTGGCTATCTCCATGGATTATTCATGAGCCTTTGGACATAATTTAAGATCCATTCTCAGTTAAAAGATACCTTAGTGGGGTGGGGAGGGAAGTGGTCCACTGTAACATAATACATTAATTATATTAATGCATATGTGTATGTGGTCCAGTTGTGGACATACACACATTTATTCACACACACCTAAGATGCAACACGTAGTGACACAAGATAAAACCTCAAGGAACACTAACCGTAAAAGGGACAGGACTGAATGGGGAGCAGCCCTTCGAGACTGCTGGTGTGCACGCCAGCTCCTTATGGAAAATAGGGATGGGATGATGGCTTGAATGGGATGACAGATCTTTTCTCGTACAAGCAGCGCATTACATCAAAATAGCAGCACATATTCAATAACTACATCCATTTCCTGTTCTCTTCGAAATCCACTGACCTGGCCCCATTGCAGTTTAAAGAGCTGGAGGCCCACTCACCTGCAGCAAAATGAAAGTTCGTTAGGCTCACGCAAATTGGGGGGAAAAAAGGATGCGGGATGAGTGAATAAGTATGCGGTTACAGGACTATATTCAAGACAGGATTAGGATAAAAATAATGTACATTTCAGTGTTTGTAGGATCATCATTACATATGTATATAATATATGTATGTATATATATATCTGTAAATCTATACTGATGTCTGTTATTTCTCTTTTCTGGCACATAAATGACACATTTTTAAGTTTTCCTGGAGGGTGACATTGGTCAACCTGGGAGCAAGTGCCCTCTGACCGGGTGTGAGCAGGGCTGAGCGGGACATGGCCCCAAGGTGGCTGTGCAGGGTTACTTCTAAAAATGGCATCAGAGATTATCTTGACTATAACTCTTCTTCCTCCTTATTCTTTGCCTAATTTATCATAATAATTTTTAACATGTACTTTTTAACATACCAAGAAGTGGAACAGAAAAGGTGCCCCAAATATACTGTTAAGAGAAACAAGCACGTTGCATCCTGGTTATTCTATCTGGAGGGTGAGATTAAAGAAAACTTTCAATCCTTTTTTTTTTTTCCTTTTTATATCTGGAATTTGTGTGCTTGCATTACGCTTACGATCAAAAATAAATGAAGCCAAAAAGGTTACCCACACAATGAGCTAAAGTCATTTTAATCTTTTAACATCCTTTCTTGACTGATGAACCTATGAGAGTAAAAAATTTTGAAGTCGTTTGGGTATAAAACAGAGAATAATCAATTCAAGAGAATCTGAATTCAGTATGTTTCAATTCGGAGAATTACAAATAAACTTCACTGATTTTAGCACCTTAAAGCAGAGTCCCTCTGCTGCGGGGTGGCCCTGGCCTGTGGATTTACCTCTGTCAGATCCAAGCACAGTGGGCCGTGTGCTGCGTCTGTGAACCATCCTCTTCGCCTGGCTGACATCAAAATGTCACGTCTTTTGACCCACTCAGTCCCAGGTCTGTTCCGAGGGCACAATCTCAACTACAGGAAGAGCTTTACTCAAAAACACGTAACAATTCCACACGGCTTATAGTAGCAGAAAACGGAAGCAACTTTGATACAATTTATGGAACAGTTTAGCAAACTCAGGGAATTTTGAAGGGGCCATAAAAAGTGACTTTTTGAAGTGTTTACATTAATTAGAAAAAAGGAAAACAGGAAGGAAACCAATAGTTTTTACAGTTTGAATATAAATTAAAGCTTAAGAATCTTTGCATGGCTGAAAGTTCTGATGGTTGACATGGAAATGGTTTGGTATTTTTTCAAAAAGTAAAGACTTCCCTAAACCGTATGAGGCCATTTGATTTGTTTTTTCTCCATTAGAGGGGAAAGGCAGATCTACCAGGATAATTTGATATTTAAAAGTGGCTTCGAGACTTCTTTGACGTAAATCACAACGGGCAGCCCCTGTTTCTCCTAAAGTTGGCATTTTCTCTGCCTCAGGGAGACTTGGGGCGGGGGAGCATCAGACTTGCACAGGGGGCGTTTGCTGCAGGACAGGCGGGGACAGGGGGACAGCTGCCCCCAGCTTCAGGAGCCACCCCCCCCCCAAGGAGCCTGCCCTGGACCATGCGACCGCCACTCCCGGGAAAGCAGAAAGGAAGGAAGAATGTGACAAAGGGGGAAACCAGCTGTTGGAGCAAAGAAGGATTTAGATGCTGAAAAAACGCCAGCATGGAGGACAGTTGCTCTGGCACAGAAATCCCGGGTCTGCCCTCGCCTGCTTCTGCTGGACTCGCTCTTTCTCAGCGCTTGCCATTCTGGGAAGGAATTTGCTGCGAGCTGGTGTGCCTTCAGCCCCGAGGTTTCCTCTGACGGACGAAGGAGCAGGTGTTGCAGAAGACTGCGGCAGAAATGGCGAGGACCCGGGGGCTCATCTGTCGCCTGTCACTCTTACTGTAGTTTGGCTGGAGCGTCTCGTTTCTTATCAAGGAGTCTTTCTGCAGGAGAAAAGCCAAGCCAACTATTTTTAACACTTATGGGCAATTGCTTGTCCATAGACACAGCCTATGCTTTTGTTAATACCATGTTTATTTCTGATTTATAAATTGAAAATTATACTCATGAATGCACAACTGAAACGTACATGAATGCACAACTGAAACGTACATGAATGTGATTCAGAATGACCTTTTCAAAGAAAGGGTGTTGACATTTTCATCCTAAAAAATATTAAACTCTCTTGACTTAATTTTGTCTCACCAGCAAATTGTCAGAAAAGCCCTTGGTCGGAAAGCCAATGGTCATATCGGTATTAGAGGGAAAAAGAGCATATGTAAAATGTTAGATTGTCAAACGAGGAGTATTTTTTTTTTAAATTTATTTTTGGCTGTGTTGGGTCTTCGCTTCCGTGCGAGGGCTTTCTCTAGTTGCGGCAAGCGGGGGCCGCTCTTCATCGCGGTGCGCGGGCCTCTCACTGTTGCGGCCTCTCTTGTTGCAGAGCACAGACTCCAGATGCACAGGCTCAGTAGTTGTGGCTCACGGGCCTAGTTGCTCCGCGGCATGTGGGATCTTCCCAGACCAGGGCTCGAACCCGTGTGCCCTGCATTGGCAGGCGGATTCTCAACCACTGCGCCAGCAGGGAAGCCCAGGAGTATAATTTCTTATACTATTTTTATACTGTTTCATTTCTTGATTGTTTTTAAGAAATTTTTTCCAAAGCAAAAGAAATGTGTATATGAATTATTCACATTTTCAATAAAGATAAGGAAACTTAAATAAGGCCAAAATGTCCAGCATATTTACCAGGCCGTGCCTTCCTATCATGTTCAGAGTGAGAGCCGATGTCCTCCCGTGGTGCCTGGGGCCTGCTTCCTAGCTTTATCTTGGTGGTTTCCCCTGGTCCCACGGTCACCCTGGTCTTTCGGTTCAGCCACACAGACCTTTCTGCTGTCCCTGGACCGTCACGCTGCCTCAGGGCTGGGCTGTCCCTCAGTCAGACGCAGCACCTCCCAGAGAACAGAATAAGCTGGACCCTCCCTTCCTTCACATCTTTCGTCAAGAGTCAAGCTCTTAGCTGGCTTTCCTGTCCACCCATCTACAATCTAACCTCCGTTATCCTTCTGTGCTTTATAACCCCTGGTCCCTGTGCGCTTACTCTCTTGTTTAGCTAACACAATGTTCTTCTTGCTTCTCTTATTATTATTTATATTCTCCACCAGAATGTAAGCTCTGAAGGAGGGGTTTTTTTATTTTGTTTACTTTTCCATCATCTGTGTATAACAAGTGCCTGGAACATAGTAGGTCCTCAATAAATGCCTGGAAAGGGAGGCCTTGAAAATATGATGTTTGGGTGCAATTGGTCTGATGCTAGGGTTACCACTCAACCCGAGGAGTTTAAGGCTTGCATCTGCCTCACAACTCAGGGAAGGACCCGCAATCCAGTGCCCCATTCAGGTTTCCTGAGGAGAATAAATAACAATAATAATAATAATGATGATAATGATAATAATACCTGCATCCTATTGCTTTGTGCTTGGCCTCTTTACAAGAACTAATTCATTCAATCCTTTAACACCTCCGTGAGTTGGGCCGTATTATCTAGATCGATTTCACAGATGAGAAATTGAGGCCAGTTCCCTAACTCACCCGCTCTCTTGGAGCTAACATGAGGGGGGACTGGTATGAGATAGATCATCAGAATCAAAATACTCATTTGTCACTGTGAAGCTATGGTGTTTGGGAGAGCTAAAAAGGGATGAAATGTAAACAGGCAGATCTAATCTGAAAGCAATGAAGAAATGTTAATGGATTTTAAACCAGGGACTGACATAATTAGGCTTGTATGTTGGAGGAATTACGCAGGCAGCAGAGTGGAAAAAGAAAAGGAGAGAACAGATGACATGAACCAGATGACAGAATACAGAACTCATTCTCATCAGGGGAAGAGGTGATACCAAAGGAGAGTAGAATTCAGCTGTGCGTGAGCCAGAATCCACTGGGGGCTGAGCAGAGCCAACAGCGGCTTCCAGGTTTCTTACTTAAGCAGCTGGAAATAGATGATGGAGCCATTCATCCCGACTAGGGATGTAAGAAGAGTAGATTTGGAAGGGAATAGTATAGCTGAAATCAAGGGAGAAGAGGCCCTTTCAAAGAAGAGATGGCATGAAAATCTCAAATATTGCCAAGAGGTCAATAAGTCAAGAACTAAACAGCGCTGTTTGGATTTGGCAATCAGTAGCTCATAGTTGGTGATGTTTGGCAGAGGGGCTGAAGGGCAGACTCTGGTCTAAAGGTAGGTCAGCTCAATCATCTTTAGGAGTTTGAAGGGGAAGAAGTAGAGGTGGTGCGTGTACACCCTACAAGTTTCCACACGGAAAGAGAAGCGGTGAAACAGGGCAGGGGCTCATTCTAACCTGTGTTTCAAGGATGGGAGTGACTTGATTATTTTAATGGAATTGATGGTAAATGCCAGTTGTACTGAATTCTTGTTGCTGCTGTAACAAATCACCACACACTTATTGGCTTAAAACACACAAATTAGTTCTCTTTCAATTCTGAAAGTCAAAAGTCTAAAATCAAGGCGTTAGCAGGGCTGTGTTACGCCTGGGGGCTTCGGGAGGGAAATCTGTTTCCTTGTCTTTTCCAGCTTGCAGAGGTGCCTGCATCACCTGTCCTGTGCCCCCTGCCCCTCCATCTATAAAGCAGCAGCATGGCACTTCTCTCCCCTCTGACCTCCTGCCTCTCCCTTATAAGGGTTCTTGAAATCACATCGGGCCCCCTGGATAATCCAGGATAATCTCCCATCTCAAAATCCTTAAATCAATCACATATGCAAGTTCTTTTTGCCATATAAGGTAACATTCACAGGTTCTGGTGATTAGGACGTGGACTTTTTTGGGGGCCATTTATTTGTCTACCACAGTCTACCCTCTGTCCCCAAAGACTCTCATCTATTTTATATGCAAAATACATTCACCCCATTCCAAAGTCTCCCAAAGCCTCAACTCAAGTCCAAAAATTTCATCTAAATCTCATCAGCTCCAAAGATCCAAATCCCATCACCTAAATTATTTAAATCAGGTATGGCTGAGACTGCATATGAACCATCCTCAGACAAAATTCCTCTCCATCAATGTAGCTTGGAAGCTAGAAAGCAAGTTATCTGCTCCCAAAATAGAGTGTTGGGACAGGGATAGGGTACCAGTTATAAACATCCCTGTTCAAAAAGGAAGAAAATGGAAGAAAAAAAGAGGGCACTTGTGGGTCCCAAGCAATGAAAAAATCCAGAAAGGCAAACGCCATCAGATTTCAAGGCTTGGAAACAATCCTTTGTGGCTCTGGGCTCTGCCCTCTTGGCTTGAGGCTCTTCTCTTGGATACATCCTTCCTTTTGAATGAAAGGTAGCACATGTTTGCAGCTGAGTAGTTTAACAGACGGTTGCCTGCCTATAGAATTTTGCGAGTCCTGCATCCTTTTTCATTTCTCTGTCCCTTTCAGCGCAACCTGGCGGTGCTTCTGCTGGTCGAATGTTCTTAGGTACCTTGTGGGTGTCCTGTGCACTCACAGGGATTCACTCCATTGAACAAGAGTCTTTCCTGAAAATCCTATGTATATCCTGCCTTTTACTGAGAAGGCTGGGGGGACCCAGGAGTCACATGCCCCCCTCTTTAGGAGCGCCCTGTGTGCCTGATTCCTCTTTTGATCTGTTCAAGGCACTAGCCAAAGGTCATCCAGCCAAACCCTTGGCTTTCTTGTCGGAATATGCTTTCTGGACAGTGAATTTCCTAATTTTAATATCTTTTGCAATCTGGACAGGCTGAGAATTTCCCAAGTCATCAAGTCCTGGTTCTTTTTTGCTTAACAGTTCTGTCTTCTTATATGGACCCTTGTGATCATGCAGGTCCACCCAGGTAATACAAAGGAATCTCCCCATCTCCAGGTTTTTAGCTTAATCACATCTGCCAAGTTCTTTTGCTGTGTAAGGTGACATATTCACAGGTCGGAGGATTAGGTCATGGACATTTTAGGGACCATTATTCAGCCTACCACACCAGGAGACAGGGAGAGATTAATGATACAGGAAATTAAAGGAGAAGGGGGTGATAATCTTGCAGAAGCTAGAGGCAATTAAATCCAAATCAAAGGGGGTTAGTTGTGTGGTGTAAGGAGCACCGCACAGTGCCGGGTAGGCTGTAAGTCACTTCCTGCTCCTGTGTACGGAGCCCTGATGGTTGTTTTCCTGACATAACCCTTTGGGGGCCAGCTCACGGTTTATTCGGGAATCCAACTCACTAAGAAACGTGTCAACTCCTGAGTTCATTGGCCCTAAGTTAGTTCCCTCTACTGGTAACTACGTCTGCATCTTTAATTCCCATGCACCTCTCTTAAATTAGTGGAGTCTATCTTAAATTTATTTGAAAATCTTGCCTGGGAAAACAACATCCACATCTGACTTCTGCAGTAAGGCTAAGATCTTTTGTTTAACTAAGAATCCTTTATGGGTCTTTGTCGAGCAAAGTTTTTTTTTTTTCTCCCCTTCCAGTCTTATTGCTGTTTATTTGGGATACAGAAGTAGTTGCCTTGAGAGACCTTCTTTCTTCTAATTCTTCTTTCAAACCAGCCGGTTCTTTCCTAAGATATTTTTCTTTCCCTCTCTTCTTTGGTAATAGCTCCCTAAAAACAGCAAATAAAAGACAGTGGGCGCTGATGAACTGTCCAGCCACTTCCCCTAGAGCATGACTCAGTTGGCATGTGATCGGCTTACTAGTTTTGCAAGAGATAAATTTATTTTATTTATTTATTATTTTTGGCTGTGTTGGGTCTTTTTTACTGTGTGCAGAATTCTCATTGCGGTGGCTTCTCTTGTTGCGGAGCACGGGCTCTAGGCACGTGGGCTTCATTAGTTGCGGCACGCGGGCTCAGTAGTTGTGGCTCATGGGCTTAGTTGCTCCGCGGTATGTGGGATCTTCCTGGACCAGGGCTCGAACCCGTGTCCCCTGCATTGGCAGGCGGATTCTTAACCACTGCGCCACCAGGGAAGCCCCAAGAGATAGTTTTTACCAAACATTTTGCTTTGAATCACGTGGGTTTCCAGCTTTGGAGTCTGAGATGCCTGGTTCCTCACTGCCTGTCACCTGTCCACCAGCCCAAGATACATACCAGGTTTCATTGATTTTGTAATTCATGTCTTTGTCTTCTAACATCTCTGCAATGAGGATACATATACTAATCTATGGTATGTTGTAGTTTAACGGTCAGTGTTAAAATTTAGTGGTACATAAAATAATGGTACATCTTGGAATTCACAGCTTCTAAAGATTAGAGGAACTGTAGCATTGTGCAATTATGTAATGTCGGCCCCCTCCTTCTGTACCAATTTCTGTGCTAGTTAAGGGAATACTGACTTCGGTAACTGTTAGAACCTCTAATTTCAGTGGCATAACTCAATACAAATCTGTTTCTTGCGCTTCTAAAAGTTCAAAGCAGATGTTCCCAGTTGGTGGGCTACCCTTAATAGTGATTCAGTACCTTGACTTCTTCCATACTCTGGTTCCAACATCTCGCCCCAACACGCCAAGTCTTAATATTCTCTGCACTTAGCTTTTTAGAAGGGACATAACAATAGAAAAGGCACACGCACTTCTCAGAAGTCCTGCCGTAACTTCTGCTCACGTTCCACAGGTGAGAACTAATTTTATGGCCACCTCCAGATGCAAAAGTCTCTGGAAAATCTAGGCATTGTCCAGACAGCCAACGACTGAGCCATTGGCAGTGACAATTCTGGACCACAGGAGGGGGAGCATGGATTTTCGTGGACTGCTGTATCTGACTCAGTATCCCAAACACTCTTTTTCCATTTTTATTTCTTACTTTAAGCAGAATCTAAATGAAGTCCTCACATTGCAATTGGTGGATACCTCTCAAGTTTCCTCTCCTTTCTTTCCTTCTGTTACTGTCTCTCTCGTTAACAAAAAGGAATTTAACTGAGTAAATCTGAAGATCTAACTGGCTTTATTCAACGACTCATGAATCAGGCAGCTCCCATCTAGCAATTAGATGGGAGCCCCAAGGGGTTATCAGCGTGGAAGTTTTCCATAGGGAGAAGGGTGGAGTAAGGGAGCTGTTAGCAAAAGAAAAGAAAGAATTATTTTCAGTTTTGCGGTGGGGGGGGGACTGCAAGGGTTTCATCTTGCACATGCCTCTTCTTCCCCTGCGGGATGGAGAGGGACCACTTGGCAGATGACTTCATTGGTGCTGACCAGAAAATTCCAGACTGGTTGATTAAAATTACATTTCTGGGAGAGGTAGAAACTGTAATTAGAGCAAGTATTTTCTTTTATTTTGTATTTTTTAATAAATTTATTTATTTTTGGCTGCGTTGGGTCTTCGTTGCTGCACGCGGGCTTTCTCTAGTTGCCACGAGCGGGGGCTGCTCTTCCTTGTGGGGCGCAGGCTTCTCATTGCGGTGGCTTCTCTTGTTGTGCAGCACGGGCTCTAGGTGTGCGGGGTTCAGTAGTTGTGGCACATGGGCTCAGTAGTTGTGGCTCGCGGGCTCAGTAGTTGTGGCTTGCGGGCTTCGTTGCTCCGCAGTATGTGGGATCTTCCCAGACCAGCGCTCAAACCCATG
The DNA here is from genome assembly GCF_965194825.1 of Balaenoptera physalus. Lineage (NCBI taxonomy): Eukaryota > Metazoa > Chordata > Mammalia > Artiodactyla > Balaenopteridae > Balaenoptera > Balaenoptera physalus. The sequence continues at coordinate 121,883,749 of NC_138886.1, forward strand.
TCCCCTGCATTGGCAGGCAGATTCTTAACCACTGCGCCACAAGGGAAGTCCCCAGATCAAGTATTAAATCTAGGTTCAGTATCTTGGGCTTTTAGCATCAGTGATGCCATTGTGGGCCTGAGGTTTTCTTTTGAACAGTCTTTTTCTCTCTCAGTGTTTGTAATTAGAGGCAGGATGAGTTTTCTCAAGAGTTCTTATTGATGGAGTTTTGTTTTATTCAGAGACAAATAATGTCCTGCTATCTCTATTTTTGTGATGTTAGTATCCACTGATGCTCAGTGTTTGAATCCACTAATTAATTAGGCATTTCAGAATGAGGATACTATAAATCCCTCATTCCTTCTTTATATATATTTTTGAACTGTGTTACTTCTATAAAGACAAATTTCTCCTCAAAAAAATATTTGCTTAATCAGGGATGCAACTTGTCTGGGAAATATGGGAAGAGTTTATTTTTTAATTTATCAATTGTCTTAATATATTAGAGCTGTCATAACAAAATACCAAAGACTCCTCACCTTACACAACGAATGCATTTCTCATGGTTCTGGAGGCTTGAGAAGTCCAAGATCAAGGTTCCTGCTGATCCAGTTTCTGGTCAGGGCTCTCTTCCTGGTTGCAGATGGCCACCTTCTTCCTGTGTCCTCACATCATGGTGGGGGAAGGGGCAGGGGGAGAGAGAGAGGGAGAGAGGGAGACAGACAGAGAGAGAGAGAGAGGGAGAGAGGGAGAGAGAGGGAGAGGAGAGAGGAGAGAGAGAGGAGAGAGAGAGGAGAGAGAGAGAGAGGGAGAGAGAGGATAGAGAGAGAGCAAGAGAGCGAGAGCTGGTGTCTCTTCTTACAAGGACACTAATCCTGTCATGAGGACCTCCCCATGACCTCGTCTCACCCTTATTATCCCGCACAAGCCCCATCTCCAAATACCATCACGCTGAGGGATTAGGGCTCCAACCTATGCATGTGGGGGACATAAGCATTCAGTCTCTATCATCAGCTTTGGGTGCTATCTCTGGACTCCCTCTTGTCATAAAAAGATAGAAATGGCATACTTACTCCTTTGCCACCATTCCTCTCTCTTTATAACTTCTTAAATTGGTTAGTTATGTTGGCATTTTTATGTTATCAGTGTTTGAAATACAGCTCCGAGGGGCTGCTCCGAAGAGGTAAGGGGGGATCCAGGATCTATAGGGGTTTTGCAACAAAGACCAGGTAGTTAGAACATCAAAAGATTACTGTGAATTAAAGAAAACCAGACATCTCCAGTTAAGGAATTTAGCAACTTTTTCTATGTATGGAAAGATGCAAGAGTCTGGGCTCACTGAAATCATTCCTTTGATCTGCACCTCAGCTCTGAGGCCAGTGTCCTGTGCTTTCCCATCCCGAGTCCCCTCAGGGTGCACCGTTGGGGGGCTGCAGTGGCTGAGGGTTTGGTGGCTGCAACAGCCTTTGTTTACTGATATGGCAGGTGACATTTTTCATCTATACAAGTTTAGTAAGAAAAGTATCCTATAACATTAGAACTTGCTTACTGTAGACGTTTGAAAGCATCAAAGAACACTGAAGACACTGGTCGTGTGTCAGCGCATTCAGTGTTCACCTTCATATAAAAGAACTTGCTTTAACCAGTTCTATGTCCAGGTACTCTTTAAGCAATGTACGAACACACTTTATCTTGACAATGACCCTAGGATAGCAACATTATCACAAATTTTCAGACCAGGAGACTGAAGCACTTGCCTCAGGTCACACAACTTGCTGGTTGGAGAGTCAGGAGGTCACTTCTGCATCGGCTTCAGACGTCAGGCTCTTACTTGCCTCTTTCAGATTTTAGATTTTCCCTGTATCTTTGGTGCACTGGAATTTCACCAGGGTGTGTCTAGGTGTGGGCTTCTCTTTTTTTCATCAAACTTGCTTTTGTTTGGGGAGACATTTTTAATCTAGAGACTCAAACCTTTTTAACCCTGGATCAGTCTTCTGAAATTACATTTTCTCATGTTATGTTTTTGATTGTTATTACCACTTATTCTGGTATCCCAGGTATTTCCTTCTGAATTTCCTGTTAAATGGATTTTAGACTCTGATCTATCCTTCATGTGTCTTAAGGTTTCTCTTGTTTTACCTCTGTCTTTTTCTGCTTATTCTGGGAGATTTCTGGACTCTGTCTTTTAGCCTATCAACCTGGGATTCTATTTTATTATTCAGCAAACTAATTTATTTTATATCTGCAATCATATTTTTAATTTTCAAGAGCACTTTCTCATTCCTGTGTTTTTTCTTTTCAATAGCAGCGCACTTGTTTCATAGATTTGATGTATTTGATTCTCTATGAGAATACTAGTGGAAGTTTTCTAAAGTTCTCTTCTAGCCTCTAAATCATCTCTATTTTCTTAGGAGACAGGCATTGCTTAATCTGTCCATTTGTTTTGCTTCTCTTTATTTTTAATGTTTATTTTCTGTATGATTATTATTGTTTTCTAATGACTCTTACTTTTATATTCACATTATAAATGAAAAATGCGATGGTTAGTGAAAAGGCTGATTTGGGTTTCCCTAACCTGTCTCTCTCTTAAATAGGAATGAAGGCTAACTATGGACACTTACGTGTGTGTTTGAGGTAGAATACTTTAGGGAAACACTCATGTAGATTATGTGTTTAGGGCCTCAGACCCTCACGTATCATTTAAGAATCAGCAGCAATGAATTATCTGAAAAATAGTTTATCGTATAAACTTCTACAATGGAAATCTTTGAGAATGACTAATCAAGAAGAAATAAAGATGTATTCATATACTTCTCTTATCTTAGAATCAACAAGAATTTGACAGCTACAAGTGGTCTATATTGGTGTTTCAAATACCACAGGTAGCTTTACAGTATGTTTTCATAATATTTTGAAATGGTAAACAACTTGAGTTAAATTCCAAATAAAATAAAGAACAGTCTTTTTTTGACGTACACAGGATTGTGTAAACTCCATTATATCAAAACTGTGTAAACAGACGTGGTACCTATAAGTAAAACAGAGTTTACTTCTGGGCAACTGGAACTATCTGTGATTTGCAAGACAGCTAGTATTTCTGTACCCCACCATTACATGCCAGTGTCACCTGCAAACATTTCTAAAATGGCCCTTGGGGGGTGGGCATTGCCACCTTTGGGAACTGCACGGGTATAATTTTCTCTGCTTCCCATTTCTCCAACGATCTTATCCAATTTTATTTCTAGGTCCAGGAGTTCCTTTTTATTTTCCTATACAGTTATGAGTACATAATGTTGAACATAGGAACATACTTTCTCCGAAGTGTTAATAAAATCTGGGGAGGAGAGGGCGGCAGACGGGTCCTCCGTCCCGCCGTCCCGGATGAAAGCCTCATCTACCGTCTGTTCTCTCCGGGATCTTCCGTCCCTCCACTGACCGTCCAGCCTGAAACGCGCTCCAGTCTTTCCCTAAAAGGAGCAGACTGCCTGAGAAAGTAGATCATGTTTACCGCCTCTGCCTTCCCTCTTCTGCTTCCCCTCCGACCTCTGCCCTCCGACCTCTTCCCCTCCGACCTCTGCCCTCTGACCTCTCCCCTCCGCACAGCCGCCCTGCGAAGAGCAGCCATATCACCTCCTGAGAACGCCGTCAGGTCAGGCACCTCCCTCTTCGCTGGCGGGAGCTCTGATCACGCCGAGGACGAAACTCCTCCTGCGCTCGGTGTCCCGTCCCGATGGGTCGGCCCTGCTCCTCCTGGGGCTGGGCCTCAGCTCGCATCCCTCGTCCCGGCTCCGCTCCCGGCAGGCGGGTCCCGGAGGGACCTTGGCCCCTGCCCACCGGAGCTCGCCCGCGGGGCCGCTGCCGGAAACGTCGCCCCCAGCCCTTTGCACGGAGGCTCCCTTCCCCCTTCAGGTCTCATCTGCAATCTCACTTCTTTGGAGCTACCTTTTCTAACAGTCCCATCTAACTCCTCATAACTCTCCTGCTTTTTTCACGGCACTTCCAGCAATTCTAAAATATGCCAATTTTTGTTTGTTTTTTCTGACCCCCGGGTGCAGAGATGGCTCTTGTCTTTCACGGCCCTGCGTCCCTCACACACGGCACGTACTGTCCGGCTGGCTGCTGAATAAGTGCGTTCTGCTTCCCGACCCCGTTTCCCCAGCACGTGCTTACTTCGGCTGCAGACACCTTCCTACGCACCGATCCCGCGGCAGCTCTGAATCTCAACCCTATTTCGCTTCTCAGTGGCATGTGCCACTGTCTTTTCTGGAAACTCTTCCATCCGGGGATGCACTGGGCTTGCTTTAATCTCAGGGGCGGGTCCTCCGCCACTGTCCCTCGGCACTGGTCCTGAGGAGGGAGAGCTTCGCGCCGTGGGAAGCGCCAGGGGAAGACAGCGTGGCTGCGGTGAGGGAACAGTGAATGCTCCCAAAGCGAGTCGTTTGAATCGCTTGCTGTTCAATCCTCTGGTGTGTTTTTCAGTTCAGTTATGCAATGAACTCCCGCTCTGTTCTTCTTTCTCAAGATTGTTTTGGCTATTCAGGATTTTTTGTGGTTCAATACAAATTTTAGGATTAATTGTTCTAGTTCTGTGAAACATGCCATTGGAATGTTGATAGGGATTGCTATGAATCTGTAGATTGCTTTGGGCAGTATGGAAATTTGAACAATATTTATTCTTCCAATCCATGAACACATAATATCTTTTTATTTTTTGTGTCTTCTTCAATTTCTTTTATCAGTGTCGTATTTTTTCAGTGTACAGGTCTTTCATCTCTTTGATTAAATTTATTCTTAGGTATTTTATTTTTTGATGCAATTTTAAGTGGGATTGTTTTCCTAATTTCTCTTTCTGAGAGTTTGTCTTTAGTGCATAGAAATGCTATGGATTTCTGTATATTGATTTTGTATTCTGCAACTTTACTGAATTCATTTATTACTTTTAACAGTTTTTTGCTACAGCGCTTAGGGTTTTCTACGTATAGTTTCATGTCACCTGCAAACAGTGACAGTTTTACTTCTTTCTTTCCAATTGGGATGCCTTTAATTTCTTTTTCTTGCCTAATTGCTTGGCTAGGACTTTCAATATTCTGTTAAATTAAAATGGTAAGAGTGGGCATCTTTGTCTTCTTTCTGATCTTAGGGGGAAAGTCTTCAGGTTTTCATTGTTGAGTATGGTGTTAGCTGTGAGTTGGTCATATATGACCTTTTTTATGTTGAGTTATGGTCCCTCTATACTCACTTTATTGAGAGTTTTCACTGTAAAAGGATATTGAATTTTGTCAAATGCTTTTTCTGCATGTATTGAGATGATCATATGATTTTTATACTTCATTTTTAAAATGTGATGTATCACATTGATTGATTTGCAGAAGTTGACCATCCTTGCAACCCCAGAGTAAATCTCACTTGATCCTGGTGTGTGACCCTTTGAATGTATTGTTGGATTTAGTTTGCTAATATTTCGTTGAGAATTTTTGCATTTATGTTCATCAAGGATATTGGCCTATAATATTTGTGTCGGTGTGTGTGTGTACTGTCCATATCTGGTTTTGATAACAAAATAATACTGGCTTCATAAATTATGTTTGCAAGGTTCCCCTCCTCTTCAGTTTTTTGGAAGAGTTTGAGAAGGACAGGTATTAAATCTTCTTTGAATGTTCTGTAGAATTCACCAGTGAAGCCATCTGGTCCTTGGAATTTTTTTGTTGGGAGATTTTTGATTACTGTTTCAATTTCCTTACTAGTAATTGATCTATTCCCCCTTTTTATTTCTTCATGATTCAGTCTTGGAAGATTGTATGTTTCTAGGAATTTATTCATTTCTTCTAGGTTGTTCATTTTATTGCTGTATAATTGTTCATAGTAGTCTCTTATAGTCCTTTGTATTTTTGTGATATCAGTTGTAACTTATCCTCTTTCTTTTCTGATTTTATTTATTTAAGTCCTCTTCCTTTTTTCTCGGTTAGACTAGCTAAATGTTTGTCGATTTTGTTTATCTTTTCAAGAAAAGAGTTTTTAGTTTTATTGATCTTTTCTGTCGTTTTTACAGTCTAGATTTTATTTATTTCCACTCTGATCATTATTATTTCCTTTCTTCTACTTATTTTGGCCTTTGTTTAGTCTTCTTCTTCTAGTACTTTTAGGTGTAAAATGAAATTGTTTATTTGGGATTTTTCTTGTTTCTTGAGGTAGGTCTGTATACTATGAACTTGCCTCTTAGAAATGCTTTTGCTGCCTCCCATAGATTTTGCTATGCTATACTTTCTCGTTTGTCTCTGGGTATTTTTTGATTTCTCCTTTGATTTCTTTCTTTGACCCATTGATTGTTCAGTAACATGTTGTTTAATCTCCATGTTTTTGTGGGTTTTCCCCTTTTTTTCTTGTGATTGACTTCTAGTTTCATACCATTGTGATGCCATTGTGATGATACTTGCTATGATTTCAATCATTTGGATTTATAGAGACTTATATTACTAACATGTGACCTATCCTGGAGAATGTTACATATGTACGTGAAAAGACTGTATTCTGTTGCTTTTGGGTGAAATGTCCTATATATATCTGTTAAATCCATCTAGTCTTATATGGTGTTTAAGTCCACTGTTTTCTTACTGATTTTTCTGTCTGGATGATCTATCCATTGATGTAAGTGCAGTGTTAAAGTCCCCCACTGATATTGTAATCCTTTCAATTTCTCCCTTTAAGTCTGTTAATATTTGCTTTATATATCTTGGTGCTTCTGTTGAGCAGGTATACATTTTAAAATGTTACATATTCTTGCTGGATTGACACCTTTATCATTATGCAATGCTCTTCTTTGTCTTTTACTGCATTATTTTGTTTCAATGTCTATTTTTTTCTGAAAAGAGTATTCCTACTCCAGCTTGGTTTAAATTTTTATCTGCATGACATATCATTTTCCATCCCTTCACTTTTAGTCTGTGTGTGTCCTTTATTCTGAAGTGACTCTCTTGTAGGAGCTTGTTTGTGAGGTTCACATATAACATCCTGTGTAAATAACTGCCTGTTTTAAGTTGGTAGCAACTTAAATTTATACACATACCAAAGTTTTATCTTTTTACTGCCCCCTCCAAGTTTTATACTTTCAATGACACATTTTACATCTTTTTATTTTATGTACCCCTTAACTAATTATTGTAATTTTAGTTAATTTTTATTACTTTTGTCTTTTAATCTTCATGTTTGCTTTATAAATGATGGATCCATTACCTTTATTATATATTTAGATTTCCCAGTGAGATTTTTACTTTTGTATGTTTTCATATTATTAGTGGCATTTCTTTTCAGCTTATATAAGTCCCTTTAACATTACTTTAGGGCTGGTTTAGTGGTAATGAACTCCTTTAGCTTTTGCTTATCTGGGAAACTCATAATCTCTCTTTCAATTCTGAATGAATGGGTGGAGAATTCTTGGTTGAAATTTTTTTCTTTCCAGCACGTTGAAAATGTCATACCATTCCTTTATGTCCTGTAAAGTTTCTGCTGAAAAATCTGCTGATAGCCTTGTTGGGGGTTCCTGTGTACATAACAAATTGTTTTTCTCTTGCTGCTTTTTGGATTCTCTCTTTATCCTTAATTTTTACTGTTTTAAATTTAATGTGTCTTGCTGTGTTTCTCTTTGGGTTCATCTTATTTGGAACTCTCTGGGCTTCCTGGACCTGGATGTCTGTTTACTTCCCCAGATTAGGGATGCTTTCAGCCACTATTTTTTCTAATAATTTTTTTAAACTCTTTCTTCTTTTTCTGGAACTCCTATATTGTGAACTTTATTTCATTTGATGTTATCCTAAATGTCCCTTAAAGTATCTTCACTTTTTAAAATTCTGTTTTCATTTTGCTGCTCTGTCTAGGTGAGTTCCATTGTTTGGTCTTGCAGCTCGTTGATTCATTCTTCTGCCTCAACCTGTCTGCTTGCTGTTCAATCCTCTAGTGTGTTTTTCAGTTCAGTTATAACTCTTGTTTGGTACTTTCTTATATTTTTTATCTCTTTGTTGAAGTTCCCACTGTGTTCATCCATCCTTCTCCTGAGTTCAGTGAGCACTTTTGTGACTATTACTTTGAGCTTTTTACCAGTTAAATTGCTTATCTCCACTTCTTTTAGTTCTTTTTCTGAGGTTTTGTCTTGTTTTTTCAATTGAAACATATTCCTGTGTCTCCTCATTTTGCCTAATTCTCTGTGTTTGTTTCTATGTTTAGATAAATCAGCTATCTCTCCCAGTCTTGAAGATGTGGACTAGGTAGATTTCCTGTGGACTCAGAAGCACCTGCCTGCCCACCTGAGCCAGATGCTCAAGTGATGTCCCCTATGAAGCCTGCACATGCCCCCCTGTGTGGTGGGGACACAGCTGCTGCTGTGGGACACTATTGGGCAGTGCTGGCCCCCAGGCCAGCTTTATTTTTTTATTTTTATTTTTAAAATTTTTTATTGGAGTATAGTTGATTTACAATGTTGTGTTAGTTTCAGGTGTACAGCAAAGAGAATCAGTTATACATGTACATATATCCACTCTTTTTTAGATTCTTTCCCATACAGGTCATTACAGAATATTGAGTAGAGGTCCCTGTGCTATACAGTAGGTCCCTATTGTTTATCTATTTTATATATAGCAGTGTTATATGCCAATCCCAATCTCCCAATTTATCCCTCCCCATCCATCCCCTGGTAGCCCTAAGTTTGTATTCTACATCTGTGACTCTACTTCTGTTTTGTAAATAAGTTCATTTTTCTCATTTTTTAAGATTCCACATATAAGTGATATCATATGATATTTGTCTTCCTGTGTCTGACTTTCTTCACTCAGTATGTCAACCTCTAGGTCCATCCATGCTGCTGCAAATGGCATTATTTTGTTCTTTTTTTTATGGCTGAGTAATATTCCACTGTATGTATGTGCCACATCTTCTTTACCCATTCCTCTGTTGATGGACATTTAGGTTGTTTCCATGTCCTGGCTATTGTAAATAGTGCTGCGATGAACATTGCGGTGCATGTATCTTTTCAAATTATGGTTTTCTCTGGGTATATGCCTAGGAGAAAAGGTACACGCACCCCAGTGTTCGTTGCAGACCAGCTTTAAAGCCCACCTGTGACTGCTGCGTGTGCTGGTGGGCAGGGGTCTCTCTGGGCTTGCTGAGAGGCCTTGGCTGAGGTGTACGTGTGGGCAAGGCTCTCAGTGGGATGTGCTCACTGGGGCTAGCAGGTTAGAGGGAGAACAATATTGTGCCCATCAGCAAGGCATTAGCGAGGCAGCCTGAGATGCAGCAGTGGCTCTTGCCAGTGTCTCGGTCCCCGGGGAGCATCCCACATGGTTCCTGCCTTTCCCGCAGATGCTTTAAAATTGATAAGTGGGTCTCTTTCACGTAGGGTCCGTGTGTTTTTTTCAATCTCATGTTTTTGTGCTGGTTTTGGGGTTAAGTGGGTCTGTGCATGGGCACTTTAAAAATGAGTTTTCTTTCTATGTCTGACTTAATTCACTCAGTATAGCAATCTCTAGGTCCATCCATGTTGCTGCAAATGGCATTATTTCATTCTTTTTAATGGCTGAGTAACATTCCATTGTATATATATACACCTCATCTTCTTTATCCATTCCTCTGTTGATGGACATTTAGGTTGCTTCCATGTCTTGGCTGTTGTAAGCAGTGCTGCAAGACTCACAGACTTAGAGAGCGAACTTATGATTACCAGGGGGAAAAGGTGGGGGGAAAGGATAGTTAGTGGGTTTGGGATTGACATGTAACCACTGCTATATTTAAAATGGATAACCAGCAAGGACCTACTGTATAGCACAGGGAACTCTGCTTAATATTGTATAACAACCTAAATGGGAAATTATTTTGAAAAAGAATAGATACCTGTATATGTATAACTGAATCACTTTGCCGTACACCTGAAACTATCACAACACTGTTAATCAACTATAGTCCAATATAAACTAAGAAGTTTTAAAAAAATGAGTTTTCTGTTCCCTGCAGTACTGTTGTTGTCCTGGATGTATTCCCCACTGGTTTGCAAATCCAGATGTTTGGGGGCTCATCTCTCCTGTGCACGATCTAGTGGTTGGGGTGCCTGATGTGGAGATGGAATCCTTCATTCCTCAAGGAAAAGATCCACACTTTTCTGATACCTCCTGATTGTGGATCACCGTGGCTGGGCTGTGGTTTTTTCCTTGGCAAACTATATCTCTGCCTCTTCTACCCATCCTGATGCTGCCCTTTTACCCTTCGCTGTGGAGGCTCTGTTCCTTCAGTTTTCAGTTCCCTTTTCAAGGGAATTATTGCATATGTAGTTGTAGATTTCTTGTGTCCTTGGGAGGAAGTGAGTTCAGGATCTTCCTATGCTGCCATCTTGAACCCTCTCTCCGTCACTCTTTACTGCTTTTTGGGCCAAATTAATTATAAGGAAGTACTGATTCTTCAGATGTCAGCTCAACCATTAAACCTTTAGGGAAGCCACTCTTGATCTCTGTGCCATTTGTCATATTTATGATTTAAATTTTTTGTGTAATTATTTGATTATGTCTGTCTTGTCCACCAGGTTGTTCTTTGAAGTTCATTACCATTAATGTTTTTGTTCATTCTCTTTGTTGTAAGATTAAGTGCATTTCTTATTTTTCTTCTTTTTTCCAGGGGTGCCATTTACATCAAATATAGTCATTTGAGAGGTGCCAAAATAAAAGACATTAGCCATATTTAATAATTGTCTGTTTTATTCTAAGGCTGAAGTAGCAACAACAATGGGTAATGTTCAGTCTTTGACATTTATAGTTTATAAAACCACAATCTTGTAAGACACTCAGATTCAACAGTATTAAAAATAATTGGATTGCCATCTCTCCTTTCCCTAACAATAACTAAATTATATATTTATTTAAAAAGTATTGATGGTTCAAAATAATCCTTTTTTTTTTTTTTTTTTTTTTAGGACCAGAAGATCATGCAGTATTTTTCAGGAAAATGACAAAGTTAATTTTGAGTGAAATGCCAAAAGCTAGGTAAGTACTTTTGAAATGAAAAATAAAGTGCTGTGAAATTTTCTGTTCTGTGTATCCATGTTATCTGTAGAGTGATGTACATATAAATGATCATTCAACATACTTATTTGGAGCAACTTGATGATGGTTGGAAAACATTATTTTTGCTCTAGCTGTCAATAGGTGTCATTGACTAGACTGTTCCCTAAATCAGTCAGATTTCTGAAGCATGCAGATACATCACATATGTTTGTATCCAGAGTAACAGCGTTGGAATCAGATATTCTCAAGTTCAAATCATGGCTCTGCCTTTTAACACTGGATATATTGTTTTGCCTCTCTGAGCCCAGTTTTCCTTATTTTATAAAATAGTAATTGCACTACCTCTTTATGAAGGATAGCTATAATGCTGAAATGAGGTTATATTTGAAGGTCATAGCAGACTTCCTGTTACAAACTAAGTACTCAACAAAGAGTAGCTATTGATGACTACGAGGACAGTGATGATGATAATAACAATAATAGTAATAATAACAACAACAATAGCAACAATGTCCTTATGGAAAATATAATCTAAAATCCGTAATCTTTATTTTAACTGGTTGATTTTTATTTTATTTTATTAAAAAAATTTTTTTTCTGTGGTTTTTTTTGGCTGCTTTGGGTCTTCGTTGCTGCGCGCGGGCTTTCTCTAGTTGTGGCGAGCGGGGGCTACTCTTCGTTGAGTTGTGCGGACTTCTTATTGCGGTGGCTTATCTTGTTGTGGAGCACAGGCTGTAGGCACTCGGGCTTCAGTAGTTGTGGCACATGGGGTCAGTAGTTGTGGCTCGCAGGCTCTAGAGCGCAGGCTCAGTAGTTGTGGCTCACGGGCCTAGTTGCTCCGCGGCATGTGGGATCTTCCCGGACAAGGGCTCGAACCCGTGTCCCCTGCATTGGCAGGCAGATTCTTAACCACTGCGCCACCAGGGAAGTCCCTGATTTTTATTTTAGATATTCCAGTTTATCAAATGATTTTGTTGAATCTAATTTTTTTGTGTGATTGATGGAGATTCTTTGCTTTTCACATGCTTATATGAGAAATCAGTCAACAGGGACCGTAGCTTCTTCTACTTCGTTGAACGCTATCTTGCGGATCTTATGAGAAATGAAGGACAATTTGCCGTAGTTCTCTTCAGATAGTCTTAATGCATTAGCCAGTGCTTCCAGTATGATGTTTAAAAGGAGTGGTGAGATGGGGAATCCTTTCCTTGTAGCTGATTTTAGTGGGAAAGCTTCGCGTGTCTTAAGTGTAATGTTTGCTGTAGGTTTTTTGTACATGGTCTTTACCAAGTTGAGGAAGTTCCCCTCTACTCCTAATTTACTGAGATTTTTTTTTTAATCATGAGTGGGTATTGAATTTCATCACATGCTTTCTTTTCATCTATTGATACGATTATGTGATTTTTCTTTTTCAGCCTGTTGATGTGATGGATTGCAATTAATTTTTGAATTTTGAGTCATCCTTGCGTACCTGGGATAAGTCCCACTTGGTCGTGGAGTATAAATCTTTTTATACATTGTTGGATTTGATTTGCTATTATTTTTTGAGGATTCTTGCATCTATATTCATGAGAGATTTTGGTCTGTAGTTTTCTTTTCTTGTAATGTCTTTGCCTGTTTTGGTATTAGGGTAATGCTGACTTCATAGAATGAATTAGGATGTGTTTCCTCTGCTTCTGTCCTCTGAAAGAGATTTTAGAGAATCGGTATAATTTCTTCCTTAAGTGTTTGGTAGAATTCACCAGTGAACCCGTCTGCATCTGTTGTTTTCTATTTTGTAATGTTATTAATTATTGATTCAATTTCTTTAATAGAGAGAGGCCTATTTGTATTGCCTGTTTCTTCTTGTGTGAGTTTTGGAAGATTGTGTCTTTCAAGAGGTTGGTCCAGTTCATCTAGGTTGTCAGATTTGTTGATGTAGAGTTGTTCATAGTATTCTGTGATTATCCTATTATGTCCATAGGATTGTAGTGATGTCCCCTCTTTCATTTCTGATATTAGTAATTTTTGTCCTCTCTTTTTCTTAGTTAGCCTGGCTAGAGGCTTATCAATTTCTTTGAACTTTTCAAAGAACCAGTTCTTGGTTTTATGGATTTTGTCTACTAATACCCTGTTTTCAACCTCATTGATTTCTGCTGTAATTCTTATTATTTTCTTTTTTTAATTTTGGATTTATTTTGCTCTTCTCTTTCTAGTTTTCCAAGGTAGAAACCTGGATTATTGATTTAGATTTTTCTTCTTTTCTAATATATACATTTAATACTATAAATTTTCTTCTAAGCACTGTTTTCACTGCATTTCACAAATTTTGATGTTATATTTCTACTTTCATTTAGTTCAAAATATTCTAAAATTTCTCATGAGATATCTTCTTGGTCCATGTGTTGTTAAATATCCATGTATTTTGGGATTTTCCAGTTATCTTTCTGTTATTAATTTCTAGTTTAATTCCATTTTCATCTGAGAGCAGATATTGTATGATTATAGACCGAGGTCTTTTTAATCCTTTGAAAATTAAAATTAAAATCTCTTAACTTACTTTAAAGGCTACTTTACTTAAAATAAAGCATATGATCATAGAAAATACAGATTTGCAGAAAATATGTAACCCATAATCTCAGTACTCAAAGAGAACCATTCTTCATTTTCCAATATTTTATTATAAAAATTTGCAAACATAAAAAGTTGTAAGACCGTGTAGCAAATATCCACAGCCCCACCATCTGAATCCTATGATTTTATTATATTTGCTTCACATATATCTATAAATTTTCTATGCCTCTATCCACCCATCAGTCATTTTTTAAGAGGGTGAAGAGGGATACATTTCAAAGTAAGTTGCAGAGATTACATCTTACTTTTAAACATTTCACCATTTCATGTATCGTTAACTAGAGTTCAATATTTCTAGGGTTTTTTTTCTTTGAGGTAAAATTTACATGAAATGAAATGCTCAAACCTTAAATATACCATTCGATGAGTCTTGACAAATGAACGCCAGTGTAGCCCAAGCTCGTATCAAGCTGTAGAACACCACCATCCCAGGAGCATGTTCTATTAAGCCCCTGCTCCGTCTCTTCTCACTTACCCCCAGAAACAACTGGTGTTTAGACCTCGTCCTACCACATGTTAGTTTTGCCTGTTCTTTTAGAACTTTTATTTATTTATTTTTTTTCACACACACACACACACACTGTATTTTATTTTTACAAGAGATAAATAGACTGACACCAAGCATTGTACATGGATGACCACAACAAAAGCAACAATGATTGCAATTACCAAACATGAAACACACTCATACTATGTCATAATATTGACATTCAGTCCAGTAATCCTCCACTGCAACAGCTCCTTTACTTTGCAGTGAAAATTGATTTGTATATTCTTTGCCTCTGAGTCCTTGTGGGATTTTTTTTTTTTTAATTCAGACAGAAAGTCACAAAAATTATACTCATCCTCATCAGTTCACTCAGTCCCATGTAATTCATTTTTTTTTTCATCTTGATCTTTTGTTAGCACTTTTATGAGTTCATCAGTTTTTCATTAGAGTTCTGAAAATGCTTATTCATTCAGTTCAGCAGTACAGTCAGTTACCAGAAACCTGTACTTGTCAGAGTCTTTTCCATGAATTTCTTGAAGATGAAACCCTTTTATAGGAACATATTTGCAAAATCATCAGAGTACACCCAGAACTGTCTGTAAATGACAAAAGACTTAAAAATAACCACGGTTAAAGATTTGATGAAAGTTCATAATAATGCAGTTGACAAGAAAATTAGTTATTTCTGAGATATACATTTTAAAGTAATAACTAGGATTATTACTTATAAAATTATACCAGAACATATAAGATTTTTAGAAATTTCATGTAATGTCTGAAACATTTATATTAACATATTTCCATACATATTTCCATACAAATACAAATATAAGATTTTTAGAATTTCATGTAATGTCTGAAACATTTATATTAACATATTTCCATGCAAATAACCCAATGAAAGTTTAGTATTAGTTGTTTTGTTTGTTTTTTTATACTGCAGGTTCTTATTAGGCATCAATTTTATACACATCAGTGTATACATGTCAATCCCAATCGCCCAATTCAGCACACCACCATCCACACCCCACCGCAGTTTTCCCCCCTTGGTGTCCATATGTCCATTCTCTACATCTGTGTCTCAACTTCTGCCCTGCAAACTGGCTCATCTGTACCATTTTTCTAGGTTCCACATACATGCATTAATATATGATATTTGTTTTTCTCTTTCTGACTTACTTCACTCTGTATGACAGTCTCTAGATCCATCCACGTCTCAACAAATGATTCAATTTCGTTTCTTTTTATGGCTGAGTAATATTCCATTGTATATATGTACCACTACTTCTTTATCCATTCGTCTGTTGATGGGCATTTAGGTTGCTTCCATGACCTGGCTATTGTAAATAGTGCCGCAATGAACATTCAGGTGCATGTGTCTTTTTGAATTACGGTTTTCTCTGGGTATATGCCCAGTAGTGGGATTGCTGGGTCATATGGTAATTCTATTTTTAGTTTTTTAAGGAACCTCCATATTGTTCTCCATAGTGGCTGTATCAATTTACATTCCCACCAACAGTGCAAGAGGGTTCCCTTTTCTCCACACCCTCTCCAGCATTTGTTGTTTGTAGATTTTCTGATGATGCCCATTCTAACAGGAGTGAGGTGATACCTCATTGTAGTTTTGATTTGCATTTCTCTAATAATTAGTGATGTTGAGCATCTTTTCATGTGCTTTGTGGCCGTCTGTATGTCTTCTTTGGAGAAATGTCTATTTAGGTCTTCTGCCCATTTTTGGATTGGGGTGTTTGTTTCTTTAATATTGAGCTGAATGAGCTGTTTATATATTTTGGAGATTAATCCTTTGTCCGTTGATTCGTTTGCAAATATTTTCTCCCATTCTGAGGGTTGTCTTTTCGTCTTGTTTATGGTTTCCTTTGCTGTGCAAAAGCTTTGAAGTTTCATTAGGTCCCACTTGTTTATTTTTGTTTTTATTTCTATTACTCTAGGAGGTGGATCAAAAAAGATCTTGCTGTGATTTATGTCAAAGAGTGTTCTTCCTATGTTCTCCTCTAAGAGTTTTATAGTGTCCAGTCTTATATTTAGGTCTCTAATCCATTTTGAGTTTATTTTTGTGTATGGTGTTAGGGAGTATTCTAATTTCATTCTTTTACATGTAGCTGTCCAGTTTTCCCAGCACCACTTATTGAAGAGACTGTCTTTTCTCCATTGTATATCTTTGCCTCCTTTGTCATAGATTAGTTGACCATAGGTGCATGGGTTAATCTCTGGGCTTTCTATCTTGTTCCATTGATCTATGTTTCTGTTTTTGTGCCAGTACCATATTGTCTTGATTACTGTAGCTTTGTAGTATAGTCTGAAGTCAGGGAGTCTGATTCCTCCAGCTCCATTTTTTTGCCTCAAGACTGCTTTGGCTCTTCGGGGTCTTTTGTGTCTCCATACAAATTTTAAGATGATTTGTTCTAGCTCCGTAAAAAATGCCATTGGTAATTTGGTAGGGATTGCATTGAATCTGTAGATTGCTTTGGGTAGTATACTCATTTTCACAATGTTGATTCTTCCAATCCACGAACATGGTATATCTCTCCATCTGTTGGTATCATCTTTAATTTCTTTCATCATAGAACTTTTAATAAGTGGATCTTTACAGTATGAGCTCTTCATGTAAAGCTTCCTTCACTCAGCATAATATTTTTGAGACTCATTAATTTTGTCACATGTATCAGTACTTTGTTCTTTTAATCAGTGCTGAGTAGTGTTCTCTTGTACACATGTACTACAGTTTCTTTATCCATTCTGCTGTGGAAGGACACTTGGGTTCTTTCTATATTTTGCCTATTATGAATAAAGCTACTGCGCATACTTACATTCAAGATTTGGGGCATACATTTTCATTTTCCATGTTCACGTATCTGTGTTTGTAATTGCTATGTCACAGATCAGATGTATATTTGGTTTTATTTTTTAAAAAAAACCACTGTCAAAACTTTCCCCAAATTGGCTGAGCCACTTTGCCCTCCATCTAACAATGAATGAGAACTCTACATACTTGAAAATGTTTATATTTTCAGTCTAGCCCTTCTTGTGGGTGTGTAGTGTTATGTTGTTGTGGTTTTAGTTTGCATTTACCTAATGGCTGATGATACTGTGTGCTTTTTCCAAGTGCTTGTTGTTCATCCGTGTATCTTCACTTGTGAAGCATCTGCTCAAATCTTTTGACCATTTTTAATTGGATTCTTTATATTTTTATTATTGGGTTGTAGGAGTTCTTAATATATTCTGGATACAATCGCTAGGCACAGATAGGCATACCTCGAAGATATTGGGGGTTCATTTCCAGATCATCGCAATAAAATGAATATCACAATAAATGAGCGTGAGAATGCCTTGGTTTCTCAGTGCACACAAAAGTTACGCTCACACTATACTGTAGTCTGTTACTTGTGTAATAGCATTATGCCTACAAAAACAATGTTCATACCTTAATTAAAAATACTTTATTGATTAAAAATGCTAACCATCATCTTAGCCTTTAGAGAGTCATAATCTTCTTGCTGGCGGAGGGTCTTGCCTCGATGTTGGTGACTGCTGACTGATCAGGGTGATGGTTGCAGAAGGCTGGGGTGACTGCAGCAATTTCTTAAAATAAGACAACAAGGAAGTTTGCAGCATCGAATTGACTCTTCCTTTCATGAACAATTTCTCTGTAGCATGAGATGCTGTTTGATAGTATCTTTCAGGAGAACTTCTTTCAAAATTGGAATCAATCCTCTAAAACCCTGCCCTGTTTTATCAACTAGGTTTATGTAATATTGTAAATGCTTTGTTGCCATTGCAACAACCTTCACAGCATCTTCACCAAGAGTAAATTCCATCTCAAGAAACCACTTTTGGGACTTCCCTGGTGGTCCAGTGGTAAAGAATCCGCCTTCCAATGCAGGGAACACAGGTTCGATCCCTGGTCAGGGAACTAAGATCCCGCATGCTGCAGGGCAACTAAGCCCACGCGCCACAACTACTGAGCTCACGCGCCTCAACGAGAGAGCCCACGTGCTACAAACTACAGAGCCCACACGCCATGGAGACAGTGCGCCACAACTAGAGAGAGAAAACCCGCCCGCCACAACTGGAGAGAAGCCTGCGCGCCACAACAAAGAGCCCGCACACCGAAATGAAAGAGCTCGTGTGCCGCAACTAAGACCCGACGCAGCCAAAAAGAATAAATAAATAAATATAAAAAATAAATTTGTAAAAAAAAGAGACCGCTTTCTTTGCTCACCCGTAAAACGCAACTCCTCATCCGTTAAAGTTTTATCATGAGATTGCAGCAATCACATCGTCAGGCTCCACTTTAATTCTCGTTCTCTGGCTATTTCCACCACAACTGCAGTTCCTTCCCCCACTGAAGTCTTGAACCCCTCAAAGTCATCCATGAGGATTGGAATCAACTTCTTCCAAACTCCTGTTAATGTTGATATCTTGACCTCTTCCCCGGAGTCACAAGTGTTCTTAATGGCATCTAGAATGGTGAATCCTTTCCAGAAAGTTTTCAATTTACTTTTCCCAGATGCATCAGAGGAATCACTCTCTATGGCAGCTGTAGCCTTACTAAATGTATTTCTTAAAATATAAGACTTGAAAGTCGAAATGTCTCCTTGATCCATGGGCTGCAGAATGGGTGTTGTGTTAACAGGCACGAAAACAACATGAATCTTGTTGTACGTCTCCAGCAGGTGGAGCAGTCAGCTCACACGCATTTGTTGATTAAGTTCACAGTCTTATACAGGTGCAGTTCATGGCTCCCCCAAAGCAATTACAGTAGCAACATCAAAGATCATTGATTAGAGATCACCATAATAAATATAATACTGATGAAAAAGTTTGAAATATTCTGAGAATTTCCAAAATGTGACACAGAGATACAGAGTGAGCAAATTTTGTTGGAAAAACGGTACTGATAGACTTGCTTGATGCAAGGTTGCCAAAAACCTTCAGTTTGTAAAAAGTGCAATATCTGTGAAACACAATAAAGTGAAGTGCAATAAAGCGAGGCATGCCTTTATGTTATTGCAAATATGTTCTTCCAGTCTGTGGTTTGCCACTTAATTTTCTTAATGCTATCTTCAGATGACCTGACATCTTTATTTTGATGAAATCTAATTCATCATATCAATACTTTAATAGTTATTGTTCCTGTACCAGTTTAAAAAATAAAGCCTCTTAATCATAAAGTTAGTCTCCTATATTTAGTTCTAGAAGCATACAGTTTCAGCTTTTGAACTTGAATCTATGATTTTTAAAAAAGATGAATTTAATTAATTAATTAATTTGGCTGCGTTGGGTCTTTGTTGCTACGTGGGCTTTCTCTAGTTGAGGCGAGCGGGGGCTACTCTTCATTGTGGAGCGTGGGCTTTTCATTGTGGTGGCTTCTCTTGTTGCAGAGCGTGGGTTCTAGGTGCTCAGGCTTCAGTAGTTGTGGCACGCAGGCTCAGTAGTTGTGGCGCATGGGCTCTAGAGCGCAGGCTCAGTAGTTGTGGCACACGGGAGTGTGGCATGTGGAGTCTTCCCGGACCAAGGCTTGAACCCATGTCCCCTGCACTGGCAGGTGGATTCCTAACCAATGCGCCACGAGGGAAGTCCCTGTGATATATTTTGAATTAAATTTTTTGTGTATGTGGTTTGAGTTATGAGACCCAGTTATTCCAGCGTCAACTGTTGAGAAGATTTTTCTGCCTTCAGTGGATTACTTTGTTGTTGTTTGGGTGAAAAGTGAAATGACTGAATATGTGAGTTTACTTCTGGGCTCTCTACTCTATTTCATCAAAGGATTTAATGTTATTTTTTGCCAGTACCACAATGTCCTAATCAACATAACTTTATCGTAAGTCTTGAAATCAACTTTGTTCTTTGTTCAGCTTTGGCTATTCTAGGTGCTATGCACTTCCACATGAATTTTGCAGTCAGCTTCTCAATTTCTATTTTAAAAAAAGCTTGATGGAATTATAATTGATATTCATTAAATATGTAGAGTCTTTCAGTTAATGAATATGGTATACATCTCCATTTACTTAGATCTCCTCTAGTTTCTGTCACCAATTGTTTGTAGTTTTAAGTGTGAAGGTCTTGCACATCTTTTCTTTTTTTTTTTTTTTTTTAATGCTATTCTTGTCTGCTTACATTCTTTTTATATATGTATGTATGTATGGCTGTGTTGGGTCTTCGTTTCTGTGCGAGGGCTTTCTCTAGTTGTGGCAAGCGGGGGCCACTCTTCATCGCGGTGTGCGGGCCTCTCACTAACGCGGCCTCTCGTTGCCGAGCACAGGCTCCAGACGCGCAGGCTCAGTAATTGTGGCTCACGGGCTGAGTTGCTCCGCGGCATGTGGGATCTTCCCAGACCAGGGCTCGAACCCGGTCCCCTGCATTGGCAGGCAGACTCTCAACCACTGCGCCACCAGGGAAGCCCCATCTTTTCTTAAATATATTTATATTTCATTTTTAAAAATTATCGATTGGATTTTTAATTTTTTTCAGTTTTTGTTGCTAGTGTACAGAAATATAATTGATTTTTTGCATATTGACCTAGTATCCTGCAATCTTGCTAAACTAACATTAATTTTAATCACTCATTTGTATATTCTTTAGGATTTTCTATATGTCTTTAGTGAATAAATGTATTCTTATTTCTTCTTCTTCAATTTTATGCCTTTTTTTCTTGCCTTATTACACTGGTTGGTACCTTCAATAAAGATTGAAGTAGAGTGGGTGAGCATCTTTACTCTGTTCTTGATCTTAAAGGGAAAGTGTTCATTATTTTACCATTTGGTATTGTGTTATCCATAGTTATTTTGTAGATAACTTTATCAGATTGAGGAAATCCCCTTTATTACTGGTTTTCTGAGAGTTTTTATCGCAAATAGGTGTTAAATTTTTTCAAATGCTTTTTCTACATGTATTAAATTGTTATATACTTTTCCTCTTTTATTTTTTTATTTTGGTGTATTACATTGACTGATTTTGGAGTATTAATTCAACCTTTTATTCCTGGGAAAATTCTACTTGGCCATATTTTTAAAAAAATACATAAGTGGGTTTGATTTCCTAATATTTTGTGTGTGTGTATGTGTGTGTGTATTCATTTATTCATTCGTGAGGGACATTCATCTGTAATTTTCTTTTTTTATAATATCTGTCTGGTTCTTTTGGTATCAGTATTATGCTGACCTAGTAAAGTGCATTGGAAATTCATTTCTCCTCCTCTATTTTCTAAGTCTTTGTAAGATTGGTATTACTTTCTCCTTAGATGAATTTGATAAAATTTGATAAATTTCCTTTAAAACCATCTGGGTCTGGAATTTTTTTTGTGTGAAGATTTTTGGTAACAAATTCAATTTCTCTAATAGATATAGGGGCTTTTAAACATTCTGTTTTACCTTGTTAATTGTGTATGTCAAAGAATTTGTTCATCTTATCTAAATTGTCTAATATTTTGTCATAAAATTGTTTATAATATTCTCATATATTCCTTTTAATGCTTGAAGATTTGTAGTAAGGTTTCCTTTTTCATTCTTTATATTGCTAATTTGTGTCTTCTCTCCTATCTTATTGATGAATCTATCTAGTGGTTTATTAATTTTGTTGATGTTTTCAAAGACCTAGCTTTGGCTTTATCATTTTCTCAAGAGTCTGTCTGTTTTTTAAAAAATTAATTAATTTCTACTCTTAACTTTGTTCTTTCTTTCTCTTGGAGTTTCTTTACATTCCCCCCCAGCCTCTTAAATTGGAACCTTAAGTCAAGACCTTTCTTCTTTATGATTTTGAACATTTAAACTTTCTTTTTAATCACTGCTTTAGCTATACATCACAAATTTGCATCTATTGGTTTTTTCTTTTCCATTTAGCTGGACATATTTTGTAAAATATCTTGTGATTCTTCTTTGACAATGGATTAGTTAGAAGTGTGCTATTTTAATTTATAAATACTTGTTTTTTTCTAGATATGTTATTGATATGTAATGTACTTCCATTGTGGTCAGAGAAGTCATTTCTGTATAATTTAAGTTTTTTTTAAGATGTTGGGGCTTGTTTTATGCCCCAACATATGGCCTATTTGGGTGAATGTACCATGTGTTCTAGAAGAAAATATATCTTCTGCAGTTTTTGAATATAGTGTTCTGGAAATGTCATTAGGTCAAAGTGGCTGAGAGCTAAAATTCATTTTTATTTGGGATGATGGATCTCTATTTTAAGGACACCCAGAAACATGAGGAAGGAGAAGAAATTTCATCAACAGACTTTTTCCTGTCTAGATGCCCATCCTTAAATTCTAGGAAGCACTTTAGACTTCAAAACTCAGCAGGAATTTTATTTACAGAACAGTAGAATGGCACCTTCAACAGAGGCACTATGCTTCTCATTATTTTCTTTATATTAAATAACCCCAACAAAGTAATTTTCTGGCTTTTAAAAATTACAAATTGAATGGGTTTCAATTTTAACAAATCTCAGTCCAAATACAGAATTTCTCCTATCCTGCTCCCCAGAAGCAATTATTGCTTTACTCTTAAGCATTCTGCTATATATCTGTTCAAACTTTATTTACATGTTCTTTTGTTTGGATTGGTTTGTTTTAACATTACTAAAGGTGTAAGCGGTATTCTTTTTGATATGTACAGAAAAGTCAGGGTTCTGACAATCTAGACTGACAATCTAGACTACTTCACTTAAAAATGGAAATTTTGATCTGCTGATTCGAGACTTGTGTTTTTTAAGGAGAAGATACATTACCTGAAATACTACGTTTTATCTACCGATAGTGACCCACATCAGCTTCCCAATTCAGATAAAACATATCCATCCACTTGCTACTTTGATCCCTGTTTGAACTTGGAGCATAAAAGAATTGGAAGTTGAGAAGTGAAATTGATAGGTGCTCTAAGTAGTGTATGCCTGCTTAAATATAGAAGACAAATCTATTTAATCCGCATTTTGACCTATGGCATACACTTGTGAAATGACAGTTGAGGATTAATTATATCCTTGGCTGTATTTCAGAGCAAAACAATTGGGCCACACTGATTCTGATCTTATAAACCTTTGTTCTCTATAAAATTAACAGCCACGAACTGAAGATTTCAAAATCGTGTACTTTTTTTTCCTCACTGAAAGAAGCTGAATGTTTATATTTTGATTTCCTGAACTTCTTTCACTGAGGACTGCTTTAATTCTCTGTCTTCAATACAGTGCTAACACTGGTGTTCAAACGGGGTTTTCCGGATGCCTCTCATGAGAGCAGAAATTATTCTTGGAACAGCATTGCCCATATTTTCTGATAGTTTCAAAGGAAGCCTGGATGACCGCAGACACCCCTTTTTAACTTCTCAATCATACTCTCCTGGGGAATGGGGGTCAGTGTTGTGTTCTCACCAGGGCAAGAAACTGATAGCCTTAGACATTATGCATATATTATACAAAGCACAGAAAGAAACAAAAAGTTTTTAAGAGGTAATGTACATGAACGATTCTCATTGTTTTGTCCTGATTTTTTATTTCATTTCTCACAATGACTTAACTCAATATTCCTTCCATCTTTTTAATGAGACTTACCATAGATAGTCTCAGAAGAGGTAATAAATTCAGTAATAGTAACAATTATTTATACTAGTTCCTTTCCATGAATAATCTCTTTTAATTCTCAGAATAATCCTATGAGTTACATGATATTATCATATCTATTTATTTATTCATATCTGTTTATAGCATTATCACATCGCCTGTAAAAGAGTGCTTGGAGTATGGAAATAATTTTCTCAAGTTAAATACCTAATGAAAGGTGGACAGTGGATTAAAAAAAATTTTTTTTTAATTTATTTATTTTATTTTTGGCTGCGTTGGGTCTTCGTTGCTGCGCGTGGGCTTTCTCTAGCTGCGGAGGGTGGGGGCTACTCTTGGTTGCGGTTTGCAGGCTTCTCATTGCGGTGGCATCTCTTGTTGCGGAGCACGGGCTCTAGGCGCATGGGCTTCTGTAGTTGTGGCACGTGGGCTCAGTAGTTGTGGCTTGCAGGTTCTAGAACACAGGCTCAGTAGTTGTGGTGCACAGGCTTAGTTGCTCCGTGGCATGTGGGATCTTCCTGGACCAGGGCTCGAACTCGTGTCCCCTGCATTGGCAGGTGGACTCTCAACCACTGCGCCACCAGGGAAGCCCTGGATTTTTTTCTTTTTTAACTTTTACTTTCTATTGGAGTGTAGCTGATTGACAATGTTGTGTTAGTTTCAGGTGCGCAGCAAAGGGACTCAGTCACACATACACGTGTATCTGTTCTTGACAAAGGGTTTCAGCAGAGAAGTGCGACTCCAACCTCTGTACATTTAGCCACCTGGGTACCCTGCCTCCCAGACAGTGGAAAGCTAGCAAGTCAACTGGAGGTCCATGGGTTTAGAGGTTCACGTATTTAAGACAAGCATTAAAATGATGGTGAGCATGGAGGGCCTTTAATGAGAAAGAAGTGAAAAGGTTGACGAAGAAGGAAGTGATGAGATGATTTCATTTCTTAACATTGTCATCAAGTCTGCAGAATTTTCAAATTATGATTCCATGATATCTTTGTTATTTTGATATATCTTGTATAGGTTTATACAGCAATTACTGTATAACACTTTGGAGTTAAAAATGCTCTAATAGATGGGTATAGCCAAGAGAGTGGGGTCAGAAGGCTCTGAGCTCACCTCCTCCCATGAGCAAACCAAAATTATAATTATTTACAGAGCAACTACCTATAAGAATGTCCAGAAGACCAGCAGAAAAGATCTTCCACAACTAAAGATAGAAAGAAGGAACCATAACGCGACAGGTAGTAGGGGTGGACACACGGTAGAGTCAAGACCGACGGGTTGGTAGGTGACCCACAAATGGAAGGATAATCACAATTGTAGAGGTTCTCACCAAGGAGCAGGGAGTCTGAGCCCCACATGGGGCTCCCCAGCCCGGGAGTCCTGCACTGGGCAGATGAGCCCCCAGAAACTCTGGCTTTGAAGACCAATAAGGGGTTGCATATGGGAGAGCTGGAAGGTTGTAGAAAACAAAGACTTAGCTCTTAAAGGGTGCACACAAAATCTCATATGCTCTGAGTCCCAACACAGACACAGTAATTTGAAAAGAGTCTGAGTCATGGGACTTCCCTGGTGGTCCAGTGGTTAAGAATCTGCCTTCAATGCAGGGGACGTGGGTTCGATCCCTGGTCAGAGGACTAAGATCCCACATGCTGCGGGGCAACTAAGACCGTGTGCCACAACTAGAGATCCCACGTGCCACAGCTACAGAGGCCACACACCACAACGAAAGATCCCGTATGCCGCAACTAAGACCCGACGCAGCCAAAAATAAAAATCATAAATAAATAAATATTTGAAAAGAGCCTGGGTCAGACCCACCTACTGATCTTGGAGAGCCTCCTGGAGAGGCAGGATGGAATGGGGACTCCCACTGGGGAAAGAGATGCTAACAGCAGTCATTTTTGGAAGCACCATATTGGAGTCTCTTCTAGCCTGTTAGCACTGAGGGCTTACCTGCTTACCAGAAGGCAAGCACCACCCCAAGACCCCCAGGGACCAGCAGCCAGCCCTCTGGGGACCAGGTTCCACCCACCAGCAGGTCAGCACCAGCCTCAGGCCCATCCTGGGCCACACAGGAAGTCATGCCAGGACTTAGTGGCATGTTCTTTGACATTGGTCTTAGCAGTATTTTTTTGGCTATGTCTCCTCAGGCAAGGGAAACAAAAGCAGAAATAAACAAATGGGACTACTTCACACTAAAAGGCTTTTGCACCCTGAAGGAAATCATCAAGAAAACAAAAAGGCAACCTACTGACTGAGAGAAGATATTTGCAATGATGTGTCTTATTAGGGGTTATATCCAAAATACATGAAGAACTCATACAACTCAATATCAAAAAAACAAACAATCCAATTAAAAAGGGGTAGAGTAACTGAATACACATTTTCCAAAAGAAGACACACAGATGGCAAAAAGGCATATGAAAAGATGCTCAACATCACTAATCATCAGGAAAATGCAAATCAAAACCACAGTGAGATATCACCTCCCACCTGTCAGAATGGATTTCATCAAAAAGACCAGAGATAACAAGTGCTGGTGAGGATGTGGCTAAAAGGAAACACTTGTGCACCGTCAATAAATTGGTGCAGCCACTGTGGAAAACAGTATGGGTATTCCTCAAAAAATTAAAAGGAGAACAGTATAAGATCCAGCAATTCCACTTCTGGGTATTTGAAGAAAACAAAAACACTAATTTGAAAAGATATATGCATGCCTATTGTATTATTTACCATAGCCAAGATATGGAAGCAACATAAGAGTTTATAAATAAATGGATAAAGAAGATGTGGGGTGTGCGTGTGTGTGTGTGTGTGTGTGTGTGTGTGTGTATAGCTGAGCATTATATATTATATATATTAATATAATGGAATATTAGTCATAAAAAATGAAAACTTGCCATTTGGAACAACATGGGTGTACCTAGATGGTATTATACTAAGTGAAATAAGTCAGACAGAGAAAGAAAAATACCTTATTATTTCGCTTATATGTGTAACCTTAAAAACAAAACAAACATACAAACAAAACAAAACAGAAACAGACTCATAGATACAGAGAACAAACTGGTGGTCGCCAGAGGGGAAGGGGGATGGGGAATCAGTGAAATAGGTGAAGGGTATTAAGAGGCACAAACTTCCAGTTATAAAATAAATGTCACAGGTGTGTAATGTAGAGCATAGGAAGTGTAGTCAATAATATTGTAATAACTTTGGTGACAGATGGTAACTAGGCAGATGGTCATCATTTTGTAATGCATAAAAATATTGAGTCACTATGTTGTATATGCAAAACTAACATAATATTGTGAGCCAACTATATATATTTTTTGAAATATTTATTTATTCATTTGGCAGCGTCAGGTCTTAGTTGCTGCACACCAGATCTTCATGATGGCATGCGGGATCTTTCATTGCGGTGTGCGGACTTCTCTTGAGTTGCAGCACGCGGGATCTTTCATTGTGGCATGTGGGCTCTGTAGTTGCGGCATGTGGGCTTAGTTGCCCCGTGGCATGTAGGATCTTAGTTCTCTGACCAGGGATCGAACCCGCGACCCCTGCATTGGAAGGCGAATTCCTAACCACTGGACCACCAGGGAAGTCCCAAGCCAATTACACTTAAAAAAAGAGACTTCCCCAAAAAACAAGCCGAGAAAAATCCAAGCAAAAAACTTCGTTACCTTTTCTAGTTAAAGGAGAAAAAAATCTAATATAAAATGAAAAGAAAATAGGACCTACTCCCATCATATTGAGTCACTTATTTTTTTTGTTCGGCTTTTATTTATTTTTAATCTGTCTTTCTCTTTTTAAATAGAATGAGGAGTCAGAAAACTGGAAGAGTCGCAGGGACACTGAGCACACAGAACTGCTCCAGGACTTCTAAGAACAGAGCGCACTGGTGAGGCTACTTCTTGTCTTTGATAAAGTGCCAACAGGGGACTCATGGTCCTACAACAATGGTAATTAAAGGTAACTAAAAAATGCATTCACGGTCTTATGAGTCAATCTAGTTTTCTTTAAATTTCACATTTTAAAGTAAATTTTCATATGGAGGGCAGTCAATATTTCATCAAAAGTTATCTTTTAATATAATTCATATTTTTTACTTAATTGCAGCAGATCTCTGCCTTCTTGGAATTGTGACCCCACATTTAAAAAAAATTTATTTTATTGAAGTCTAGTTGATTTACAGTGTTGTTAATTTCTGCTGTACAGCAAAGTGGTTCAGTTATATATATATGTATATCTATATTACTTTCCATATTCTTTTCCATTATGGTTTATCCCTGGATATTGAATATAGTTCCCTGTGCTATATAGTGAGACCTCGTTGTTTATCCATCCTATGTATACTAGTTTACAACTGCTAATTCCAAACTCCCAATCCATCCCTCTATGCCCTTCCCCTTGGTAACCACAAATCTGTTCTCTGTGTCCCTGAGTCTATTTCTGTTTTGTAAATAAGTTCATTTGTATCATATTTTAGATTCCACATACAAGTGGTATCATATGGTATTTGTCTTTCTCTTTCTGATTTACTTTGCATAGTATGATAACCTCTAGGTCCATCAATGCTGCTGAAAATGGCACTATTTCTTTTTCATGGCTGAGTAGTATTCCATTGTATATATGTACCACATCTTCCTTATCCATTCATCTGTCAGTAGACATTTAGTTTGCTTTCATGTCTTGGCTATTGTAAATAGGGCTGCAGTGAACATTGGGGTGCATGTATCTTTTTGAATTATAGTTTTGTCTGGATATATACCCAGGAGTGGGATTGCTGGTAACTCTGTTCTTAGTTTTTTGAGGAACCTCATACTGTTTTCCATAGTGGCTGCACCAATTTACATTCCCAGCCCCACACTGTTTTTTGTTTCAGTTTGAAAGCCACCTTCTAAATGTACAATACGGTAATAAAAATCAGTTAAAATTCATTGTTTTGCGAGACATCCTTCATGACAATTGGTGACATGCATAATGTCCTGCTTTTAGATTCGTTTTTTGCTTTAGTGTTATCTCTGTCATTAAAAAATTTCTCAGGTTTTTAAAAAACTTTAGAATTTATTTTCATGTTGGGAGAAAGTACAGCCATCAGTAAATCTTTATTTTGTCTGAGAAATACCGGACTCGGACTCTTAAAAGTGCAGTATTAGTACCCTGTTTGGTCTCTCCTTAAAAATAACTGTTTTTTTTAATTGAGGGTTTTATTTTCTATAAAATTATATCCTAATCCATTGACTATAGCCACTTCCCTAAAATAAGTTATTTTATTCATCACCCTTTGGACTGTTAGTCTATGAATGAACATTATAATTGTGTTATATGTTGATAATTGAGGCTGTGTGATGGGTGTATGGACGGAGGTCATGCTATTTTCTATACTTTTGAAAACTTCATAATCAAAACAACCCATTGTATTTTTAAATAAAGATTAATTTGGCAAAGAGGAAATAGGCATCTTTGTCAGAGCTTAAACAATATTGTCCCAAAGACACATGGAGGTGACTTCACTTAGTATACATTGTAACACATACAGAATTTAAATATCTCATTTTTTTGTAGTTGGAAAACTGAACTATTCAAAGCCATAATTTTAGAGAACTCTGCATAGCTAAGATCTATACTGGATATTACACACTAATTAAAAATATTGCAGTGCTCTGTTTCCTCATTTAAAAAGCCTGTTGCATAATACTGATAATTCAGAATCTGGGCTCTGGAAATAGGACTGGCTGCAAATCTAGGTTTCTCTTTGTCACTGTGTAACTTCAGCTAAGACATTTGAAGAGTCAGTTCTCTTACATGTAAAAAGTAGGAGAGTAACCGTGTGCTTCCTCACAGGGTTTTTGTACAAACTAAATGTGATCATGGCTGTAATGTAGCTAGACTCTGCTCAGCATATCGTAAGCCCTTGATAAATGTGATCTGTTATGAGCTATTTCTTCATACTGTCCCAGCTCTGTGTACTGAAAGCTGTTTGTGAGCACATGCTAGACATTCAATATACATTAGCGGATTCGATGAATAAATATTCATTTTCAGTCAGCAAAACGATGAAACTGCAACTCAGTCAAATCTAAACAAAGGAAAGAATCAAGAAGGAAGAAGCACAAAGAACTCGCTGTGTTTCTCTTCTTCTCCACTGTCCACGGTGCCCCAGCTTTTGCGTGTGTTTGCATCCTTGCTTGCTTCCTTGAGCAGTTAGAAGGACACTGCTGCCCTTTCCTGGGACTGGGGAGAGCCAGGAAGCCCCAAGTTCGAGGCCTTTAGTTCCAGGCGTCTTTAATTTGAGATGCTCGCTACACATCCAAGTGGAAATGTTGGTGGGCAATCGGATATGTGTCTGGAGTTCTTCTACTAATTTCAGAGACATGAACACTGCCTCCTGAGGTGTGTGCTGTCAATTGGGTGGACACTGTGTCTATGTCTTCTCTGTCCCCAAACTGTGTATCATGTCACCAAGAGCAAAGGAAATGCCTCATGAAAACATGCTCATGAAATGAAAACAAGAGCATTTCCAGAGTGGAGACCCCTGGGGTGGCCCGACGCAGTGACACCACCCACACTTGCTCATGAATGACCGTCTCCTGCCCAGAGGCTGCATCCTTTGTCTTTCCTGAGAAGGGACAGCGCATTCTCAAGGTTGCTGACACGAAGTCACACAGACATCATACCCGGAGCCCCATGCTTCCAGCCATTGGTGGGAAGCAGAGACGTAGCATGACATGCCTGCTCAGAAAAGAACACTTTTCAAATGTCAAAGGATTTAGAAAGTTTTTTACTCAGTAATATTCGTACTGGAAGAAAAAATACAGAAAAAATTGTATACCTCTGACTACACAGAACTCCAGTAGTAGCATGATGACTATTCCTTAGTATTCTACTTTACTTTCCAGAATTTCTTGTGCAAATCACCTTTTCCATTTGAGAGTCAGAGGAAGGAAGAAAGGGGTTCTCTTAGGTAGCAGTTCATCACGATCGACAGTGTTGTAAAGCATTGTTTGAGGAGGTTTCAGGAAACTAGGTCGAAGGTATAACTAATTTCCCATTTTGACTTTTTAGGTGATAAATGATGTCTTACTGCCCTCCTCAATTAGAAAAACATGTAATAAAAATCAGATTACTCTTTTTATTTATTTATTTATTTATTTATTTTTGACTGCGTTGGGTCTTGCTGCGTTGGGTCTTCTTTGCTGTGTGCAGGCTTTCTCTAGTTGCAGCGAGCGGTGTTGCGGTGCACGGGCTTCTCATTGCAGTGGCTTCTCTTGTTGCGGAGCACGGGCTCTAGGTGCTCAGGCTTCAGTAGTTGTGGCACGTGGGCTCAGTAGTTGTGGCTCGCAGACTCTGGAGCGCAGGCTCAGTAGTTGTGGTGCACAGGCTTAGTTGCTCCACGGCACGTGGGATCCTCCTGGACCAGGGCTCGAACCTGTGTGCCCTGCATTGGCAGGTGGATTCTTAACCACTGCACCACCAGGGAAGTCCCCAAACCAGATTACTCTTGCATTAACTGCTACAAATTTCTAGTTTGCCGGAGTCTGTCTTAAAATATGGTCCCCAGAAATGAACATGAATCTCATCTGCCATCTGATCAATCTGAGTCACGTTAAGAGCATAGCATGCTGAGATTTGGGTAGTCTGCCTGGATTAAGGATGCAGAAGGCAGCCTTCAGTCTGGTCTAAGGCACCGGACTACTCAAAACATTTTCTCATTGATCAAAGTCCATCAAGCTTTTACTTCAAAACCAAACCTTTCAGTTATCTCTTTCCATCTTAAATGTCCAAAGTCCGGGGCTCATGCTAGCATCTTCCTTTCTCCCGAGGGCTGCCCGAGGCTTTGCTGTGCCCTCTGAATCACTGTCACTCTGACAAATGGAGAAAGGCACATTCAATATCTTTAGTGAAATATGTACCTTTCCCAGGCACAAAATACAAAGACTGCTCCTCAGGCCAGCGTGGCCGTCATCTGCTCCGTTTTTCCTTCCTGTAGCTGGTCGTCTGCGGCTCTGGGCACGTTCTGTGCTTCGAGCCGATGGCGGGAAGGCCCAGCACCGCAGGGGGAGGCTCGTGTGGACGAGGTCCTCTCTGTGCGGCTTTGCTGCTCAGCTGGCCTGTCTCAGAGAGCTTATTCTCCTGGGATGGGGCGTGTCTGTGCTTTCTGAAAAACGATAACTGTACTTTATATGAGTTAATTGTTTGTTTCATGTTGAGAGATAAAGACCATGCTCACCTTTAAAGTAGATTCACTTTGGGACAAGGCCAGATCTAATTAGCTGATGAATCAGTCAGGTTCCTTTTTCAACACATCCCCTTTTTCCACAATATATCTGTTAGAGCATGTTTTTGTGTCATCAACCTCTGAAAGTTGGTTGACATGGTATTCTGTTCTTAGAACTGGGAAACCGATTTATGAATTTATTATTTCTGTTTATTATAAAATTATAATATTACATGTTATAAAATTATAATACTATGTATGTTATAATTATATTATAAAATTACAAAGAAAAATGGAAAATGAAGAAAAATAGGTAATACGTACTGCTAGCCCAGCGCTCAAATCAGCGCTGTTAGCTGTTAGTATTTTGACTTAGTGTCTTCCATTCTTTTATTTTAGGGCATAGATTTTGTTGTGGTTGTTTCTTATATGGTTGAAACCGTACTGATATATACTGTGCATTATTTTATCTTAAAGGTATTTCCATTTTTTTCACAACACTGTGAAAAATAATTTTTATGGCTGTTAAATATTGTTTGAGTGACTGTATTGTGGTTTACATAACCCCTCTGTTATTACAGGGCATTAGGATAATTTTCAGGCTTTATATCATAAATGCTGCTAGTCTTGAGAGCTTTTGTGTTTAAGGTTTTCCTTCTAATTTAGAATGAAATACGTAGGTTTTCTGAAGTGGGAAATGGGATTATTGGTCAAAAAGGTATGGAAAATGTGAGGATCCTGGTACCTATTGTCAAATTGCCCTCAAAGGCATTTAGTAAACCATCTGTGGGCAGCCAGCACACGCGTCTAGTTAGTGCATATTCACTATACCAAACACATTTCCCCTGCTTCTCCTTCCGCGGAACTTCAGTGTGTAGGGAATTCGGATACTGAATAGTTGCAGTAACCAGTAAAATGATTACAAACTTGCTAATTAATGGATATGAAGGGGAACTAAAGGATGCTGTAGAGACTAATGATGAAAGTCCGCCCCCGTCTGGAAGTGATGCTTCTTTGAAGAGGCAAAGAGAAGTGAGGTCCTTCCAGGGCCGGAAGGGTGAGGAGTGGTCGGCTTGGGGAAGAGAGTAGCGTGGGAAATAGCAGCCCTGGGACCTGAGCCATGTTGCAGGTGGCCAGAAAGGGGGAAAGATTGTGGGGAGAGGACGCATCACACAGTGCTCCTGGGCTCTGCTAAGGACTTAGGAAACCTTATGCATAGTGAGAAATTGTTGAAGGTTTCAGACTGTGATGGGCATCTTGGCTTAAAATTCCTCTTGGCCGTGGTGAATGAGTGCATTGCAGACACCCAGGGGTAGGTGCGAGGAGACCCCCAGGGTGATTACGTAAGTAAGTGATGGTGGAAACGTGGTAACGTCGGTGGCAATAAGAACAGACAGAAGTGGAGGACGCGAGAGTCATTTAGGCTGTGGGACTGAACAGGGTTAAATAACGGGGTCTAAGGCAGAAGGGAGAGAGAAGGGTCAAAGGTGATTCCCCAATTTCCGCCTTGACTAACTGAATGCTGCCGTGGGAAGAAGAACGTTCGCGGAGGAAAATAATGGGTTTGGGAAATAGCGAGTTTGAGACGGTGCAAGGAGACTTCCAAGAAGAGGTCTGTGGCAGGCAGCGAAAGTGCGTTTGGAGCTAAAATACATCAGGCACCCATCAGCGCATGCGTAGGACCAGAATCCAGGCATTGCGCATCTTCCCAGGCAAAGGCCAGGCTAAGAGGGGAAGAGGCCTGGGCTCAGAGTCCTGAGATGTCCCCGCATTTAGGGATCAGGTGCAGGCGTAAGAAGAAGCACCGACAGGAGCTGCCCGGAGAAAACCCCGGAGAATGTGTGCCTTAGGGGTCGGATGAACCAGGTGATTCAAAAAGGAGGGGGTGGCCTATAGTGACAAACTCTGCAAATAACATGACAATGTTGAGGGCAGAAAATTCACTGGCTCTAATTAAATGACATGCAAGTCCAAGGTGCTTATTACTATTAAAAGCTGTTTCGGGAGAGAGGTGGAGTGCAAAATCCATGTGGGCGTATTCAGCAGTGAATAGATGGTTACAAAATAGAGTTGTGGGTCACACTTCTCTTGGACTTGGTTTCAGTTCACCTCTAGTCTTTGTAGTTGTTAAGACTTCATCATCCCACCCAGAAACCTGCTTGAGGACTTTCCTTAACAGGGGGCTTACAAAGAGTATGGAATCC
Organism: Balaenoptera physalus; assembly: GCF_965194825.1. NCBI lineage: Eukaryota > Metazoa > Chordata > Mammalia > Artiodactyla > Balaenopteridae > Balaenoptera > Balaenoptera physalus. The sequence continues at coordinate 121,917,856 of NC_138886.1, forward strand.
TTCTAGGATTTCCTGCTAGTAATGGTTTATTTTCGATTTTCAGAAAAAGAGGTGTGAACATTTCATTCTAAGAAATTTAAAATTTTGGAATGTTGGAATCTGAATTTAAATCATCTTTCTGACTTATGTGATGAGCATTTGTTAAAGAATACTGCCTTTTACTATGAAATTGAAGATACTCAAGGTAACACCTTAATATGTATTAAAATGATATCATCCAATAAGAAATGAACAGAAATTATTTAAACCCTTCTGAACATTCCAGTACATACCACAGCAACTTCTTTTGCTTCTTGCAAAACTCTGCATGTGTACATACTTATTACATTTTCTGCCTTTTCTTCACTTAGTATTATTCAAAAAATTGAGTTTGATGCCTCTATATATTCTGCAAAGTCTCCAGAAAGCTGTGTTTTAATTACTTAGTATAAAAAATTGTAAGCTTCAATTGTGGTGAATGGCAAATGGAACTGCATCCCATCTGCCTGTATTAGTTTCCTGTGGCTGCTGAAACAGATTGCTACACGTCCAGGGGCTTAAAACAACAGATGTTTATTTTCTCACAGTTTGGAGGTCACAAATCCAAAATCGCCACCACTGGGCTGGAATCAGTGTGGCAGGCCCGTGCTCTTGTCTGACAGCTCCCAGGGGCTGTTGACATTCCTTGACTCATGGCCCCATAACTCTCATCTTGGCCTCCTCTTCTGTGTCCCAGATCTCCTCTGCCTCTCCCTCGTTACAGCCGCCCTGGATATCCAAAAATAATCTCCCCACGTAAAGATCTTTAATCACATCGGCAAAGTTTAAAAATGTTAAAAAAAATTTACATTCCAGGGATTAAGGCCTGATACCTTTGGGGGCCACTGTCCGGTCTGCTACACTGCTCTCTTCCCAATAAGTTTGTCATTAAATTTGATACATGACCTACTGATTACTCATTGATGAACAGATTGTTAATGGGATCGAAATGTTTCAGCCTCAGTATTACTTTAAAATTTAATCGGCATCATTAATATTTTCTCCGTCGATTTCTTAAGTCTAGACCTGTGCTGTCCAATACAGCAGCCACTGGAAGCTTGGCTCTTGAGCACCTGAAATGTGGCTGGTTTGAATCGAGATGTGCTTTAAGTGTAAAATACACACCAGAATTTGAAGAGTTAGTACAAAAAAAGAAATGTAAAAAATATCATTAGTTACTTTATATTGATTACATGGAAATGAGAATATTTTGGACATACCTGGGTTAAATAAAATATGCTATTTAATTTTAAAAAATTGTAAGTTTATGTGTGGCATACAGTCCTTCATTGTTTTAAGGAATAATTTACTTATGGCAGGGAATTGGCTTACAAGACCTTACGGTCTTGCTAGGCAAGTCCAAAATCTGTAGGGCAGGCCTTGAGGAAGGGTGAGCTGGAACTTTCAGGCAAGAGCTGCAATTGAAGTTGATGAAATTTGTTCTTCTTCAGGGAAGCTTCAGTCCTACTCTTAAGGACTTGAAACTGATTGGATGAGGTCCACCAGCTTATCCAGGATAGTATTCCTTAAACTAATGGATTACTGACTTTAATTGCATCTGCAAAATGCCTCCACAACACCCAGATTAAGTCTGATTGAATAACTGGGTCTGGGGGGCAGCCAGACACAGTTTCTTAAACCGTTCTTAATCTCCAAGTAAAGGCGATAAGAAAGCCACACTTCGCCAACATGGTACAACCATCCTGCATACAACCAAAAACATGTCAACTCTTCTCAGATGAGGATGCAGAGTTCTTTGCTGGTTTTCACCCTTCTACTTTGACATCCTGCAACTTAATGACCTTGATGCAAAGTTTACTACTGTTAACACGTCTTATGTAAACTGATAAGGGAAGAAAGTGATGAAAATATTTACTTAAAATATACACATAGTCATAGCCAAATAAGGAGGAGATACCTGTAACTATTCCAACCCCCATTTCTGTAACAGTCACGTGTAACAGCTGGTATTTAACTGTCTTCCCCTCTGCCTGTTCCGAACACCCTTTGCTCTCAGCAAGCACCTCAGCCGGTCATGGTTCTTTACCAGGTGGGGTGTATTCGTCTCCTACCGCCACTGTAACAAAATACCACAGACTTGGTGGCTTAAAACAACGGAAGTTTATTCCCTCACATTCGTGAAATCAAGGCACCTACGGGGTCAGTTCACAGCCACCCATGCCTCCCTGTCAGCTGCTGCTGGCTGCTGGCAATCCTTGTGTTCGCTGGGCTGCTGGGTGCGTCCTTTCCATCTCTGTCTCCAGTTCCAGCGCTATTCTTTCCTCTGTGTCTGTGCCCGTGTCCAGATGTCTTATGGAGACAACAGTCACTGGGCTAGGGTCCACTCAAATCCAGACTGACCTCATCTCACTTGATGACACCGGCAAAGACTTTACTTCAAAACAAAGTCATGTTCACAGGTGCTGGGGGTTAGGACTTGATCATGTCTTTTTGAGGAAGGCAGTTCAACCTACAACATGGGGTGACCCAAACCTTTTTTGCTGAAGGATCTGGACCATTAGAGCCCTGTCTGAATGGAGTTGTTGTAGTTTTCTGTTGACTTTAACCACATGGCCTGGTGGTAATTAGAGATGGCCTAAGGGTCTGCTATGTTCATCATGCTCTTTCTCACCTCCCCTGAGGACCAGCAGTCCATTTCCCCCATAGTCAGGACCAATCATGGCATCCAGCACAGTGACTCCCTTCTTTGTTGTTGATTCAGAGGCATGAGGAGCTCTAAGTGGTGGGATGGCCGTCTCAACTTCCCGGTCAATGGAATCACTGTTGTGTTTCCCGGTGGCAACATTCCTCCCTGGGAACTAAGACCTCTAGACAAGCAGAACACAGGGTTGCCAGAACAGGAAGCAGAAATTTTCCTAGTGCATCCCTGGTGGCAACGGTGTGTGGACCATCTCCCTTCCCAGCCCGTGAATCTTGATTTGGTGAATCCTGGCTATGAGAGAAGCAGAACCATGTATTGGATGCTGATTCAGGACAAACACAGCCTCCTGGGGAAGTTTGCCCCAGCCCTGCAAGGCATGGCAACCTAGCTGCTGCTGAACTGAGTCTTCCAAAGGGCATTCGACCATTCTGTTTCAGGATGATGGGGCCACAGTAAGACCAGTGAGTCCCATGAGCAGGGACCCATCTCGTACGTCACTTGCTGTAAAGTGAGTTTCTTGATCGGAAGTAATGCTGTGTCAAATACCATAATGGTGGCAAAGGCATTCTACAAGCCCATGGATGATGGTTTTGTTTGAAGCATTGTGTGCAGGGAAGGTAAGTCTCTATCCAGAGAAGTGTCTGTCCCAGTACTAACAGAGAACTCCCCTCCCATGATGGAAACACTGCAATGTAATCAGCTACCGGCCATCAGGCAGTTCGCCGGCCACCTGGGGAATGGCGCCCTATCAGAGACCCGGTGTTGGGGTGTCGGTCTCCCCTGTCGGCATGTAGGACACTCAGCAGTGGCTGTGGCCAAGTGCCCTCGGTGAGTGGAAGTCCACGTTGCCGAGTTCATGCGTAGCCCGCGTCTCGGGCACCACGGCCACTCTGTGAACAGCCCCGTTGGCTAATGACGGGAGTGGCTGGGAAGGAAGCTGACTGGGCTCCACAGATGGGTCATTCCCTCCCCTTGACTTTTAAATTCCCTCTTGGCTGAGATTTCCCTTTGGTGAGCATTTACACAGGGCACTAACATGTTCATGTCTTTGCCCTTTCAGAGAGCACTGTCACACACCTCTTCACAGACCTCCAGTTTTTTCCAGTCACATCCCTTCCAAGTCCCTGACCATCCAGCCAAACCATCAGTCATAAACATGAGCCAGGAGAGATTACCTCTGGCCATGCCTCTTCCCAAGCACAGTGAATGGCCAGGTGCCCGGCTCGGAGCTCTGTCCACTGGAGAACTTCCCTTCCCCGGGTCCTCGGGAATGTCCTCCTGAGGGGCTGTAGTGCTGCAGCTGCTCCCTTTCAGGTGGTGCCTGTATATGGTGCAGAACCTTCTCTGAACCCAGCCCGAACTCCTTCCTCAGTTCACTGGCTGCAGGGAGCTAAGAGGCCGTGGGTGTGGCCTGGGAGGGAGAAGGTAATGTGATAGGAGAAGGGGCTAGAGGCACTGCAGCCACTTCTTTTTGTGTCTCGCTCATGCCTTCAGGTCCTGTCTGCCTGATTGTGGCCACATCGCTTCCGTCTGATGGAGAAGTGCTGCTGTGCAGGCTCTGCTCTGTGGCTGGTGGGTCAGCGAGTTCACGATGGGAAACTCAGGTCACGTGATCATTGGTGGTAAAGCATTTAGTCTCTACTCAGACCCAGTAGCAAATCAAAAGCTATTTCTCAAAAGGAGAGTGATTTTCTGCAGAGGATGCCAGGACCTTGCTTCCGAATCCTAAGGTTCTGTGCTGTGATATATCTATAGGGACCTGCCAAAGGCTTTGGACAACACCTGTATCTTCCGCCGACACTTCGAGCATCTGCTGGATCACGTGGTCCTTGTGGCTGAGCAGCTCGCACTGCATCCTGGACCTGCTGCAGGGCCCCAGCCAACACCAGCAGCTTCTCGGGTCACTCAGTAAAGGGGCCAGAGTAGGACACATAAATAAGGAATATGTTGCCTCCAGTATCCAAAGAGGCCCAGTATGCACTGTGCCTCTTTTTTTGCTGAAGGAGAGGTCAGGTGCAGCAACGTGTTCTTCACCTTAGAAAGGATATCTTGTCATGCCCCACGCCACTGGGGCCCGAGACATTTCACTGAGGTATAAGCTCTCTGAAGTTTCGTCGGATCTATTTCCCACTGTCAACATGCACACGCCTTATCAATATGTCGACTAATTTCTACTTCTTCCTCACAAGCTCCAGTCAGCATAACATCATCGATGTAATGTACCGGTGCGGTGTCTTGAGGAAGAGAAAGGTGATTGAGGTCCCTGGGTACTGAATTGTGACCCAGGGCTGCAGAGTTGATGTAGCCCTGAGGTAGGACAGTGTGCTGCTGACCTTGCCAGGTGAAAGCAAGCTGCTGCTGGTGGTCCTTATTAACAGGGATTGAGAAAAAAGCATTTTCCAGATCAGTAGGTGCATATCAGGTACCGGGGATGCATTAGTTTGTTCACACAACGAAGTCACAGCTAGAGCAGCAGCTGCAGTTGAAATCACCATATGGATAAACTTACAATAGGCCATTATCAATCTCCAAGACCCAGCTGTCTTCCGTGCAGGCCAAAGAGTCGAGTTGAGTGGGAAGGTGATGAGAATCACCACCCCTGTATCTTTCAAGTCCTCCTGGTGGCACTAATCCCTGCTCTCCCTGTAGGACTGTGGGGTTGCTTCTGCTGAACTACTTTTCCAAGTACGGTTACAGTGGCTTCCATGACAACCCTCAGTCCAGGGGTCAGGGAGCCAGTGGGGTGGGGGGATGCTGTCAGTGGCTTAGGAGGGCTGTTCTAATTTTGCATCCTGGAACTGGTGAAACAAGCATGAGACGGGTTCAGGGACCCCCTGTGAGGCTGACACGAGCGAAAACACCATCAGTCACCTGGCTGCCATCAGCCCCTACTCTGACTGATGGTCACGGTGACAGCTTGAGTCTCCTGGAATTGACATCAGTTCAGAACCAGTGTCCAACAATGCCCTGAGAAGTCTGATTAGTTCCCTTTCTCCAGGACACAGTTACCTTGGTTAATGGCTGTGGGTTCCTTTGGGGAAAACAGAGAGAAAGATGAACACTATACGTTTGGCAGGGTTTTTCCTCAAGAGGGTTCAGCCTCTTCTTCAATCAAGGGCTTCTGGGTCTCTAAAGTGGCTCAAGTCTGGGAACTCACGGAGGACGCATGACTCTGTTTTGTTGATTCATGTTAGACTTCTGTTCACTCAACCTCAAACTCTTCCCCTCATACAGATCAACTTAGAATTAGTAGACTGCCCACCTGTTTCAGTTGGTTGTACCCACCACGACCAAATGGCCATGCTGCAGGTCTGTGTGACTCAGACCATTCAGATTACTGCTCTGATTCCACTGTCCATCACGGTACCCGTGACCGTCTTTGACCCCAGACACCCCTGGATGCAATTGTCCCCACTGCAGTTAGGGATCCCAGTTTGAGGGTCAGCAGTTTCCACTGGAATTTCTGACCTACAGAGAAGAGTAACCACAGCTCTGCAGAGATGCTGGTGCTCCTGTCACAAGTTATCTCTCACATTTGTTGTCAAAAGTATGTCTTCTGCACTTTCATGGGGTGGGTGAGCAGATCTCACGTGACGAATCCATGCTACCATCCCTGTCTCTCTAAGCCTTTGGATACTTGAGGTCAATCACATGTCCAGTTGGAGTTTCAGAAGCAGAAGACAGAAACAATATTGGGTGATGATGACTGAAAAATTTCCTGAATTGATGAAAGACACGAATCTTGGATTCAGGATGCACAGTGAATCTCAAATAGGACACCCCACCCTGCTGCCACACACACACACACACGCACAACTAGACACATCACAGTGCCACTCAGCACACCAAAACCAAAGTTCTCCAAAGAATCAGAGAGAAACAGTAACCTATAAAAGAGCAGAAATTAGACTGTTAGCAGACTTCCCAACAACAGCAATAGAAGCAAGAAAATAATGGAGTAATGAGACAAAGTAACAGTCATTGGAGGATCTTGCACCCAGAAAAAGCACAATTTAAGAAGAGGACACAACACAGGTGCTTTCGGATACACAATAAGTAAGTTAAGTAGCCTTACACCCTCATTAAGGATATTTGTACAGGATATAATTCAGGGAGAAGGAATGATGTCAAAGGGGCAAGAGGAGTGCAGATGGGAATTTTGGAATCAACAGAAGAATATTTTCCAGAATTTAGGGCTTGGGGAGGAGAAAGAGTATAATAATTTTTATTTATCTATCATTATGAAAAACACTGAATAAAAAAATCCATCGGTCCATTATCATATTCAGCATGTGAGCCATATATAGAAACTGTGAAAATAAAAATCCAAGGAGGCCCTGAAGAGTATTCTGTGATAGATAAAACAATCTCATTATTAATTTTTTCCTATTTCTTCTGTCTTTTTATTTTCATGGAGGCCTATGTGTAGGTGAACTCTGAGTTAATCTTTTTTCAAGTGCTATTATTCCTGCACTGTGACATAGGAAATAATAAAAGAAAGTGCGTTCAGAAATAAAAAACCTGTATGTTTATCTATCTATTGATCTGTCTGCAACCATCTATACACCTATCTATCTATATGGCTACATACTATTTCTTTATATTCTACCTTGCTACAAAACATTTGGTGTGAGGCATATCTCATTGAGAAGAACAAACTTGGAAAACGTTAATGAAATTCATGCAAAATATTATGTTTGTGGAATTTTGAAAATAACACTCAAAATTCTTACAGGATAGTTGTGCATTTCTTCCCAATTTAATTTTACATTTGTTTTCAAAAATCTCCTTGGAAAAGATGCCTCACTGGGGTTTTATTCTAGTGGCATCTGCTGTATTTGACACGTTTGTCAGAGGTATGATGAAGGATTTGCCATATTCTGAAGAGGTACAGAGTTAACAGACTGCCTGCTATAGACTCTAAATCACTGTGGAATGAGTGTCCAGGTGTCAGATCCATTGAATCCAGTAAATCAGATGTAATACTGTGACTGTAACATAAATATATTGGCGTGAATATAGTATCTAATATATCAGTGTGATTTGAGCATTACTAGATAAAAATCTATACAGTTTTGAACTTACAGTAAGATTACTGCAGCTTTTTAAGGCTTAATAAATAGTGGTTGATGACAATGATGCTGTTGAAGGAATGGTAGAGATTCACAGTTCTGTGTCCCTTAAAAACCACTGAGATTTCACAACCGACGTCATAGGATAGAAATAGAAAAGGGGGTTGTAGGACCTGTACGTTGTTATGGGCTGACATTTATCTTCTTTTTTTTTTTTAATCAGTCATCAATTTTATACACATCAGTGTACACATGTCAATCCCAATCGCCCAATTCAGCACACCACCATCCCCATGACATTTATCTTCTATATTGTTTGTTTTTTTTTTTTAAAAAAATTATTTATTTATTTATTTATTTTTGGCTGCGTTGGGTCTTCGTTGCTGCGTGTGGGCTTTCTCTAGTTGCGGCGAGCGGGGGCTACTCTTCACTGTGGTGCATGGGCTTCTCATTGCGGTGGCTTCTCTTGTTGCAGAGCACAGGCTCCAGGCGCGCGGGCTCAGTAGTTATGGCACGTGGGCTCAGTGGTTGTGGCTCATGGGCTCTAGAGCGCAGGCTCAGTAGTTGTGGAGCACAGGCTTAGTTGCTCTGTGGCATGTGGGATCTTCCCGCACCAGGGCTCGAACCCGTGTCCCTTGCATTGGCAGGCAGATTCTTAACCACTGTGCCACCAGGGAAGCCCTTCTATATTGTTATAGGCTGAATTTCTTAAGCTGCATTAGAAGGGCCTAAATTTATTTATACCTATGATAAAATATAAATGTATGTAAAATATATTTTACAGTGATGATCCAGCCGTTACTTCACTAGGTAAACAAAAGGGATGGGATGAACTTTGGCACTGGCCCGGCTCGCAGACCCCTTGGCAGTGGCCCTGACAAGACCAGGTGTCAGTTTCACTGTGTCTTTTTTTTTTTCACTTTCACTTTGATGGTGAGCTCTACGACTATAATAAAATGGAGCTTATATACAAATGCCTTTTCTGCTCCTCACTGAACAGTGAAGAAATATTATATTAGAAAGAAAAATTATATTTTGGATGAGATTAGTACATACATAACTGGAGAAGCACTTTAGGAGGTAAACTCTCTGGAAAAAAAGAAAAAAACATTCTGTTGCCTGGTGTGCCTGTGTAGATGCACGCAGATGTAGCTGTTATTTCAAATAGAGGCTTATTTGTCTTACAGGAAGCTCACATACACGGCATTGTCACTATAAATATCGGATGCTGTTACAAGTGGGAAAGATAATTTATGCTCTTAGGAATCTGTCTGTTCCTAGAAATAACTATGCTGATATAACCCTAGCCTTCCTAGAAATTTCCGCTCTCTGCACGCACACATTTTCCAGTGTTTATGTGCTGTAAATACCAGCATAATGTGCCCACAGAAAGTCAGTACTGAGGAGGGGCTGAGCCTGCAGTGAAGGGGAGCCTGTGAAACCATGAAAATTGGGTCCTTGGGGGATCTTTCCTTCTTGGTTCTTTCTCTACCTTTAGTGAATCTTCCTCCTGCCCCGTGTTCCTTTCCACCTTTCTTAGGACTGGCAAGACTTCTTTTCAGGAGAATCTAGAAATACGTAAAGTAAGCGCACAATTGCATATATAAAGAAGGCTATTTGTATAGCTAGCTACCAAGATTCTGCATGAGGTACCTCTAGAATGGTTTGATTTGTGGTCACATATAAATAGAGACACAGAAAAAAAAAATCCAGCAAAACACCAGCTCATCTATGGCTTTTATGTTTGTAAAGAGTGTTCATCAGATTGAGAGTGAGCCTAACCTTGTTTGCTGGAATTTTCTGTGTCATTTGAATTTCTCAAGGTGAAAGATAATGGGTAGGAGTTTTGCTCAGCTGTAAGCTCCTGAACCTTGGGCTGTGGCCAGACTAGTGGTTTTCCTTTTCAGGAATATTCTAGATCAGGGGTCCACAAACTTTCTTAAAGGGCCAAGTAGTTGATATTTTAGGCTTTGGAAGCCAAGAGACAAAATTGAGGCTCTGACGTAGGTACTTGTATAGCCATTTACATGTAAAGAACATGCTTAGCTTGAAAATCAAAACAAACAACAAAATCAACAAAATCCCCCCCAAACAGGTGCCGGTCAGGCTTGCCCTCGTGGGTCTTACTTTGCTGACCTCTGTTCTGAATGAGCCCCTACCTGCCTCTCCTCCCCTGCCCTATCCCGGGCAGTGTCCACGTACTCCTGGAGTGGGCCTTCCCCGAGCTCTGTGCTCAGATAAGGAATTATTTTTGTTTCATGTTCTAATCTGACCTCATTAGCAAAGGTTATCAGACTAAATGACTGTTTTGGAGTTAAAAAAAATAATGTGTGGGTGAGAAGGTGCAGAGAAGTAGTGAGGACATAGTATCACTATGTAGCTGTGCTTTTAAATACATTTTTACATTTTAAGTCTTTTTATTTCAGAAAAATCTAGAGACCCAAGGGTTCTTGATGTCAGGGAAAATAATCAGACTAATGAGCAATTTTATGGGAAATCATTAGAATCAATCTCTTCAAAAGTCATTGTAACTGAACTACCCAGTCAAAGGAGGATTGTGAAATATCACAGGTAGATTCCATATATTTTACCTCATTTTTTTTTTTTTACATTGTTTCCTTTCCTTAAACTGATGTTTGTCTCTGGAGATTTTTTTCCTCCCCATGCTTTTCTTTCTTATGTTTGTTTACAAATGAGTTATTTTACTTATTTACTGTTATAAATTCCAATAAGATTACATCTTACCCTTTTTCTGTTATAAAAGATAGACTTATTTGATAAAGAATCTAAGGCATGAAAGCATTCGAAGCCTGGATTTAGAATTGCCGACTTTAAGTTAAAAGAAACATTTATTTATTAGTTTATTAGAATGAAAATCTTTTTACAGATAGCTGCTCAAAACAGGTCTAACATACTCATCTGCTTTGTTATTTTGTCTGAATTTTGAAAACTGTCTAAACGTTTATAAATTATTCATGCTGTTCATCTCTTGGGGACTTCTGTTTGGGCTGAAGGTGAGAGCAGCTTTCCTCCTGAGAGGGCGGGGCTCCTGCAAACCTATTTCTTTCCTCCGAGGAAATGATCTTCTGCCCTCTGCCCTGGGCTATACTTAGACACATACATAGACCCCCCGGAATTCAAAAAACATTTGAAAGAGGTAATGTTATTTTCTATTGAAAAGGAAATGAAAGAGATTTAAGCTCTGGAATAAAAAGCCTGGAAGGTTTTTAAAAATCCTAACGCAGTGAAATTTCAAATAGAAATGATCGGGTTAATTGCCGGCTTAAAAGCATGGGAAGAGCATTGCCCTCGTGAAGGTATGTGACTTTCTAGTATAAGGTAAAGAGTAATAAATGACTCTTCCAAACAGGTGGACGGAATAAAGAGGCCCAGCAGGCAGGCTGAGGCCCCGCAGCGGGAAGGGCCGTCAGAGAAGGGAAGCCACCCCACGGGGGCCTGGACCGTGCCGCCGGAGGGGATTTGCCAGGGGCCGTGCTTTTTCCCCAGACTGTTTTCGAGGATGTTTGCAAAGCGAGCAGCCTTGTGGGTGCTCTAAAGATGGTCCACATCAAAAAAAGTCTTTTAAGTATGGAGCTGTTTTATTTTTATTTATTTATTTATTTTTTGGAGCTGTTTTAATTATCACTTAAACCTGGGGCTGCTTTAGTTACCAGATGGTGTCTCCTTCTAGAGAAAAGGCCAGGTTTTTTTTTTTTTTTTTTTACTCTGCAGGGTAATAAAGAAGACGTCTCTCTCGGGGCAAAGGGGCAGGTTTGCCTGAGCCCGTTAACAGAAGATTTGGGTTTTCCAAGTTCAGGATTCTTAGCGGGGACACAATGCACTGTGCATGCCGCTCCTCCCTGGGACCAAGGGACCGACCCCGCGACGCTACTGCCGCTGTCCGAGCCGGGTGACAAAGCCCTTCGTCTGTCCCAGGAGTGTCCTGCCTTGGCCAGCGCCGCTGCAACGACGGCAGAGTAAGTGCTTAGCTCACTAACGCGGTGCATCTCAGCCCCTCGGTCATTCTGGACAGGACAGGGGAAGAGGGATTTCCGGCCGGGAGCTGTGGCTCGGGGCCAGAGTGGACCGGGCGCTTGCAGACTGGCCGCCGGGAGCGGCCGGGCAGCACTGGGCGGGCCTGAGCATCCCGCGTGCTCCCTGGAGCTTCCCAGCCTCTCGTGCCTACTTAGCCGCATCTCCGGCACCTGGTCCGCAGGCATCTTGCGGCATCGCAGAGCTGGTCTCCAGCCGGGAGGCTCGGCCTGAGGCCCCTGGCAGGTGTGCGCGGGGAACCGTCTAGAAGGAGGGTGCGAGCATGTGCCCTGGCGCTGTGGGCGCGCGCTACCGTGAGCTCCCAGAGTGGCCACTGGGATTTCCACGTCCGGCGGGGCCCAGGGCCTCTTTCCTGTCCGTCTGGAGGCGGGAATACCAGCAGCTGGGTCTGACCCAGGCTCCTCTCAGGTCACCGCTTCTGCCTGGGGTCCCGGGTCCCCAGTGGGGGAGGGTCTGTGCCCGGTGGGAGCGGCGTCTCTGCGCCCTGAAAGTCAGCCCTGCCGCCTTCAGAGCCGCGTGCTCTGGGGGCTGGTCTTCCCCGGGCAGGACCCCGGGGCTGGGGAGCCCCAGGTGGAGCCCGAACCTCTCTCTGCTGTGGGAGACCCTTCGCAGTTGTGATCAAACTTCTGTTTGTGGGTCGCCCCGGGCTGGGGGCCTTGACTACATCTCCCCCCGCCCCTCTTCCCCCGTAATTGTGGCTCCTTCTTTCTCTCTTGAGCATTAGAAGGTCTTTTCTGCTAGAGTCCACTCTGTCTCATCCATAGTTGCTCTGCAAACAGTGGTGATTTGGGGGCCCTGGGAGGAGATGAGCTGGGGTCTTCCGACCTGGCCATCCTGGCCACACCCTCCTATTTTACTGTATTAATTGAAAAAAGGTTCGTAGATTCTCTGATTAGCATGCCACTTTCTCCTTTCGGTCTTTTTTATTTTCTGTCTTTAAAAAAATGATGGACTCATTCATACAAGTGACGTTTATCGTGCGTCTCACGTGGTCAGGATTGGCTCCTTGACATCTTCTCACCTCCCTCAAGTCCTGTAGGCGTTTTTTTTTGTTTAAAAATTTTTTTATTTTATATTGGAGTGTAGGTGATTAACAATGTTGTGTTAGTTTCAGTTGTACAGGAAAGTGATTCAGTTATACATGAATACATATACATGTATCTCTTTTCAACTTCTTTTTCCATTTAGGTTGTTACATAATACAGGCATTTTTGCTTGTAGAACAAAGGGGATCCCCGTTACCTTCGCTTTCTCTGTAAGAAACGACTCTTCCCCAACATTCCAGGGGAGGGGGCAATAAAAAGTTGTGAATACCCTTCCCCAGTTCAGTTTCCTCAGACAAAAACACACCACCTCCCATGTTCCCCAAAGTCTCATTTTTTGGCACAAGTTTGGGGTTGTTTTGGTTATCACTTAAGTCTGTGGCTGTGTGGGGCTTCCCTGGCGGTCCAGTGGTTACGACTTCGCCTTCCAATGCAGGGGGTGCGGGTTCGATCCCTGGTCGGGGAGTTAAGATCCCACGTGCCTCGTGGCCAAAAGACAAAGAAAAAAATATAAAAAAGAAGCAATATTGTAACAAATTCAATAAAGACTCTAAAAATGGTCCACATCAAAAAAAACCCTTTTAAGTATGGAGCTGTCTATTTATTTTTTGGAGCTGTTTTAGTCATCACTTAAACCTGGGGCTGCTTCAGTTACCAGGATGTCTTTATTGCAGTTACACCCCCTTGATTTCCTTGTCTGCCATCCCACCAGTCAGTGCTGCCTTGGTCCTGCCTGTACCCAGACCCGCCTGTTGCCCTGTGCCTCTGGCTGGACTGTCGTGCCATCGCACAGGTGACCTGGTTCGAGCTTTGCCTCAGGTTGCTCTGCCCTCACTGTCCCTCTGAGGTGCTGTGTGTGGTCTGGTCCTGGAGTCTCTCGGCTTAAATCCTTGCTTCACTATTTATTAGCTGTGTAGTCCTGGGAAAGTTCATCTCTTGGGGTGGCAATTTCTTCATCTGTGAAACGGTGATGTTGACTGAAAAAAAAATGAACAACCTAAAAGTTAGGAGTTACGTTTTATTCAGTGGACAAAACTGAGGACTTCAGCCCAGGATGCAGCATCTCAGACAGCTCTGAGGGTCTGCCCCCAAGAGGTCAGGGAGGCGCAAGTATCTACAGGAGGTTTTGCTATAAAGACCAGGAAGTCGGAATTGAAAGATGACTGTTAATTAAAGAAAACCAGACATCTCCAGTTAAGGAACTTAGTGCTTTTTTGGGTATGGGAAGAGGCAAAGTCTGGGCTCACTGGAATCATTCCTTTGACGTGCACCTCAGCATTCTGGGGCCAGCGTCCTGTGCTTTCCCATCCTGAGTCCCTCAGGTGCATAGTTGTGGGTCCTGCAGCAGTTGACTGCTAGGTGGGCTGGGCAGTGGGCAGCCCATTTGTCTCCATCCTGAGTGTCCGCAGGGCTCACCGTCTGGGCGGCTGTAATGTGATGGCTTGATGGCTGCAACATCCTTTCTTTACTGATATGGCAGCAACATTTTTCATTCACAGTGACAATAGTAATTTGATTGTCAATTGTCATTTGTCAATTAACAACAATGAGGTTGTTTTGAGAACTAACGGAAACTGTCCAGCACTCAGACTGTGCCCCACACATGATCCGTGCTCGATAAATGCCAGCTGTCACTAGCAGGGACCTTTGCATCCTGACCGCCGTGTGTGTTTTAGATTTTTCTCAGGTTCTTCCCTAGTGTGGAGCCTCTGGCACACACTATTGGTCATCAAACTCCAGTCTCTGCTGGGCCTGTTGATCTGCACTTTTGTCCATCTTCTTCTTCTCGGGGAATCTTCCTTCTCTCCCCTTGTTGGAATCCTAGCCCCTCTTCAACAATCAATTCTCCTTTTTTTTTAAAAAAAAAAAATCTTCCTTGATAATCCCTCCTTTAGGGAACTGGGATTGCTCTGGTTCTTTCACTGTTTCTGTTACTTATTCTGATGAATTCTGTGCGGGGATTTGTATCCTTAGCAGCCTGTGTCATTAGGATGACACAGGATGCTCCAGAGCTGGGGGGCTGTCTTGTCTTCTCTGCAGTGGGCACACTCTGCATCTGTCCCTGCCAGCCTGCCGTCTGCAGCTGCGGTTATCACAGAGCCGTTATCATGGAATGCACGTGAACTTGGAGTTGTGTGATTATTGCTAACCAGCTATGTGACCCATGGTGAGGGACCCAAACTGCTGGGTTCGGGTGATAATCCAATGGGGTGACAATCACCACCCACAGCGTTTGTAAGGAGTAGATGAAGCTGGAAAGAGATACCTGGAGGGTGCACATGCATTCCCTGGCACACTCTCCTGCCCTGGAGTTCCCTTCCACGCTCTCTCTCCTTTGCCCTTGATTTGCCGTGTGTACAAAGACCATCCGGGGGGCCTCTCAGAGGTCTGTCTCAGAGCCCCTCCAGCCAGTGTGCCTCCACCCTGCACCCTTTCCCTGGATGACTGTGACCCTGTCCACGGGTCTCCTCTCCTCCCGCTCCACTCTGTCCTGCACATGACAGGCAGTGCGGTTGTTCTACTTCATAGGATTTTTCTGCTCAGGAACGTTTGGTGACTAATTCTACCTTAGGGTAAGAATAAAATAATCCTGACCATTAAGGTTGAAGAGATTTGATATAATTACAATCTTCCTGAATTTATTGAGACTCGTTTTGTGACCTAATAGGTGGTCTATCAATCCTGGAGAATGTTCCATGTGCGTTCAAAAATAATGTGTGTTCTGCTGCTTTTGGATGGCGTGTTCTACATGTGTCTATTAAGTCCATTTGGTCTAATGTGTTGTTTAAGTCCACTGTTTTCATAATGATTTCCTATCTGGATTATCTGTCCACTGAAGTAGGTGGGGTGTTAAAGTCCCCTACTATGATTGGTTTGCTCTCAGTTTCTCACTTTAAATCCATTAATATGGATTTATGTATTTAGGTGCTCCTATGTTGGGTGCATATATACTTACAATTGTTATATCTTCTTCTTGGATTGATCCCTTGGTCATTCATATTATGCCCTTCTTTTTTTTTTTTGTATTTTGGAATTTTATTTTATTTATTTTTTATACAACAGGTTCTTATTAGTTATCCATTTTATACATATTACTGTATATATGTCAATCCCAAGCTCCCAATTCATCACACTACCACCACCCCTGCCACTTTCCCCCCTTGGTCCCCATACGTTTGTTCTCTACATCTGTGTCTCAATTTCTGCCCTGCATACCAGTTCATCTGTACCATTTTTCTAGGTTCCACATATATGCATTAATATACAATATTTGTTTTTCTCTTTCTGACTTGCTTCACTCTGTATGACAGTCTCCGGATTCATCCATGTCTCTACAAATGATCCAACTTCATTCCTTTTTATGGCAGAGTAATATTCCATTGTATATATGTATATATGTACCACATCCATTGTATATATGTACCACATATTCTTTATCCATTCTTCTGTTGATGGGCATTTAGGTTGCTTCCATGTCCTGGCTATTGTAAATAGCGCTGCAATGAACATTGGTGTGCATGTGTCTTTTTGAATTATGTTTTTTTCTGGGTATATGCCCAGTAGTGGGATTGCTGGATCATATGGTAATTCTATTGTTATTTTTTTAAGGAACCTCTATACTGTTCTCCATAGTGGCTGTATCAATATACATTCCCACCAACAGTGCAAGAGGGTTCCCTTTTCTCCCACCCTCTCCAGAATTTGTTGTTTGTAGATTTTCTGATGATGCCCATTCTAACTGGTGTGAGGTGACACCTCATTGTAGTTTTGATTTTCATCTCTAATAGTGATGTTGAGCAGCTTTTCATGTGCTTCTTGGCCATCTGTATGTCTTCTTTGGAGAAATGTCTGTTTAGGTCTTCTGCCCATTTTTGGATTGGGTTGTTTGTTTTTTTAATACTGAGTTGCATGAGCTGTTTATATATTTTGGAGATTAATCCTTTGTCCGTTGATTCATTTGCAAATATTTTCTCCCATTCTGAGGGTTGTCTTTTCATCTTGTTTATGGTTTCTTTTGCTGTGCAAAAGCTTTTGAGTTTCATTAGGTTCCATTTGTTTATTTTTGTTTTTATTTCCATTACTCTAGGAAGTGGATCAAAAAAGATCTTGCTCTGATTTATGTCAAAGAGTGTTCTTCCTATGTTTTCCTCTAAGAGTTTTATAGTGTCCGGTCTTACATTTAGGTCTCGAATCCATTTTGAGTTTATTTTTGTGTATGGTGTTAGGGAGTGTTCTAATTTCATTCTTTTACATGTAGGTGTCCAGTTTTCCCAGCACCACTTATTGAAGAGGCTGTCTTTTCTCCATTGTATATCCTCGCCTCCTTTGTCACAGATTAGTTGACCATAGGTGCGTGAGTTTATCTCTGGGCTTTCTATCCTATTCCATTGATCTATATTTCTGTTTTTATGCCAGTACAATATTGTCTTGATTACTGTAGCTTTGTAGTATAGTCTGAAGTCAGGGAGTCTGATTCCTCCAGCTCCGTTTTTTTTCCCTCAAGACCGCTTTGGCTATTCGGGGTCTTTTGTGTCTCCGTGCAAATTTTAAGATTTTTTTGTTCTAGTTCTGTAAAAAACGCCATTGGTAATTTGATAGGAATTGCATTGAATCTGTAGATTGCTTTGGGTAATATAGTCATTTTCACAATATTGATATCTCTCCATCTGTTTGTATGATCGTTAATTTCTTTCATCAGTGTCTTATAGTTTTCTGCATACAGGTCTTTTGTCTCCCTAGGTAGGTTTATTCCTAGGTATTTTATTCTTTTTGTTGCAATGGTAAGTGGGAGTGTTTCCTTAACTTCTCTTTCAGATTTTTCATCACTAGTATATAGGAATGCAAGAGACTTCTGTGCATTAATTTTGTATCCTGCAACTTTACCAAATTCATTGATTAGCTCTAGTAGTTTTCTGGTGGCATCTTTAGGATTCTCTATGTATAGTATCATGTCATCCGCAAACAGTGACAGTTTTACTTCTTCTTTTCCAATTTGTATTCCTTTTATTTCTTTTTTTCTCTGATTGCCGTGGCTAGGACTTCCAAAGCTATGTTGAATAATAGTGGTGAGAGTGGGCAACCTTGTCTCGTTCCTGATCTTAGAGGAAATGCTTTCAGTTTTTCACCATTGAGAATGATGTTTGCTGTGCGTTTGTTGTATATGACCTTTATTATGTTGAGGTAGGTTCCCTCTATGCCCACTTTCTGGAGAGTTTTTATCATAAATGCGTGTTGAATTTTGTCAAAAGCTTTTTCTGCATCTATTGAGATGACCATATGGTTTTTCTTCTTCAGTTTGTTAATATGGTGTATCACATTGCTTGATTTGCATATATTGAAGAATCCTTGCATCCCTGGGATAAATCCCACTTGATCATGGTGTATGATCCTTTTAATGTGTTGTTGGATTCTGTTTGCTAGTATTTTGTTGAGGATTTTTGCATCTATATTCATGAGTGATATTGGTCTGTAATTTTCTTTTTTTGTAGTATCTTTGTCTGGTTTTGGTATCAGGGTAATGGTGGCCTCATAAAATGAGTTGGGGAGTGTTCCTTCCTCTGCAATTTTTTGGAAGAGTTTGAGAAGGATGGGAGTTAGCTCTTCTCTAAATGTTTGATAGAATTCACCTGTGAAGCCACCTGGTCCTGGACTTCTGTTTGTTGGAAGATTTTTAATCACAGTTTCAATTTCATTACTTGTGATTGGTCTGTTGATATTTTCTATTTCTTCCTGGTTCAGTCTTGGAAAGTTATACCTTTCTAAGAACTTGTCCATTTCTTCCAAGTTGTCCATTTTATTGGCAGAGTTTCTTGTAGTAGTCTCTTAGGATGCTTTGTATTTCTGCGGTGTCTGTAGTAACTTCTCCTTTTTCATTTCTAATTTTATTGATTTGAGTCCTCTCCCTCTTTTTCTTGATGAGTCTGGCTAATGGTTTATCAATTTTGTTTATCTTCTCAAAGAACCAGCTTTTAGTTTTATTGATCTTTCCTATTGTTTTCTTTGTTTCTATTTCATTTATTTCTGCTCTGATCTTTATGATTTCTTTCCTTTTACTAACTTTGGGTTTTGTTTGTTCTCCTTGCTCTAGTTCCTTTTGGTGTAAGGTTAGATTGTTTGAGATTTTTCTTGTTTTTTTGAGGTAGGATTATATTGCTATAAACTTCCCTCTTCCCTGCTTTTGCTGCATTCCATAGGTTTTGGATTGTCGTGTTTTCATGGTCATTTGTCTCTAGATATTTTTTGGTTTCCTCTTTGATTTCTTCAGTGATCTCTTGGTTATTTAGTAACGTATTGTTTAGCCTCCATGTGTTCGTAGTTTTTACGTTTTTTCTCCTGTAATTGATTTCTAATCTCATAGCGTTGTGGTTGTAAAAGATGCTTGATATGATTTCAATTTTCTTAAATTTACTGAGGCTTGATTTGTGACCCAAGATGTGATCTATCCTGGAGAATGTTCTGTGCACATTTGAGAAGAAAGTGTTGAAATCTGCTGTTTTTGGTTGGAAGGTCCTGTAAATATCAATTAAATCTATCTGGTCTATTGTGTCATTTAAAGCTTGTGTTTCCTTATTAATTTTCTGTTTGGATGATCTGTCCATTGGTGTAAGCGAGGTGTTGAAGTCCCCCGCTATTACTGTGTTACTGTCGATTTCCTCTTTTATATCTGTTAGCAGTTGCCTTATGTATTGAGGTGCTCCTATGTTGGGTGCATATATATTTATAATTGTTATATCTTCTTCTTGGATTGATTCCTTGATCATTATGTAGTGTCCTTCCTTGTCTCTTGTAACATTCTTTATTTTAAAGTCTATTTTATCTGATTGAGTATTGCTATTTCAGCTTTCTTTTGATTTCCATTTGCATGGAATATCTTTTTCCATCCCCTCACTTTCAGTCTGTATGTGTCCCTAGGTCTGAAGTGGGTCTCTTGTAGGCAGCATATATATAGGTCTTGTTTTTGTATCCATTCAATGAGCCTGTGTCTTTTGGTTGGAACATTTAATCCATTCACGTTTAAGGTAATTATCGATTATGTATGTTCCTATGACCATTTTCTTAATTGTTTTGGGTTTGTTTGTGTAGGTCCTTTTCTTCTCTTGTGTTTCCCACTTAGAGAAGTTCCTTTAGCATTTGTGGTAGAGCTGGTTTGGTTTTGCTGTATTCTCTTAGCTTTTGCTTGTCTGTAAAGCTTTTGATTGCTCCATGGGATCTGAATGAGATCCTTGCGGTAGAGTAATCTTGGTTGTAGGTTCTTCCCTTTCATCACTTTAAGTATGTCATGCCACTCCCTTCTGGCTTGTAGAGTTTCTGCTGAGAAATCAGCTGTTAACCTTATGGGAGTTCCCTTGTATGTTATTTGTCGTTTTTCCCTTGTTGCTTTCAATAATTTTTCTTTGTCTTTAATTTTTGTCAATTTGATTACTATGTGTCTCGGCATGTTTCTCCTTGGGTTTATCCTGCCTGGGACTCTCTGCGCTTCCTGGACTTGGGTGGCTATTTCCTTTCCCATGTTAGGGAAGTTTTCGACTATAATCTCTTCAAATATTTTCTCTGGTCATTTCTCTCTCTCTTCTCCTTCTGGGACCCCATAATGCGAATGTTGTTGTGTTTAATGTTGTCCCAGAGGTCTCTTAGGCTGTCTTCATTTCTTTTCATTCTTTCTTCTTTGTTGTGTTCCGTGACAGTGAATTCCACCTTTCTGTCTTCCAGGTCACTTATCCGTTCTTCTGCCTCAGTTATTCTGCTGTTGATTCCTTCTAGTGTATTTTTCATTTCAGTTATTGTATTCATCTCTGTTTGTTTGTTCTTTAATTCTTCTAGGTGTTTGTTCTTTAATTCTTCTAGGTCTTTGTTAAACATTTCTAGCATCTTCTCAGTCTTTGCCTCCATTCTTTTTCCGAGGTCCTGGATCATCTACATTATCATTATTCTGAATTCTTTTTCTGGTAGGTTGCCTATCTCCCCTTCATTTAGTTGTTTTTCTGGGGTTTTATCTTGTTCCTTCATCTGGTACATAGCCCTCTGCCTTTTTATCTTGTCTATCTTTCTGTGAATTCGTTTTTTGTTCCACAGGCTGCAGGACTGTAGTTCTTGCTTCTGTTGTCTGCCCTCTGGTGGATGAGGCTGTATATATTATGCCCTTCTTTGTCTCTTGTAACAGTATTTATTTTCAAGTCTATTTTGTCTGTTATTCTTTACATTTCCATTTGCATTGAATACCTTTTTCCACCCACTCACTTTCAGTCTGTGTGTGTCTTTAGATCTGAAGTGAGTCTTTTGTAGGCAGCATATAGATGGTCTTGTTTTTTATCCATGTTTTTTTTAACCAGAGTGTTTTTTTTAAGCCACTCCATGTCTTTTGGTTAGCAAATTTAGTCTATTTACATCAAAAGTAATTATTGAGAGATATGTGCTTATGGCCATTTTGTTAATTGTTTTCTGTCTGTTTTTGTAGTTTCACTCTGTTCCTTTGACCTTCTCTTTCTCTCTTCCCTTGTGTTTTGGTGCTTTCTTAGTGTCATGTTTAGATTCCTTTCTCATTTTCTTTGGTTTATTTACTTTGTTTTTTTCCTTTGTGGTTACCATGGAGTTTACATGTAATATCTATGTAAGCAGTAGCCTGTTTTAAGTTGGTAGCAACTTAAATCTGAACACATTCCAAAGCTTTATCGTTTTACTACCCCCGCCAAGTTTTATACTTTTTTTTTTTTTTTTAAATTTATTTATTTATTTTTGGCTGTGTTGGGTCTTCGTTTCTGTGCGAGGGCTTTCTCTAGTTGCGGCAAGTGGGGGCCACTCTTCATCACGGTGCGCGGGCCGCTCACTATCACGGCCTCTCCCGTTGCGGAGCACAGGCTCCAGACGTGCAGGCTCAGTAGTTGTGGCTCACGGGCCCAGTTGCTCCGCGGCATGTGGGATCTTCCCAGACTAGGGCTCGAACCCGTGTCCCCTGCATTGTCAGGCAGATTCTCAACCACTGCGCCACCAGGGAAGCCCAAGTTTTATACTTTTGATGACATGTTTTACATCTTTTTATTTTATGTGTCCCTTAAAAATCATTGTAATTTTAATTTTCCTACTTTTGTTTTTTAACCTTTGTGTTTTCTTTATAAGTGATTGATACACTACCTTTTTTCTATATTTACAGTTTCCAGTGAGATTTTTTATTCATTTGTTTTCTTATTATTAATTAGTGTCATTCCTTTTCAGCTTAAATAAGTCCATTTAATATTTCTTGTAGTGCTGGTTTAGTGGTGGTGAACTCCTTTAGCTTTTGCTCATCTGGGAAAATCTTGATCCCTCCTTTAATTCCAAGTGATAACCTTGCTGGTAGAGCATTCTTGCTTTGGAGGTTTTCTTCTCTCAGCACTTTGAATGTGTTATGCCATTCCTCCTCGCCTGTAAGTTTTCTGCTGAAAAATCTGCTGATAGCCTTATGGGAGTTCTCTTGTGTGTAACAAGTTGTTTTATTCTCGCTGCATTCAGGATGCTCTCTTTATCCTTACCTTTTACCATTTTACTTTTCATGTGTCTTGATGTGGTCTCTTTGGGTTCATCTTAATGCAGAACTCTCTGGGATTCCCGGACCTGGATGTGTGTTTCCTTCCTCAGATTAGGGAAGTTTTCAGGCACTATTTCTTCTATTAATTTTTCTGGTTCTTGCTCTCTCTCTGTTCTCCTTCTGGGCCCCACATAATGCCAACGTTATTCTGCTCAATGTTGTCCAAAGGGCCCCTAAGTTATCTTCACTTTATACAACTTTTCTTTTTTCACTTTGCAGCTCTGTTTGGGTGAGTCCCTCTGCTTTGTCTTACAGCTCGCTGATTCGTCTTCTACCTGCTGTTGAACCTCTCTGGTGTGTTTTTCAGTTCAGTAACAGTACTGTTTGTTGAAGCTCTCTTTGTTGAAGTTCTCACTGTGTTCGTCCAGCCTTCTCCTGAGTCCAGTGAGTGCTTTCATGACTATTACTTTGAACTCTTTATCAGTTAGGCTGCTTATATCTGTTTCATTTAATTATTTTTCTGAGGTTTTGTTTTATTCTTTTGATAGGAACATATCTTCTTATTTTGCTTAATTCTCTGTTTCTGCATATTAGGTGAGTCAGCTATCTCTCCTGGTCTGGAAGGAGTGCAAAATATAGAAGATTTCCTCTGGGCTCAGAGGCACAATCCCGCCTGGCCGCCAGAGCCAGGCACCCTGGGGCTGCATGCATCTCCTGTTGTGGTGAGGCTGCAGCTGTCCCAGGCTATGTGGGTGGGCAGGGGTCTGGCCCCCGGAACAACTGTGGGGCCCGGCCACAGAATCTGTGGCCTTGGCGAGTGTGATGTAGTTTTTAACACATTGATTTGACAAGGTTTGAGACCCTGACTAGGAGCTGCTCATTTCCCTTTCCTGTCCAGTCCCTCAAGCCCACACCCCAGCCACCTCCCATATAGGGCTCTCACACTCCAGGCCACTATACACCTGCCCTAATCACCCCCGGGCCAGGTACCAGACAAGCAGAAACAGCCCCTGTGCCCAGAGCCTGTGGAATTTATTCAAATCAGCTAATCCTAAACTGCTTACCCTGCCTCACCAATTCCTTTGCATGGAAACCACGGTAAAGGCACTGCCCACAATTCTCCCTCTCCTCTGCCCCTTGACTGACCCTGATGCTTCCTCTGAGTGGCCCAGCATGGTGTACTTCCCCCCCCACCCCCCGCAAGAATTTGAATAACAAAGCTGTCAGGCTCTTTCTGGTGTCTCCTCTTGGTTTGCTTCTGGCCTTGCCATGCCTCACCCGAGGTGATGTGCTGAAAGTGAGTCCCATGCACTTCCCCATTTACCACCAGAGCCCATTTCCATGTGCATCTGAGGTTGGGAGGTGGGGTCAGTGGCCTTTCCTCGGGTCCCAGTTCAGCTTCTAAACAATTGCTTCTTCTTATAAAAAGTCCTGCTCTTTGAAGCATCGGTCCTTTGAGTGGGCTGTCCTTCACCCACCTTGTTTAATCAAGACTTTGGATCCAGTTGGGCTCTTGGCTTTCTTCTTCACCCCAAGTCCTGCCATAATCCTGGGGGATGCCAGCACACCTGTCTGTCAATTCCAGGCCCTGGCATCTTGCTTCCTGTTTGTGGTTTTACCTGCTTGCACCTGCTGATTGTTGCCTCTGTGTATCTTCCACCCCTTGATTCTGCAGCAACACTTTCGTGCTCCACTTCCAAAATCCTAAGTCAGAATATCAGTCAGTATGTACTGCTGTGTAACAAACTACTCCCAAATTTAGAGGCTTAGAGCAATACCCTCAAACCTCGTGTGTGTTCATCCAGAGCATTAAAGTGACCCTCACTGATTTTAAATCCTTGAAACAAAGTGTCCTCTACTCCAGGCCAGCTCTCATCTGTGGATTCGCAAATCTTTAGATCCATTTATAAGTAGATTAGTGTCTGCACACTTTAAAAGTTCACACTTTAAAAAGTTTACATCCTTTGACCCACTCATTCTCTCCTACTCTTCTTGAGGATATAGGTGATGCCATGTTCCGTAGAACATTATTTATAACAGCAGAAAATCAGTAACAGCCTAAATCTCCAATTTATGGAACGGTTAAGTACATTCATGGATTTTAAAGTGGTCATAGAAAGTGATGTTTATGACATGTTTATAATCACATAGAAAAAACTTACTGTAGAATGATAATGAAAAGAAGTAATAATCATTTGTATTTACAGTATGAATGCATTATTAAAAATGCAGCATCTTTTTTTATGGTGGCAGATTGTACTCCTTTCAGTTGAGCTGATAAAAAGGAAGTAAAGCCTTGATGGAAGAGGCAGTTTGTTTTCTCCATTAGAGGGAAAGGCAGATCTACCAGGATAATTCGATATTTAAAAGTGGCTTAGAGACTTCTTTGATGTAAATCACAACGGACAGCCCCTGTTTCTCCTAAAGTTGGCATTTTCTCTGCCTCAGGGAGACTCGGGGCGGGGAAGCATCAGACTTGCACAGGGGGCGTTTGCTGCAGGACAGGCGGGGACAGGGGGACAGCTGCCCCCAGCTTCAGGGGCCGCCCCCCGAGGAGCCTGCCCTGGACCATGCGGCCGCCACTCCCGGGAAAGCAGAAAGGAAGGAAGAATGTGACAAAGGCTCCAGCTGTTGGAGCAAAGAAGGATTTAGACGCTGAAAAAACGCCAGCGTGGAGGACAGTTGCTCTGGCACAGAAATCCCGGGTCTGCCCTCGTCTGCTTCTGCTGGACTCGCTCTTTCTCAGCGCTTGCCGTTCTGGGAAGGAATTTGCTGCGAGCTGGTGTGCCTTCAGCCCCGAGGTTTCCTCTGACGGACCGAAGAGCAGGTGTTGCAGAAGCCTGCGGCAGAAATGGCACAGACCCGGGGGCTCATCTTAATTTTATACTGGACCCTGTGATTTTGTTTGAATGTTTTGTGTATTTCTTCATGATGAGGAGGTAAGTAAATTATTGCTGACACTTTTCCATAGGGATACATACAAATATATTAATTCCACTGTTTATTTATGATTTGTATATTTAATGTTGAGGTTATGATTATACAATTCAAAGCAAAGCAAATTTAGTAGAGGAAGAACTGTGTTGGTAATAAAAGGTGTTGGCATTAGGATCTTAAGAAAGCATGCAACTATCTTGGTAGTAAAAAAAAATCTATTTTGGGACTTCCCTAGCAGTCCAGTGGTTAAGACTCTGTGCTTCCGGTGCAGGGGGTGCGGGTTTGATCCCTGGTTGGGGACTTAAGATCCCACACGCCACCTGATGCAGCCGAAAATAAAAAAAATCTATTACATCTGAAAAAGTAACTCTTGAAATTCCTTACAAAGCTACATGTTAGGTAAGCTCCTGAAACAATAATCACAGCATAATCAGAAGAAAAGTAAAAAATGAAACAATGTAGTATTCGATTGCTACACCCTTGACAAATAATTTTTATGAATTGAACCGTAGACCTAATGAATGAAGGGGTGGTTCTCCTCACTGCTTCTCCAGGCACTAGCCCACCTGGGTGTGTTCTCAACCTGAGAGTGGATTCCACCCGCTTCACGCTGTGGGCCCAGGGAAGGGTCCCACCCCCGTCACTCCATCCAGTTGGCAGCCGGTGCATAACTGGCTTTTATAGAAATGGCACAGCTGTTCTGTTCTGTGCCTGTTTCCACAGCCTTTCTGCTGTCTGAGGGTCCCATCTCTGAAGGACACGATGTACCTCTGCCAGGCTCCCCGTGGGGACAGCAGCCTTGCTGCTGAAGACACTTTGCAGGTGAGGTCTTAACTGTGTCCATGTGTCTCCAGGGGCACAGGTGACCTGGCACTGATAATATCATCTTCTGAGGAGATCCGTTTGTTCACTTAAAATGCTCATCCCAGACACACGGATTCTGACAAAGTGCCTGGCCCGGGGGGGACGCCGTTGTCCCACAGAGAGTGTGGGACACCAGGAGAGATGCTTGAGACCTGTCTGGTGAGCTGAGGGCTGCTGCATCGCCGACAACCAGTACCTGCATCCAAAGTGTCGATACAGCTCCGACGGCTTTTAGTTCTATTTGGGTTCTGGAGACAACGTAATCTGCATTTACTCATTTAATCTGACTCCTGGTGTAACCTGAAAGTCAGTCCATGTTAAGTGGGCCCCCTGCACAAAATGATGTAAAGTCAGTCCACATTGAGATCAGCGTGCACTCCGTAAGTGCCCTCCGAGACTCCTTCACTCTTGAGGCGTGAACAGTCTCCTTTCAAGACTCCTGAAGTGTCTGGACCACCTACGATGGCCATGGTACCCACAGGCTTCTGACGTAAAACGCTGCCCTTCCTCAGCTCTGCACTGTGCATGCCGGGATCTCCCGGAAGCAGAGGCTCTCACAGACCCTGAGCCCATGACCCTCTGTTCTCTGGACTCATTGCTTTGGGTCATAAAAGCAATGCCCCACAGCATGGAACTGTGGCGAGGCCTCTCCCTAGAGGACGGAGCTGGACCTGGACCCTCCGGCAGGTCCCAGCGTGGAGCAGGGCACGTCCTCCGTGGCCCCTGCCCTCAGTCCAGGCCAGATGCCGTGGAGCTGGAGGAGGCCCCCAGCTCCCAGACCCCTCGGCCGCCTGGGGAACCCCTTGGGATCAACTGAGTGAACAGAATTGGGAGTTTGCAGAGTCTGCAGATGGAGTCACCATCACCGTGTGTGAAGGAACTCAGAGACATGTGGCTGCTTTCCTGTCTCTTAAACCAGGTGTCCTGGCAGAGGAGGGGAGCCAAGGTCGGCACAGCCGGCCACCCTTTAGGCAGCTGTCCCAGCTCCGATGCCTGGCCGATGATGGCCCCCATCTGTGCATTTTCACGTATGCCTGGCTGGTGGCCTGCGAATCCTTCCTGTTGGGGTGAAGAGCCCTGGGGATCTTTGCCTTGCAGATGCTCACATATAAAGCAAGGCAGCAGACATCTCTACACATGCTAAACCCCAGACAACCTCACTGGGACATGTCTCGTCCCCTTAGGAGTTCCAGATGTTACCCAGATGTCACCCACAGTGAGGACTCATTTCCTGTCTCAGAAGACAGTGCTGGGCCCTTGAAGGAAGTTCAGTGCCATTGCCACCTTCCCTATACGCCGCTGGCAGCTGATTTAATTTGTTTAATTAAGAGGACCAAGGGACTCTTCAAAGAGCTCTGATTTAAGTTACAAAGTAGCACATGGGCCCCCCCGGTGGGTGTCACCATGGCCACAGGCATTGATTAAGTGAACTCTCTGCCCCTGGGGATTGCACTTCCCCCACTCCTGCCACTTAGACCCCTCAACTCCCTTTAGTGCCCACAAGGACGGGCACCTCTGAAGTTCACGTTTCCATTGGCCGCCTCTCCACCTCTCTCCCGCCTGGCCAGGGGTCCACTTTGCTTCCTGGAGAGGCGTTTGTTCTGCTCTCTGAAAGTCTGAGTCATCACCAAGGTTTAAATGGGTGTCAAGGTATTGTAAGGCCTAAAATTCCACATGTTGCTCTAGAGGCGGACAAATCTCCTCTGCCCTCTTAGGGTCTCTGGCTGAGCCTAAGTGTTAAAGTGACATAAAACAGATGAACAGGAGAAAAGCATACACATTTTATTGAATTTTTCCATGTACTTGGGACCCTTCACAAGAGAATGAAGTCCAAAAGAAGTGACTAGAGCAGAAAGATTTAAAAAAAATTTTTATTGGAATATAGTTGATTTACAATGTTGGGTTAGTTTCAGGCGTAAAGCAAAGTGAATCAGTTATACATATGCACATATCCGCTCTTTTTTAGATTCTTTTCTCATATAGGCCATTACAGAGTATTGAGTAGAGTTCCCTGTGCTGTACAGTAGGTCCTTATTAGTTATCTTTCTTTTTATAAATTTATTTTATTATTTTTATTTTATTTATTTATTGTTTCTGGCTGCGTTGGGTCTTTGTTGCTGCTTCGTTGCTTTTCTCTAGTTGCAGCGACCAGGGGCTACTCTTCGTTGCGGTGCGCGGGCTTCTCATCATGGTGGCTTCTCTTGTTGCAGAGCACGGGCTCTAGGCACGCGGGCTTCAGTAGTTGTGGCACGTGGGCTCAGTAGTTGTGGCTCAAGGGCGCTAGAGCACAGGCTCAGTAGTTGTGGCGCACAGGCTTAGTTGCGCTGCGGCATGTGGGATCTTCCCGGGCCAGGGCTCAAACCCGTGTCCCCTGCACTGGCAGGCGGATTCTTAACCACTGCGCCACCAGGGAAGCCCTAGTTATCTATTTTATATACAGTAGTGTGTATATGTCAATCCCAATCTCCCAATTTTTCCCTCCCTTTTTCCCCTGGTAACTATAAGTTTGTTTTCTCTGTCTGTGAGTCTATTTCTGTTTTGTAAATTAGTTCATTTGTGTCATATTTTAGAACTCCACATATAAGTGATATCACATGATATTTGTCTTTCTCTGACTTACGTCACTTAGTAGGATAATCTCTAGGTCCATCCATGTTGCTGCAAATGGCATTATCTCATTCTTTTTTATGGCTGAGTAATATTCAATTATATATATGTACCACACCTTTTTTTTTTTAACATCTTTATTGGAGTATAATTGCTTTACAATGGTGTGTTAGTTTCTGCTTTATAACAAAGTGAATCAGTTATACATATGTTCCCATATCTCTTCCCTCTTGCATCTCCCTCCCTCCCACCCTCCCTATCCCACCCCTCTAGGTACCACACCTTCTTTATCCATTCATCTGTTGATGGACATTTAGGTTGCTTCCTTGTCTTGGCTGTTGTGAATAGTGCTGCTATGAACATAGGGGTGCATGCAGAGCAGGAAGATTTTATACCTTTTAGACAAAGAAACAATAAGTATGTGAAGAATCGGCAAGACAGAGGGCTTTGGGCTGGGGTAGTAGAAGGCGAGAAGTGACCAGGTGAGTTTACACAGCCTTCTGCCTCCTTGGCCCTGTGTTCCCCATCTCTGGTGATGAGGATGTCCTCTGTCCTCTGGGCCCGGGGGGTGGGCGGTGAGGGGTATCCCCTGATTTCAGGGAAGAAGGTAAAGGGGGTGGTTGGAGTGACCTTCCTGCTTCTTGCCGTCCAGCTGAGATGTTCCATGTGCTGAGGTGCCATATTTTGGGGAAGCTTCACTGCCTTGACATCCTTGACATCTTTAAGCCTCCCAGGGATCCCTGAGTTCCTCCAGGGGCACATCTGCTCTCCGGGGGGCTTGTCAGGTGAGAGCAGATATACCCCCATGCCCGACCCCCCGCCCCGGCCAGCTCCTCTGTCTTCCAGATCAGCTGCATTTACCCAGGAGTTGTCACTTCCTTACCACCAGCACGATTATTTCAGCAAGCAATCACGACTTCCCGAGGGAACCAGGGTCACCCCACCCTCTGGTTATGACTAAGTCTGCCTTCTGCAGTCCCACCTGGTGACTTTGCTCCCCGGTCCTGGCCTGTGTGCCCTGCCTGGGGTGCCGCCTCCTTCCGGGGCTGTGAGTACATGGGACAAACCACCCGTCAATCACGTCTGTCCAGGACAGGGGTCCTGCGCTTGGCTGTGGCCCCTGACTCGAGGGCGGGTGGAAGGAGACCTATCAAACGGTTGGAGGGTCCCCAAGAGGAAGGAGTAGAAGCGATGAGGAAGCATTGGAATGTGCTCAGTAGGGACCGGACAGGCTCCGTCTTCCGTGCTCACCGGTGACCCTGGCAGCAGGTGGACATGGGATGGAGGGACCAGCCGCAGTCCAGCAGGGCAGAGCTGTCTCAGCCATCCCGGTGAGAAGTGGTGATGCCCGCCCTGGCCTGTGGAAAATGGGAGCACAGAGGTGCTAGATTCCATCCATGTTGGGAGCTCAAGTTCACTGGGATTTGAATGAAGATTCAACAACAGTCCCCAGGCTCTCATTTGAGCAACTGTTACATGATCACTCCATTAATCCCAAGAGATGGGAGGGAAATAAACAGATATAAAGAATACTGTAACTGAAACTGAGGGAGAAGAGGCTCTTAGGAAAAGAGAGATTGGCTAAAATCTTTCAAAAATTTCAGAGAGAGAAGTCAGTGAATCGTGGACCAGAGGAGCATTGTCTGGATTTCTCCATCACTGACCCATCACTGGTCTCTGACAGAGCAGTTTCAAGGCAGGTCTGGAATAAAGGGGCTCAAGGACTCAGAGGAGGGGAAGAGGTGTAGACAGTGCGTGTAGACTACGAGAGGCCACCATGCCAAAAAGAGGGTGGCTTCCGCCTCCCTCTGGTAAGGACCCTCCGAGCCCCCCCGGGTAAGTACCAATCATCTCCTCAGCTCCAGAGCCTTACGTAAGTCCATCCTGCAAAGTATTGATACCTTTGCTCTGAGCTCATGGGTGTCAGGAGTCAGGACACTGACCTTTGGACAGGAGGAGGGAGGGGCATTGCCCAGCTGGCCCCAGGCAAGTGCCTTAGCTTAGTGAAGGAGGGACACAAACGGAAGGTCACTTTAGACCAGTCAGGTGTCAAGTTCCAAGTTCTCTTGTTTTCTTTCTCACTATCATCACAACCAACGCATCACAAACTTGCAAATAAATAATCAATAAATAAAAGCCTGATGGCTGTGAGAAGTGTCCACCTTCTCAGCCCCTGCCCTTTTCTCCAGTCGATGGCCATCTGTCTGTTTTCCCCTGTGGAGCAGTGAGAGCCTGGACCTCTCTTCTTTCCTCGCGGACAGAGCAGCTCCTGGCTTCCCACTGTTGCTAAGATTCCCCCACCCACCACTTCCTGGAATTCCAGCGTATTTGCACATTGACAGCGCTCATGAAGTTCATGAAATCAAGCACGTGAGCACGCTAAGTGACTGCAAACATCAACAGACAGAAATTACGTAAAAATAGCATCAATTAAAGTGAGAAATAGGGAATTCCCTGGCCGTCCTGCGGTCAGGACTCTGCCTTTTCACTGCCTGGGTTTCAGTCCCCTGGTGGGGGAACTAAGATCCCACAAGCCACGTGGTGCGGCAAAAACCCCACAAGAACAAAAAAAAACAACAGAATGTTGCGCTTTCAGTTTTACAGAAGGATATTTCTCGGTCCATGAAAGCTCCAAATATAGTTGATACAGAACGGTAATTCTCAGCTTCTCATCACAGAAACTCCAAGTTCATGCGTTCTTAACTGGTTTTGTTTTTCTTTTTGCATAAAGGTGGAATGTCAGATTCCACAGTACCTTACGTTTGAGAAATGGAATATTTCCTGCCACATCATTAAACAAAGGACGTCACAGACATCAGCGATTGCAGCCCTCCAAAGTGAGCCGGTGAGCCCTGAGGGAACTCAGGAAGGAAAAGAATACCTGCCGTCTAGCAGCCATCAGACTGCAGCCACTCCCTGCGGTGAGCCACGCGGAAACTCAGGACGTGAAAACACTGGCCCCAGAGAGCTGAGGTGCAGATCAAAGGAATGATTTCAGTGAGCCCAGACTCTTAAATCTTCCCATATATAGAAAAGCACTAACTTCTTTAACTTGAGATATCTGGTTTTCCTTAATTAACAATAATCTTCTGACGTTCAGACTACCTGCCCTTTGTTGCAAAAACTATAGAATCTGGCTCCGCCCCCCTCACCTCCTCAGAGCAGTTTCTCAGGGTTTCTTGAGATGCTGCCTCCTGGGCTTGAAGTCCTAAAAATTCCTGCCGAGTAAAACGTAACTCTCAACTTTTGGGTTGTGAATATTTTTTAGGTGGGCACATTTCACCTATTTCTAATTCCGCCTCTTCTTGATTTTATCTTGTTTAGATAGACGTCCCGGATTTCTCTGCCTCATTTCCCTCTATTTCATGCCCAAATCCCAAAGTCCTCTGCTGCCTCTTGCTGGATGTTGTGGCGGAAGGATGCTCAAACCCCCCACCAGCTCACCCAACTGAAGCGCGGTGAAACGAAACTTGAAACTGAAGTGCTGGAGACCAGAAAGGAAACCGAAAGTCTCCCGGACCTCTGGCCTGCCGGGGGCCCCGCCCTGCCCCGCCCGACCTCTACCCTGGCCCTGCGCTCCGCGCCCTCCTGTCTCTGCGGAGCGCTCAGCTGCCCTTCAGACGCTGCGGGACCGGCTCCAGGTTCGGTCCGGGGTAAAGGGTGTGAGGGCGTCTCGGGGGTCCCGGGGCGCTGCGGTCTCGCAGGGGCTCGAGGTCTTTGACCTGATGGGCGGGCGCTGGGCGCGGGGGATGCAGGGCGGGGGCGAGGGATGCGGGATGCTGCGGGGGGCGGCGCGTCGCAGAGCTCCGGAGTTCCAAGGGGGCTGTGGGCGCTGGCGGGGGCAGGGAGCGCTGAGATCTGAGGTCTGAGGAGGGAGACGAGCGCGCAGGCACTAAGGGTCCTCTTCGGAGAAAGGGTGGGCGTGGGGTTGCTGGGGAGACCAAGGCGCGTCAGAGGCGGGCAGGGCCGGTGAGCCCTGGACGGGGCAGCGCCAAGCAGCTTCCTCACCCCTGCGGAGCCTCGGACCCAAACCAAACTTGCAGAATCAGAGTCTGCATTTTCCTAAGGTCTCCCAGGTGATTCCTACATTTCAGTGGCTTAGCGCTGTAAGAATTTATTTTTTTTAACGAAGTATTCACGGTCAAGGGGTACGCATTCGTTTTCTATTGCTGTGCAACAAATGATGACCCCTTCAGTGGCTGAAGTCCGTCGAAATTAACCTTGTTAGAGTTTCGGTGGAGGGGAAGTCCAGACACACGGGGGCTGAGCGCGGACCTGCGTCTCCCGGCTGGAATGAAGGCGTCCGCTGGCTGGAAGGAGACAGTGCCTTGCAGCTGTGGGGTTGGAGCTCCCTGTTTCTTGTTGGCCGCAGGCTCCTCCTGGCCTGTAGGGACCCCGCTGAGGGGCTTAGCCTCAGCTTTAGGTCTGCAGAGCCGGCAGGAGAATCTCCTGTCTCCTGTGTATGATAGCCTCGCAGATGTACGCCCATCGGGGGAGACGCTGTCCCACTAAAGTCCCAGGTCCTGCCCACGCCCAGGGGA
Source organism: Balaenoptera physalus (assembly GCF_965194825.1). Taxonomy (NCBI): domain Eukaryota; kingdom Metazoa; phylum Chordata; class Mammalia; order Artiodactyla; family Balaenopteridae; genus Balaenoptera; species Balaenoptera physalus. Next base: position 121,951,155 of record NC_138886.1, read on the forward strand.
CAGGTTATGGGGGGCGGGGCACACCGGGGAGGCTGGGGTCTCAGAGGCCACCCTCAAGTCCTGCCCACTGCGGGCCAGCTCCTCTCCAGGCCACGTTTCAGGAGCGGTCCCCTTGCGTCCTCCACCATCGCCTGGACCATGTCCTCTGGCTCAGGCTGTCTCTCCTCCAACGTGTAGTCCACGATTCCCCTTTTTTTCCCTTCTTTCGATTTAAGATTTTAAAATCAGAACCCAAACAAGGTTCTGACACTACTGTGTTTGGAAGTTTGTTACCATCTCTTTCATCCTCTTGCAATTTATTTCTTAATAAGCTGGGGGTTTTGTTTTAAAGTTTATATTGGCGGTGGGTTGCTGTTGTTGTTTTTTTAATCTTGTCTTGTAGTGATTCTCCTAGTCCTCTTGGCATATTTTAACATTTAACATGTTCTTCTGTTTTCTACATTCGTAAACCACAGTTCTTGCTACCAGAGTTTTGATCAAATTCAGGTTTAAGATACTCCCCTCCCCCCGCTGGAGTATTCCACACTGGTGTAGTTCTGTATGGAAACAGCTCTTTGCCTCTATTTTTGTTGTGTTGTCACCTAAAAATGCCGAGATCGATTAGTTTACTAGACGCTGTAAACTGGAAACACCCAGTTCTACATTCTTGTCTCTGTTTGCTAGCTGGGTTACCCCCGGCCTCACAGAAATGAAGCCTCCCAATTTGGCTAATTGTATTAACGTCATACTATCAGGGTTTGTCATAATTTGTAGTATTTTATGACGTGAATTCTTGTGATTTGTGTCTATGTTGACTCAAAAATGGAAAACCAGTTAGCAGCACTTACAAAATTATGATTATGTACAGTTGTAGGAAGTCTTTATCTTTGGCTGGGAAACATAGTTCTATATCATTAAGACTACCGCTTGAAATGGATACTTCTCAAAATTCAAAGTGTCATGCATCCTCTTATTTTTCTTTTTAGCTTCCTTTAATTCTTGTGGACCGTACATAATTTCAGTGTTTCTTTTGATTGCCCTCTTTATCTTTTTTCTTCAACTTTCTGTACTTTTAAAATAAATTTTCATTTAAGATGAGTAGTTGGTGAAGTTTCCGACTCTTTTTAAAAATTTTTTAATTAATTTTTAAAATTCGTTAATTTTTTCTTTTTTTCGTTAATTTATTTTTGGCTGCGTTGGGTCTTCGTTGCTGCGCGCGGGCTTTCTCTAGTTGCGGTGCGCGTGCTTCTCATTGCGGTGGCTTCTCTTGTTGTGGAGCACGGGCTCTAGGCACGTGGGCTTCAGTAGTTGTGGCGCGCAGGCTCAGTTGTTGTGGCTGGCGGGCTCTAGAGCGCAGGCTCAGTAGTTGTGGCTGGCAGGCTTAGCTGCTCCGTGGCATGTGGGATCTTCCCAGACCAGGGCTCGAACCCGTGTCCCCTGCATTGGCAGGCGGATTGTTAACCACTGCGCCACCAGGGAAGCCCCTGACTTCTTAAATGTCTAGTAGTACTGTCTTTTTCCTCTCTTGATGAATTGAATGACTGTTTGCATGTAGAATTCTTAGTTCAAAATATTTTCCTCTCAGAACTTTGAAAGTATTCTTTCCTTTTATCAAGACATCCATAATGCTCTCATTTTGATGTGTTGTATCTGTGTGCCAGGTACTAATTTAATCCATTTGTATGCATCAGCTCATACTTTTAAATGGCTTGAAAACACAGCCAGGGGGAGTAATATGATTGTCTGATGAGTGGACGAGTGAAGTGAGACCCGAGAAAGTAACTTACCTCAACTGTAGTATGTTCAGAACTGGGGTGAGAAGCCTGGCGTCCTGCCTGTGAGCAGCTCTGCTCACATCTGCCTGTCTGCCTTACACCTCTTTGTGGTGCTTCCGTCTTCCTCTGTATTCCTGGAGCTCTTCGGTTTTCACAGGCTGTGTCTAAGCATGGTTTTCTCTTTTGCCATTATTTCTGCTCAGTTCTTGGAAAAAAGTTTCAATCTAAAAAAGTATATTTTTCTTTAACTCTGGCCTAATATCGTTATGTTATGCTAACTATTATATCTTTGATTACTTTTAATTTATCCCCACCCCATTTTGCAATCGTACTTCTCTGTGACTGGAATTACTGTGAAATGGACTTAGAACTTGTTGATCTATCCTCCATATTTTAGTAATTTTTCTGTTTTCCATCTCTTTGATTTTCTCTTCTCTCCTCTAAGAAATTTCCTGGATTTTAACCCCTAGATCGCTAACTTGAAATTTCAGCATGCCCATTCCATTGTTCTGCGCATAAATTATTTTTCTGAAATTGTATTTAAAATTTTTATGAGCATTTCCTTTTTTTGATTTGCTGTAGCAACCTCTTATTATTTTATTAGTTAATGTCATTGTCATTATTAGAACTCTAACTGGAGTTTTTTTTTTTAAAGGACTGTTCTGTCCTTGAATCGTGTTTGTTCATCTGGCTTCTTATTTTTTCTTTTCTTCCCCCTTAAATGTCTAACGATTCTAATTTTTTATACATGTTCACTCGTGGTTATTATGTTAGGTAGCTGGTTTTATTTTCCTTAGCATGTTTCTCCCTTACATGAGAGAGAACTGAGCATAATGGTTGTGGATTCTGTGTGATGTTTAGGTGAGAACGAGTGTGGGGTAAAGTTTAATATGGAAAGCTTCCTGTAGGATGTGTGAGGGTGGGGGAACAGGCCGGGAGTCCCTTACCTGTCAGATGAAGGAGGCTTTATTCTGCCAACATAGCTGTTGTTGAAAATTTGCCCAGTGTCCAGCATGCACTCATGTCCCATTAGTCATTGTTAGTCAATTTCAAAACCTGTATTATCTCTTTCAGTTTATGTGCATTATATTTTCAAGTGAAGGTGTTAGGACTTAATTTGTTTGGAGCTCACTGCTTAATACATGAACTATTAGGTATTCATTTTGTCCTAAGAGTACGATTTAAAAAAAAAAAGTCCTGAGACGTTAAGCGTACTGGGAACCTCTGGGATGCTGTGATTTAACCCATCTCATCTCGTGTATCTGATACTGTCTTCCCTGATGCTGTGTCTCTCTGTCCAAGCGACTTCATCCACACCGGTGGCCTCACTTAACTATAATACTGAAATTACTCTCACACTGAGGTCTAGCCCAGACCTCGTGTTTGATCTCCAGACCTGTACATTTAATTACTTACAGGACATATCCCACAGTAAGTCGAACCCAGGCTGACCACAAATGAACTTAGGATCTTTCCCTGACGTTGGCCGCATCCCAAGGTTTCCAGCCCAGGGAGCAGCCTCGCCTTCCATCCGATTGCATCAGGTAGAATCCTAAGGGGCTCCTCTTCTCTATCTGTAGCTGATCCATTACCTCATCATGTCAAACTCACCTTCTGAGTATCTAAGATTAACATGTGCCTCAAACTACTGTCCAGCTGCACTACACGCTGCTACTACCGTTGCTCTAGAACAGTGGCTTTCTCTCCGCCTCACAGGCGGGGTCTTTGCTTCACCCCATCTAGTCTCTGTACTGGAGCCAGAGTAATCTTCCAAGATGCAAAGTCAGTCACATTACTACCTGCTGAAAATCCGTCAGTGGGTTTTAGGATGACAAACATGCGATCAGAGGCTCTGCATGACTTTGTGTTTGTGCAGCCTTCTGCACTCCAGCGCAGCTGGCTTCTTCTCAGGACCCAGAACCATCCACACACTTTCCTGCCACAAGGCTTTTGCGCCAGGTGTCCTGGGTTCTCTCTGCCTGCAGTGCTACCCACCCCACCCCTCTGTTTAATTAATTCTCGTCTTATCCTTCAGAACTCAGCTCAAGCATTGCTTCTTTAGGGAAGTTGCCACTGACCTTTTGACTTTGTCGCATTTGCAACGTTCCATTGTTTGTATGATTATCTGATTGATATTTATCTTTCCTGGTAATTTTTTTTTTTTTTTAACTTTGGGTTTATTTATTTATTTATGGCTGTGTTGGGTCTTCGTTTCTGTGCGAGGGCTTTCTCTAGTTGCGGCAAGTGGGGGCCACTCTTCATCGCGGTGCGCGGGCCTCTCACTATCGCGGCGTCTCTTCTTGTGGAGCACAGGCTCCAGACGCGCAGGCTCAGTAGTTGTGGCTCACGGGCCTAGTTGCTCCGCGGCATGTGGGATCTTCCCGGACCAGGGCTCAAACCCGTGTCCCCTGCACTGACAGGCAGATTCTCAACCACTGCGCCACCAGGGAAGCCCATTCCTGGTAAATTTTAAGTTTCATGGGAACTGACAGCATTTTGACTTTTGTTCATTCTTGTATTCCCAGTGCCTAAAGTTTTGTTTAACACACGGTAGTCATTCAGTACTGTTTGTTGATGGAATAATTCCTTTCTAATTTTTCTTTCTTTGTAGGTCTGCCGTTTTCATTAGCATCTGCCACTTAGAGGTACCACAGTAAAGGATATTTGCTATATTTAATATTTTCCAGCTCAGGTTGGAGGCACGTGGCAAGAATGGGTAATTTTCAATTTAAAATATTTATAAATTGTAAAATAATGATTCTGCAAGCTACACAGATTTAATAGAATTAACTTTATGACTGTTTTTTCTTTCTCAAATAATTTGTAAATGATAGCTCTTTTAAAAAGAATTGATTGAAAATAATTCATTCTCTTTCTCTCTCTCTTTTTTTTAGGTTTAGAAAAGTACCGGATGCTTTTAGAGAGAATGTCACAGTTGATTTTGGATCAAATGGCAAAAGCTGAGTGAGTGTTGTAGTAATAAATCAAGAGATATAAACTTCTACTTCTTATTCCCTGTTTATCGGATTGGCCTTAAAGCGATTATCTATCATCTACCATCTGTCTATTATCTATCTATCTATCCATCCATCCTTCCATCTATCCATATTATCTAATCTATTTATCATTTATCTTAGTATAAGTATTATAGTATTTTATATATATATATGAGGTTGTTGAACAGAGAACTTTTAGAGCTATTTGATGGTCAGTGGAAACAGTCTTCTCTTGCTTTATTGTCCGTGGCTGTCAATGGATCCATCGTCTTATGAAAGGATGAGATTTTTTTTTTCCCCGTATTTGAGAGCATTTATTCAATCTTCTCGAAATCATGCTTACAATTTCCACATATTTTTTTTTTAAACATCTTTATTGGAGTATAATTGCTTTACAATGGTGTGTTAGTTTCTGCTTTATAACAAAGTGAATCAGTTATACATATACATATGTCCCCATATCTCTTCCTTCTTTCATCTCCCTCCCTCCCACCCTCCCCATCCCACCCTTCTAGGTGGTCACAAAGCACCAAGCTGATCTCCCTGTGCTATGCGGCTGCTTCCCATTAGCTATCTATTTTACGTTTGGTAGTGTATATATGTCCATGCCACTCTCTCACTTTGTCCCAGCTTACCCTTCCCCCTCCCCATATCCTCAAGTCCATTCTCTAGTAAGTCTGTGTCTTTATTCTTTATTCCCGTCTTGCCCCTAGGTTCTTCATGACTTTTTTTTTTTTTTTTAGATTCCATATATATGTGTTAGCATACGGTATTTGTTTTTCTCTTTCTGACTTACTTCACTCTGTATGACAGACTCTAGGTCCATCCACCTCACTACAAATAACTCAATTTTGTTTCTTTTTATGGCTGAGTAGTATTCCATTGTATGTATGTGCCACATCTTCTTTAGAAAGGATGAGATTGATGAAGCAGGAAGGTCTATATTCAGATATAGGTGTTCAGTCCCTGAGTCCAGCCCACATTTTGGCCTTAGATAACGTGCTCTCTTTTCGAGCCTCAGTTTCCTTCCCTGTTGGGCGGAGGTGATGCTGATTCTTCCTGTGAAGGACACTCATGCATGCGGATGTCTTTGGCAAGTCAGTGTAGAGACCAACATGAAAGAATTACTCAGTAAATCAAGCTATTGATGATAATGATGATGAAGATAATAATGATAATAAAGCTGCTGCCTTTTGGGCCTGATTTCATCTTCGTGTAATTTTTCATTTTCACTGTTTGTGTTTTAGTTATGACAGTCTGTTCAATGATTTTGTTGAGTCTGAGTTTTTTCTGATTGATGGAGACTCACTGCTGATGACATACGTCTGTGAGAAATCCTTGCGGCCTGAACAGGGCCTGCACTTCTTCTACCTGGTTGAACGCTACCTTGTGGATCTAATTAGTAAAGGAGGACAGTTTGCCGTCGTTTTCTTCAAGGTAACGTGACAGTTGGGTTCTTTTCTATGATTTGAGAACTAAGACTACAATGACATTGTTTTATAAGTAGTTTTTTTTTCTTATTTCAAAGTGAAGTAGATCTATAAAAATTCAGCAAATTTAAAGGGAAGAACAGAAAAAAAAAGTGACCCATGATCCCAGTATTCAGAAATGACTGCATTGAGGATTATTATTATTATTTTTATTGGGGCATAGTTGTTTTACAATGTTGCGTTAGTTTCTACTGTACAGCAAAGTGAAGTAGAGTTCCCTCTGCTCTACAGTAGGTTCTCATTAGTTATCTGTTTTATACATACTAGTGTATATATATCAATCCCAATTTTCCAATTCTTCCCACTCCCCCCTTCCCCCCTTGGTGTCCATACGTTTGTTTCTATTTCTTTGTCTCTGTTTCTGTCTTGCAAACCGGTTCGTCTGTACCCTTTTTCTAGATTCCACATATATGCGTTAATATACGATATTTGTTTTTCTCTTTCTGACTTACTTCACTCTGTATGACAGTCTCTAGGTCCATCCACGTCTCTACAAATGACCCAGTTCAAAAAGACACACGCACCCCAGTGTTCATTGCAGCACTGTTTACAATAGCCAGGTCAACCTAAATGCCCATCACAGACGAATGGAGAAAGAAGATGTGGTACATGTATACAATGGAATATTACTCGGCCATATAAAGGAATGAAATTGGGTCATTTGTAGAGGATTATTTTTTATTTGCCTTCATGGAGCTTTCCTGCGAGGACATACAGGACCCTGGAGGAGGGGGAGGGGTGTCCTCGGAAGCGGCCGAGCTGATCTCCGGGTTCTAATCTCCCAACTCCAAGTAGATCCACCTCTGTCTTCAAAACTCAACAGTTTGTTTGAGCCTAGAGGTGGATCAAACTCACCAATGTTGCTTTGTTCTTATTTGCTCTGCAGTAAATACATCCAAGGGAAGATACTTGGTCTTGCTTTTTTGAATGTGCATATAACTAATGAAACTTTAGCAGTTTCAAATACACGCATGTATCATACCACCTCCTCCCCTCATTCTATCCCTAAAGGTAACCAGTGCGTTATTCTTGGAGGTTTTGGTGCATGTCTGTTCAATTCTTTTGTGATCCATATTATCGTTAGATATTTGAGCATTGCTGACTGCCTGCAAGCAATGCACGAACTGTGGGCTTTTGATAAAAACCGGTGCTACTTCCGGATGACCTGGGACTGTCCCTGCAGAGTGATCCACCCCAGCTTTCCCTGTGGGTGATTTATAGCTACCATTTGCTTCTACATATTTTTCTTTCCTTTTTCTTTTTGAAGTGAGATTGGAGAGGAGAAGAATTAGAATGGGAAGGGAAAGTGTGAGTTAAAGGGGACACGTGTATTTAAACCCAAATTGTGATTTGTGGCATGTATTTGCAAAATGACAGTCAAGGATCAAGGGTCTGTGTTCTGACTATAAAACAGAATACAACTATGTTGGAACCTATTCCTTTAATGACTTTCATGGTATGTGTTAACCAACAAAACTAGTAGACAGGTAGATGATGATTTCAAAATTGTCTGCCCCACAGGACGCTGAGCATGCGTACAGCAACATCCCTGAATTTCTTCCTCTGAGAATGGCATTAATTCTCCACCTTCAGCATAATACCGACATTGATGTTCGGACAGACTTTTCTGGGTGCTTCTCACAAGAGTGGAAAACTTTCTTGGAAGACAGTTACCCGTATTTTCTGATCGTTGCCGATGAAAGCCTGAGCCATCTACAAGTACACCTTTTCAACTTTTTAATCATTCAGTCCTGGGCAATGAAGGTCAATGCTGTGCTCTTCTCGGGCCAAGCATCCGATGTCCTTCGACTTTACGCGTACTTTATGCCGAGCAAGTACAGAAACCGGATGTTTTTCCAGAAGGTAGTTTGCACCTAAAAGACAAACTTTTAGAATTTCACGAAATTTTCTACATTTCTTGACTCAGTTTTATTTCTACCTCTTTTATGGAAATTATCATAGGTTTAACAGAGAGGTATAGAAAAATAGAAATGATAATAATAAAACAAAAATGCAGTCATTTATTGGGCAGTTGTTGTCATAACAATAGTGCTTGGTACTTCCCATGAGTCATTTTATTTAACCTTCACAGTGACCCTGTGAGGGAGGTCTTAGTGTTGTCTGTGTTGTGCAGATGATGAAATAGATACTTTAACAAATAATCTGCCCATTGTCAATTCCAAATCCAGTAATACAGCCTGGATTTGAAAAGAGGCAGCCTGACCCCAGCCCTTCTGTGCTTAAGTGTGGCATGGGGTTTCACCTCCACTTAGGAAGGCCAGACGCGCGTCCACATACTAGTGAAATGATGGTGAATATGGTAGCTTTTCATGAGAAAACAATGGAGAAAGTTGATAAAGTACAATTTAAAAAAAAATTAAAAAAAAATTTTGGCCATACTGCATGGCACATGGGATCTTGGTTCCCCGACCAGGGACCCAGCCTGTGCCCCCTGCATCGGAAGCATGGAGTCTTAATCACTGGACCGCCAGGGAGGTTCCTGAAGTAAAATGATTTCTTAACATTAAATCATTAATAGATTTTTCAAATTATTTAGAATTTTAATCCTGTCATTTTATTATTTTGCTGTATTGATATAATTGGTAATGACTCTGTTGAACGTTTGGGAGTTCAAAAATGCTTACCAATTTTAGAAATAAATTTTGTTTCTGTCTAATTTTCACTACTTACAGTGAATTTAGAATGTGAAGACAATTCTATATATCATCAAAATGATTTTTGTGTCAGTTAACATTTTCACTTTTTTGAGTTTAGGGTCACACCCCTCGTGGCACTGGCGACATCTGGATGGTTGTCACAAAATCCAATAAGATAGTTTACTTTGCTTTCGTTAGAACTTCAGTCATTAAACTATTTCCAACTCTGGTTGCCTGCTGTGAGTAGGAACAGCCTTGTGTGTGTGGTTTTTTTTTTTTAGTTAAAAAAGTTATTTTTTATAGTGATAGGAGGTCCTGTAATCCATTCATTTCATTTTTTATTCTGTTAGAGCAATTTTTGAATCTGTGTTTGAAGAGTCCCTACAAACTTCCTTACCAGTCTTTCCTCAAGAAAAACATTTTTTAATGGAGGATTTTATTTCTGGTAAAATAATTTATTTCCTAGTTTATTGAACACTCACCTTAAAGCGGTGATTTCATTGATCAATTTGAGGACTATGTGAAATGTGTATAAAAATGCCATGCATGTTGATAATGGCTGTTGCTGGATGATCATTACCTGGGGAAGGCGGTTATGCTGTTCTCTCTGCGTCTGTTTGAATTTTTCTCTAATAAAATCTAGTGCATTAAATGGGTGAATTGTTTCTTTTTGAGATATTGAAAATGTTCTAATATTAGATTATGGCAATTGTTGCGCAACTCTGTAAATTTACTGAAAGCCATTGAATTGTACCCTTAAAATGAGTGGATTTTGTGTCGTGTTAATTATACCTTCATGAAGTTGTTAAAAATAAAATGGACCTAGACAAAAATTAATTTGGCAAAGACAACCTAGTGCTCTTTGGCAGGCTTTAAAAGCATTGTTGATGATCTGTAATTACATTAGTGTATTTTTTTTTTTTTACTTAGGAATATATTGTAACAATAGTATCTTCAATATATGATTTTCTTTAGTTGGAAAGTAATGTGATGTATTATTTATGACGATTTATGTGACTTGCCTTCGTTTTGCAGAATGAAAAGAACATTGAGAATGCTTATAAAACCCTGATTAAGCAATTGGAGAAATGTAGAGATTTAGCATTAGGACGTCTTTTTGGAAATTTAAAATGGAAAAATATGATGGAAGAGGTACTGAAACTTTTAAAAAACTTTTTATTTGAATGAATTGTTTAATTATTAACAAAATGCAAACATAGTTCAGAGTTCTCATATACCTCTCACCCAGCTTCCGCCCTCAGTGTTAACATCTGATGTAACCAAGGTACGTTTGTCAAACCAGGAAATTAATATCAGTATAATAATATTAACAGACAAACATATTAATAACAGACTTTAATACACCACTTTTTCTGATTATCAGAAAATTCTTCACAAATTTTATTTTTACTGGATGCCTAATATTTCTCTAATGCTGAACATTTAAATTGTTTGAAAATTGGCTTTAACAGATAACTTTGTGATGAACATCTTAGAGCATAAATCTTGGTACACATTTTGTATGACTTACCTAACCTGCATACCTAGAACTTGCATAGTCAATCAGAAAGTATCAACATACATAACGATAATCATATGTATTGCCAAATAGCTTTGCAGTAACTCTGTGCCTATCTATACTCTGATTTGCAAATATAAGAGAAATGACACGTCACATGATTTCCAGTGCTATTATCCTTAAAATATACTTTGCTAATTTGAAAGTAAAAATATGCTATCTAATTATCCTTTTTGTTACTAAAATGGTTGAACACTTTTATTAATATTTGTATTTTGTGAATTACATGCTCATCTCTTATTAAAGGCTTAGATGTTTTATTGATTTATAGGAGCTCTTTACATATTTAAACTTGTAATAATTTCATTGAAATACTTATTATTTTCCCATTTTGAATTTTGTTTCTTCCTTTAAACAGAAATGTTTATAGTTTTGTGTAGTCATATCTATTTTTCTCTTCTGTATGAGTTCTTCTAGTAAGATCACTTATGATTGAAAATATTTTTCTAAATATCACGACATTTTACCATTTCCTTCTGTGACAGGCATGTGAAACTATTTCTCTGCTTAAGCAACTGTGGCCGGAAGGATCTGACATTCGGCAAGTTCTTTGTGTTACTTCGTGCTCCTTGTCTTTGAGTTTATACCATCACTTTTTAGAAAACAGATCGAAGACCACCGATGCTCAGAAAGCTAACATCCAACAGGTGTGATACGTTTACCATGAAACACCAGTGAAATTTTATTTATTTATTTGATTTTACTGAAACATCTATTGTGCTGTTAGATGGGTTGGTGTTCTACTCACAGATGTTTCCCTTAGTACATTTTTAGTCAAAGGTGTCCAGCCCTCCAGAGGAAGATAAGAAAGTGGCCCTTGGTGAGAGTTTACCCCCTGATGATGTTCTGGGCTCTTACATGCCTTGTGCCATTAAATCTTCATGACAGCAGTTAAAGGGAGGTGCTGTGATTCTTACTGAGGTTCAGAGAGTCCAGGGAACATTCGTCAAACCCAAGGATGAAATACAGTGTGGATTGAAACCGGGTCTGTCTGTCTTATCCAAGCTCCACTCTGTCCACTGCCTTGTGCAAGGACCTTCCTGCTGTCCTGGCTGGACAGATGCTAAAGCCACAACTTCTGTAGGGCTGACGGAGGCCATTGAGACTCTATTGACTGTTGTGGGTTTGTTCTCCAACCAACTAGCCATCCCTGTGTGTCGGCACACGTGCACGCATGCACTCAGACACACACGTGTACACGTACTGTGTTGTTTACAACCTGAGCGCTGGGGAACTCCTGGTTGAAGATTCTTATGAAAGAGAAACGCGGTTTGGTCTCTTTCTTTCATAGTTTCAGAAACGAACAGGGCTCATCGTCTTTCTCCAGTGTCCTTTAGGTCTGCTTGAATAGTGTCTTTGCAAAATAACGTAGATGGCTAGGCATGCCATTTTAAATGATCACAGAAGTGATACTAAAGCACTTGTGTCTCTGGGGCTTCTCATCGTTGGGCCCCGTCTGGCTCTGTGGAGGCACACTGAACAAGCCTCAGTCTGGTTCCAGTGACAGCCCTGCAAACATTGTCCCATCAGGTTAAATATGCCCACTCTTTTACCCTGTTTCCACTTGGGTACGTTTTCAGATCGTACCGGTTTCCTCACCCTGGTAGTTTCCCATATAACCTTTAAAATAGGGCGCCTGGGAGAGAAGAGACGGTGCATTTCACGTGTGGCCCCCCCGTGCAGAATCCTGTGAGCTCCTGACTTCATGCGCTGCTGGGTCAGCTCATGTGAAGTTGGGCTCAACTAAGAACACAGGAAGTTGCTTTATGTAAACTGCTACTAAGCTGGCGGTTCCCTGTCCCTCTTACCCAACATGTGTGTTATGTGAAGAAAAGAACTTTCGCAAAAATGCAGAGTGAACAGCGTGAGAGCGTGTGGTTCCCGCCCACGTGGTGCGGCTGCACCTTCTCCGAGGCGCCCAGGCATCAGGCGGTGTCCTGGCCGCGGTCCTCTGACCCACCTTCTTTATTTGATGCAGGCGGAGAGGAACTGCCCCACCCTGGAGGGGGTGACAGATTGGTGTAGACTGCACTGTCTCAGCGTGGCGTTTCTCCTCCACTTACCTCTTTCCCAAAGAGCATGTACCAGATTCATCACCTCCCACTGGATTAAGGACCTTCAGACTTTCTTAACAATGGTAAGTATACTCTTGATTAGTTTATTTTTTTGTTTCAATTATTAGATGTAGAAAAACCACAATGACCTTCAAAAACAGATTTGTATGGGAACAGTGGCAGCCCTTTGGCAGCTTTAGAGGTGTAAGGGCCTAAATAAGTCACTTCCCAACTTCAACAACTCTGGGTGGTAAAAACCAACAGCTTGGTGTGTCTTCAGCCTGAGGGGGTGTATCATAGCCCCCCTTCTGGTCTGTGTCAAGATCAGGATTTTGTGTCATCAACTATAAGAGATGGCTTCTGTCATGTTCTGTTCTTGAGCGCAGTTGAAGAAATCAGTGTAATAGTTGATTATCTTCGCCTATTCTAGAGGACATTTAGAGGAAATCTGTAGACTTTAAAAAAATAGCAAAAGCAAAAGAAAATCTTACCCAGAGGCCCACCACTCAAGTCAATTCTGGTAACTGTTAATATTTTGGTTTATTCTGTTTTAAATGCGTAGACCTTTTTTCTGTTATTTGTTATTGTTTCTAACCCTGGAATTATATATAGATAATTTTTTCTTTTCACATATTTTTCTATTTTCTTCCACACTCTTGGTTAGTTCATTTTGTAGTGGCTGCTGGCTACTTTTTAATGGATGTCCCATGGCTTGATTATTCATTCCTCATTATGGGATATTAAGAGAGTTTTGGTTGTACTATAAATGCTGCTGTTCTCCGGGTTCTGTGTGTGTAGGCTTTTGCCTTTAACGTGGGGACTCCATGCCCAGAAATGGGATTAGTGGATCAATTTAAATGGACATTGTTTAAGGATCTTGATACTTACAGAGAATGTTCAAGGAAAGTGTTTTAGAACCAATCAGTTAGGAAGCCAGTCCACAAATATTTATTTAATGCACGTGCATTGTGTGGATCACATGAAAAGAAGGTGTTCACCCAGCCCACCCAGCACTTTCACAGAGCTACATCTTGCAGGGAGACAGATAAGGAATTTTTAAAACTACTCCTGCAGGATAGAAACTGCAGGACGCTTTAGAATCTGATAATACAAAGACTGAACTCAATCTGAAAAGGATGACTTCTCTTAAGAAATGAAGAGAAGTTAAGTAACCCAAGTCTATGAGTAGGAGTTAGCAAGCTGGAGGGAGGCTGCACGCCAGATTCTAGGAGGTAAAGCAGCCTGTGTGATCGTGCTGAGGATGGCGTGACCGAGTGCCACTGGACTAGAGAGAACACAGGAAAGGGACAAAGTGGAAGGGGCAGGTCAGAGGCAGACCCCGTGGCCCCTGCAGGTGCTGTTAGGAGGGTGGAGACATAACCTGATGACAAGCACAGTGAGAGGCAGCTGGATGGTCCCTAGCAGGTCAGTGGCACTTTCATTTCAAAACAAGTGTCTCAGGTTCAGTGCGGAGGGCGCATCAGAGAGGTGAAACGTGGACTTGGGAGGCCAGTTAGGTGACTGTCACCTCCGTGCCTGTAAGTGGTGCTGATGTTGGGGACAAGGGCATGGGCAGAGGGCTGGGCAGTCGATCATGATTTGAGGTGTGGGGCTGACAGGTTTAGTGAGTGAGCGGCGGGGGCAGGGAGGAGTCGGAGGACAGTCTCCTCTTGAGCCTCCGGGGGGAGAGGAGGGTGCCATGGTCCACGGGATACTGGTGGAGGCCGCCGTGTGTTCAGTTTTGGAAAGAGTGCGTTTGAGGGTCCAAGGACATACGCAGATGGAGGTACCAGGTGCGCTGTGTTAATACTGGTTTGGAGCTCAGCAGAGCGGGGTGAGTTGGAGGTAAAGACTGGGAGTCATCAGCCCACGGATGTTCATGTAGTGGACGAAATTATGTTGGGAGAGAGATGAGAAGAGGGCCCGGGGCAGAGACCCGAGAAAGTCCAACATGCAGTGGTCCCGCATAGGCTGAGGTGCTGGAAAGGAGCTGCTGAAAGGGACGGAGAGGAGAGAGGGGAACGGACGGTTCTGAGAGACAGGAACCGTGTCTCCCAATGTGGGCGTGGCTAATAGGATCAGGTGTGTCGAGAGCTGTAGGGGGTCCAGGACTGAGCACAGTCTACTGGGTTCAAGGGCACAGGGCTCACTGCTGATGGGAATCAAGAGGCAGGGGAGCAGAGTGATGGGGGGAAAAGTCAGTGTCAGTGATTCACAGGTGAGTGGGAGGGAAAACAACGGTGGAGAGGACTTTCTGTGCAAGAGGCTGAGGATAAGGGAACGCAAAGGGCAGAGCTGGCACCTGGGTCAACGGAGAGTGCTTTGCAGCTCTGTTCACAACAGCCAAGACACAGAATCAACCTAAATGTCCATCAACAGAGGAATGGACAAAGAAGATGTGGCACATACATACAGTGGAATATTACTCAGCCATTAAAAAGACTGAAATAATGTTATTTGCGGCAACATGGATGGACCTAGAGATTGTCATACTGAGTGAAGTAAGTCAGACAGAGAGAGACAAATACCGTATGATATCACTTATATGTGGAATCTAAAAAAGACGGTACAAATGAACTTATTTACAAAACAGAAACAGACTCACAGACATAGAAGACAATCCTATGGTTACCAGGGTGTGTAAGGGGGGAGGGATAAATTGGGAGATTGGGATTGACATATACACAGTACTCTGTATAAAATAGATAACTAACGAGGACCTCTGTGTAGCACAGAGAACTCTACCCAATATTCTGTAATGACGTATTCAGGAAAAGAATCTAAAAAAGAGTGGATATAGGTATATGTATAACTGAATCACTTTGCTGTACACCTGAAACTAACACAACATAGTAAATCAACTATACTCCAATATAAAATAAAAAATTAAAAAAAGAGTGCTTTTAAAATGACAGATGGAGCATGTCTAAATGCTGATCGTGGAAACTAAGAGAGGACAGGATGAAAATACAGGGACAGTGGGGTGAGAGGGGAGGGGGTGTGGAGGATACCCTTCTCTGGAGCGAGGGGTATGGCCGTTCTTACAGGAGAGAGTGAAGAAAGAATGGGACAGAGTGGCCGTGACGGACGTTGTAGGGTCTGTTTACAGGTCCTGCTTGCTGGTGTGAGTTTTCTCTGTGAAGTAGGGACAAAGTCATGTGCTCAAAGTCATGTGCTCAAAGTCATGGCGAGGAAGCAAGCCCGGAAGCTTAAGGACAGTGAAATATGTGGGAAGTATTTACTGGAGGTGGGGAAGAGTAAGCTCTGCTGAGAAAGGCACACCACTCTGTCCTGCCTGGCACTTTGGAGGCTTCCCCTGACGTATTTGACAAAAGAATTATAGTGGCACCCGTATGTGTGATCATATACTTTTCTGTGTCCAGTGGGTCTTAACCACATGGCTGTAGGCACAAGGAAGCCAGCTGATGGGATGATATGTACAGAAAGGAACAAGAGAGTTTAGGCGGGGAGGACGCCCTTGGTGGATTTGTACCATTTTATGGAAAAGAAGACAGGAAAAGAGGTTTTCGTATCTTTGCAAGGGGGTGGTGCAAATGCTGGGCTAGGAAACAAAGCACCAGAGACAAGCTACAAGGACCCTATCGTGCAGGGAGAGAAGAGAGGGGCTGCTGACCTGGGGGGCCTGGGTGATCAGTAAAGGAGTGTGACGGCCATTACACGGGGCTGGAAGGATGGGCCAGTGGTGGGCGTGAGGAGCCCCTCTTCGGGGCTTGGCAGGCAGACGGACTGTCGTTCCCTGGCCTGTCTCTCCCTCTCCTTTACTTCCCATCTTACTGGAAATGCCTGCCACTCTCTGCCTGAAGATTTGATCTTCTGGGTCTGAAATGCTGGGGTGTAATGCCCCACCGACGGCAGGTGAGGGCTGGGTGCAGGAGACCCCAGCTTCCTTACACGTCGGGGCAGGTAACCCTGAAATGTGCTCTGTGCTCTCCGAATTCCCCGGTGGAATTAAGCTCTGGTTGTCCACAGGGGTCATGGGTTGGAAAACATGTTCCTTATTGGTTTTCTTTTCTTTCCCGTTTCACTTCTGCATCCCCTGACGGGCGCCTCTTGAGAGCAGTCACAAATTAATGCTTTTCCTTGAAGTTGAGGCTCGGGGTCTGCTTCATGGGGGAGCCCAAACCAAGGCACGGACGGAGAGCAGGTCCTGGTGATGACGGTCACGGGTATGTCGCGGAGAATGTGACCTGGGTCAGAGGGGGGAGGGGCGTCACTGGATACAAGACATTCAAGAAGTGTCGATGGCATCGTCCTCTTGGAGGCTGAAGTTATCTGTGGTGCTGGTGAAACTGTGCTCCAGGCAGGAAAGTCATCGTTATTTGGGGTCGTGGAGGAGCTAGGAGCATGGTGAGGAGGGGCTTCCAGATGGAGCAGACAGATGGAAGGCAGGCTTTTGGGCCGGGGTAGGAGGATATGTTGGAAGTGACGAGGACACGCCCTCTTCTCCATCCTGTGGTCAAGCCGTGCATGGAGCCGGGTTGCAGAGGAGGTGCTTGTTCATCGGGAAAGGCTGCGATCCGCACTGTGGTCCCCTCTTCCTCACTTTTCCATCCTCAGCAGACAGGTGTGTCAGAACCACACAGAAAGGAATTATTCAGGGCTTATTAGCCTTTTTGTTCTGGGGCCCCTATGGCTATCTGATGAATGCTATGGCCCCTTCCTCAGAATAATATAAATGCCTAAAATAAGGTTCTTAGGGTTACAGGGAAATCAGTTATGGTGAAATACCCTTATCAAAATATTATAACTGCATCGTTTGTGATATAGTAACACATGTGCTTCTTTGTTACTACATTAGATAATCAGATAAATACCGTACTTTCAATGGATGGTGAGTGTCAACAATATCTTGATATGTTTGCAGTGCTTATAATGAAAACATCTGTGCTCCCTACTGGTGCCCAATCCCAGCTACCGCTTGGGAGTGACGGTATTTTGTCTGGGTTTGCAATGGAAGAAAATACAAATTTTGCCACAGGTTAGCAAAAATAAAAATGTAATTTTCTGACCCAAGTTCACGGACTCCCCGAATTCTATCAGGTGAAAAACGTCTGTGAAAACCTCTTTTCTGCACTACCTCTCCCTCATAAGCCTGGCCTCCAGCTAGACTGGCAGGTGCCCTTACTTTGGGGATTGGAAAAACAAAAGCCAAATTCCTGGCTTTTAAAATAATAATACATGGGAACATATGTATATGTATAACTGATTCACTTTGTTATAAAGCAGAAACTAACACACAGTTGTAAAGCAATTATACTCCAATAAAGATGTTAAAAAAATAAAAATAATAATAATAATAAAATAAAATAATAATACAGTAAGTCCCCTACATACAAACCTTCAAGTTTCGAACTTTCAAAGGTGTGAATGTGTGTTCGCATGTCCAGTCACATAAGTTAGTTCATGTGTCTGGCATGCATTGTCCTGTGCGTGGTTCCTCTACAAGTGGTTGTGCTTTTGTGCACTTTACTATCCTGTAAAGTACTATCCTGCGTTCCACTTCTATTGGATAACGCTGAGTTAAAGTTCCACATCCATATAGATAAAGAGATTATTCACCTTTGGAGAGCCTGGGTGAGTTATCGTGTGTAGAGCAGAGAAGCCTCCGTTTTTCCCTCTCAGCCCAACTCCCCAAACTCGAACGCTGCCTAAAGGAAGGACCAGGTTTGTGTGCTGAGGTTGCTTGAGTCGCGTCTGCCCTGAACAATCAAATGCCCTTGTTTTAAATGCTCTTTTGACCCGAAAGTAACATTGGAAGCATTAAACCCTGAGGAAAGAACAGAGGCACATTTGAAAGCAGAAGTATTTCTGTAGTCCCGTATCTGTGGGAGAAAAGTTGTAAGAGTCAAGTACGGATTTCTGTGATTGGGAATAAGGACTATACCGAATTATTCTTGGTCAGCCTGATTTTATTTTAATCTTTCAAGGTGTGACACGTTCATTATGACCCAGCCTGGAAGGGCTCACATCCGTAAGAATGGGAAGAGCCCAGCCCACTTGCCTTTCAGTTGGATTATTGAGATGTTTGAAGTATTCTAGCTTCTTGCTAATATAAAAATTGTCACTAACTTGGTTTTTATTTCCAATTTCAGAAAAAGTGGTGTGAATACTTCATCCTAAGTAATATAGACGTTTTTGAATCTTGGAATCTGAATTTAACTCACCTTTCCGACTTAAGTGATGAGCTTTTATTGAAGAATATAGCATTTTACTATGAAAATGAAAGTGTTCAAGGTACCACCCTAGTATGTTATAATAATTATGCCTTTACCCAGAAATAAACATTATAAAGGATTTAAAGCTTCAAAATTCTTTTCCTATACTTGCAACATATAGCAGTCATTTTCTTTCAGATATTTGTTTATGCATGTGTATAAGTGTTACTTAGTTGCAATCAGAGTGAATGTTGTATTTTAAAATATTTTTAAATTTATTTATTTATTTATTTATTTATTTTTGGCTGTGTTGGGTCTTCGTTTCTGTGCGAGGGCCTTCCCCGGCTGCGGCGAGCGGGGGCCACTCCTCATCGCGGTCGTGGGCCTCCCACTGTCGCGGCCTCTCCCGCTGCAGAGCACAGGCTCCAGACGCGCAGGCCCAGCAGCTGTGGCTCACGGGCCCAGCCGCTCCGTGGCATGCGGGATCCTCCCAGACCAGGGCCCGAACCCGCGTCTCCTGCATTGGCAGGCAGACTCTCAACCACCGCGCCACCAGGGAAGCCCTAAAATATTTTTAACTTAATATTACTCCACAAGTATTTTTGGAAAAAATACATCTTTGGGAACTTGGCATTTCTAGATAATTTTAACAGGTGAATTTTTCAGTTAAATATATGCAGAACATTTTTCAGAATATTTACTCTAATTAATGTAATCATGTACTACTATTAGATATTTAGGGAATTTTAAGTTTTTCCAAAGATAAAGCTGATTTATATATTTATTGTATATAATTAATTTTTCTTTCTTTGAATAATTTTATTAGAAGAAATCTTCTGCTGTTTATTCGTAGTCAAAGAAAAATAAAAGACATTTTAAGAGAACTATAACTGATTGAGCATTATTGAAGCTTCTTTGACCTCTAAGATTTGGTTCCTACATATTGCAAGTGTTAGAATGAGTTAGCTACAAATAAATTTAGCAATCCTCTACAAACTTTCTCATTTTTGAAAAATCATAGTTTTATTCTGTTTTATTGATTATGAAGTTATGTGTGACATAACATTTTTTTATTACCTTGAAGAATAGTTAGATATTCACCATCTGTTATTGTTAGTTAAGACAGTTATAATGTTAATAGTTATCAAATACGGAAACAGGATAAACTTTAAAGTCTCCAGTCCCACAGTCAACACTAGGGACCGTTTGGCTCTAGGTTCAGTGTGGCACTCACAGAAAATTTCACTGTTTGACAAGTATTTCAGAGCTCTGTGAATTTAGTCAAAATGTGTGCTTCTGTGTATGTGTGAATGACTTTCAGTGTTTACTACTTTGAACTCATGTAGGGCTACATTTGAATTTGGGAAATGTCATTATGAAAGATTATGAACATCTCTGGGATACTGTATCAAAGTTGGTCACAAAGTTTGATGTTGGAAAGCCATTTCCTCTGAGAACAAAACAATTTCCTTTTCTTAAAAAGGATCCATCACCAATCAAAGGTAATAAATCTCTAAATTAATTTGAAATAAAAGCATCGTTCCTCTGAAAATGTTTTGAAAGCACCAGTAACTAAATGTTGCAAGTATAAATAATTTTCGGGTACTATGCATTTAAAATGACCTATATTGTCATATCCTTGGGGGCGATAATACTTTGAGTATAATTTTGAACAGTGATGTGTTTTCCTTGTAACTAATGTTGTTGCCAATTTTTAAGAAAGCCAGATATATGTGACTTCCATTTCTATCAATCTGGAAGTGTAGATCAAGTGAAAAATCTCTTGTGCGTAATGATGGAAATGTTAGATAAGAGACCAAACATCTTTTTACAAAATCGTAAGCAAGCTCAAAACAATAGGAGGGAAATTCCAGGAGCCAAACATGAAGGGAGAGACTGATCTCTGGGTCACTCTGAGAATTTCTAATTGTAGGTCTGCCCTCCTAAGAATCTGGGTTTCAGTGTACTCAGTCAGCAGAGTCAAGACAACTCTAAGCCGGAAAATAACCTTAAAGCGATCAAAGGAATCTGGCGTGTTCTCTGTAGAGGAACATCATCATATACCCTGGTTTTACAGGGCTTCTCTGCCACATACGAGTGCACATGCAAATTTATAAACAGCAGAGAAATAAGCCCCCAGACAAACAGTAAGCTGCAAAATGAGAACTCTTAAGTATTTCAGATTTTGTAATTACCAAAAGTAGAATATACTATATGTGTGTTTAAAAATGCTTGAAGAAATAAAATATGAAATTTGAAACATGAAAAAATAACAAAATGATAGAAAACATCTTCACATTTTAAAATAATCAAAGTTGTAGAAATGAAAAGACTGTCAATGGATAGGTTCAAAAGCTGATTGGATTTGGCTAAAGCGAGAATTTGTGAGCTAGAAGTAGATCAAAAGAACTACAGGTACAATAGCGATGAACACGTTACATACCTTAAATTTACACAGGGTTACATGTCAGTTATATCTCAAGCTGGAGAAATTTTAAAAGAACCGGAAAACAAACAAAAGAAATAGAGAGAAAAAATGATAAAATACATGTTAAAAGACATGGAAGACAGAATGAAGCTGTCTAACCTTTCATTCATTTGGAGATTTGGAAGGAGAGGCCGAGCCAGTGTAGATTGGGCCGTATTTGACGAGACCGTGGCTGGCATTTGCCTGGATGATGAAAGACAGGGATTTGCACACTCAGGGCGTATGATGAGTCCCGAGTGGGACAAAGCAAACATATGCACATGCACACACACAAATACACACTAGGCACGATGCAGTGGGATTAGAGAATGTAAAAAATAAATATCTTAAAAGGACCAGAGTTACTTACAAAGGAATAAAAATTAGTTTCTAATAATAGACTTTCCCAAATATCATGATAGAAGTCAGAACATAATGAAATCGTATGTTATTCTTAAAATACAGTTTAAGAAATGAGTAGCGTGGACATTTTTCAAAATACAAACGCTGATTTATCCATCATCCTTTCATCACTGGAGACATTTCTATATCATGAATTTCAGGAAGAATAAAATGACTCCAGATGGAAAGTGACAAAGAAAGCTAAGGGGGGTTGGGGATGTATTGATACAAGTGTATTTTTCAGAGTACAGGGGAAGAATATATATCCCCTTTCATTATGTCAGGATGAGTTCCACCAGACAAAGACGCTTGAGAGCAAGGAGTTTATTGGTCCCAGGAAGATCCAATAAGGGAGTGCTTAGGCAATACCAGGAAGAAAACACAGTCAGTGCAGGGCGTGTTAATGAGTAGGTTTCCACGTGGGCAACTACAGGTAAATTTTACTGGTAATCCTAGAACTGTGTGCAAACCACTTTGGAGATGTCTTACCCAAAGAGCAAGGTAGCTGGGGTATTTACCTTGTGACTTTCTTCAAGTCTCGGGGGGCATGAAATCCTTAGGACTCTGGCTGCACCCAAGGCTGTAAGAAGAAAGTGCTCAGGGAGAGCTGTAGGGACTCATAGGAAGGTTTCAGGCAAACGCAGGAACAGTGAACGTCAAGGAAATAACGAGCAGAGCAATTGCAGCTCACATAGAATTATGAACCAGACACTGGATAAAGGGACATTTGTTAGCCAGCTATTGTATATACGATCAATATGTGACGTGTGATATCCATCTATCATATGTAGGTGTACATGGGCATAACATCAAGGAGGATGTAAGAGAAGACTAATGATATCACATAATTTCATTGACATCTGTATTTTCCCCCTACTTTTTTATTTTATAAAAGTATATATGTAAGAGATTTCTGAGTGAGACTTCCATATTTAAATTCCTTGTCTCATAATAGGAACTAAGAAAAGGAACAAACGTTTGAAATAGGAAACATAGGTGTTTTTCTGTCTGTCAGTGTATCTGTTCATCCATCCATCCATCCATCCGTCTATCTATCCTTCTATCTACCTACCTACATGCCTAAATGCTGCCTATTTCTTTATATTCTGCTGTGTTCCAGAATGTTTTAATGTGGAAAATGGCTTTATGGGAAGGGCTGGAATTGATTAATGTAAATAAATAAGATCAATGAAACATGATGTTGTTTTAAATGTGAAATTTTAGAAAATGATGTGTAACATTGCTGTATTGAAGTTTCACATTTGACCTTGTCTTACTACTTTTTTACAGATACCTCCAAGGAAAAGATGGCTAATTTGGGTTTTATTCCAGTGTCATGTCAGGTGGTTGATAAGTTTGCTGGGGACATTTTGAAAGATTTGCCTTTCCTAACGAGGTATGGGGGCCACTGGGTGGAATGGATGAATTACTCATTAAAGCTTTTACAAAGTTCGACAGATTATTTATAAAGAGGTTATATTAGATGTAACATGTGTTTGTAACACATAATGAGTTTAGTTTCAAATTTACCAATGTCTTGTGATCATAACTAGCTTAAAAATCAACATAGTTTTAACCTAAGAGTAAAATCATTCCAGCTGTGTGTTTGTAATTAATGAATGAGTGGATGAATATTTGTTGATGTCGATGGCACGAGATATGGGGTGGATTCTGGGTTCTGAAGCCCCAATAAACTGCTCTTTGGATTCTACCACCCACATTATATCTCGGAAGGAGGAAAGGTGGCTATGATTTTTTTTAAAAATTATTAAAAAATGAGATCTATGCTGTGCTATACTTGGAGGCATGCAATTTAAAATGTGCCTATATTTCTTTTCATCTCATAGCGATGATCCTATTGTAACTTCACTGGTCAAGCAGAAAGAATTTGATGAGCTCGTGCACTGGCATTCCCACAAACCCCTTAGTGATGATTATGACAGGACAAGGGGTCACTTTGATGGTGAGTCCTGCGATTCTGGTGAAATACCTTAAAATCTATTTCACTCTCTGCCTTTTATGTTACAATGAAAAATTTTTGTATTTCTTGAATAACAATAATGTACACGATATGTAGATATATGTCAGTAAAGAGGGTGAGGAAAGAGCCCCACTTTGCTGACAGTCACGTGTACACGGGCACACAGCTGTCTTAAGAGCAAGTGCACAGAGATGGCATTTGTCCCACAAAAGTTAGAAGCTGTTTTAAGCTAAGACAGTTTATAGTTTAAGACATCTGTGTGCTCCTTGATGGCAGAAATATTGAGGCTATAGGCTTTCAAGCAGTTGCAGCTGCTTTCATGTCACCCATAACAAGGGCAGCAGTTTACCCACCTTCACGCTCAGGATGGAGGCTGTGGCACCACTGAGAGCAAGTCAGCCGAGACTGACTTAGGGACCCTTCTCCCCGGCTCATCCCTTGTCTTCTTTTGTCTACCCCATGCTCACCCCCACCCTTCTTCCAGTGGACAGAACTTACCTTCAGAAGAACCTAAGAGTGGACCTAGTAAGCATGTTCCCACGAAACACTTCCCAGCCTGCTGTTATAAACAACTACTAATATCCTGAAAAATACAAGGGAGTTTTTAGATTAATCATTAACATCCTTCGGAGCCGTTTGATTTACATATGTAGATACAGATATAGAAAAATCAGCCTGCTTAACTAGGCCCTTGAAGTGAGTGCTGTAGTTTTCTCTGGGGATGGGAGTAAGTCAGACCTTGAGTGTTGGGATTTCCTATGTCATTGGATTTTTCCACAGTGAGTCTTTCTGAGCTGCCAAGTTCTTGGCTCTGTGGCCATGGTCTGGAGTAAGGATTTTTCTGTCAAGTGATACAAGAAGCCATGATACCCTAGATGGATAGCTTCCTGATTTGGCCTTGACCTTCCCCCTTCTTTTTTTTTTTCTTTAAATTTATTTATTTATTTATATTTTTGGCTGCGTTGGGTCTTAGTTGCTGTGCGCGGGCTTTCTCTAGTTGCGGCGAGCGGGGGCTACTCTTCGTTGTGGTGCACGGGCTTCTCACTGTGGTGGCTTCTCTTGTTGCAGAGCATGGGCTTCAGTAGCTGTGGCACGTGGACTCAGTAGTTGTGGCTCGCGGGCTCTAGAGCGCAGGCTCAGTAGTTGTGGTGCACGGGCTTAGTTGCTCCACGGCATGTGGGATCTTCCCAGACCAGGGCTCGAACCCATGTCCCCTGCATTGGCAGTGGATTCTCAACCACTGCACCACCAGGGAAGCCCTACCTTCCCCCTTCTTAACTTCATTCACAGGGCACAGAACAGAAGTGATGCCCAGAATCTGTCATTCTTTGTAGCATCCTGATATTTGCTTTGAGAAGTGTACAGTGAAAGGGTGTTTTGTCGCTTGCATCCTTCAAATAAAGTAAGGAATCATTCTGTGGACAAGAGGTAGTGTGATTTAAGATTCCTTCTTTAACAAAAGTCATCAGCCTAAGTTACTGTTCCAAACTAAAAAGAAAAGTGCACGTGTGTGTGGGATGGTGTGAAGGATTAGTGAGAACGCTGTTGAAAATATGTAGTAGTGTTGCATTTTAAGTCTTTTCTTTTCCAGAAAAATCTAGAGATCCTCGTCATCTTAGATATTTGCAAATGTATCATCGTTTTCAACGATTTTATGGGGAGTCATTAGAATCAGTCTCTTCAAAATTTGTTGTACCTCAAGCTATCAAGCCAAAGAAGAATTTCTGTGAACCCAAGAGCAAAAAGATACAGGTAGGTTATATTCATTCTATCAAATATTTTTTTACTTTTCATTGTCCTTCTTTATTGTTATTTGTTCAATCCCTTTGATAGTTGCTTTCCATGCTACGTTTTTAGAAAAGTAAAGGGATGGGAAAGATACTCCATGCAAACGGAAACCAAAAGAAAGCAGGGGTAGCTATACTTATACCTTAGAAAATAGACTTTAATACAAAGACTGTAATAAGGGAGATAGAAGGTCATTATATAATGATAAAGCTGAAAACCTGAAAGCTTTTTCTCTAAGATCAGGAACAAGACAAGGATGCCCAGTCTCACCACTTGTATTCAACATAGTATTGGAAGTTTTAGCCAGAGCAGTTAGGCAAGTAAAAGAAATAAAAGGCATCCACATTGGAAAAGCAGTAACACGGCCTGTTTGCAGATGACAGTATATTATATAAAAACCCCACCAAAAAACTGTTAGAACTAATAAATGAATTCAGTAAAGTCACAGGATACAAAATCAATACACAAAAATCTGTTGTGTTTCTATACACTAATGATGAACTATCAGAAGCAGAAATTAAGAAAACAGTCCCAATTACAATTGCATCAAAGAGAATAAAATACCTAGGAATAAATTTAACCAAGGAGGTTACAGTATGTTGAAAACTACAAGACAGTGATGAAAGAAATTGAAGAGGATACAAATAAATGGAAAGATAGTCTGTGCTGCTCATGGATTGGAAGAAAGAGTATTGTTAAAATGTCTTTACTGCCCAGTGCAATCTATAGATTTAATGCAATCCCTATCAAAATTCCAATGGCATTTTCCACAGAAATAGAACAAACAATCCTAAAATTTGTATGGAGCCATAAAACACCCTGAATAGCCAAAACAATCTTCAGGAAAAAGAACAAATCTACAGACATCACACTCCCTGATATCAAGCTATATTACAAAGTTATAGTAATCAAAACAGTATGGTATTGGCATAAAAACAGGTACATGGGTCAATGGAACACAATAGAGAGCCCAGAAATAAACTCAAGCATATATGGTCAATTAATTTATGACAAAGGAGGTAAGAATATACAATGGAGAAAAGACAGCCTCTTCAATAAATGCTGTTGGGAAACCTGGACAGCTACATGCAAAAGAATGAGGCTTGGAACCCTGTCTTATACTATACACAAGAATTAACTCAAAATGGATCAAAGACTTCACGACCTGAAACTGTAAAAGTCCTAGAAGAAAGCATAAGCTGTAAGCTCCTTAGCATTGGTCTTGGTGATGATTTTTTGGATTTGACACCAAAGGCAAGGGTAACAAAAGCAAAAATAGACAAGTGAGACTGTATCAAATTAAGAAGATTCTTCACAGCAGAGGAAACCATCAAAAAAACGAAAAGGCGGGCAGCTTCCCTGGTGGCGCAGTGGTTAAGAATCTGCCTGTCAATGCAGGGGACACGAGTTCGAGCCCTGGTCCGGGAAGATCCCACATGCCATGGAGCAACTAAGCCCATGCGCCACAACCACTGAGCCTGCGGGCCTAGAGCCGGTGCTCCGCAACAAGAGAAGTCACAGCAATGAGAAGGAGCCCGCGCACCACAGCGAAGAGTAGCCCCTGCTCTCTGCAACTAGAGAAAGCCCGTGCAGCAGCTAAGACCCAACGCAGCCAAAAATAAATAAATAAATAAATAAATAATTTATTAAAAAAAAAAAACAAAAAACGAAAAGGCAACTAACTACAGAATGGGAGAAAATATTTGCATATCATATATCTGATAAAGGGTTAATATCTAAAATATACAAAAAACTCATACAACTCAATAGCAAAAAATAGAACAATCTGATTAAAAAATGGGCAGAGTAACTAAATGGATATTTTTCCAAAGAAGACATGCAGATGGCTAACAGGCACATGAGAAGATGCTCAACATCACTAATCATAGGGGAAATCAAATCAAAACCACAATGAGATATCACCTCACACCTGTCAGAATGGCCATCATCAAAAGGGCAAGAAACAACAAGTGTTGGCCAGGATGTGGAGGAAAGGGAGCCCTTGTGCACTGTTGGTGGGAATGTAAATTGGTGCAGCCACTATGGAAAATAGTATATTTCCTCCAAATATTAAAAATTAAACTACTATATAGTCCTGCATTCCCATTTCTGGTATTTATCCCAGAAAAGAAAACAGGATGTAGAAGAGATCTCTGCACTCCCATGTTCATTACAGCATTATTCACAGCAGCTACGATACGGAAACAATGTAAGCATCCAACAAAGGATGAATGGATAAAGAAGATGTGGTCTATATATATATTGGAATATTATTCAGTTATAAGGAGGAAATTCTGCCATTTGTGACAGCGTGGTTGAACCTACAGGTGCTAAGTGCTGTAGGTCAGACAGAGAAGGCAGATACTGCGTGGTGTAACTTACACGTGGAATCCAAAAGAAAAAAAAGGTCAAACTCATAGAAACAGAGAGGAGAAACATGGTGACTAGAGTGGATAACCCTGTATCATATCATTGAATTTGCTAAGAGAGTAGATTTTAAATATTCTCACCTCCCCTCCTCCCCAAAAAGATAAATATGTGAGTTGATGAGTGGGTAAATTAACTCAGTGGGGAGAACCCTTCCACAGTGTACATGTATATCAAGCCACCATGATGTACACTTTCAATATCCTACGATTTTTCAGTTATGCCTAAAGTTAAAAAAATATTTGAGCAGACATGAGGACTTTTGCTTTAATAGTCAACAAGCAGCCACCTCAGGCCCAGCTTGGTGGTCTTGGTTTTTCTCCTCGTGGCGACAACCTCCTTTTTATTTTCACAGCCAATTTTATCTTTAGTGAGACCATCCAATTACAACGATTCCTTTTTTATTTACTGAAAAGCTTCTTTTATATAGTTATTTTTTTTTTCGAGAGAGGTTATAAAATAGAAAGTTGGCAAAAATTCTAATTACCTAGTGTAAGGTATAAAGACTGAAAAAAATTTCATGTTTTTTTAATCCTCTACATTATTGGAAATTAAATAAATTGTCTCGTGGAGATTAAACAACCTTAGCACCGTGTAAATGTGCTCTTCCAGTAACACTTCAAGCTAAAACAAACACATTGTACCTGGCAAAGAGCCAGGGCTTGTTCTTGTCCTCTTGAGACAGAACCATGCCGAGTTATCCCAGGACAGTACATTTGGGAAGTTGAAACATTGGCGAAACTCCACTGATTCAAATTAAATACTGAGAAAGTGATGGCAATGAAAATTGACTTCATTAAAGGCAAAGTTTAGATGTGAGTTTCATGACTAAGCAGAATAATGGAAGGTTTGTCAGTGTTCTCTTACGGATACAACAGTTCTCTAATTTTCTTTGCACATTAATAGGTCAGGTAGGTAAAAGTGTAGTAGAAGTGGGTCTATATTGTGTGTAAGTTGGTTGGAAATGCTTGTCTAGATAGAGCAAACCGGTTTATTTATGATGTTCCTTCCCACCTGCCCCTTCCTCATTCACCCATAAAAGAGGATGAACTTGTGCTGTGCTTGGGACACACCAACAACTATGGCACATTCCTGTCTCATGACAAGGAAAATCACAACTGCATTGCGTGTGATGAGCATTTGATAGAGAGACGCCCGGGCAGGGGAGGAATACGTACTCAGGCTGGGAGAGTTGAGCAAGGCTTTGTGGAAGAAATTTCTAGAAGCACAAGTTGGGGTAGGGAGGTGACCATGGGGGATGGAAGAGGAAAACCAATTCCCGAGAGATCAGGAGACAGAAAAACCAGGGTCCTGGTGTTTCTGATTGTATTACATTTACTCTTCAATTTATAACCTACACCACTTAGAAATCTAGAAAAATTATCTGCACAGAGGCTTTATAGTCATTAAATTGGATTGTCCAAAGATTTCAATTCACAGAGACTTCAATGTTAAGAAACAGACACTGAAATGAAAATTGTGCCTTGTCAAGAACGGGATGACATTCAAAATAATCAATATACACTTAAAACTATTGTCTCATTCATGCAATGCCATCTTGGACTATTTCCAACTTGTTTTATGACATGTATCCTTCTTTTTTTTGGGCAGGAGACCAAGGCTGAAAAAATTACTAGAGAGAATAAGGAGAGGCTATTTGCCAAGGAAGAACAAAAAGAAGAGAAAAAATGGAATGTTCTGTCCTTTTCTATTGAGGAGGAAATGAAAGAGAATTTAAACTCTGGAATAAAGAACCTAGAAGATTTTTTGAAATCATGTAAAAGTAGCTCAGTGAAATTTCGAGTTGAAATGGTGGGGATTACTGCCTGCTTGAGAGCGTGGAAAGAACATTGCCGTGGTGAAGGTATGTGGCTGTGAGTTCTTGTTGATTTGTTTGTTTGAATACATTGGAGAAGAATAAAAATCTAATGATGATAGCTGTTATTTATTAACTGGAAGTTTGTGTTAGAAGGCTTAGAGAAGCCTTAGATGCATTATCTGATTTTGTCCTTGGAGAATTCCTCTAAGTACTATTACCTCTATTTTATCAATGAGCAATGAAGTCTCAAAGGGGGCCCCAATAGCAAAGATACAGCACATTCATAAGCAAATTCAAATCAATTCCTTATCACTTACATGTGGGATCTAAAATATGACACTAATGAACTTACCTACAAAACAGAAACAGACATGCAGACATAGAGATCAGACTTGTGGTTGCCAAGGAGAGGGGGAGGGAAGGATTGGGAGTTTGGGATTAGCAGATGCAAACTAGTATATATAGGATGGATAAACAACAAGGTCCTATTGTAGAGCACAGGAAACTACTGGAAAAGAATATGAAAAAGAATGTATATGTATAACTGAATCACTTTGCTGTACAGCAGAAATTAACACAACAATGTAAATCAACTACATTCCAATAAAAAAATTCAAATCAATTCCCAGTCAAAGTTTACAAACAGCCACTTAGAGAGTTGTGGGCATCGTTAAGGGGACCCACAGATGGCGAGGTCCCAGGGAGAGTCTGTCATTCATCTCTGAGATCTGAAGTGCAAACATTTTCTTTCTGGGCAAAACTCGGACCGTGTTTGCCTGGCATGCTGAGTTCTTCCAGAAGTTGTTGTGGTTTCCATGTGCTCTACTTTACAACTGCTACAATAGATAGTAGAAAAGGAAAGAAGAGGCAGGAAGAGGCAGGTAAGGGAGAAACATGGCTGGGTAGAGACGTGTAAGTTGATGGCAGGTGACATGATGAGGGACCAGTATGCCTCCAAACTGACAGTCCTTCCGAGTACACCTCATTGACCTGTCTGTCTTAGTCATCTCCACACTTGAATCCGTTGAACACGGGGTCACTGGGGGTTCTTCTCCCCCCCACCCCGTCATTCTACAAACTTCAGTCTGCCCCTGCAACGACAGACTTCCCTGAGGATTCCATCCCTGTGAGAAGCGTAAGATTTGGCCTCTGTGGGTCTCTCTAATTAAGATGTTGTGTCAGGATTTGCAGTTGGCCTGAGAGAGATCAGGATTAACAGTGGCTTAAATTTCTTTTGTAGCCTTTATAGCATCAGTATGTGTTTGGTAATATTTGTTAAATAGATAAAATGTAGGTTGATTGGAAGAAAGGGCGAATCAAAACTGCCCTAACATGTGAAGTATGAAAAGACCAGCCGTGAGGAGGTCTAGAAAGGATGTATGTGACTGGAAAGAAATGGACGGGGATTAGCAACGTTTGGATCTGGCAGGTGTAACAGACTGATTGAATTTGAAGGCTCCAGTGATTACACCAGATACTTATCTCTGGTCACCATTAGGATTCAATAAATGTTGCCAAGTTTTTAACCAGATATTTAAACTCATCTGGACATTTTTCTTTGAACATAGTAGAGAAGGCATGAAAATAATAGTTGGGAAAGATTTGTATTCCTTAGAACTTAGACCAACTTGGGCTTTAGTGATCTTATTTCTATCATGAGCTACAAGATGTTTCTTTTTTTCCCCAACACTTACAGAGCTACATCTCAGTTTTCCACAGAGATGTTGGAATGTGTTTAGTTGCATTTTCATTTTATTGAGTTTTCTGTATTCCAAAACCTCCATTAATGCTAAGTAAGACAATGAATTTAATTGGGTCAGGTTGATAGCCTGAGTGACTAATCTTGGACAATCAAACATTTATTATTTTTGATGGCCTTTATAACAGTTTTGCTGTTTATTCTTTACCAAGGTGAAACCACAAAAGATTTAAGTATAGCTGTTCAAATGATGAAAAGGATCTACTCCGTGATGGAAAAATACTCAGAACTTTTGCAAGAGGCAGATCGGCAACTCATAGCCAGATGCCTTAGTTATTTAGGATTTGAGGAGTTGGCAAGTTCTTTGCGTCCAACGCAGGTAATGTTTTCAGAACAGCTCCATTCTAATAGAGTAATTATTAGGTGTACCTCAACTGTCTTGTAAACACAATTACCTGGGGTTTTTTTTTTTTTTTACTGAAAATATTTACTCCAAGTTCATAATCATTATTAGTAATCCAGCTCCCCCAACTTGAAGTAACCTAGAATTAGAAAATTTTACAAAAGCTTCTCTGATCAAAAATGCCAGATAGTCTCTGTAGACCCTTAAAACTCATCCTGTGTTGAATTCTAGCAAAACATTTAAAAACTATTTTGCGACTGTTCAGTTGTCTTGATATCAGATGGTAGCTCAAGTGCCCTGATGCATATCTGAAAATCTTGATGTCTGCTATTTACTCTTAGTTAAGATAATGATTTAGGTGATAAGAGGTTTCTTCAATAAATATTGCAAAATTTGAAAGGTGGTAAAATGCTTTTCTCGTAAAAATTAGTTTTCAGTTGTTTTATTTAAAAAAATATTTTTAATCATTTAAAGGATGTTGTAATTTAAAATCACTTTCAAAGTGGACTTGTAAACTCCTATAGGTCACAGGAAATGACATAAAGGAGAAGAAAAAGAACAAATACTCAGTTGGCATTGGGCCAGCTCGGTTTCTGCTGCAGTACATGGGCCGCTATTTGGTACGAGATGAGAGGAAAGACCCAGACCCCAGAGTCCAGGACTTTATTCCTGACACCTGGCAGGTAATGACTGGATGAAACAAACATTTTTGTATTTTATTATTAAATCTGATCTCAGGAGCGTCTCATGATTCCACACAGCACATTTGGCATGAAATTCTTAATGTTGAGTCATCTCACTTAAAATTGTCATGGGGAATGTCAAATGTAGACTTTTTCCCATTTAAAGAAAGTGAATTTTTCATATCATCCATTTTTCATAAATAGACCATTTTCTTGGAGGTACGCTGATGGATTCACATGTATATATGTGAAGTTCTGTCTGTGTCATCCGACTGTATCATTATGGACCATCCTCCGAGGCTTCCCTGTGTCTGCAGGATCTCCTATGTGAATATAGAAATGTGACAGAGAAATTCAAGGAGTTTAAACAGTAGAGACAGTTGTTCAGATATTTACAGCCTGTACCCGTGACCATAGTAGCTACTTTTCTATAAATAAATGTAAAATTAATATTGATGGCTATAAAATTAGGAATAAAAGGGTGCGTTTCTGCATTGATTCAACCTTATAAAATTGCCTCGAACCTTATCAGTTAAACATGTTTACCTATGAAAATGCCATTTCAGAGGCTCAGTCTAATAGGTGGTCTTATCAGAAGCTGACTTTATCCTCCTTGTCTTGATGATGCTGGAGCACCTCAGAAACTCCCCGCCTGCTGTTCAGGAGCAGGGGGGCCAGGTCCTTCCTTCCTGAAGTGCAGAACACGAAGCAGCTAAGGGCCCTCCAGGTATCTACGCCCCCCTCCACTGCACTTCTTCCGATGTCGCCTTTGCTCTGAGGTGTGGCCCAGAGCGGACCTGGATTCAGAGAGTGTGCAGGATGGGGCTTTGGGGGGCTTTTCCATCTTCTGCCCATCACACAGGCTAATGATCCTCTGACCAGTCCTCATTTTGATGAATAAAAGCATAGGGTAACGGGATGAGAGTCTGTTTTAATGAAGGTCCCCCATGCCCTCCAAAGTAGGGGCTGGCATCCTTCTATTTAGAAAGTGCAAGATAAGTAGTAAAATGATTAATCATTGATTTTTTTTTTCTGTTCAGCTACTTTTTCACCCTTACAAAAATGCATACTCTTAGATCTTCATTTCTCAGAGCCGTTGTGCACTTAGTCAATGACAAGTAATCAGAAAGAATATCTACCCCAGGACAAGATATTTTGTTCAGACCCACTCTCCGTTTTTCACACACAAACCCACCTCCAGACGCTCAAAAGCACTGCAATTCTCTCTTCTGGGAGAGGCCGTGAGTTCTTCTCACAAGTTCCCGTGTATCTTTTGGTGTGTTTTCAACTCGCAACCACTCCTTTGCGGCTCAGAGAATTATGCTGGAAGTGTCTTAAGGTTTTGCTAACATGCTTCTCGTGGTGCTGACACACCGGTGCTCTGAACCCTGCAGCGAGAGCTCTTGGACGTCGTAGACAAGAACGAGTCTGCGGTCATAGTGGCCCCCACGTCCTCAGGGAAGACCTACGCCTCCTACTACTGCATGGAGAAGGTGCTACGGGAGAGTGACAATGGGGTGGTCGTGTACGTGGCCCCCACCAAGGTACGTCCCGAGGCTGGGGGTGTCGTTCAAGTGACTTGAATTTTCTCTTTCACTCCCGAACCTCCTCTTTTAGTTTAATGCACGTGGTCATGTGGTAGATCTAGCTCTCTTTATTTTTTTTCCCAATTTATTTTTTTCCACTTTTATTGAGATAAAATGGACATGTAACCTGTTAGTTTCATGTGTACAACATAATGGTCAATATTTGTATGTACTGTTAAATGATCACCGCCATAATTCTAGTGAACATGAATCATGAATCACCTCATATAGTTATACATTTTTTTTTTCCTTGTGATGAGAACTTTTAAGATCTACTCTCTTAGAAACTGTCAGGTACACAATACCGTATTGTTAACTATAGTCACTGTTACATCCCCGGACTTATTTATCTTATAACTGGAAGTTTGTACCTTTTGACCCCCTTCACCCGTTCTCCCCGCCCTTAGCCCCACCCTAGCCAACCACCAGCCTGTTCTGTTTCCATGTGTCTCACTTTATTTTCTAACCTGCATTTTCTCCTTCCAGTCTGAGAGGCCGAAGTAATACTTCCCTTAGAGCACCGTGAGGCAGAGGTCTGGTCCTGTGATCTTGTCATTCAGCTTTTTGCTTGAACTGAGAGAAGCACCCCGACTTTGTTGGGCAATGTTGAGTCTTTAGGAACCCCGCGTTGCCTCTGCCCTTGATGGGATGCATCCTGTCTGCTCTTGGGCGTCAGTGCCTGACGTGTTTCTCATGCCAGGTGGTTTTGCCATATTTCTTTTATGGCTAGAACCACCTAATGCCAAACTTAAATACGGAAAGTATGATCTTTGTCATTTAGGAGAAAGGCTGATTTACAGGAAGTATAAGTTTGCATATCCTCACTTACAACCCCTTATTTTTAATGCGATTACTCTTAAGAAAGGCAGATAACTTTGATTCTACAGATTAAAATGAGATCTCACTGCATTTTAGTTTCTAGGAAAATGTGGCGTTGAGTGACTTGGGCTCAGGCTCAGAACCAGATTGAGCAACATGATTAGTTGAAATTAGCACTTTAGTTTTGATTGTAGCTTTTTCGTTTTTCATGGTTACGAAAGCAGTAAGTGTTCATAGCAAGAAATTAATAAAATATATCAAGAAGAATTAAGCTTACTGGAGGTGGAATTGGTAATTCAACACAATACATATTCCTCTTCTAAAAGTTTTAGAACCCAAAGGTTTTAGAAGCCAAATTACTCTTCTAAAAGTTTAAATCCATTTTTATTCCCTCTGACAGTATATGGCAGTATATATATCCTCTTATTTTTTTCCAACATTCCTATGATCTTTAAACATTTTTTGCCATACTGCTAGGTAAAAATTTCCATCTCATGATAAATCTGCATTTCTGTGATCACTGATTGGGGAGCCTTTCCGTATGATTTCTGGGCAGTGATATTTCTTTAATCATGAACTACTTGTTCATGAAATCTGCCCATTTTCTTTTTCTTGTAGTGGAAGGGGATTGACTTTTTATTGATTGGCCAGAAGTTTGTATAATAAGTATATTATGTTTTCTCTGTAAAGTATAACCAGTATACTTTTGTCATTTGATCTTTTTGCTCTATTGCGGTTATATTAATGATATTTTGTTAATATCTTTGTGTAGTCAGATCTATCAGTGTTTCCGAGTGTGCTCAAATATATGAAAATACGTGAAAATGTCCACTTTCTAGTATCTTTTTTTTAAAGCTTTTTTTTTTTTTAAATTTTTATTTATTTATATTTATTTTTGGCTGTGTTGGGTCTTCGTTTCTGTGCGAGGGCTTTCTCTAGTTGCGGCAAGCGGAAGCCACTCTTCATCGCGGTGCGTGGGCCTCTCACTATCGCGGCCTCTCTTGTTGCGGAGCACAGGCTCCAGACGCGCAGGCTCAGTAGTTGTGGCTCACGGGCTTAGTTGCTCTGCGGCACGTGGGATCTTCCCAGACCAGGGCTCGAACCCGTGTCCCCTGCATCGGCAGGCAGATTCTCAACCACTGCGCCACCAGGGAAGCCCACTTTCTAGTATCTTTACGCTTATGTTTTAAAGTTTACATTTTAATCTAGGTGAGACTTTTTTGGGCCTAGAGTGTGAAATACAGAGATGTGTATGGGTTTGCGCACTCTCAGATGCCGCCAGCCACTGCCTGCCTAGTCCAGGGTGTGGGGCCCCTGTACACTCGCAGGTTGGGGTCTGGGGACACCCCCAATACGAGACCCACACGCGCACCCCGGTTGCCCTCCTTGGCCGTTCTGCGTAGACTCACGGTTTCTTTCTAAGCCTTGGTCGCCCAGGGATCAGCTGTTTGTCATGTGTGGGCAGCGGTTCCTGCTTTTTCCCTCTGATGAAGCCGGTTTTTCCCATTTTACATTGGGTCGAGGTCATAAGTGAGGTTCACGTGCAGTCACAGAGCTCAAAGACAGCCCGTGGGTTAGGCAGGTGGAAGGAGAAAGGGGTGATGAAGCTTCCTGCCCTCCCAGCAGCATGTATTTTTAGACAGTGCCTGTCGTTCTCTCTCTGAGGTTTCCCCTGTACTTTATTATGTGATTAATGGATATTTTCCCTGTCAATCAGGCCCTTGTCAATCAAGTGGCAGCAACTGTTGAGAATCGTTTTAACAAAAATCTGCCAAACGGTGAAAGTCTGTGTGGTGTTTTTACACGGGACTACCGTCATGAGGCTCTCAACTCTCAGGTAGGACATACACTAATTAACGCATTTGTTATCGAATTATATGATAGTACTTAGAAGTCTCTTTCAGTAGAAATGGAATATCTTGACAAGGGCTTGTAGAAGGAATTTTCTTGAATTTATAAAAGATGAAGTGGCTTTAGAGAAAATTTAACAGTGTTATATTCCAGAGAGTAAGAAATGGAGCTCATCTTTCTCAAGGACACTTACCTTTTGATTTCAGATTTCAGTTATAGTTCGTGGCATCATCTTGGTTTATAAGTGGATCGAAAATGATCTGAAGAACCCCATTTTATAAAAATTGACAACCTGATTTCCATTCAGAATAACTGTTTCTTGACCTTTCTTGATGGGAAGGATACTCATCATAATTTCAGAATGTTGTATTTATGGATGGACTTCATGGTGTTAAGTAAATCAGACAGTTTCCCTCCTTATTAAACTCACTGGAAACAGTTACAGCTAAACAGAAAGTGAAAACGTGACTATAGCACATTGCATGGTAGGTGTGAGATGTGACACCCACATCGCCATTTGTAAGAGCACCGCTGCCCAGGGGCGGGGCGTGAGGTCCGACAGAGGCCGGCTGTCGGCCCCCGTGCTGCCCCACCCTCGGCACCCTGGGACTGAGCAGGGCTGGGGCAGAGACATTGGCCATTTCGGCTGCGTATGGAGTAGCAGTGACAGCTGCCACGCGCTCCAGAGTCCAAGCCAGGTGGGCCAAAGCGTCACCAGGTGTGTTCTGAAGTTCACCTTCTTCCTCTGCCCCATCCTCTCCCAACTTCCATAGTTGTTCACTTTTAATAAACGGTTTTCAACCTAAACTGAACCTGGGGGTCAGATTTTGAAGGAATAAACCTGCGACAATGAACTCTTCCTATTGTGATTACCGTGAATGCTCATATATAAGAATTTAAACTTCAAATCTGATATCTTACCATTTTGACCTATAAAAATTGCAGTTTCACAAGGTTCAAACGAATATATCATATTCTAGTTAATCAGCAGGTCCATTCAGGAGTTTTAACTCTCTCTTTCATATTCTTAGAACTACATCTGGGTGTAGCAAGTGCTCAAAGTGTTTGTTTGCACAATGTTCTTGTTTTTAGGTACTTATCACAGTGCCGGCCTGCTTTGAAATTCTGCTGCTAGCTCCACATCGCCAGGCATGGGTGAAGAGGATCAGATACGTTATATTTGATGAGGTAGGTTTGGTATTATTTCTCGGGGTTGAGTTCCTGGTTGCATAAGCGCCACGCTGAAGACATTTGCTGCTTCGGGGCGTTCATCGTCTGCGTGGAGTTTCGGTTGTGGAGGACACTGGCTTTCCCCTGTGAATCACACCAGTCTTTGGGCTCCGTTTTCCTGTTCTGGCTCAGGACAGGGTATCTGTGTCTGCGGACCTCTGGATGGCAGAGGAACTGTCTTTGGTGACCACCGTTTCAGAGGAGCAGAACTCACCACCAGGGCATATGTTTTCCTGGACAGAGATTCCAAAAATCTGATCTTTGATCTCCAAAGCAAAGAGTTTGGGGCTGTAACAATGATGTCAATTATGTACAGTATCTTGTCAGTCATGGTCCCATCAGGAAACAGATGACACACGCAAAATGGAAGAATTCAAGAAGAGCTTTTTGCAAAGGTGTGTGGGCGGGGGAACTGTGCCGTTAGTGCAGTAGCCCAGGGCGAGGAGCCCCTCAGCCTAAAGGGACAAGGCAAAGATATGGTCACTGAGACCCACAGGGAGATTCTGAGTGGGGTACCGCTTTGCGAAGGGCAGCTGCCTTAGCCGAGGAGCACGCCTGGCTCAGGGTAGCCTGCCAGGAAGGCAGCCAATGGCACAAAGACCTCACCCTCATTCCCTTCAGGTCTCTTGCCCAGGCTCTCCTTTGGCCAAAGCCAATGGAACCAGAGAGCACTGGAGCTCTTTTGAAGTAGCCTCTGTGGGTCAGTTTCCCTGGGCAGAGAGAGCAGGATGGAAAATAATGGACATTTATAGAGCAAATGAAAGATATTGAGAAAGTTTTTACAGCAGAATTAAGAATATTTATTCAAAGAGACTTAAAGCATTATAAAAGAATTCTTTTGCTCCAAAGCGTTTTCAGTTTAAAGGGGAAAATGATGATAAGCCTGTATTTCACTTCATTTTTCCTGTTGTAAGCTTGAAGCTACCAAGCAAGCTGTGCTTTTGATTGGTTTGAATCTGACTTACTGTGTTTTTTTTTTGCTCATTCTGTATATGCTACATCTTGAAGGCCTTGAATATTCATATTGAAAAAAAAAAATCCAACAGCTTTGTCTTTGCAATCTAGAACTTTGAAATGTACTCTAATCTCAAAGCTTTGAAATGCTGTGACATGGGGCACCTCAGCTTCCCCAATTTTATGTCAGGGTAAAGCTGACGGGCTTTGGAGACTGATGTCTATTCTGGCAGAACCAAGGAAGTGTGTTATCTGTAGGAAGCCTAAGGTCACCACTCAGCGGACTGGTGTATTATCTGACTAGGGCAAAGCCAAATGGGCAGGGGAAGTTTTTTCTTTTTTTAAATTGTCTGGCTCTGATAGTAAGTTCTTTCCAGTTGATTGCCAGGTGTCATAGTTTAATCTGTTTAAAGGAGACCACATTTGAGAATCTTCCCTAAATCTAGTTCCATTTGCTTTATTTGGTCAAAGGGCATTCATTAATTCAGCAAATATATAAGGAGTGTCTCCACAATGCCAGACACTGTTGGTGCTGGGAATGCCCAGGGTAAGTCACAGAATCATTGGACAAAAGGGGGTAGACAGCTACGCCTACCCATGATGGTGGCAGCCCGCATCGGTGTGTATGGTGACGAGATGGATCAGTGTGACCCCACCGTGGTGATGGCAGGGAGACA
Source organism: Balaenoptera physalus (assembly GCF_965194825.1). Classification (NCBI taxonomy): domain Eukaryota; kingdom Metazoa; phylum Chordata; class Mammalia; order Artiodactyla; family Balaenopteridae; genus Balaenoptera; species Balaenoptera physalus. The sequence goes on from NC_138886.1 coordinate 121,990,647, forward strand.
GCAGGGGGACGGCTCTGCAGTGGCTGGTCAGAAAGTCTTCCAATGGGGCGACGTTGAGCCGAACTCTGCAAGTTCAAAAGGGGTAAGAGCAGAAGGGACATATATGTGGAAGCTCTGGGGTAGGAAAGTTGTGGTCAAGGAACAAAGCAAAGTTCAGGGTGTCTGGAGAAAAGTGAGGGCAGGATGGGAGAGAGGCTTGAATGAAGCTGGAGAGGCAGGTGGGGGGCGGTTACCCCCAGCACAACATATACGCCCTGTTCAGGAGTTTATATTTTGTTCCACATGCAATGGGAAGATACTGAAGAAATGTAATTGTGGACGTGGCCTGATGGAATTCATCCTTGAGACGTATCTGTTGGCTGTGATGTGAAGAATTCAGGGGGTGGCCTGGGGAGCTAGGAGGGTGGCCAGGAGGGTATTGTGGTTGACTTGGGGGCCGTGGACATGGACAAAATGCTTAGATCTGAAAGACATTTTGGAAAGTAAGATAAAGAGGAATTATTGATGGATTGGTTATGGTAATTAAAAGAATTTGTGGGCTTCCCTGGTGGCGCAGTGGTTGAGAATCTGCCTGCCAATGCAGGGGACATGGGTTCAAGCCCTGGTCTGGGAAGATCCCACATGCCGCAGAGCGATTAGGCCCGTGAGCCACAATTGCTGAGCCTGTGCGTCTGGAGCCTGTGCTTTGCAACAAGAGAGGCCGCGATAGTGAGAGGCCTGCGCACCGCGATGAAGAGTGGCCCCCACTTGCCGCAACCAGAGAAAGCCCTCGCACAGAAACGAAGACCCAACACAGCCATAAATAAATAAATTAAAAAAAAATGTTAAAGGCCCAATAATCAAGATAAATAATATTTAAAAAAAAAAAGAATTTGTGTTAAGATTTTCCATTGCCTGAATTTGCCAATATTTATGTAAACTTGGCATGGTTGATTAAAGGTAATTGGAGACCATGTATGATGATTCAAGTTTCCCTGTCTTATTTTCATTCGCTGATTTTAAATCAACTGAAAAATTATTTAATTTATTTAAACTAAACTAAAACAAACAAAAGCAGTTCACCCGTTTCTCCCATGCCCACCTGTTGCAAATACCTATTTGTTCTCTATGTCTTTGAGCTTGTTTTTTGGTGTGTGTGTGTTTTTTTTAAGATTTCACATGTGAGATCATTATTTGTCTTTTTATGTCTGATTTACTGATTTATTTCACTTAGCATAATGCCCTTGAGGTCCTTCCATGTTGTCACAAATGGGAAGATTTCATTCTTTTTTATGGCTGAATAATATTCCATTCTGTATATACATACCACAATTTCTTTATCCACTCATCCTTCAGTGGACACTTAGATTGCTTCATATCTTGGCTGTTATACATAGTGCTGCAATTAACACGGGGATGCTTGTATCTTTTTGTATTCTTTGGATAAATACCCCGAAGTGGAATTGCTGGATCATATGGTAGCTCTATTTTTAGTTTTTTGAGGAACCTCCATACTGTTTTCCACAGTGGCTGCACCAATTTACATTCCCACCAACAGTGCACAAGCGTTCTTTTTTCTGTGCATTCTTGCCAACACTTGTTATTTGTGTTCTTTTTGATGGTGGCCATTCTGACAGATACGAGTGATATCTCATGTGGTTTTGATTTTCATTTCCTGTTGACTGGTGATGTTGAGCATCTTTTCATGTGCCTGTTGGCCATCTGTTTGTTTTCTTTGGAAAAATATCTTTTCAGACCTTCTGCTCATTTTTAAAGGAGAATTTTTGTCTTTAATAGGTCCACTGTCTTGGTGGAGAAATTGGAGCAGAAGTCTGGGAGCATCTCCTTGTCATGATCCGCTGTCCGTTCCTGGCCCTTTCTGCTACCATCAGCAACCCGGAGCATCTCACTGAGTAGGCATTAGCTTCTAGTCCGGATAGAATGCTTATCTATTTTGAATGTTTGAATGTCATGCTTTCTATCTGGGTTCTGGAGAGTTTCATAACTTTCTGGTGAATTTATTACCTCATCTCTGGATATTCAAGGAACAGAGTCACCCCTCCTGGCAGGTGCTGAGCAAGACCACACTCTATAAAGGAAAATCAAGGGTTCTCCCAGCTGGATCTGCAGTTGACTAGGAAATTTCCCCCATATCTCAAAAAAGGTTCACCAGAAGTTATCGATTTATGTTTCTTTTCCTTTGTCCTTTACCAAGAAATAAAATTAAAATGGTATAATGACATGCTCTGCCATGGACCTTGAGATTTCTTATGTTGTCCCACTTTGTAGATGTTTAGAAAGATAGTGAAGCCTTATTAGTTGAAAATCCCATATTATTTATTCACTGGGCTAGATTTTTGCCCACTAACAACAACAATTAGAGCAAAGACTCCTATTTGCCAGGTGCTATTCTAAGTGCTTTGCATATGTTAATTTATTTTAAATGGCCAACAACCCTTATGATTTATTATTTTCATTACTACTGTTAGATAGTCTTTTCCATACTGCTATTATTATTTCCATTTTAAATGTGGAAAATGAGGCCCAGAGAGATTTTGTGATCCAACCAAGAGCTTCAGCCCATGGTAAGGAGGCTGGGATTCCATCTTAGGTCATCTGGCTCCAGGGCCTATTCCCTTAAGTAATTTTTAAGGCACATAAAATTTTCTTTATTTAAAATACTTTAAAATCCTTTCCCAGGAAGTGGTTCCATGTTCTGCCTAAATAATATGTAATTTTAATTTTTAAGGTGGCTACAATCCGTAAAACGGTACTGGCAACAAACAGAGAGTACGATGGAAAAAAATATTGCTTCTTCAAGAAATGCCGGCTGCCGCGCCAGTTCTCACCAAGACTACTTGCTGATGAAGCAGTCGTATAAAGTGAGACTTGGTATGTTTGACATGTTCATAGGAATTTTATCTTTTCCTTTCAAGTTATTCCAGCCATTGTGTGTTCATTCATTTGGAAATCCTTGCTCTTCATTTCCAGTGCTCTATGCAGAGAGATACAATGATTTAGAGAAGCACATATGTTCGGTAAACAATCATGACATTTCCTTTGACCATTTTCACCCGTGTGCTGCGCTGACCACGGACCATGTGAGTGATGCTTCCGCCATGTTTGTTCTGAGCCACATCGGTGGTTTGTATCATATTGCAAAGCTGCCTGGGCGACACCGATCAGAATTACAGAATCGATGCTCTGTAACAGACATTGAACCTGAGTTTTAAGAGTAACAAGAATAACTTCATGGTTTTCACCTGCTCCTCAGTGGTGCCTACATCTGCAAAGCTTAAGAATGACTGAACATCTTAACCTGAAGTGTTTTTGGGTCGATTTTCTTTATTCTTTGCCCATTTTCCTTCTTCTCAGCACCTGTGTCCCATCTGTCCACCTTCGAGGACACTAACACTTCTCTTAATGCAGCTACAACTGTGTGTGGACAGTACCTTGTACGTGTGAGAATCTGATTGCTGTGAATTAGGTCAAACAAGGAAAAGACGCTTTTCACTAACATAGCAATCACAACATGACTTTTTGGTAGTGAATCAGTAAGGTGGAGGTCTTAAGGGGACCTCATTTGGCGCACTGGGGTTTGAGTGGGGGAAGATTTCTTAATTTTTCTTGCATATTATTTTTCCTTTTTCCTTCTATTCTCGGGAATGGCCCATTAAAGCTCTGGTTGCCACTCAAAGTGATAATTAAGCAATAGTTTGCCTTCCTTCCAAGACTGGGTAAGTTAAATATACTCTAAATTCTGTTGTCAGATGAGCCTTCTAAATGGACAATTTTTAAGGCACATGGAGTTTTCTTTGTTTAAAATATTTGATGTCACAGGGAGTAGTTCCATGTTCTGCCTAAATAATCATCTGGATCAGAAAGCTAATTTAGATAAATAATTAGTAAGGATAATTCTGATCCTGCCGAGCCTCTGATGGCTTTTCTTTGGAACCGGCAAAAGGCACAGCTCCTTAGCTAGGCTTCCCAGGTCTTCTAGGAACTGGCCCCAAGTCCTTTCTGTTCATCCACTTGATGGATTTTACCTGGAAGCCCTCATGATTTATATATAAGCTGGAGTGTTTGAGCACAGATGCAAAGGGCCTGTTTTCCAGACTCTGTTCATCTTTGATGATCCTTATAATGGGAAACCTCTTCAGGATCCTCTGTGACTTCCTTAGCTGGATGGAATCTTCTCTCCATAGCACCTTGTCTGTATTTTTCTTGTATGACAACAGTTATGGTCAGCTTGCTGCTGAAGTTCTTTACATGCTTGTCTTCTTACTAGACTTAAGTCCTTGAAGACAAATTTTGTGTCCTTGTAGTTTGTAACTAACTGCTATGTATATAAAATTAAAATGTACATGACACAAATATAGCCAACCCAAATGGAGCACTTACTTTGGGTTCTAGGAATTTTACGTATTTTGTCTCTTTTAACCATCACAACAATTTTAGGATACATGCTGTATTGATATTCCCATTTGGCAAGTGAGGAAGGTGGGGCAGAGAGAACTTGTACCACTGAGGAAGGAGTGGGGCTGGGATGCAGTCTCAGATAGATCGATTCCAGAGCCTGCAGTCTTATCACTGTATTCTGAACAATCTGGTGGACAAATGCCTGGGTGAGGGAGTGAGTGAGAATCACTTTATAGCCTTTGGGCTGTGATGCAGTAGCTTCTAAAAGCAACAGAATGAATCCGAGCGATGGTAATTTTCCAACAGGCTTTTATTATGGAACTTTCTCTTTTGTGTGGCAGTGGCTCTATCTACACTCTAAAGAAAACTAAAATGTGGACAAAATTCCTGTGACCTAACTCACATCCCCAAACTAGAATAGTGATGATAACCCACAAATTGATAACAAGACTCCTTTCTCTTTCTCTCCTTTTCTCTTCTCTTTCCACGTTATTTCCTGGCGTTTTTAAGTAGCGTAGTATTTTCGCAGTCATTTGTTGTGTTAAGATGGTTCAGGGCAGGTTGTCTTTTTTTTTTTTTTTTTTAACATTTATTTATTTATTTTTGGCTGTGTTGGGTCTTTGTTTCTGCGCGAGGGCTTTCCCTAGTTGCGGCGAGCGGGGGCCACTCTTCATCACGGTGCGCGGGCCTCTCACTGTTGCGGCCTCTCTTGTTGCGGAGCACAGGCTCCAGACGCGCAGGCTCAGTAGTTGTGGCTCACGGGCCTAGTTGCTCCACGGCATGTGGCATCTTCCCAGACCAGGGCTCGAACCCGTGTCCCCTGCATTGGCAGGCAGATTCTCAACCACTGCGCCACCAGGGAAGCCCAGGTTGTCTTTAAACAGCAGTGAGCACGGTGGTTGGGAGAACTTGGCGAGGCGGGCATTGTGGTCCAAGTGCCTTTCCTGTATCTCAGTACCTATTAATGGAACAACTGTGAAGCTGCTCCCGCTCCCCTAACCCCATGTGACCTCTGCAAAGGTCACGCTGCTGCATGAGTCTCCTTCAGGCTCCCGGACGTTGGCAATAGGAATGGGGCTTGGATAGTGTTAAATATGTATTTTGGCAGCTGTGTGTATGGGATGTTTCCTAAAGCATCAGTGATAAAAAGCAAGTCGGCCTTTCTGAACAAGGAGATGCTTCCTGATCTTGTGTAGTAGACTTCAGATTGATGTGCGAGAGCGGGTGGCGTGGAAAAGCGTAACGAGCTGTGGCAACGTAAAGAGAAGAGCCATCCCCCTTGGGCGTCCGCTCTGTAGCTCTGTCACAGGGGTGGTTCCAGAAGGGAGGGGGGCAGGATGAGTGAGGTGAGGGAGTGCCCACCTTCACATGAGGCTCGTTTCTGGCGGAGTGGAGAGTTGTCCGGCCCCCCAGGGACAGCTGCAGGCTGCCGGGGGTGGGGTGGGGTGGCGGTGTCAGCCCCAGCAAGTGTGGGAGGAGCCGAGCCACTGGGCCTTTTCGCCTGCACGTGGAGCAGTGCTTCCGTCACCTGCGAGGTTGGGGACGATGTGATTTGCCCAAACAACGTCGTGGGTAATGCTGTGTGTTCATAAATGAAGGAGGGTGTGAATCTGTGACCTTTTATGTCTCTTCCTTTTACACCTGGGCTGGCTCAGTTTTTTACCAGCTCGTAAGTTATCGTATAGTGAAGACCAACTGAAGGGAATGCCCAGCTTTTAGCCACGGAGTTGTGAAATTGATTAAAAACATTAAGACCTATAGGTTGGTCATTCATCAGTCACAGCGACAGTTGAGGCATCGATCACGTGCCAGGCAGTTTACTAGGCCTATGCCACGTATTACGTAACTTAATTCTGACAACAAACCCGTGGCAAAGGCAGAATTGCCCTCCGTGGTAGAAATAAGGACACGCAGGCTTTTTTAAAAGCTTAAAAGCCCTAAGAAATCATAAGCATTCTCGTGACCAAAACAGAAGATTTGTGTCTTAAAAATTATGATAGTTCTTGGATTTATTTTATTTTATTTAGGCTAGATAAGTTGCCACTTTTAAGTAGTAATAATAAGAGAAGAAAATGCTAACATTCCAAAATAACATATTCACGTACTATTTGGCAGAATGTAGTTTTTTTCTGTTCGTTTAGTTCAGTGCTCAGACTGAGATGCTAAACAGTGACTCCAGGAAATCACCTGCGTCCTACAGATTTTTACAAGCCTTATTCAGAGCCTGGTTGATTATTTTAATTGAAATATGTTTGACATAAAACCTTGTGTAAGTTTAAGGGGTGCAGCGTGTTGATTTGATACAGTCATTTTGCAGTGTGTCTGCCACCCGTGTCAAGTCTGAGTCCTCATCCCTTCCTTCTTTTTTTTTAAACATTTTTTACTTTTTATTATTTTTTAAAATTTATTTATTTATTTTTGGCTGTGTTGAGTCTTCGTTGATGCGCGCAGGCTTTCTATAGTTACGGCGAGCGTGGGCTACTGTTCGTTGCGGTGTGCAGGCTTCTCATTGCGGTGGCTTCTCTTGTTGCGGAGCATGGGCTCTAGGCGTGCGGGCTCAGTAGTTGTGGTGCACGGGCTCAGTAGTTGTGGCTCGCGGGCTCTAGAGCGCAGGCTCGGTAGTTGTGGCGCACGGGCTTAGTTGCTCCGCGGCATGTGTCATCTTCTCGGAACAGGGATAGAACCCGTGGCCCCTGCATTGGCAGGCGGATTCTTAACCACTGAGCCACCAGGGAAGCCCCTCATCCCTTTTTTGTGGTGGGACAATTAAGATCTAGTCTCTTAGCATGTTTGGTGTTCATAATACAGCTTCGTTTTCTGTAATCACCATACTGGGCATTAGCTCTTCAAGACTTATTTATCTACTAGTTTAAAAAGTTTAAAAAAACCTGTACTGATGTATTTATCTTGTTTGCTTTTAGCACAGTCTGTAAGGTGGCAGGGCAGATATTTTGATCCTATATTGTAGATGAGGAACTAGCATTTAGAGGTAGAATTAGAACTAGATCTTCTGATTCGAACTTGATTGCACTTTCCATCCTACCAAACAATTTTTTTCAGCTGTGTTGTTTGGGGTGGCTTTTTTTTAGCCCAGAACTTCCAAACCTGAGTTTCATAACTTAGTAGCTGTTTACTAAAACAAGTTCCCTACTGTCAAATAACTTTGGAGAAATCTGGATACTGTAGCCCCTTCTTGGAGATTTAACGTTTCCAGTGAGAACCCCTGAGGAAGCCTAGTCCTAGAATAAAACCCCGCCCCCGTCCCCAACTTTTCTTTTGAACAAAACCTGCCAGTGTCTCAGGGATCCTAGTTTCACAGGCAGTGGATTCGTAGCAACAGTGGTTGAATCCAGTAGCATTTACTACAGGACAAGCTTTTGGAGAACAGGAATTTTTAATTTATATTTTAAAATATTTGTGGAAAAATAATGACGTGGATATCCAGAAGGCTTAGCAGAACCAAGTCAGTAACCTGGGGAGAAGTTTCCTTGCGTGTCGTGAAGGTGACCTTCAAGTTATGACAGGACTTGAGAAGATCAGATTTGCCCCTTTTAGCCTGGCTTGGTACTCAAAAGCCATGAATCATATCCGTAATTAAATCAGTTCCACTTCCAGCTCCAGGGTGGAGGCTGTGTGTTCTTGACTCAACTGAGTGCACAGATGTTTGAGCCTCCCAGCCCTCGTAAGAGAACTGGCTCAGCTGAAAGGTCTTAGGAAATACAAAAACCTTCTGGTGGGCTTTTGGGTTTTTTTCTCTCTTAGTAAATCAGGGACACTCTTGGTCAGTCTTTTGTTTGCACTGAGCCATTATTGAGCCTTTTAGATCAGTGCTGTTTTCACTGTCTTCGGGTTCATGATGATGAGTGATGCTGAGGCAGAGGATGGAACGTCAGACGGAATAGAAGGAATATTAAATTTTTCAATTTTATTTTAAACATAGATTGAAAAGTTTGGATTCCCTTCTGACCTGACCCTTTCACCTCGAGAAATGATCCAGCTTTATGATACCATGTTTGAATTCTGGGAAAGCTGGCCCAGGGCTCAGGTAAATAGTAATTCTGCAATTATTTTGAATTGATTGAAGTGGATGGTAACTGCTGTTCACAAAGACAAGCTCTCACTCTTTCCAATCACTTGCATCTGATCTTTGAAAGTTACCAGTGGACTCTTTCCAAGATAAGGTTGCCCCATCTCTTGACAGCCTTCCTCCTGACAGTCTGTGTTTTCCTGTAGCTGGGCGGAATGCCCCTGAACTCCTGAGCACGCTTCCTCTTTCACTTTCTGTGATAGGACAGTCCTTTCATCTCCCCTCCCGTGTGCTGGGTCCTGGGTTTCTGTTCCTGCCTTTCTCTCCTCTCACGCCCCTCCCTTCTCTCTGTTCATCTGTGTTCATCTCCTGTTTGGTTTTGCTGTACATTCTGCCTTAAGAGTTCACCATCCTATTAGGTTTACACACCAGAAATGATGGGGAGATACAGGTTCAACCTCTACTCTCAAGACGCTTGTAATTCTGTTAATGAGACATATTGCTGAGAAACACGTTTGGATTTTCTTGCATGATTTTATTGAATTTTGTGGTATTCCTTTTCAAGGAGTTGTGTCCGGAGGAATTCGTTCATTTTAAGAATAAAATAGTCATTCGAAAGACGGATGCTAGAAAGTATGAAGAGAGCTTAAAGGCAGAACTGACAGGCTGGGTGAGGAGCGGTCACGTCAAGGAGGTAATTCTCACACGTGTTTTGGGTGAAGCACCTCTGTGTCCTTGTTCCCTTGAGTTGTGCTGTGCAGTCATTACTATTTTCTGGCTTTTTTAAATCTTCAACTTCCATTGTAGGCTTTTCAGTTGAGCATGAAGTCCCGTGATTCTGAGATAGACTAGAGAGAGAGAAAGGACCTATGTCCTTGTCTTGTCCTCTGTCCCTCCCCCGACGTGTGCTCCACGTTCTGACGGATGAGGACAGAGGGGCCCTTTCCACGGTCCTGGTCATGGTGCTCGGGATTGGAATCACAGTGACAGCAGCTGAGAAGAGCTTTTCATCCCTTTATCTTTCATCTGGAAAGTTGTTTTTTCTTTTATGGTTTTTATTTTAATTTGTAGCAACTATTTTTGTATTTACAGCCTTAGTCCAGGGTCGCATGAGTTGTGCATATTTGTTTTAAGTAAGTTGCTGGTCTTTTTATTTTGGAGTTCGCTCTGTTGTCACATATTAAGGTTTCTGATTTTTGGGGTGTGACATGTATTAGAGTTTTCTCAGGTGAGTTTTTCCCATTATATTTTAACTTAGATTATCTCCTCCTGCTCCTATATAATTGTATTTTACTCCACTTGTTTTGTCAAGAAAAACCTTTAAAATGTATTTGTAAGTGATACATGATATAGAGAGAAACTTATATCATGTATATATATGTTACATGATGTAGAGAGAAACTGATTTACCCCACCTCCTGCCATGTAGTAGAACCAGCATCATTTACCAGATAATCCTCTTCCAGACTGATTTGTGTTGCCTTAAAAAATGGCATGTTAAATTGCACGTGCATGGTTATTACTGTTTATCTTTCTGTTCTCTAGTATATGATATATAAATATTGATTTATATATTTCTTTGATGGTTCTTTTGCAGTGTTTTATCTTATACTTTCATTATTTTTGTTTTTGTTACATATTCTATTAAAGAACCACAGAAATATAGATTAGATAACTATGAACATGTTTTAGCCAGAAGCAGGAATTCGTGTCTTCATTATGCAGAACTTACAGTAATTTTCTTTTCACTGCCACAGGCCAGAATGGTCCTGAGGAATCTTCGTCCTCCGGTTGTTAGTTCAGAAAACATGACAGTTATGTTTCCATTTCTCGTTGAAAAGCTAAGGCAAATGGAGAAGTTACCTGCACTGTTTTTTTTGTAAGTCATTTAATTTGTTTTTGGTTGTAATTTGTATTAGATGCATTCTTTTTTTAATTTTTATTTATTTATTTATGGCTGTGTTGGGTCTTCGTTTCTGTGCGAGGGCTTTCTCCAGTTGCGGCAAGTGGGGGCCACTCTTCATCGCGGTGCGCGGGCCCCTCACCGCCGCGGCCCCTCCCGCTGCGGAGCACAGGCTCCAGACGCGCAGGCTCAGCAACTGTGGCTCACGGGCCTAGTTGCTCCGCGGCATGTGGGATCCTCCCAGACCAGGGCTCGAACCCGTGTTCCCTGCATTGGTAGGCAGACTCCCAACCACTGCGCCACCAGGGAAGCCCAGATGCATTCTTTTAAGTAGAGGGAAGTTACGCAAACTTGACTCTGGTAAAATAGTGTTCAATACGATTTTTGGTGCCCTTTTGTTATTAGAGTGCATATTTAAAACTACACCTTTCTAGTTCAGTTCTTACAAAAATAATTTTACTTGTGCTATTACATATTACCTTCTTTATTTTGTTTTCCTTCTCCATTTCTTCTTCTCCTTTTACTATAAACTAGTGTATTTTTAATTAGGTCTTGTTAATTTTCAGTCAATACCTAGGTTTTTTACAAAAGAGATCGAATGTTTATGCACACCATTACCCCACATAAAATTAAAGTAGCCTTACAATATGCTAGTTTAAGTCCCAAGGTGCCAGGAAGTCTGGACCATATGTCCCTAGGTATTTCCATTTCAAAAGGTATAAAGCCCAGACTCTGGAGACATTTCTGGATTGTAGAGGCCAGTAACTCCTGGGTTTACCTGGTCTCTAGAAAGAAATGGTCACAATCCAAGAAGTTAGGATGAAAACCCCCAATTCTCTCCATCCTGCCTAAAAGAGCAAAATTTTACTATATGATCTCACTTGTATGTGGAATCTGAAAAAGCCTTACTCATAGAAACAGAGAGTAGATTAGTGGTTGCCAGGGACATGGGGGTGAGAGAAAGGGAGAGATGCTGGTCAAAGGTACAGACTTCCAGTTATGTAATGAATAAGTCCTGAGGATCTAATTCCATCATGGTGACTACAGGTGACAATACTGTATTGCATACTTGAAAGTGGCTAAGAGTAGATTTTAAATGTTCTCACCACAAAAGGAAAAAAAGGTAACTTTGTGAGGTGGTGGTTTTGTGAACTAACCTTATTATGGTCATCATTTTGCTATGTAAACCTTTATCAACTTGTCATGTTTTGTATAACTTAAACGTATACAGTGTTATATGTCAATTATGTCTCAATAAAACTGAAAACAAAAAAACACAGAGAAAAGCAAAGGAGGCACTAAAATTCACAAAAGATTTGGCCGTCACGAAATCTGACTTATATCACTAACCATAATATTCTCTAGTGAAATAAGTCAGACAGAGAAAGACAAATGCTGTATGCTATCACTTATAGGTGGAATCTAAAAAATAATACAAGTGAATGTATAAGTAAAACAGAAACGGTCACACAGACATAGAAAACAAACTTACGGTTACCAAAGGGAAGAGGAAAAGTGGGGAGGGACAAATTAGGGGTTTGGGATTAACAGATGCAAACTACTATATATTAGATAGGCAACAAGGACCTACTGTATAGCACAGGGAATGATAGCCCTGATCTTGTAATAACCTAAATGGAATAGAATTTTCAAAAATACTGAATTACTATGTTGTACAACTGAAACTAACATGATATTGTAAATCAACTATACTTTGGAAAAAAAAATATCTGGACTTACATATATTTATCTAATACTAAGGGTCTTTGATTCTGTTACAAGGCAGACCTAAAGACCAGTGGAATTAAATACAAGAACAACTACGATAACAATAAAAATAAATAAAAAAGAGTAAAAAAATTTTTTCTCACCTCTTAAGAGGGGGAGGAGGAACATCTCTCTTCTGTAAATAGAGAAAATCCATTGTTATCTGTTCCTTGCCTGTGGGGTGCCTGACCCCTCTTCCAGGAGAAATCTCTGGGGGCTCTGCTTGCCATTGCCCCAGGAGGGGACTTCTTGTTTCCTGTATGGATGAAGCTCATAAAAGTGGAGATTAAAAACTGAGCAGCTGTGTGTCAGGATGACAGCAGTGGATGGCTATATGACTGAATTGTATTTATCACATTACTTTCAAGGCAAGCATTCTTTTCCTTTGTTTCCAGATTTAACTTAGGGGATGTAGAGAAAAGCGCTGAAAGTGTGAAAACGTTCCTAGAGATAAAGCAACAGAGCAGGAGGCCCCTCAAGGCTGATAAGGAGGCCTATGACATGGAGAACAAACTTCGAAAACTTAGAAAATCCCTTGAGGCACAGAAGACAATGTGAGTATGTGACTCAGCACGCTGGTGGTTGGAAGGCTGAAATACGTCGCAAGTCCTAACAGGAACGTACACTGGGCTACACAGACATCCTAGCTGTCCCTTATTTGCAGGCCAGTTCTGTGCTTCGGAGAACTGTGTGTGCTCCTGGCTCCCGCCTTGTTCTCGGTGTCTAATTCTGATGACTCTGGGTCTGACATGCGTCTTCCCTTCCTCCCACCCTCCCATCCTCAGTGGCAGCCTGGTCTAGATGGGCTCGCATCTTCCTCGGGCGATCACAGCGGTCTTCTTCCTGGACTTGGGAGCTTCGAGGCTCCCCACCCTGCAGTGTAGCTGACACCGCTCTTGCTGACGTTCTCATTGATTAACTTACCCACACTCACTGTTCGTTCTCCTGGGCCATTGTTGGTGGGTCACCATGTTTGGAGTTTTGCCCTCACTTTTTCAGATCATGTCCTACTACTCTCATCCGACGATACTCAATATTTACTCTTCTCCCTGCATGACACGTCCTCTTGCACTTTCCCGTGACCAGGCCCTTCTGCCTTGAGGTCCCTCCTTCCGGCTCGCCCCCAGAGCTTCTGCTCATGAGTTTGCTGTCCCTCTCTGAAGCTTGCCCTCATGCCCCACTTAGATTTAGTGCCCTTTCTCCCGGGCTCTTGCTACGCTGCAGTATTTAGTAGGTCGATTATGATGTGTTGCTGTCTTTTTCCTAAATTGTTAGCTCTCTCACAGCAGGGACCATGCGTTTTCCTCTTTTTATTAATATATCCCGTTGTTCTCGAATGACTCGGGTCCTGCTGCTTGCTGCTTACAAAATCAATTACATACTCCCAAATGTCGGCAGAAAGGAAAGGTTCCTTTAATCAGGATGCCAGCAGTCTGGGGAGATGGTGGACTCAGTGTCCCCCCAAAACCACCTGTGAGATTCTGCTCGGCCATGGAAGTTGTAAAGGGAAGGAGGGGAGTAATCTCAGTTAATCACTGAGATGGGGGGTCAGGGTCACCGCCGTCCCCCACTGTGTGCAGGCTCGTGGACTCCTCGTGATCTTCCTCTAGATGTTCTCTTGATCACGCAGTTTGTTCGGGAGATTACTGAAGGGGAAGCTTGGGCAGAGATCTGGTCACCTGTTAATTACTGACTCTTCTCTCCTCCTTCTTTGACCTACAGAAAGAACCGATAAGTTAGGCAAAGTATTGTGTGATCAAAAGACTTGAAAGCTGTGCTTGGGCTGGAGATGAGTAAGGCACGGGATGCCTGGTGAAAAGTCACAGTGCAGCTCTGCTAAAGTGACAAGGAAAGGGGCTTCCTGCTGAGGGCGGTTTCCTGTAAAGAGCTGCTTACACAGTCTTAACACATTGCTTGGCAGGTCACAGCTGGCCCATAAATATTTTGCAATGATTGGTAGTTACTTCCCTGGAAGTTGAAACAGCTTTTAGAGCTTCTCAGGCTCAGATTTTTCACATTCTGGAGCAAGTCAGAATTTCCTGCTGACACTTCTGTGTCTCTTCCTTCTGCCTGTTATGCTGTTTCCCTGGAAGTGATGGTAGGTGTCAGCCTTTTCAATCGCTAGTCCTTAGACAGCTTTTCTTCAGGACGCTGGCAGTCACGATGTCAAGTTGCATTAGTGACCAACAAGTCAAGCTTTAAAAATAAGACGAATGTTTTCATGAACTAAGAATGCTGCTGTCCTATCGGTAAACAAAGGATGTTGCAGCCGTCAAGCCACCACTTTCCCCGGCAGTGCACCCTGAGGGGACTCAGGATGGGAAAGCATAGGACACTGGCCCCAGAGAGCTGAGGTGCACATCAAAGGAATGATTCCAGTGAGCCCAGACTTTGCATCTTCCCATACACAGAAAAGCGCTAAATTCCTTAACTTGAGGTGTCTGGTTTTCTTTAGTTAGCAGTCATCCTTTGATGTTCCGACCACCTGGTCTTTGTTGCAGAAACTCTTGTGCATCCTGGCTCCCAGCTCCCCCTGCCTCACCTCCGCGGAGCAGTCTCTCAGAGTTACTTGAGATGCTGTCTCCTGGGCTTGAAGTCCTAAGAATGTCCACCGAATAGAACATAATTCTCAACTTTTAGGTTGTGCGTTTTCTTTCAGTCAGCATTTTCCTACCTCATTCAGCACCATGATTACACTGAGGGTGTTGGGACCCTTGCCCCGGGCCCTGTGCTTCAGAGAACCCCACGCCGGCCTCCCCATCTGCAGCCATTCCCTTAAAGTTAGGAGTTGGTGCAGCTCAGGGGACATCCCTCTGGAGCTCACTCTCACCTTTCAGATTCCAGGTGGTTACGGGGCTCTATTTGTCAGCGTAGGAGGAGGATGTATTTTATCTGAAAGTTTGGTACCTCAATTTAAAACTTAGAAATCCTTAGACAACAGTATGGGGGCCTCCGTTAGTCCTCTGCCTGTGCTGGTCCTGGCATTGCCCCTGGAGGTGAAGGGAATGTCACAGGAAGTGAGTTGGTGGTGCGTCTACTGCTTCGTCTGTATTTCTCACCCCTGAAATGGAGTTAGACGGGACACTGGTTAGCACATATTCTCATATTAGGAGCTGTCTTATGTGCAAAGGTGAGAGTGTCGACTAAAACAAAAAAGCACAGCCTAAAAGTTGAGAATTAGGTTTTGTTTGCTGGACGTTCTAAGGACTTAAGCCCGGGATGCAGCCTCTCAGACAGCTCCGAGGGGCTGCTCCCAAGAGGTAAGCGGGGAGCCAGGATGTAGAGGAGTGTTTGCAACAAACACAAGGTAGTCGGAACATCAAAAGATGACTGTTCATTAAAGAAAACCAGACATCTCAAGTTAAGGAGTTTAGCACTTTTCAGTGTATGGGAAGATGCAAGGGTCTGGGCTCACTGAAATCATTCCTTTGATCTGCACCTCAGCTGTCTGCGGCCAGTGTCCTGTGCTTTCCCATCCTGAGTCCCCTCGGGGTGCACCATGGAGGGGGGCTGCAGAGGCTGTGGGCTTGGCAGTGGGCAGCCCGTGGGTCTCCATCCTGAGTTCCCTCAGGGCTCACCGTCGGGGTGACTGTAGTGGCTTGATGGCTGCAGCATCCTTTGTTTACTGATATGGCAGCAGCTTTTCTCCTTCACCAGAAACAGACCAAGAAAGGACCAGAGATGTGGGTGTCCGAAAGGCGGTTCCCGGGAGGAGTGATGGAGAATGCGCCTTGGTGACGACTAAGTCCAAGCCAGTGCTTGTGGGGCAGCGTCTTAGGCCAGATTCCTCGCAGAGATCTGAGATGGGACCTCATGGAAGTGATCTGTTGAAGGGGTGTGCTTGAGCGGGACCTGCAAGAAAGCGAGGAAGCAACAGAGGGAAAGTGAGGAAGAGGCGTAAGGGTGTGGTGTTGCTGGAACATTGCTGCCCCCGGCCAACCGGGAGGCCTGGGTGCACGGCAGGATCGTGCCAGCGTGGGTCGAGGGGGCTGTTTCGTGTACCGCTTATCAGTCAGGTACTGGCTGGGGGCCACATTCCCGGTCCCAAGAGGTGTTGTAACCTTCCAGGCATTTCTTGGGAGCTCTTGTCAGCAGAGGGCACTTCTGCAGGGGATGGTGTCACCAAGAGCCCTTGGCAACCAAACTCAGAGCTGCTGTAGCGTCCGCAGGCGGAGAGGAGGAGTTGGCCTGCACTCGGCCATGTGGAGCCAGGGGCACCTACCTTCCTCCAAGCCTGTGAAAGAGAAAATGCCCATCACTTTAGCAAGGGACAGGGGGGTCATATTGGGAGAACTGGATTTGGCAAGAAGGATGCTTAGAGTAGGAGGAAAGGAGGGGACTATTGAGACACAGTAGGGGACTTTTCTGATGAGGGAACACAAGTTCCAGAGGCTTCCGAGGGAGAAGGTTGGTTCACGGTGGTCCGGGTGTATGTAGCAGTGAATGTCTGGGTGATGAGGGGATCAAGGACGTCCCGGGCTTCCTATGGCGGCCAAATGTGGCCGTTCATTACTTAAAATTTGTTTTTATAAACAGAGATAAAAGAAGCCAGAAAAATCCCAGAAAAATGGATCAAAGCCTAATCCGTGGAGCTGAACATGATAATCTCCTCAAGAGTCTCGAGAAGAACTTGGAGATCCCTCAGGACTGCACATATGCTGATCAGAAGGCCATAGACACTGAGGTGAGCCCTTAGGATGGAGCAGTGCTCCTGGAAATCATTTCACGCTCCCGCTACTACTGGTCAGCTCCAGACGCTGCTGGGTGTGATACCTCAGTGCTGTCGCTTCCAGAACAGAAATCCTTGTGCATGGCTCTCTGTCTGTACCTAACCCTGAGGGCTCTGCAGAGTGTGTTTGAAGAAGACAGCATTAGGTTTATAGATGATTTCGTGCTTGTTAATAGTTAACCCCTGGGGGTGGCTGTCCTTCCGTGATTTCTTCCTGCAATACTGTTTTTCACAGCCTGAATTCTACGCTCCGGTCTCACACGCCTCAACAGAATATTTCGGTACATGTGGTCCAATACACTTGAAATAATATATACACAATTTCTCCAAAGCTCAGGATTTCTATGTTGCAGTCAAAACATGCCACCAAAAAGACATTGAAATATCTAAATGTGGTGTGCCGTTTCTTCTTCAAAATGTGTTATAGTGCAAATAATGCATGCGTTTGGTAGACGAATTTGAAAAAATAAATTAGTAACAATAAAAGCCATGCCAACAGTCGGAAGTAATCACTGCCCTTCTGGATGAACCTTTCATATCTTTGTGACCACACACACACGCACACACGCACACATACATACACACATACATACACACATAGGTGCATACAGGCATATGCCTGTGTGTGTATATGTGCATTCTATTGTATACATTCTTTTGTAAATTTCATGGTTTCCTCCTTTTCGAGAACCATCATCATTTTCATGGGTCCTTGATATCCCATTGTATAGTTGACTGTACAATGGAGGGTATTTTGCTTTTGGATTCTTAGGGTTTTTGGTTTTTTCTTTTCTTCTCTCTTTCATAAGCAGTGCTTATTTTAGCACATAAAACTCTGCATGCAAGTGGATTTCCTCCTTAGGGCAGGGATATTTTTAAGGCTATCTGTGACCAATTTACAGTGAGAAGGAAGCCTTCCCAGACCATATAAGGTAAGGAACCTGCTCTGCTTGGAGAAATCGCTCTCCCCAGGGAGAACTCCTAGGGCTGATCTGACCTCCCGCAGGCTGGAGCGGCCACACTCGCACCTCCTCTGGGGATTGTCTACCGCTTGGTCAGTACTTCTCACCCCTGAAATGGGGTGAAACGGCGCGAGACATTCTGCTCCAAGACTTTGGAACATTTCTGATAGTTACTGTTGTTCCCATAAAATGTTTTTTATATGTAGAGTTAATTTCAAATAATTGGCCTCATTTAGCTAAATTATTATATAGTGTGCCTGTTATTTTCATTTCACCATTTTAAATTCTGATTTAAATTAAAATTAGATAAGAGATGATCAAAATCCCTAAAACTCTTGCTTCCTTCAGACTTTGCAGAGGGTGTTTGACCGAGTGAAATTCTCAAGGAAAGGCGCCAAACTGAAGGCTTTGGCAGCAAGGGGACTTGGATATCATCACAGCTCTTTGAGCGCCAAAGAAAAGCAGTTAGTTGAGATTCTTTTTAGGAAAGGATTTATTAGGGTAAGTAAAGTTCTTCATTTTAAAACTTGAAACTCTGTCTGTACGGATCTGAGCACCCACAACGAGTGGAAAATAACCATTTTTTTCCATCTAATTATGTCTTTTTTTTTTTTTTTAACGTCCCATGATACCACTGCATTTTCCATCTCATTTAGTTGAGGGAGGGGGTTTGAAATCTCTCATTCAGTTTATCTCTTTTTCGTGAGATTCAAGTATCCCCTAAACAAGTACTGTTCCAACCATTTCCAACTGTGTTTGAAATATACCTATGGCGATCTAGGAATAAACGCCCACTTTTCATTTATAATGTCGATGGCATTTTGTCAGCTGTTCATGTGATTTTGGCTGTAGACGTCTTTTCATGGGCGTGGAGGACATTCAGGGTAGCATTTCGATCAGGTCTTTTCCCGGTGTAATAGCTGAAATAAGAACAAGGATGTACTGCTTCCCCGGGGCCCGCTGCACGGCTCGGCCGACTTTAGCGGTGCCACCCTCATACTCTGTCCTGTCCCTGGTGGCGGACAGGAGGAAGGTTCCCTGAATCACTTGACACCCAGTCCCTGGTTATGTTGTATTTGGTGTGTCCCATAAAGATGTGAGGGGATACTCTGGATACATTCACAAAGAGGGTTTATGTGATTTCCTAGTTAATTTAGACCTTGAGTAATATTTTAAAATAGACCCTGACTTTTTCTAATTTGTCACATTAATTTTTTGAATTATGTACATTATATTTGTGTGTGGTGGGGAGGAGAGAGATTGATTCTGTTACTCTAGGGAGTATCTTTTAATCTTAATAAATAAATCTTGAAGAAAATCTGACATCCAAATTTAAGGGTAATTCTGTAATCTGGAAAAAACCCCAAAATGTATCATTAACAACTTTGTTTAGCTTTTTTCTTAACTAATAACAAGTTATTTATTTCTTTTAAAAGTCAATAACCAGAAACAAAATTTTTTACATGATTATGAATTGAGGTAAGGAGGCATAACTATTTTGATCAGCATATCCTGGGTCTAAAATAGTATCTGTTAAATAGTAGTTGCTCAATTACCAGTAGCTTAGTAAATGGATAACTAGATCCCTCTAGGAAAAGTACTATGGAAATAGAGATAGCTTTGTTATTGAGAACACATTTTTCAAAAGGTATTTATTCTAGTTATAGTCTAAATTTAATGTTCTTTCTTTTCCCATGCATGTTCTTATTGAAGAACTTTATAAAAACAGTTGATAAATGGTGTGTTTTATTTTGACAGAGTATCGATATCAGGTTCAGAATAATTAAAGAAAATTATTCCATACACTTCACCATTAACCTTAACTATGACTTTATGATAATCAATATAAATAGAAATAACAATTAGAAATACCCAGCATTATATGAAAAAAATGAGTAAAAATAGATTATTTAAGAAACTGTAAAATTTGCCCTACTCCTTTTCTGGTCAGTTATTATGGCAATTCAGGGAAAAAGATGAAACTTAATTTGCTCTTATTACTTAGATAATTTATTTCCATAGAGATAATCCTCACAGATAAGTTATAGTGGGTGAGGCTGGCCACTGCCCGTAAGTGGGTCTGTAACAGTATTATTCCCTGTTGTGGGAAGTTCCCTTTCTAGTCATTTATTACAAAGCATTTCCTGAGCACCTGTCACGTGCCTGGTACTCTTTTTGCGGGGTGGGGTACACGGTAGTGAAAGGGGCTTGGAGTCTGAGGCAGGACAGTAAACACACAGGTGATACACTTGAGGTGGTCATTAATGCCATGAGTAGGGATAATGAGGACGGGGCCATCATTTTGGATGTGGTGGTCCAGAAATTTCTATTTGACATTTGAGCGGAGGACTGAACAAACCAGGTAAATGGATACATGGGAGAAGAATATTCTGGGCAGATCAGAGTGAGGGGCAAGGCCCTGAGCGGTGAAATATGACACAGCAAGAACGCCAATGTGCTAGAGCCTGTAGTTCAAGGCTTTCAGTCACTCCATGGCATTCCACTGAAATGCTATTTTATGAAGTAACTGTTTCATTCTCCTTCTAGGTGGTGACCGCTACAGGGACACTTGCTTTAGGAATCAACATGCCTTGTAAATCTGTGGTTTTTGCTCAAAACTCAGTCTATCTGGATGCTTTAAACTACAGACAGGTATTGTGATATGTAGAAACTCCCTATTGCATTGCTAAAATAGGGCACTAAAAGAGTAAGAAAGGCGAGCCTTTGGCTTGCAAACGTGCTGCAATTCACGGGGACTTTCCTGCAAACCTGACAGTCACGTTTAGCTGTGGTATAGCGGGCAGGTCACTGGCTTGGTGTTACATGACCTTGGGTGCGATATCTAACCTGCCTGGTCCTTCTTTGCTATCTCCAGAATAGGGATGATAAGGACGGCCCCATGGCATTTGCAAGAATTCAATGAAGTGATTTGTAGGGAAGACACACGTGCAAGGTGCTTGAGGACTCTCTCCTCGTCTAGCCCCTGTGCCCCTGACTTTACGCCCTGGGGTTCTCTTTCATGCTTCTCTTGTCTTTGCCCCTGCTGTGCACTGTACTATCAAGCCGACTTTGTTATTCTCCTCCAGTGGTTTTGATCTTGACCTTGCAATTTCCATTTCCGCCGTCTTTCATCATACATTTTTAGCTTGTAGTAATTAAACAGTTTTCCTAATTTTCAGGTCTCCTGACTCCACTGTGTCCTGAACGCAGACGGTTTTCCTGCTCAGGATCACTTGGGGAATATTTCTGCTACATCTGTCAGCCAACATTACAGGTTTTATCCAGGTGCCCCCCGCCACCCCACTTCCTCACGGAGCACTTCCTTTCTATTCCCTGATGGGCCTTGTTCCTACCCAATACAACATCCTTAGTTTTTCCCCCATTTTACCAACCCCTGTCCTTTTGATTTCTCCTTCTGCTGCTGTTCTGGGCATGAACGCTCTCCCCATATCATCTTTGGGAATCTCTCATTTAGGGGTCTGGGGCCGGCGTTATGGATGGTGAACTTGGGAGTGGAAATGCCAAGGTTGGAGTCCTGGGTCTTTCACTTCCTGGTGTTTGCCTACAGTGAGTTTCTCATTTCCCAAGCCCCAGTTACTCTACTGTAAAATGCGGACACTGATTACACTCACCTCACAGGGTGGTGGTTGTAGGGTCTTTTTAAAAAAGGTGTAAAGGACTTAGCACATTCTGAGCACTTCCTAAACGAGAACTAATGTAACTTCTGTAGAGTTTGTTCTTAACTTTTTTTGTACAAGCGTTTCTGAATTTTATCTCACTCCTGCATCTCCTCAGTTTGTGCACAATTTTTATGGTGATTTGTCACTCAGCACACATGTGTGTAGGGGGAGAGAGAAAAGGGACAAAGGAGGGGGGTGGGAAGGAAGAGAGGAGGATTAGTAAGTTCAGCTGTAAGTGAACTTGAAACCAGGGTCTCGTCTTTTTCTCTTCTTGCTGTTCTGTCTTCCGTATATCATTATACAAATACCTAGCACGGTTTTGGGAATGAAATAAGTACATCAGGATGACGAGTGTCTCATTTTCAGCTCTGTCTCAGCCATGGTGAATTTCCTGCCTGGTACCCAGTTGGATTTTAGTCTCAGTTCTGTAATGGTTGGACATCTGCACAGTTGACTTGCTCTAATCCAGTATAAAAGGCTCAGTTCTTATACTGTGATGGAGAAACTGTTCAGGAAAGATTTACTTTGTGATTCTATTCTGTTTTCAGATGTCTGGACGGGCCGGACGACGAGGTCAAGACCTGGGAGGAGATGTGTATTTCTTTGATATTCCACTCCCTAAAATCGAAAAGCTCATCAAATCCAACGTCCCTGAACTGCGAGGGCAGTTCCCTCTCAGCATATCCCTGGTCCTGAGACTCATGCTTCTGGCTTCCAAGGGAGATGACCCCGAGGACGCTAAGGCAAAGGTACTGTGGGGACGGTTTCTGGGGCTGAGTCTCCGTTACTGGCCGGGCTCTGTTCTACACCTGTAGTGATAGCTTCTTGGAGTCACCAGTCTTTAATTCTTGGTAGTGTCTTGGCTGGTACAGGATTGGGGGTGGGTGGGGAGAATAATAATTAGTTTTGTTGTCTCCTCTGTCAATCATAGAATTTATGGCCAATGGGCATTTGGGTTTGCCCCAGATTACTATTTTCATGTATGATAAACATTGCCCCATAGGATTGAAGGGTGCTAGCTATGGATTTTAAAAGATCTGGGTTACAAAAAGATTTGTGTTTATGATTTTGTAATAAAAGAGTTTATTTTTCGTAAAAAAGTAACCCAAGTTCATCAAAGAATATTTGGATAATGCAGAAAGTTGAAGGAAGAAAAAAAGCACCTACACCTAGTTTCGCTCTCCAAAAACAATCACATTCTCATTTTGCTTTTCAGTCATATTTCTAAGTATAGGTGTGTATTTGGTTCCTTGCAAAGATATATTTATATTTAGTTGGACTTAAGACTATGGTTATAAACTTACCGTGAAATTTTCTGCTCAGATAAATATTTTGAGTCTAATCCCACAATGAGAAATTTAGAATTCATAATTAAATATTTGGTTTCATCCTTATGAAGATGCATTGTGAAAGGGACCCACTCCTCCCTGTGTTTGTATATTGATTAGCATGCCCTCTAAATTGGATCCTGTTTGCCAAGGTGAGGATTCCTCCAGGACTTTTGTGATGAGTAGCGTCTTGTTATGTTGTTGATGCTTCTACAGAGCAGGTGCATATCATTTTAGACCAAAACTTCCCCATGTTTGAGTTCTTATTTTTTACCTCTATACAGGAGAGAAGCATATGTCTTCTTGCAAACTTTTTAATTTTTTTCAAAAAGCTTTTCAGAGTCATTGGTCTTCTTTGCCTTGGCCTGTTTGAAGAGATCTCTCTGTAACCTTCACACATAAAAGACTCAAGTGTGGGCATACATTTCTTGGAATATTCTTTTTACTTATCACATCAAACTAGAATCACTTCACTGCCCTCTGGCAT
Source organism: Balaenoptera physalus (assembly GCF_965194825.1). Lineage (NCBI taxonomy): Eukaryota > Metazoa > Chordata > Mammalia > Artiodactyla > Balaenopteridae > Balaenoptera > Balaenoptera physalus. The sequence goes on from NC_138886.1 coordinate 122,013,928, forward strand.
TTACTGTCATAGAGGAACAGACTCTTGAAATCTCCTCTAGAGGAACTGTGCTAATTCCTGTTTTCTTATAGTTTATTTCTTTTTGCCTATGTAATTATATGAGTATTTTAAAAGTCTGTATATTTAAATTCTTTTCCCCAGAATTCTCTGTTTTGTGTGTCTTTCCTTTTATGTTTTATTGATGTTTTAGTTATTACATGATGAAAACTTTCAGTCTTCATGCTCAGAAGTTTTTATCGTGGTAAAATACACATAACATTAAATTTGCCATCTTAACCGGTTTTAAGTGTGCAATTCAGTAATGTTAAGAACCTTTGCATTGTGCAGGGCTCAGGTCATTCTGGAACTAAGAAAAGATTTCTTAAGTTAGATCTTTGATATTTGCTTCCGTTTTGATTTGTTCAGTTTGCAGAAAAAGTTATAACTTTTTAAATCAAAAGTCGTTTTCCTGTTCTCCACTGTTGTTTTTCTTCATTATGAGAGAACACTTGAGTTTATCTCCTGCATCTCTGATGCAGTCTCTAAAGTTTCAGATCTACTCCTTAGGGATACCATGTGGATGTTCATTCTGCTGCTGGACTTGTTTCCCTGAGATTGTGCACTACTTCCTATGTCACCCTTTCATATCATAATTATTATTTTTAAAATGTCAATTTATATTGTCCATTTACCTTATGCGGTTGTGCCTTGTTTCATAAGAGGTCATATCTTTTGGCCTCCATTGAGGATGCCAAAGAATTTTTCCAAAATACGTTTTTCTAAAAATACCCATTTTCATAGGTCAGATTACTTTTGAGTAGAAGCCAGTGTTCTTGTGATGGTCTGTAAGTTTCTACAGAGCCTGGTCCCAGGCTCCCTTGTTGGACTCAACCACGTCCTGCTCTCCTACATGAGCCCACTACCTGCTCCACCGACAGTAGGCACGTAACAGTCCGAGGGGCACGGCTTTGCTGTTTCTGCTGCTTCCAGAACCTTCCCCCAGATGTGTGCACAGTCTCACTCTTCCACCTTGTTCAGTTTCTTGCTCTGCTGTTAGCCTGCTGCCACCACCCCTCCTGCGCTGTCGATGGACCCCTGTCTGCTGTGCCGACTGTGACCCCTGCTCATTTATACATAGCACACACCACGCCTTACACAGCTGCAAATCTCTGTCTCTGTCTATATCTCCCATCTCTACCATGTTTTTGTTTATTTTCTCTATATTTCCTACTGGAATGTAAGCACCCTAGGCCAAAGGTGTTTGTTTGTCTTAATTCCTGGTACAGACACCCAATAAGTAGTTGTAGCATGACTGAATAATTTTAGGAAGATGGTCTATTTTCTTAAAAGAACTGATCTCTTGTGGGTTTTTCTGTTTTCTCACTTTTGAAGGAAAGTACATCCCTTCAAACCTGGTGATTTGCCAAGAAAGAGGGCGCATGATTTTTCTTCTGGTTTCACTCTCTGCTCACCTCAGTGCTGTTTAAATACCCTTTTAAATGTGAAGCTAGATGAATAGCTTTTGGCCCAAACTTCAGCATTTAGCATATTTTCAAATTATGTAGCTTTCTGGACTGAAAGTTCATCTTCTGCCAATGTCACTGACAGATGATTGGTCCTGTGGAGGCCATTCGTCACCACGAACTGCAGTAGGCACTGCTGTCAGAACTCTTACTGTCGTAATAAGACTTTAGTGACGTGGTCTGCATCTCCAGAGTTACAGTGAACCACCAGAAGTCACTCACCCTCTTACTACTCTGCTGTTTCCTGGCTGTTGCTCTAAATGTCGAGTGGGAGAGAGGAGAAGTTGTAGGAAAGGGCATTTTTGGCTCCCTGAAGACGTATCGCCCCAAAGAAGAGGTGATGGATGGTACACCCCATCCCTTCCTTCCTTCTCCCTCCTTCCCTCCCTGCCCCCTCTCCCTTCCTTCCTTCCTTCCTCCCTCCTAGTCCGCTGGCCTTACATTGACGAGAGATTCTTCCCAGGGACTATGAACTCTCAGGCCTAAAGGCAGCCACGTTTAATTTCGGTGATGTTGGGAAATTCTCCTTTTACTTGAACCTCATAAACGTTGTAGTGGGCAGTTGAAAGATATCTGAACTGTTACCTCGATGCTGTTTTACTATCTCAATATTTTTATTACTTTGACCTTAATCAACCTAATTCCATCGTTTTTGCAACGATACTGCAGGACATGGGATAATGTGTCAATAATATCGTATTTTCTTTCAGAACAACCCAAGATTGTAAGCTCTTAAACTGGATTCACATATATTACCAGATTATTTGGCAACATGTTTCATTTCCAATGATTCTGTTTTATATGTTCCGTTTTGTTAGGGGAAGGATGTGCCATGTAAGAACATGGTAAAACAAGTCATGTGAAATCCCATTGAATCTTAGGTGGGTCTGGAATCTGTGGGATAAAATGGATATCGGTAATATATATTTGATTGTTTTATATTCTTTTATGAACCGGACAGTCAGATGTGGCCACAAGAGGAGACAGACGAGAGGCTCAGGGAAACAAAGTAGAAACTCAGAGGTCCTAGAAATGCAGGCGTGGTGCACCATGCAGGGCTTCATGAGACCCCAGGATGGTCGGGAGGCAGGAGACCCGAGTGGAGGGAGAGGGTCCATGGGAAAGGCAAGACATCTCAGAGTAAATAGTTTGCGACTGGCTAGTTTGAATAACTCGGGTGGGCTTTGGGGGCTGCGGTGGTCTCTATTTGCCTGGCACCTGGGGTGCTTTAGGACAGGGAAATATTGGCTTGGTGTGTGAGATTCAGGTAAGGCAGCAGGTGGGGCATAAAGTTGGGATTGGTTGGTTTGTAGATGAAAAGCAAGCTTTGTCAAGTTGTTGTTACCTTTAGGAACTAGCCCTGGGAGTGGCAGTCTCTCCCCAGCCAGCAAGGTTTTTAAGATGTCAAAACATCGTAATATGCAGGAAACAATGTTAAATTCCAGTGCACCTCTCTTGTCATCCAGGAGTGTATTTCTCAGCAGGAGCACAGTGTGAATTAACGTGCTACTCTCCTCAGGTGCTGTCCGTGCTCAAGCACTCACTGCTCTCCTTCAAGCAGCCCCGGGTGCTGGAGATGTTGAAACTGTACTTTCTGTTCTCCCTGCAATTCCTGGTCAAGGAGGTAGGACCGTGTTTGCCTTTTCGTGAGATAGGATCGGTACCATCTCTGTTTCTCATCATCTTGAACTAATTCCAGTCTTTCCAAGGTTATAGCCAAGGATTCCTACTACTTACAGTTGATTTAATTATCAAAGTGGGCCAGGTAATGAGTATTAATCTCTCTTATGTTGGTATTGTGGACTGAAAAAAAAAAAGCACAACCTGAAAGTTGAGAATTATGTTTTATTCTATGGACATCCTTAGGACTTCAAGCCCAGGACATAGCATCTCAAATAACACTTGAGGGGCTGTTCCCAAGAGGCAAGGGAGGAGCTAGGATATATACGGGTTTTTGCAATAAAGACCAGGTGGTCAGAACTTCAAAAGATGACTGTTCATTAAAGAAAGCCAGACATCTCAAGTTAAGGAATTTAGCGCTTTTCTGTGTATGGGAAGATGCAAGAGTCCGGGCTCACTGAAATCATTCCTTTGATCTGCACCTCAGCTCTCTGGGGCCAGTGTCCTGTGCTTTCTCATCCTGAGTTTCCTCAGGTGCACCATTGCGGGGGCTGCAGTGGCTGAGGGCTTGATGGCGGGCATCCTGTCTCCATCCTGAGTTCCCTCAGGGCTCACCGTCCAGGCTGCTGTAATGTGATGGCTTGATGGCTGCAACATCTTCTGCTTACTGATATGGCAGCAACGTTTTAGTTCTCAGTATTAAGTACTATTTTAAACTGGCATTTAATAAGTTGTTAATTAAGGTATGTGGTTGAGTTGAGTCAAACTGATAAATTATGTCTGTTCTTTAGGGCTATTTAGATCAAGAAGGTAATCCTACAGGCTTTGCTGGACTTGTGTCACATTTGCATTATCACGAGCCTTCTAATCTTGTTTTCGTCAGTTTTCTTGTAAGAGGCCTTTTCCATAATCTCTGTCAGCCAACCAGAGAAGGTAAGCTTGACTTTTCATACGTATGGTCTAAAAACAGCAAAGATGTTATAGTGAAGCTAACACTTCAGGAAATTCTTTTTTTCTACAAAGAAAATACAAGTTAATATTTAGATAATTTGGAGATACCAAATTAGATAAAATAAAGTTTTATATACCTACTAATATAGATTACATAGGAGACAGCCATATTTTGTGGCAACTATTTAAAAATAACAACTTCTTATTAACGTGAGAGATTCCTTGATTCCAGGATTCAGAAATATTAATATATGATTTTTTGATAAATATTTTTCTAATTAAATGTAATATATGCTCATCATAGAAAAAGGATATAGGAAACCATCATGTTAAAATAATATTCACTGTTGATATTTGTGAATATTTTCCTCCAATCATATTTTCTTTGAATATAATTGTATAGTGTATTTAAATAGCTGATATCATGTTAGTTGCATGATCTAGAAACTTGTTTCCCCCGAGGTTTGCTTTTGTCAAATTGTGTACATTTTTTTGTGAATTCCGTTTGTAAAGCCCATCTTATGTTTCATTTAATGCAGTTTTTATAAAAGCCTTTGATTTTTATAACTAAACCATAGATCTTTAAACTATGTCCCTAAAAGAAATGTTTCTGTCTTTGTGCTTAAGTTCATTGTAGTTACTGATGCCTGGTGATCTCCTTGCCTTTCACAGCATAACTTTGCTTTATCTTCCTTCATTAACTGGCAGGAACATTATTTTACACAATGTCACTAGGCTCTGAATGTGCATTGTTCTGTGAAACAAGGATACTCAGGAAGTTCTGTCTCCCAAAAGCTCTGTAAGAGGAGAAATAATTTCAGGCAACAAGAAGTGCAGTTGTGTTTATTGCTGTGTGTGTGTGTGTAGGGAGGTGTGTGCGGTTATAAACATGGAGACAGAAGCTTTATGAGGTAGATAATATGGACGTTGCTATTTTGTACATGAGGAAACAGAAAAGTGAAACAAATTGCCATGGTCGCAAAACCTAAATATTGTAAGTCTTGAGCCAAGATTCAAATATGAGCAAGTTATTAAAGGTGGCACTTTTTAACACGACCATGTGACAGTCACGTGCTGTGGAGGATGGGAGTGAGTCAGGTTGATGGTATATATATATATATTTATATATATATATATATTTATATATATATATATATATATATATATTTATTTATTTATTTATTTATTTATTTTTTGGAGTATAGTTGCTTTACCATGTTGTGTGAGGGGTTGACAGTATATTAACATGAGTGGCGGGGAGGGGAGGGGGCTGGGGGGTTATTTGTGGGTTAGTTTTGGAAACCCTTACGTGCTTGGCTGAGGAGATTGGATTTTGTTTACGAGGCATTGAGATGCAATCAGAGGCTTTTGAGGAGGTGAGATCATGATCATTAAATGCTTAAGAAAACCAATCATAGACTAAAGGGGAAGGTCCCAGGTAAGGGGACAAGGGTGTTTGGTTGGAGTTACAAGAATCTGAAGTAGAGGGGGAGCAGCAAGAAGGAAAAAGAAGGCACAGGTGTAAAACTGCCAGCAGAGATAGTCATTCCCTAGTCACTATACTTATTACAAATTTCTAGTCTCCATGAAATAACATACAATATAACATTCAATTTATATTGTTCAATTTAAACATTAAAAATGGGATTAATGCACTTTTTATGTTTATGACAAGGTATTTTATTTTGTATAGGCTCAAAACATTTTTCTCAGGATGTTATGGAAAAGCTAGTGTTAGTATTGGCAAATCTGTTTGGAAGAAAATATCTTCCAGCAAAGTTCCAAGATGCTACGCTCCAGTTTTATCAATCCAAGGTAAAATTTATGATTCTGATAACATTAAATAATTAAGACAATTTAACAGATCCTACCATAAATGATTCCACAGCAGTAGAATTTTATTAATATAGAGTTCATTTGTTTTATAGAAATAATTTGTTCTTCTGTAATCAGTGTTATATTTAATCTGTAATTCTCATGTCTCCTCTATAAATCTATCAAGAGATTGAATGCCTTGAGGAAAAATGGGATAAAAATTTTTGCTCACGTTTTCCATTGGATTGTATAAACGTGTAGCAATCAGTGGCTAAAGAAAAAAATGTACGTAATTATACATTAAATGAACTAATAGTTCCCATCATTGAATCTCTAGTTCTTTTAGCATCTTTTTACCTTGCAGTAGGTCTATGGACAGGAAGTGTGTGCTGTAAACTATAATGTTCTCACTGAAAAAATATTAGAATAGTCATCTAAGAAATCATCCCTTGACACCCAGACTGTTGTTCGAGTTTATTTGCAATGACTTCTTCGATCATGATTCCCTGTCATTAAATCAGCATCAAATATTATTACTAATGTATTTCACTAGAATCTGAGAAAGTGGGAAGGGCTGGTTATACCAGATAACCTTGGTAAAAGGTGACAAAGAAGAAGAAAAAGAGAAGAGTTCATCTATATTGTCTAACATCACAATGTTAAGTTACCATTCTTAGCCCTCACAGAATGTTCTCTAGACCAGTGAACACAATTTTAGTCATTGACTTTTCATCTTCATATTTTTTTCATCACATGTACGTTCTTGGACTATTATTTGTTTTGGTTAAATAAACTTATTTTTCTTATAAAAGACAAGTCAGTATCTCTGTTCTTACAAAGATGGTTATGATAGAAAAAAGTACAATAAAAAAAGGTTTTGAGTGGAGGCCTCCTATTTCTCTCTCTTTTTTCCTTTAAAGATTATTGGAAATTTGAGCACTTCCAGGTGGGACATGCTAGGTGGCCATCACTCCTGTTGCAACAGAGAGCTGTGGAAGGGATGAGGATTATATTGGCTAAAATTATAAAATGGCAAGAACTTATCCAAGGTGTGATTGGACTCTCCAACCATGATTTTTCTCTCAAAGAACTTGTTGATTCTGGACGAGGTTGAAAATTGTACTTAGCATATCCAGAGAGCCTCTCCTGTGAGATAAAAAACAAAACAAAACAATAAAGCTTTTAGTGATTCCATGGGGCTGGAGTGACAGACTAGACACTTGAGACAGTGTTAACTCAGGACATTCACTGGGTCAGATCTGCATGAAATGTTGGGGTGTTACACCAAATTTCTTGCAGTCTTGTAGCATTTATTAAATAGAAACCCACTAGAGGGAAGAGTTTGAATTTATTCATAGGCTTATATTACCCTCAAGGCATTTTTAAAGCCATCTAGGGCTGGAAGATGTAAATGTAGGTTATGAAGCTCTGCAAGAATGAAGTGGATCTTTGGGAATCTTTTAGGGCTGAGAAGACTGAGACCCACCAGCCTCATACTCAAAACCCAAGAGATGCCTAGGAGCAGAGATGCACCAGATGTAGACTGAGACTTATTAAAACTGGAAAACAATATCAATCCACTTCAATCTCTACTTAGACTGAGGTGATCACATCTTCACTCACTTGGCCAAACACAAAATTGGGGAGCTCACTCCAGTGGAAGATAACATTGTTTGAAGTCTATCAGGTCCTTTTACAAACACTTCTAGTGAAAGAAAAAAAAAAACCTAAAAAAGTGAGTAAGCAAGAACATATGACCAATTAGCAGGAATGAAAGCAGGCAATAATAATCAACACGAAGATGATTCAGATATTGAAGTTAGAATATAAGGACTGTTTAAGAAAATGGGGGAAGAGATAGAATTGATGAAAGGATGGAGAATTTCACTAGATAATTACAAAATTGATGAAAGAATAGAGAATTTCACCAGGTAATTAATTGGACAGTCCAGAATTGAAAAATGTAATGTCTGATCAGAATATACATATCAGAAGTCAAAATCAGTGAGTTGACTGATAGCTCAATAAAAGGTATCCGAATTGTAGCACAGGGAGAAAAAAATGAAAATAAAAGCAATAGCATATGAGAATGTGGATCACATTCAAAAGGTTTCATGTAATATAATGGCAATCCCAGAAGAAGAATAGGGAGAAGAATGGCAGGAGGGTATTCAAAAATAATAGCTGGGAATTTTCCAAAGCTGATGAAAGACAGCACTCCATAGTTTCAGAAGATTAGTCAACTTCAAGAAGGATAAAGAAACATTAAACTAAAACTACTGGAAATCAAAAACAAAGAGAAACACACAAATCAGCTAGAGCCGAAATAGACATTTCCTTGAAAAAAGCAATAAGATTGATAGCTGACTTTCTGACCAAAATAATGGAAGGTAGAAGAAAATGGGAATATAATTTTCACTCCACTCTGTTTATTTTTGTGCATGAATGTGTACAGATACTTAGCGTATGTTTTAAACATAAGTTAAAACAGGGTAAATATATTGTGATTGGTTTCATGACATATCAAGAGGCTATGCATATCTTATTTTTAAAGTTTTTTTAAGATATAATTGATATATAAAAATTGCATACGTTTAATATATACACGTTAATGCGTTTGGACATATGCATACACCTGTGATATCATTGCCACAACAAAGGCACTAAACATATCCACCACATCCAAAATTTTTCTTCTGGTTTTATTTATTTATTTAGTTAGGAATACTTACCATGAGATTTATCCTCTTAATGTAGTTTAAAGTACACAGTACTGTATTGTTAACATAGGTACTATGTTGTAGAGAAGATGTACAGAAATTATTTATCCTGCGTAACAATAATTTATATTCAATGAAAAACAATTCCCCATTTCCACCTCCACCCAGCCCCTGACAATATTCTCTGCTTCTACGAGTATGACTATTTTAGGTCCCCCACGTAAGTGGAATCATGCAGTATTTGTCCTTCTGTGAGGCTTATTTTACTTAACATAATGTCCTCTAGGTACATCCATGTTGATCTCCTTTTTTAAGAATGAATAATATTCCACTGTATGTATACAGCACACTTTCTTATCGATTCATCTTGTTGATACTCACTTGGGTTGTTTCTATGTCTTGCCTGTTGTGAATAATGTTTCAGTGAACATGGATGTACAGGTATCTCTTCAACATCCTGATTGCAACCCTTTTGGATATATACCCAGATGTGGAATTGCTGGATCATATGATAGTTCTATTTTTAATTTTTGTAAAGAAAACTTTGTATGTTTTTCATAGTGGCTGCACCAGTTTACATTCCCACCAACAGTGTATAAGGTTTGAATTTTTCTACATTTAAAATTTTTCTTCAACCCTTATAATCTTGTTTTTTTTGATGATAGCCATTCTAACAGGTATGAGGTGCTATCTCATTGTGGTTTTGATCTGCATTTCCCTGATGGTTAGTGATGCTGAGCAAATTTTAATATACATGATGGCAATTTGTATGCCTTCTTTGAAGAAATGTCTTTTCAAGTCCTTTGCCCGTTTTTCTTTTGTTTTTGTTTTTTGTGTTTTTGTTTGTTTGTTTGTTTTGCTATTGAGTTGTACTAGACTCTTATGTATTTTGGATATTACCCCTTATCAGATGGTTGGTTTAGAAATATTTTCTCCCATTCCAGAAATGCCTTTTCACTCTGTTGATTATTTCTTTTGCTGTGCAGAAGGTTTTTAGTTTGATGTAGTCCCACTTGTTTATTTTCACTTGTGTTGCCTATACTTTTGGTGCTACATTAAAAAAATCGTGGCCAAAACCAATGTCACTATATTTTCTTTTATTAATTTTACAGTTTTAGGTGTTACATTTAAGTCTTTAATCCGTTTTGAGTTTATTTTTATGTACAGCATATGGTAGGGGTCCAATTTCAATCTTTTACATGTATATATCATTTTGCCAATACAATTTTTTGAAAAGACTATCCATTCTCTATTGTGTGTTATTGGTACCTTTGTCAAATATATGCTGGTAATATATATGTGAAATTTGTTTCTGGACCAGAAACACCTTAATTGCCTGAAAATTAAACAAACTCGTTTCATTTCTAAATACACATAAGACAAAAAATAAATAAAATGGAAATTATCAAATATTTTAGTTAAATGATAATGAAGAATACATACAAATATAAGATGTGATTTATGCAATGATTAGAGGAACATTTATAGCCTTTATAACCACATCTTAGAAAAGAAGACAGGCTGAAAAAAATCAGTGATTTGACTTTTCAGCTTAAGGAGTTAGGAGAAAACAAAACAAAGCAAAATAAATAAAACAGAATATCTAACCTAAGGGAAATACAAGAAAAAGAATAATAAAATGAGAACAGAAATAAAGTAAATTGAGAACAATTGTAAAAAAAGGGAAATCAACAAGGCCTAAGTTGCTTCTTGGTTAAGATTTATAATAAAAGTGATGAATACACAGCAAGACTCATTGACAAAGAAGGGAGAGAAAGCACAAATTACAATTATCAGGAAAGAAAATGAGACATTATTACAGATCTTATGTAGTACATCAAATGGAAAAAACATTTGACTATTTGGACAAAATGGGCAAATTCCTAGAAAATGCAACTTTCTAAAACTAACCAAGGACTATATGAATAATTTCACATCTGATACCTATTAAAGAAATGTAACCAATTATTTTTTTAAAATTTCCCATTTAAAAAAACCCAGGTTCAGATGGCTTCAGTGGTGAACTTTTTTAAAGATTTAAAGAATAACAGCAAATTTTCACAAACTCTTCTAGAGAATATAAAAAGAGGGAACAAAACTTAAACTTAATATCAAAACTTGACAAGGACATTATAAAAAATTAGAGATGTATCTCTTTTATGAAAATGTAGATGGAAGAATAATTAACAAAATATTAGAAGAATGAATCCAGTGGGGTTTTAAAGACCCTCACAATTAAGTGAGGTTTATTCCAGGCACAAAGGGGACTTTATATTGTTGCTTGCTTTCCAAACATGTCACTAGATTCTTTGAAATATTCACAAGTCTAATGTCATTTGAGGGCATACTTCTATTTAAAAGAGTTTTGATTAAGTAGCATGAAAACAAATTTTTAAGAGTAAAGATACTGGTTTTTATAACACAAATAGGAATAAAAAATGAATTTCACCTGAATTTCATAGATGAAAGAATGGAACAGTTACATTACTGAATAGATAGATAACTATAGAACTATATTACATTGTTCTTTGCAGTTCTTCCAAACTTTCAGTTTTCAAGGATGGTACGTAGCTCTCTCTGAAAAATATTTGGCCTCCAGTTTTTTGTTTGTTTTTTTTTTTTGATGACCTCCTTGATGATTTAGGTGTTTCTGGAGGATCTCCCTGAGGACTTCAAGGCTGCTCTAGATGAGTATAACACAAATGTGACAAAGGACTTTGCCTCTTTCCTACTGATTGTTTCCAAACTGGCTGATATGAAACAAGAACATCAGCTCCCATTGTCAAAAATAGGTAAGTGTATCTTAGCTCCATTGTGGAGCAGTTTAAAAAATAAATAATCTTGCCTAAGAATATTTTATCCCATAAGAAGAGTAGAGCCCTGGAAAGATCAGTCTGCCTTAGAATAAGGGGATCCTTTCTGCTCTCTCAAGGAAGAAGGTGTGATTATTAGAATTAAGTAAAGGACAATGGAGAATGACATTGAATAGAGTCATTTATAAACCATCTTGATTAAAGGTTGGGTTTGGGACAAGCCTGGAAAATGGAGTAAGGACACCTATGAGATGAGGAGAAACGAGAAGCGATTCTGTCACTTTTTCCTTGAGAGGAGCTATGCATGGTGGTCATGAGCATAAAGTCTCTGCATATGACCTGAGTCCAAGCTCTGGCTCTGCTACTTGTTAGCAGTGGGACTTCGAGCAGGCAACTCCATATTCCTGCCTCGATTTCTCAACAGATAAATGAGGAGGGTAACACTATCCACCTAGTTTGGGTGAGCTCTAAATAGTTAAGCCAATGTCTGTAACTATCTCCAAACAGCACATAGCACGTAGTCAACACTCCTAATCTTTGCTCTTACTTTTCATGAGCTATTGGATGGAAATCTTCTGGGAGAAACTAAACTGGAAACGGTGACAGGTATACAGGGAAAGGGGTGAGCTCTGGGTAGCCATTTCCTGGTTTTGTAACATCCTCAGCCGGAAGAAGTCAGGGAGGAGGACCGTGTAACTTCCTGGGCAGCGTGAAAGCAGGAAGCAGACAGTGGCAGTGGGTGTGGCGAGGATCCAGAGAAGGAAGAACAGGAACGGGAAGGTTCGGCCTCAGTCACAAACGAGAGCGGACTCTGAACGCGCCCTCCGGTGCTTTACAAAGGGAGGAATGGAAAACATACTTCTTCTCATACGCCATTTCCAAACCTGCTGATGGTGGCTGCTTGAATCAGCCTGTCTAGAAGGATTCTGCAGCCAAGTCTGAGTTGGGTGGGAAAAAGGACCAAGGTAATAACAACAATTCTGGGCTAAAAGAGGATACAATTTAAATTTAGTCTTTTATGACCTGTTGATCAAAGCAACTAAAATATAATACAGAATTTTATACTGTTGATAATAGTATTAATAACTAACATTTATTGGATGTATTCTATGCCAGGATGTGCTGCTTACTGTATGTGATCTGTCTTATTCAGTCTTCATTACGATATCGGTCCTTGAAAGTTGAATGGCTCCCCTTTGCCGCCTGGTCTAGAGCAGGTGTGTAAAGCTTGGCAATCTGGCTTAATCTTCAAAGCTGATTTGTGCCAACCTCTTATGGCCAGATTTCTCAGGTAAAGAGTGTGAAGACTCCCAACTTGTGTCTCACTTGATGAGCTGCAAGGAAGGAAGAGCAGCCATTTCTCCGTTTGCCTGTCTCTCTGGGAACTCTGATGGCAATTTGCTTCATCTAGAAACTTCAGACCATGTAAGTGGAAAACGAGGCTTATAAATAAAATGTCTTTAAGAAAGAATTGGATTTATACTTCTAGGCAGCTTAGCAAGGACTTCAAATTCCCCAAATTGAAAAGAATTTCAGGTGTATCAACAGAAATATCCAGGAAAAGGTGCTCTTGAGGCCAGTTTCTCACCCTGGCCTGAGGAACCCTGTTCCATTATACAGAAATCCAGGATCACCACTTTTCTGGAGATTGACAGAGGTTTGCTGTGAAAAGAGCACATAAAACTATCTTCAGGCTTTCCCAGTATTGCTGTAGATGCTGTAAATCCCATCTATTCTGGATCAGTGATGTCAAAAATGAAGTATAAAGAACTAGATACATTTCAAATATGCTGGATAACCCATTTGAATGTTGGAATAAACTTGTGGAAATTTAAGTGTCGTTGATTTACAATGTTGTGTTAATTTCTTGTATACAGCAAAGTGATTCAGGTATATATATACACACACACACACACCTATATATATGCTTTTTCATATTCTTTTCCATTATGGTTTCTCACAGAATACTGAAAATAATTCCCTGTGCCATACAGTAGGACCTTGCTGTTTATCCATTCTATATATAATAGTTTGCGTCTGCTAATCCCAAACTCCCAAACCATCCCTCCTCCACCAGCTCCTCCGCTTTGGCAACAAGTCTGTTCTCTATGACTGTGTGTCTGTTTGTTTCATAGAGAGGTTCATTTGTGTCATATTTTAGATTCCACATATAAGTGATATCATCTGGTATTTGTCTTTCTCTTTCTGACTTTGCCTAATATGATAATCTCTAGGTCCATCTGTGTAGCTGCAAATTACATTATTTTATTCTTTTTTTTTATGGCTGAGTAGTATTCCATTGTATATGTGTACCACATTTTCTTTATCCAGTCATCTGTTGATGACATTGAAGTTGCTTCCATGCCTTCACTATTGTAAATAGTGCTGCTGTGAACACTGGGGTGCATATATCTTTTCGAATCACGGTTTTTGTCTTTTCTGGATATATGCCCAGGAGTAGGATCACTGGATCATATGGTACCTCTATTTTTAGTTTTTTGAGAAACCTCCACACTGTTTTCAAAGAATTTTGAAAAACTGTATAGACCCTTGTGCATTTTAAATGGACACATATATTTTTATCATATATTTAAATAGTTTCTAATGATATAGATTCCATTTTCAGATAAATGTTGATATGTTAAAATAGAACCACTGCATCGTCCTTTTAAATGTATAAAATGGAATATAAATACTAAAGTGTTTTAACACCCATAACTGTCAAGTTAAAAACAGTCAAGAATAAAATTTTTAGTGATTTAAATTTTGATATAGTTCTTTTCCTCTTGTGTTTAGATTCTGCATTCCCCCACATAATTTTACCTTACTTATCCACCAATTCCCCTTGATTACAAATCTTCCAGATTTTTGGGGTCAAAACAATTCTCTGGATCATAACGGAATAAGAATATTCTAAGAACTTTTAATAATAATAACTTTCTGAGCTACTCCCCAGTCATTTTAGAAAGTAGCTGTACCAGTGTGCACTCTCACTGGCCCTGCACTAGAGTTCCTGTTGACACCATAGAGTTTTCAAAAAATGAGCAGACATGGAAAACTACTGATGTGCTTTCTTCCTTTTCTTATTTTCCTTTTTCTTTCCTCTTTCTTTCCATCTTCTTCCCCTTCCCTTTTGTTCCAGTAATTGGGATCCAAAGATTGCCAGTTACTCAGTTTAAGCCTTCTTTCCAGACATGCAAGGCACCAGCTCCCTGACGCTCTGTGTACAAAGGTATTTCCTGCACCAATTAGGATACTGATAAAATTTTAAATTAGCTTTTCTTTCCTAATGAGTCTTGCTATATTCTAGTGGCCGGGCAGTTAAATTTTTTATTGTACGTTGTGAGGCAGTGATGTTCATCTGTGGAGCCAAGCCATCCTACTGTCCTACTTGGGACAGCACTACCTCAGTGTGTATGAGAGACACCCTCTTCCTTCACTGTGAAGAATGTGCCTTAAACATGTTGATTCTAGGAAGGAACTATGAAGCACAGTGTAAGAAATCATAAACTTTCTTTACACATAAATAGTAAATTAAGGAGAGCTCTATTTCTTCAGGTCACTCTGCGCACCATTGGCATTGATAGCACTCGGGCTCCTGTGCTGTGGCCACAGGGATTTGATCTCCAAGGAAGAAGAATGCAGCTCAATGCTTATGCACTCGATTTCTATAAACACGGTTCCTTGACAGGATTGGTCCAGGACAACAGGTGTGTTTTATCTGTCTCCGTCTCCATCTCCCTCCCCAGCCATCCCCAGCATCCCCGTCATCTCCGTCATCCCCAGCATCCCCAGCATCCCCATCTCTACCTCTGCCTCTACCTCTCTCTATCCTTTTCACCTCTACCTCTCTCTCTCTGTCATTTCCACCTCTGCCGCTACCTCTGGTTCTATTTCTATATCCATCTCTAGCTGCATCTTTACATCTAATAAATGAATGTAATGAATCTTAGGCAAACACCTTCTTACAATTTCAAGTATAGGTTAATCATGCTAAACATACTGGAATTTTTTCTTACAGACTAAGGGCAAGAGAAGATACATTTGGTGGTATTGTTATTCGTGTTTGACCAGCAAAATCTTGAGACTTAGGCTGACTCACTTGACATAAAGATTTATACTACACTTATCAATATTTGCACATGTTCACAGATATGTTTTTTATTTAGTACTATTTATTATCATATATTTTAAAAATGGATAACAATAACAAATAATGCCATGCTCTGCATTGTCTGAGAGAAGTATATGAAAAGAATATAGTTCACACATCTGAAGACTGAGACTATGACAGTTGTTTTAACTCTTTGGCAGGGAAACCATTTTCAAAAACAGTGTGCAGGGATTTACTGGGAATGGAGAAATTGGCTCAGTCACTGAGCACATGGACATGTGTATGGGTGTGTTGGGGGAGGGGAATTCTGTCACACCATCGGGAATTCAATGTGCATTTTAAATACATTTTGAGCAATATTTATTGAATTCAAGTATTTAGAACTTCTGACCCTCTTGAGAAACACTGATCATTTTTTTTTTACTTAATTAATTTATTTATTTTTGGCTGTGTTGGGTCTTTGTTTCTGTGCGAGGGCTTTCTTCTAGTTGCGGCGAGCGGGGGCCACTCCTCATCGCGGTGCGCAGGCCTCTCACCATCGCGGCCTCTCTTGTTTCGGAGCACAGGCTCCAGACGCGCAGGCTCAGTAACTGTGGCTCACGGGCCCAGTCGCTCCGTGGCATGTGGGATCCTCCCAGACCAGGGCTCGAACCCGCGTCCCCTGCATTGGCAGGCAGACCCTCAACCACTGCGCCACCAGGGAAGCCCACTGATCATTTTTGACAATAGGACTCATTATTGTGAATAAAGTAGTTGTGACACCAGTGAGTAATTCACTTGGTTCTTCTCTTTGACCCTCTGGCCCCATCCACGCTCCTGATCTTGACTTTGCGACTTGGGTTTCTCCTAGAAGGTCAGCCTCCCATGTTCATTGATTACCTCTGGTTGTGAACTTGTGACTGGAATTCATAATTGTCATTCTCACAGATTAAATCATCTGGGAGTCTGTGGCAGAAATGATTTTAGTAAATACATCTTGACAGACAAAAGTAATCCATTAATGACCAATCCAACATTTCAATATGAAATAAATTCTTTAATGTTTTTATACCATTAATTTTCAAAATGTTGTTTTGTTTAGGATGAATGAAGGAGCTGCTTATCAGTTGTTGAAAGATTTTGGGCTCACCATTCAATCTATCAGGTATGTTATACATTTTAAATATTGCTTTCAGATTTTCTAATAATTTAATGGTAATTTGAAAAATGTTGAGCTCATACTTAAAGGTGCCCCTGAGCCTCTTAGGTGCCAAGCATTTCAACTCCCCAGAGACTTTGCAGACCTTCTCCTCAACTCTCTGTTGCATTGTTTCTATAATAGAACTAATTCCAAAATCTATGAACTTTCACCTAGACCAGAGCCTCAGCCCAGGCACTTTAGACCAACAGGCAGCAGTATCCCAAAGTTTCAAGAATCCCTAGACCCTCACGTTCTCAGTTTCCACAACCAAGGTTTCCATTTTAGTTAATGATACATAAAAACATAGGCGTGAGGATGAGATCTGGGGACTGAGAACAAAAACCAGTGAGTTAGATGGTATGCATCACATTATATCTCTTGAATATTGTTCAGGAGGAAGTGTCCAGGAGTCACAATTGTGAGTCTGTAACTAGGAGGAAATTCAGTATTGTGGGTACAGAGCTGGTCATTCTTTGCGGTAGATCAATGAAGACACCAGGGAAAAACTGGACCTCTAGTGGAATCAAGGCAGGTACAGGTTACAAAAGGCTGATGAAAGGTCTGGTCCTGACTGTTCCCAGTCCTCGATGAGCCCAGCTGCACTGTCCATTCTTGGATTTCCTCTCTGCATTCTCGTCACCTGTGTATCAGTTCCTTATTGCTGCTGTAACAAATGACCACAAACATAGTGTTTAAACCAACACAACTTTAGTGTCTTACAGTTCTGGAGGTCAGAGGTCCAAAATGGGTCTCACTGGGCTGAAATCAAGGTGTTGTCAAGGCTACATTCCTTTCTGGAGCCTCTGGGACAATCTATTTGATTGTCTTTTCCAGCTTCTGGATGCTTTGATTTTGGCCCCTTCTGTCTTCAAAGCCAGCGTTGGGGGGGCAGATTCTTATATCAGGTCACTCTGACATTCACTCTCTCCTGCCCCCTGTCTTCCACTTAGAATGACCTTTGTTACAACAGTGGGCCACCCAGATAATCCAGGTTAATTTCCCCACCTCAAGGTCAGCCAATTAGCAACTTCAATTCCATTTACAGCCTTAATTCTCCTTTGCCATGTAACCTAAGGATTTATAAATTTCTAGGGATTAGGACATGGATGTCTTTGTGGGCCATTATTTTGTTTATCACACCCTGTTTTCTTAATTTTCTCATACCTCTAGGTAAAGGGAGGATTATTTTGCCTTTTGTAGAGGTAGTTGCCTGTGGGTTTAAGTATATACTGAAAAAAAGAAACCCACAAAATGACTTCATAAAAAAAAAATGTGGGGAAAAAGAAGGGGATTTGTGCTGCTATTATTGAAGGGAGGAGGAATCTGGTTACATGGGACTTGGTGGCCATTAAAATCCTCTTGGTAAAATACAGGAAGAGGAGCAGCATGGTGATTGTCTTGATTGATTGATTCATTGACAAGGTGTTTTTTTGTTTTTTGTGTTTGAGATAAACATGTTCCTTATGATTCTTTTCCTCATTTTGCTCACATTTCATCATCTAGTGGGATTTACTTAGCTCTGCCTCCCTGGGGAAAGCCCTTCTTATGATACCGACTCTCAGTAGAATGGGTGAGTTTTATGTGTATCTGTATTTCCATTTACAGTGTTTCTTTGCGTGAACTATGTGAAAATGAAGAGGACAACGTGGTCTTAGCATTTGAACAACTGAGTAAAACCTTTTATGAAAAATTTAGGAACATTTGAAATCGAAGTGTATCCAAACTAACTAAAAGATTGCCTTGGGCATTTTTAAAGTCATATTTTATGATTCTCATGCTTTTTGTTGGGAATACATATATGATGAAGTAGAAAGGGAAGCAGTTTGGAGTCAGGGTTCTGATCAAACTTGCCCTGCTCTCCTGTGAGCATCCTTGGATGAATCACTTAGTATCTCTAAACCTTGGCTTCTTTGTATCATTTAGTAACAATGGTTATGTCTCAGCTAGTTTGTAGATTGATTGAGAAATGCAAGGATTTTGTATGAGATTGAAGAACAATGTTTGCTCTGTGAGACCTAAACAATATTACATTCTCAACAATTTTCTCCTCAATGTTATAATTTGTAAAAAGTCTATTAAGGCTAGAATAAATGATTACAGTATCCTGACATTGAAATATATTCTCTCTAATTAATTTAAATGTGATTCCATGACTTAGATATGGCTGTTGGAAGAGTAACTTTTAGTGAACTTAAACTACTTTTTATAAAACATGATGGGAGTTTTGGTATAAATTCCATGGTGCTTTAAATAAAACATACCTGATGATTTGGCTTGATTTTAATTCTACGTAAGTAACTGAAAAACCACAAACAAATAAAATGGGTTTAATCTGTTTACCGTTGGTCTCTTTGTGTTAAATCCACGTGTCTTTCCATCCTCTTGCATACACATTTGCATTTTATGGAACATAGTTCATATGTGGTCACTTTCCTGCCCCAGCCTCACCTCAGATTATCATTCTAGAACCTATTTTAGACCCTAAACTTGAACAGAGCATTTTTTCCTCAGAGCAAGGTCTGCTCTCTCCTACTATCAAGATGTCTTACTGAAAGATGGTCCCTTGTATGGCATTATTTATACATAGATTACATCAGCTTAGAAAACCCCTGTGGTTCATTTTGTCTGGAGATAGAAGAATACTCTTTTCCCTGGAACTGACCCATCCTTGCATGTGCCATGTTAGGGGTCCCTCCTTTCTTTGGTGAAACCGATTTTCATTATTTTAAAACATGCACTACAACAATTTCTGAACACCCAGACATTTAGAAACCAAAGCAGTGTTTTTACTGCCCCTTAATCTCTACCAAACAGGATCCAACAACACATTAAAAGGATCACACACCATGACTGAGTGGGATTTATCCCAGGAATACAAGGGTTCTTCAATATATGCAAATCAATCAGTGTGATACACCATATTAACAAATTAAAGAATAAAAGCCATATGATCATCTCAATAGATGCAAAAAAAGCTTTTGACAAAATACAACACTCATTTTATTATGAAAACTCTCCAGAAAATGGGCATAGAGGGAACCTATCTCAACATAATAAAGGCCAGATATGACAAACCCACAGCAAACATCAATGGTGAAAAACTGAAAGCATTTCCACTAAGATCAGGAACAAGACAAGGATGTCCACTCTCGCCACTCTTAATTCAATATAGTTTTTCAAGTTCTAGCCACGGCAATCAGAGAAGAAAAAGAAATAAAAGGAATACAAATTGGAAAAGATGTAAAACTGTCACTGTTTGCAGATGACCTGATACTATACATAGAAAATCATAAAGATGCCACCAGAAAACTACTAGAACTAATCAATGAATTTGATAAGCTTGCAGGATACAAAATTGATGCACAGAAATCTCTGGCATTCCTATACACTAACAATGAAAATTCAGAATGAGAAATTAAGGAAACAATCCCATTTACCACCACAACAAAAAGAATAAAATACCTAAGAATAAACCTACCTAAGGAGGCAAAAGACTTGTACTCAGGAAACTATAAAACACTGATGAAAGAAATCAAAGATGACATAAACAGATGGAGAAATATACCATGTTCTTGGTTTGGAAGAATCAATATTGTGAAAATGACCGTACTACCCAAAGCAATCTACAGATTCAGTGCAATCCCTATCAAACTACCAATGGCGTTCTTCACAGAATTAGAGCAAAAAATTTTACAATTTGTATGGAAACACGAAAGACCCCGAATACCCAAAGCAATCTTGAGAAAGAAAAACGGAGCTGGAGGAATCAGGCTCCCCACCTTCAAACTGTACTACAAAGCTACAGTAATGAAGACAGTATGGTACCGAAACAAAAACAAATATAGATCAATGGTACAAGGTAGAAAGCCCAGAGATAAACCCACACACCTGTGGTCACCTAATTTATGACAAAGAAGGCAAAAACATACAATGGAGAAAAGACAGCCTCTTCAATAAGTGGTGCTGGGAAAACTGGACAGCTACATGTAAAAGAATGAAATTATAACACTACCTAATACCATACACAAAAAATAAACTCAAAATGGATTAAAGACCTAAGACTGGACACTCTAATACTCTTAGAGGAAAACACACTTTGAGATAAACCACAGCAAGATCTTTTTTGACCCAACTCCTAGAATAATGAAAATAAAAACAAAAATAAACAAATGGGACCAAATTAAACTTAAAAGCTTTTGCACAGCAAAGGAAACCATAAACAAGACGAAAAGACAACCCTCAGAATGGGAGAAAATATTTGCAAATGAGGCAACTGACAAAGGATTAATCTCCAAAATATACAAACAGCTCATGGAGCTCAATATCAAAAAAACAAACAACCCAATTAAAAAATAGGCAGAAGACCTAAATAGACATTTCTCCAAAGAAGACATACAGATGGCCAAGAGGCACATGAAAAGATGCTCAACATCACTAATTAGAGAAATGCAAATCAAAACTACAATGAGGTATCGCCTCACACCAGTCAGAATGGCCATCATCAAAAAAATCTACAAACAATAAATGCTGCAGAAGGTCTGGTGAAAAGGGAACCCTTTTATACTGTTGGTGGGAATGTAAATTGATGCAGCCACTGTGGAGAACAGTATGGAGGTTCCTTAAAAAACTAAAAATAGAACTACCATATGACCCAGCAATCCCACTACTGGGCATATATCATGAGAAAATCATAATTCTAAAAGACACATGCACATTGTAAATGTTCATTGCAGCACTATTTACAATAGCCAGCATATGGAAACAACCTAAATGTCCAGCAATAGATGAATGGGTAAAGAAGATGTGGTACATATATACAATGGAATATTACTCAGCCATAAAAAGGAACGAAATAGGGTTATTTGTAGAGATGTGGATGGACCCTACAGTCTGTCATACAGAGTGAAGTAAGCCAGAAAGAGAAAAACAAATATTGTATATTAATGCATATACGTGGAACCTAGAAAAATGGTACAGATGAACCTATTTGTAGGGCAGGAATAGAGACGTAGATGTAGAGAATGGACATGTGGACACGGGGGGTAAGGGGAGGGTGGGGTGAATTGGGAGATTAGGTTTGACATAAATACACTACCATGTGTAAAATAGGTAGCCAGTGGGAACCTGCAGTATAGCACAGGGAGCTCAGCTCGGTTCTCTGATGACATAGATGGGTGGGATGGGTGAGGATGGGAGTGAGGTCCAAGAGGGAGGGGATATAGGTATACATATAGCTGATTCACTTCATTGTACAGCAGAAACTAACACAACATTGTAAAGCGATTATATTCCAGTAAAAAAGCAAAACAAAACTAAAACACAATGGTACACAGTATTAATATATTGTTACATGGGTTTCCACCCCTTACTTGTAGTTTCATAAGTCTGATGGAGACATGAAGGTTTTTTCCATATGACTGAGCCAATCTGACTTCCTAATTTTTAAGAGGAGAGTAAAGTTGTTTCTTGTAACATGGTATTCTCTTGCAAGGAGGAGTTACACCTAACCTCTTCCAGGTGGGTCTAATGGGCAGCTTCCTTTTTGATTTTTAGCAACAACTTTAAAGAGTAACTTGGAACAACTTATGAAGAATGAATTTACATTGGAACGCCGAAAACAAAATGCTTTATGTTCCAATTGTTGTATTGATGTGAAATTTTTCTGAGAAACATGTATGAAGACCTTGGTGAGATTACTGGAAAATCATCATTCCCACCATAATTTTTTCCCATCTTTTTCCCAAGAGAGGGAAAATCATATTTGCAATGGGCCTATAAAGGGTTTTCTGGAAGAGCCATTTATCAAAAATTTTTATTTTGAGAAAATTGTAGATGCTTATGGTATTATAAGAAATAATAAACCTATGCATGTATGGTCAACTAATTTACAACAGAGGAGGCAAGAATATGCAATATGAAAGGACAATAAATGGTGCTTGGAAAACTGGACCACTATCCTGCACTACACATAAAAATTAAAATGGATTAAAGACTTGAACATAAATCCTGAAACCATAAAACTCCTTGAAGAAAACATTGGGGTAAGCTCCTTGACATAGGTTTTGGTAATGATATGTTGAATCTGACATTAAAAGCAAAAGCAACAAAAGTAAAATCAACAAGTGGGATTATGTCAAACTAAAAAGCTTCTGCACAGCAAAGGCAGCCATCAACAAAATGAAAAGGCAACTTACTGAAAGGGAGTAAATATTTGCAGATCATATATCTGATAAGGGGTTAATATCAAAAATATGTAAAGAACTCACACAAAAACCCCCAAGTACTTGATTGAAAAATGGGCAGAGGGTCTGAATAGACATTTTCCCAAAGAAGACATACAAACAGCCAAAAAACACATGAAAGCATGCTTAACATCCCTAATCATTAGGAAAATCTAAATCAAAACCTCAATGAGATATCATCTCACACCTGTCAGAATGGCCATCATCAAAAAGACAAGAGATAAGAAGTATTGGCAAGAATGTGGAGAAAAGGGAACCCTTATGCACTGTTGTTAATGGGATTGGAAACTGGTGCTGCCACTATGGAAAACAGTATGGAGATTCCTCAAAAAATTAAAATTACAACTACCATATGATCCAGCAATCCCATTTGTGGGTGTTTATCTGAAAGACATGAAAATGCTAACTCAAAGATGTATGCACCCCCATCTTCATTGAAGCATTATTGACGATAGCCAAGACATAAAAACAGCTAGTGTACATTGATGGCCGAACAGATTTAAAAATATATATATATATACACATTATATATATGTATAAATATATATATATATATACATAAAATTCAGCCAAAAAAAAGAGTGAAAACTTGCTGTTTATGACAACATAGATGGACCTTGAAGGCATTATGCTAAGTGAGCTAAATCAGACAGCGAAAGACAAAGCCTGTATGATCTCTTATGTGGAATCTAATAAAACAAAAAAACTGAACTCATAGATGTAGAGAAGAGATTGGTAGTTGCCAGAGGTGGGAGGTGAGGAGTGGGCACAACAGGTGAAGGGGGTCCAAAGTACAAGCTTTCAGTTATAAAATAAGTCATGTGGTGTAATGTATGGCATGGTGAATATAGGTAATAATACTGTATTGTATGCAGTTGTCCCATGGTATCTGTGGAGGACTGGTTCCAGGACCCTCTGCAGATACCAAAATCCTCGATGCTCAAGTCCCATAGTGGGTCCTTTGTATCCACAGACCCTGCATCTGCAGATTCAGCCACGTGTGGATGGTAATCATGACACACGGTCCATGGTTGGTTGAGCCTGTGGACACAGCCCCTGAGAATTCAGAGGGCCGAACGTGTATTTATTGAAAAAAATTCCAAGTATAAGTGGACCTGTGCAGTTCAAACCCATGTTGTTCAAGGATCAACTGTATTTGAAAGTTGCTGAGAGTAAATCTTAAATGTTTCTATCACCAAAAAAATGTGTAATGATGTTTGGTGATGGATGTTACCTAGACAATGTGGTGATCATTTCACAACATATACAAGTATTGAACCATTATGTTGTGTACCTGAAACTAATATAATGTTATATGTAAATTAAGTATCAAATACAAATGATAGTGAAAAAATATAATACAGGGCGATCCCATATAGACTTGACCCAGTTTCCTAAATGGTAGATGCGTGCATTGGTATAGTATCAGAACCAGGTACAGTTCTGATTGGTACAGTATCAGAACCAGGAAATTGATTCAGATATAATCCATTATTCTTATTTCATCAGTTTTACATGCACGCGTTTGTGTGTGAACATTTAGTTCTGTGCAATTTTACTGCATGTGTAGGTTTGTGCATCCACCACCGCAGGCAGGATACAGAAGAGTCCATCCCCACAAAGAACCCTCCTCCTGCCCCTGTATAGCCACAACCAGCTCCTCACTGTCAACCCCCTCCCCCCTCCCCTTCCCACCCGATGTCACATCCCTCCCACTGCTCTCCACCTTCCCGTCCCTAACCTCTGCCAACCACTAGTTATTCTCTATTTCTGTCCTGTTGTCATTTCAAACCCCATAGAAATAGAATCATACAGTATGGAACCCTTGAGATTGGCCTTTTTCATGCAGCGTAATCCACTTGAGACGGATCCAAGTTGCTGCATGTTATCCGTATTGTGCTATTTCTTATTGCCGAGTACGGTTCCACAGTCTGGATGTACCACAGTTGGTGAACCCCATTCATCCCATTAAAGGACACTGGCTTGGTTCCAGTTCTGGGCTCTTGGAATTAAAGCTGCTATTAATGTTCATGCTTCCTCTGTTTCTTGTTCTTCTGTTTCTCTTTTCTTGCCTTCCTGTGAATTACCTGAAAATTGTTGGATTCCCTGTTGATTTATTTACAGTGTTTTTGAGTATGTCACTTTGTACAGTTTTCTTAGTGGTGGCAACATGCAACTGTAGCTGGTCCCAGTCTGCTGGTACTGAGGTTTTACCACCTTACTGCTACGTAGGTCCCTTTACCCTTCCCGCTTTTAAAATATAATTGTATGTAAGTATTCTCTCAACATACATTGAGCGTCACATCAGATGACATTAACATTTTTACTTCAACCATCAAATATGAGTTAAGCAGCTCATGAGAAGAATATTCTATGATATTTTTCTTTCTTTTTACCCATTTTGATTTTCTTTTTTCTTTTCTGAAGGCTCAAGCTTCCTTTTGTAATACTTTCCTTTCTGTTAGAGAACTTCCTTTACCCATTCTTGGAGGGTAGGTTTGCTAGTGATGAATTCTGGTCATTTTCCTTGAATGGACAGTTTTTACTTCCTCTTCAATCCTAAAGAATATTTTCACTGGATATAAAATTTATTTGACAGGTTTTTAAAAATTTCAGTTCTTGATGGGGCTTCCCTGGTGGCGCAGTGGTTGAGAATCTGCTTGCCAGTGCAGGGGACACGGGTTCGAGCCCTGGTCTGGGAGGATCCCACATGCCATGGAGCAACTAGGCCCGTGAGCCACAATTACTGAGCCTGCACGTGTGGAGCCTGTGCTCCGCAACAAGAGAGGCCGCGATAGTGAGAGGCCCGCGCACCGCAATGAAGGGTGGCCCCCGCTTGCCACAACTAGAGAAAGCCCTCGCACAAGAAACGAAGACCCAACACAGCAATCAATCAATCAATCAATCAATCAATTAAAAAAAAAATTTCAGTTCTTGAAAAACGTTGGGCCACTTCTGGCCACCACGGCTTCAGATGAGAAATCCACGGGCACTTGAGTTGGTGTGCGCTGTGAGTTATGTGGTGATTCTCTCTGTCTGCTTTCAGGATTTTTTCTTTGTCTTTAGTTTTCACAAGTTTAGTTATGATGTTTTCATTGTATGGTCTTTATTTGGGGTTTATTTAGCTTTTTTACTCTGTAGGTTCATGTCTTTTGCTAAATTTGGGAAGTTTTCAGCCATTATTTCTTTAAAAAATTTTTTTATTGAAGTATAGTTGATTTACAATGTTGTGTTAATTTCTGCTGTACAGCAAAGTGATTCAGTTATACATGTACATACATTCTTTTTCATATTCTTTTCCATTATGGTTTATCACAGGATATTGAATATAGTTCCCTGTGCTCTACAGTAGGACCTTGTTGTTTATATCCATTCTAAGTGTAATAGTTTGCATCTGCTAATCCCACACTCCCAGTCCTTCCCTCCCCCACCCTCTCCCCCTTGGCAACCACAAGTCTGTTCTCTATGTCTGTGAGTCCGTTTCTGTTTCATAGAGAAGTTCATTTGTGTTGTATTTTAGATTCCACATATAAGTGATATCATATGGTATTCGTCTTTCTCTTTCTGACTTATTTCACTTAGTATGATAATCTCTAGGTCCATCCCTGTTGCTGCAAATGGCGTTATTTCATTCTTTTTTATGGATGAGTAATATTCCATTATATATGTACCACATCTTCTTTATGCATTTATCTGTCGATGGACATTTAGGTTTTTTCCATGTCTTGGCTATTGTGAATAGTGCTGCTATAAACATAAGGGTGTCTGTATCTTTTTGAATTAGAATTTTGTCTGGATATAGGCCCAGGAGTGGGATTGCTGGATCATATGTCACCATTATTTCTTTAAATATCTTTTCAGCCCCACTCGTTTTCCCTCTCCTTCTGAGACTCCAATGGTGTGAGTGTTGGCTTTTCTGTGTAGTCTCATAGGTCCCTGACACTCTTCATTTTCTTTTCAGTCCACTTTCTCTCTCTTATTCAGATTGGTGAAGGCTATTGACCTGTCCTCAGGTTCACACACACACACACACACACACACACACACACACACACACACACACACTCCCTTTGCAGTGTACCTTGGAAATGCTCCCACAAGTCTTCTATTTTCCTTATGCTTTATATTCTCCATTTCATTCCACAACAAGTCCTGAAAGTAGTGTGGCAGTTTCTTTGATGGAAAAATATTGGAAGCTGTGAAGACTAAGGAGAGAAGCCAGACTTGATGACTGTGGCAACTTGTGACTCAGAAGCTACGAGGAGAAAACATAAACATATGAAGTATTTATTATAGGAATCTAGCAAAATACACAACGATGCCAACTAAATATACCATTTGTTAAACAGAGTTTTATTTCAACTTCAGTGTTCACTAACTGCACATCCGACTTGCACAAAACCAGCCAGGGCCAGGGGATGAGCGTGCATTCCTTCCTAGGGGACTAAGCACCTATGTAGAGGTGTATCCAGAGGGCAGGTCACTGCAAACACAGAGTCTGCATTCTTTGGTTTCCAGGTTTCTAAGCTACGATAAAGGCTTGTTATCAACTCAGCCTCATGGGGATGTGTGGTGCAAGCACGACCGATCGATCTGTCAAGTACGAAGTTAGAGTTGGGTTCATCTTGGCATACCCATGTAAGTAACAAGAGCTAATTTGGTTTTATATAAACTATGTTGATTAGACAGCACTTTTCCTAATAAGCACTCAACCTACTAGGGATTTTACCACATGTGATATCCATAAATATGATAGAGTGAGCCTTCATTCAATAGGAAGACATAAAACAGGATCAAGAAAGGCTATTGAGAGAAGCAAAAGCTGGCTTTCAGAAAACTCTTGGGCTATGGAAGCCTTGCCCACCTGCCAGGAGACTTCCTGAACGGGGCAGAAATTATGAAATCATAACAGTCAGTTCAAGAAGTGAAGCTTTCTCTTGTCCCAGTTATGGATTCACGTGAAAAATACAAAATCTAACTTTTCCCAACACGTCCAAACATTTCATTCTTTTAATAAAAATTCAAGACAGAGCAGCCCCGTGTCTCCTAGGTCTTTCTTCTTGGCAACAACAAGCCCTGGCCGTATCTCAAAAACAAGAATAGGGACGTTGAGACATGAGGGTTGACACGACAGTGGATTATCTGGGTTTCCTCATGCCTCCCATACGTCCAAGCACAGTGAGGGGGGCCTCATCACTGCTGTGCTTCCCCACTGTGTCATCAGGGCATCCAGCCTCCCCCAACCTGGCATCAGTGGGCATGAACAAGGCAGTGTGAGGTGGAGCTAATCAGAGCTCTGCTTTTATCTCCTTCCTCTACAATCTGGCATCAAACTATCTTTGGAGCCATATTGTCTACGCTTTGTCAACACGTTATATCTTTCATGATCTGGCCAAACTAAACGAGTTCACAGAAGGTCCTCCAGTATACGGTTTGTATTTTCCTCTTTTTAAGACCAATTATTTGGCCCTGAGTTTCCCTCCTCTTTATCTATATCTTAGCCATGCTTTAAAGCCCACGTCAAATAGCACTTCTCTGTGTACCGTCCCACCAGATGATCTTTTCCTTTTTTGGACCTATTGGAAAGGGGAAAACACAAAAGTATGTCTTGCAATACTGTTTTCCATAGTGTCTGCACTGATTTACTTTCCCACAGACAGTGTGTAACTCCTCCCTTTTCTTCACATCTTTGCCAAGTTATTTCTTGACTTTTTATGATAGCCATTCTGACAGGTGTGAGGTGACATCTCATTGTGGTTTAGATGTGCATTTCCCTGATGACTAGTGATGTTGAGCATCTTTTCATGTGTCTGTTGGCCATCTATATGTCTTCTTTGGAAAAATGTCTATTCAGATCCTCTGTCCCCTTTTTAATCAGATTGTTTGTTCTTTTAATTTTGTGTTGTGTGAGTTTTTTTTTTTTTACATATTTTGGGATGTACGTATTTTATGTATCCTTTATAGGATATATCATTTGCAAATACAGGCATACCTCTGAGCTATTGAAGGTTCAGTTCCAGGCCAATGCAATAAAGTGAATATCAAAGTAAAGCAAGTCACATATTTTTTTGATTTCATAATGAGTAAAAAGTTATGTTTACACTATGCTGTAGTCTGTTAAGTTTGAAATAACATTATGTCTAAAATAACAATGTAAATACCTCAGTTAAAAATACTTTATTGCTAAAAAAATGCTAGTCGTGATCTGAGCCTTCAGTGAGTCATACTCTTTCTGCTGGTAGAAGAGTTAAAATATTTTGAGCATTAGGAAAATGTGACACAGAGTCATAAAATGAGCAAATGTAGGGAAAATGGCTATAGACTTGCTGGTTGCCACAAATTTGTAAAAAATGCAAGATCTTCAAAGTGCAACAAAGCAAAGTGCAATAAAACAGGGTCTACCTGTATCTTCTCCTATTCAGTAGCCTGGGTTTTCTGTCTTGTTGATGGTTTCCTTCACTGTGCAAAAGCTTTTAGTTTGATGAAGTCCCATTTGTTTACTTTTGCTTTTGTTTCCCTTGCCTGAGGAGAGAGACCCAAAGAAAATATTGCTAAGACTGATGTCAGAGAGTGTACTGCCTATATTTTCTTCTAGGAGTTTTCTGGTTTCAAGTTTTACATTTAAGTCTTTAATCCATTTTGAATGTATTTTTGTATTTGGTGTGAGAAAGTAGTCCAGTTTCATTCTTTTGCATGTAGCTGTCCAGTTTTCCCAACACCATTTATTGAAGAGATTGACTTTTCCCCATTGCGTATTCTTGGTTCATTTGTCAAAGATTGACCATATGAGTACGGGTTTATTTCTGGGCTCTCCATTCTGTGCCATTGATCTATGTGTATACTTTTACACCAGTAGCATACAGTTTTGGTTACTATAACTTTGTAGTATAGTTTGAAATCAGGGAGCATGACCAAGCGAAGCTTAATTTTCCTTTATTTAGATTGTTTTGGCTATTTGGGGTCTTCTATGGTTCCATACAAATTTTAGAATTGTCTTTTGTAGTTCTGTGAAAAATGCCTTTGACATTTTTTGTTTTGTTTTGTAGATTGAATCTCTAGATTACTTTCAATAGCATGGACATTTTAACAATATTAATTCTTCCAATCTTTGAGCATGGTGTATCTTTCTATTTATTTGTGTAGTCTTCAGTTTCTTTTATTAGTGTCATAGTTTTCAGGATACAAGTCATTCACCCCTTTGGTTCAGTTTACTCCTAGGTATTTTATTCTTTTTGCAATTATAAATGGGATTGTTTTCTTCATTTATTTTTCTGAAAATTCATTATTGGTATATAAAAATCAGCAGATTTCTGTATATTAACTTTGTACCCTGCAACTTCAGTGAATTCATTTACTAGTTCTAATGACTTTGGTTTGGTTCTGTATATTAATTTTGTACCCTGCAACTTTACTGAATTCATTTACTAGTTGTAATGGTTTTTGGTGGGGTCTTTAGGGTTTTCTATATAGTATTATGTCATCTGCAATTAGTGAGTTGTACTTGTTACTTTCCAATTTGGATGACTTTTATCTCCTAGACTGTGTTGAAGTGACAAGCGTGAGCCTCTTTGTCTTGTTCCTGATCTTAGAGAAAAAGCTTTTAGCTTGTCACTCTTATGATGTTAGCTGTAGGTTTGTCATATATGGCCTTTATTATGTTGTGGTATATCCCCTCTATATCCACTTTGTGGGAGTTTATGTCACAATGGATTTTGAATTTTGCCAGATGCTTTTTCTGCATCTATTGAGCTGATCATATGATTTTTTTCCCCAGTGGCTCCAAATTGATGTGTTCCTTTATTTAATCATTGCAGCTTCAAACATTTTTAAACATTTGTATGATTTCTCCACCTCCCCCAACCCAATCTAGAGTGATATTTAATCCTTTGCATTCTTCAAGCTCTCACAACTGCTGTTAAAATTCACTAATATAAAACATTGACCACAGCTGACAGCTTGGCTAAAACTGGGCATCTTTCATCATATTCGTGCTATTCTGCAGACTGAGTTAGCCAGAAACTCTTTACCTTTAATTTGAAAGTAAAATGCACTTTGAAAATAGGCAGTTTGATTTGTTCAGTCAGAGCATTATGTAGTTCCTTTCGCTTGAGATGATCATATGATTTCTATCCTTGTTTTGTTAATGTGGTTTATCACATTGATTGATGTGTGGATATTGCACCATCCTTGCATCCGTGGGATAAATTCCACTTGATCGTGGTGTGCAGTCCTTTTATTGAATTGTATTTGGTTTGCTGACATTTTGTTGAGGATTTTTTTATCTCTGTTCATCAAGGATATTGGTCTGAAATTTTCTTTTCTTGTGGTTTCTTTGTCTGGTTTTGGTAACTGGATGGTGGTGGCTTTGTGGAATGTGTTCAGGTGTTCCTTCCTCTTCAGTTGTTTTGGAAAACTTTGAGAATGATAGGTGTTAATACCTTTTTAGATGTTTGGTAGCATTCACCTGTGAAGCCATCTGGTCCTGAACTTTTGTTCGTTGGGAGTATTTTTATTACCAATTCAATTTCATAACTGATAATCAGTCTGTTCATGTTTTCTACTTCTTCCTGATTCAGTCTTGGGAGATTGTATGTTTCTAGGAATTTATTCTTTTCTTCTAGGTTGTCCATTTTATTGGCATATAATTGTTCATAGTAATCGCTTGTGATCCTTTGTATTTCTGTGGTATTGCTAACTTCTCCTCTTTTGTTTCTGATTTTTATCAGCTGAAAAATCTGTTGATAGTCTTATGGGGGTTCCCTTGTAACAATTTGTCTTTCTATTGCAGCTTTTAATATTCTCTCCTTTGCTTTAACTTTTGATATTTTAATTACAACATGTCTTGGTGTAGATCTCTTTGGGTTCTTTTTCTTTGGGACTCTGTGCTTCCTGGACTTGGATGTCTGTTTCTTTCATTAGGCTGGCTAAATTTTCAGTTGTTACTTCTTCAAACAGGTTTTCTGTCCCTTTCTCTCTTCTCCTTCTGAAAGCCCTATAAGGTGAATGTTAGTAAGCTTGATGTTGTCCCAGAAGTCCCTTAAACTATCCTCATTTTTTAAGATTCTTTTTTCTTTTTTCTTTTTGTTCTGATTAGGTGATTTCACTACCCCATCTTCCAGATTGCTGATATATTCTTCTGCATCCTCTAATCTGCTGTTGATTCCTTCTAGTGTATTTTTCATTTCAGTAACTGTATTCTTCAGTTCCTTGTTTTCTCTTTTATATTTTCTATCTCTTTGTTTAATTTCTTACTGATTTTATTTATTTTTCTCCCAAGTTCAGTGAGCATTTTTTGTGACTATTACTTTGAACTCTTCATCTGGTAAATTGCTTATCTCCATTTCATTTAGTAATTTTCCTGGGGTTTTGTCTTGTTCTCTCATTTGGAAGGTATTCCTTGTCTCCTCATTTTGCATAACTCTCTGTGTTAGTTTAAGTGATTAGGCATATCAGCTACCTCTGTCACTCCTGAGAGAGTTGCCTTGTATAGAAGGTGTCCTATGGGGTCCTTTGGCTCAATGCCCCCTGGTCCCCAAAGCCAGGTGCTCCTGAGGTACCTTCTTTGTGGGCTGTGTGTGCCCTCCCATTGTGGTTGTGGATGCACCAGTGGGCAGGGCTGGCCCCTAGTTCATCTGGCTGATTATCCCGGCCATGACTGCTGTGGGTGTGCTGGTGTGCGGGGTCAGCCCTCTCTAGTGGGATCTGCTTTGGGGTGCATTGGTGCTGGCCAGGGCTGCCTGTCAGTTGAGTGGGGTAGGAGCTGCTTTGGAGAGGTGGGTGGGGTGGGGCGGGTCCTCAGGGGAACACCAGGGCAGGGCACATGGTGTTAGGTAGGTTGATTGAGAGTGATAGAAACGGCCCCACCAGCACCGGGCCTGCTAGTTGGAAGGAGAGTAAAAAAAGGAAAAAAAAAGTCTCCAGCCAGTACTTCTGTCCTTGGAGAAAGTTTCCCCAGGTCCCTGCCTGCCTGGCATCCACCCTAATATTAGTCAATGAATCTACTTCAAGAGTGGAGTCTCAGTTCCCCACAGCCCCCCAGCTTCCCGGATAGAAGCCCCACTGATTTTCCGAGCCAGACGCTATGGGGGCTTGTCCTCCTGGAGCTGGTCAGACCCCTCGCTCCTCAGGGGAACATTGCGGTTGTGATACCCTCCTGCTTGTGGGTCACTTACTTGGGGCTGTGGGTTCTGACTGGACTGCATCTCTGCCCCTCCAACCCGTCTCCATGTGGCCCTTCTTCATATCCTTAGTCATAGAAAACCTGTCCTGCTGGTTTTCAGGTTGTCCTCAGAGAGTTGTTCTATGGGTACTTGTGGTTTTGGTGTGCCCGTTGGGGGAGTGGGGCTCAGGGTCTTCCAACTCTGCCATCCTGATCTGGACTCCAGTCTCTAATAAGTTATTTTTTAATTCTATAAACAACTTTGAAAAGTAGTTATTCTTACCAGCTTTGTTTTAAAGATGAGAAAACTGAGGCTCAGAAGAACTCAAAAGCTGTGGTGTGAACCTAGATCTGTCTGGCTCCAAATCTCTTTTTCCTTTGATTACAAAACACTGACTCACATACAGGGTATTAATTTGTTATTTAATTCCTGCAAAGAGAAAGGCGTTATTCCAATTTTGGGGCTGAAGAAGCAGGTTAGAGACATTTGAGGTCTTCACAGAGTTAGGAAATTGCCAAGAAAAGATGTGAACTTATTTTGGAAGGGTTTTATAAACTATGTTTTATTTCTTTATACCTTGCTGGATAAGGTTTGCTATTATTTTTTTTAGGATTTTGTTTAGGATTTTTCTTTCAGATATTTTGCTTAGGATTTTTATTTCTATATAAATTAATGACACAGACCTGAAAATTTCCTTTCCTATGTTTGATTTTTTTTGATTGAAAAGTTTATTTTAGACTCAAAATAATTTGTGGAGCATTCTTTTTTTTAAATTTATCTTCTATTTATGAACTGTTTGATGGGATTGGAATAGTATGTTCCTTGAATGATGATTTTTATTTTTTTAATTGGAGAAGAGGATTGGGGTAAATTTTAAATATTTGTTTATTGGTCTATTAAGTTTTCTTTTTTTAAATAAATTTATTTATTTTATTTATTTTTGGCTGCATTGGGTCTTTGTTGCTGTGTGCGGGCTTTCTCTTGTTGTGGCGAGTCAGGGCTACTCTTCATTGCGGTTCATGGGCTTCTCATTGCAGTGGCTTCTCTTGTTGTGGAGCATAGGCTGTAGGTACGCGGGCTTCAGTAGTTGTGGCATGTGGGCTCAGTAGTTGTGGCGCGCAGGCTCTAGAGCTCAGGCTCAGTAGTTGTGGCTCACGGGCTTTGTTACTCCGTGGCATGTGGGATCTTCCTGGACCAGGGCTTGAACCCGTGTCCCCTGCATTGGCAGGTGGATTCTTAACCACTGCACCACCAGGGAAGCCCTAAAGTTTTCTATTTCTTATTTAGGTTGGCATATCATATGAAAATTTCCGTTTTATCTAAATATTCAAATTTCTTATGATATACCTGTTGATAGCACTTTTTCTAATTTGTAAAATTGCTGCCATTTTTGTAGTTCTGATCCCCCTTTTATTCCTAAAATTATTTATTTTTGTTACCTCTTTTTTTTTCCTGACAAATGATGACAGACTTTGTTGATTTTATTATTTTCAAATAATTAGTTTTGGCTTTATCAATCCTTTCTTCTTTTTTACGTCACTAAAATGTTAATCTTGATAATTTCTATCACTTTCTTTAAAAATGTTCTGCTTTTAACTTCTTTAGCTAAGTTTCATGCTTAGCTCACTAACTTTTATTCTAACTTCTTTTCTAATATAAGCACTTAATGATATAAATTTCTGTCTATTCACAATTTTAGAGGCATTCAGTACATTTTTATGAATATTTTTGGTGTTATTTAAATTCAAGTATTTAAAAATTTTCCCATTAATTCTTTTTGCCCTGCAAAATTAATTAGAAGTGCTCTTATTACCTTGCACATGTAAGACATTTTGTTTTATTTTTCTTTTTTATCTTCCATTATTGATTATGTGGTTAGGGAACATGGTCTCTAAGACACTATACTTTGAATTTTGTAGACTTACTTTGTTATTTAATATATTTCAAACATGTTCCTTATTTACTTGAGTAGAATGTATTCTGTATTAGGAGTCATAGCAGTCAGAGATAGGTTTTTAAAAAAATTATTATTAGAATATAGTTGATTTACAATGTCGTGTTAGTTTCAGGTGTACAGCAAAGTGAATGAGTTATACATATATCCACTCTTTTTTAGATTCTTTTCCCATATCGGTTATTACAGAGTATTGAGTAGAGTTACCTGTGCTGTACAGCAGGTCCTTATTAGTTATCTATTTTATATAGAGTAAGAGAAAGGTTTTTAATTAATACCCTGTTCAAATTTTCTCTCACCTCCTTGATACCTGTAACATGAAAAATATGAAGAAATGTGCCTAGGTCAGTGGTGTAGTATTTCTCTGTCCCATTAAAACCTTGAGGGAGGTTCATTGGGCTAGTTCTCTGCATTTTGTTACTGAACAAAAGCTCTCCACTGTGTGGTCTTACCCTCCATTGGACCGGCAGAGTATTTCTGAGCACATACGAGGTTTTCAGTTCTAGTCTACACTGATCAGGACTTTTGAGTTGATGAAGAAGAATGTTCAGTGGATCTCAAGGCTCCAATTAATTGCCCCAAGATTTCATGTGTCCTCGCTGTAATTCTTGTAGACTTTACAAGGAGGACAGCAGAAGGAGGTGGGGGAAGGTACGTGTAGTGTGTGGGGTGGCTGGGAGAGTCCTGGAAGAGGCTGGTAGGGGCGTGTGCAGACTGCAGCTGGCCCGAGGCAGGTGTGTGCACACACTTGACCTTTGCCTTCAGTGTCCTATAAATGCACTTTCACAGAGGGTGTGGCCGAGGAAATGGGATGAAGCAGAGAAGCTGTGATACCCTACTTGCTCTTCCTCTTCCCTCAGCCTCTCCAGGAATCGAAGCCTAAGGCAGGAGACTTCGCTGGTGTAGAGAGGGCACTGCCAGGGCCTCAGTCGGAGCAGCAGTGGGCTCTGTTCCAGGTCTTCCCAGGGCCTCCCAGGACACCTGACCCCATCCTGTAGCAGCTGCCGGCTGTTGGGTGTGAGGAGGGAACCACAGACCACAGGTAGGAGGGGGTTTGGTGCCTTGTGCACAGGTGAGGCGGTGAGAAAAATGAGCGCATGTGTTTGGGGATTGTTTAAGGAAAGAAGTGACTGCTAATAGCTGAGATAAACTTGAATGTTAGAGTCGGGGTGGCAGAATGGTGCTGCTTCAGTCCCAAGACTAAGTCACTTACTTGAAAATAAATTAAGTTCAAATGTCCCCTTTGGATTGAATTCATATTTTGTAAACATAGTAAGACTTGGTACCAGCTTGATTATTTTAAAAAACGTGATACACAATTTTGCATTAAGTTTATAGCTTAATGTAACTGACAAACATGTGAAGGACACAAGCGTTTGTGTGAGTGTGTGTGTGTATGTGTGTATATATGTGTGTGTATCTGTGCGTGTGTGTGTTTGTATCAATGAGGAGCTTGGCAGGATTGATAGAGAAATAATGGCATTAACAGGTGAGAAATCTACCTTAAATGGTGGTTTGTAAACTTGGATTTTAAAATACTGTCAGCATAGTTTTCTTGAGTGTACTTCTATGTTTAATAGCTAAGAATTGTCTTTTACTTTAAGGTAGGGGGTGATTTGTGACTCAGCTAAATTGGGGTTCTCTGAACAGCAAAGTGTACTTGCAACATTTCAGTGAAACTGGAAATCAAGGGCAAAGTCAGTTCTTGTCTGTAGTTGCTCTCCAAGTCCAGCTGTGCGGCTCCCTGGAGCAGCTGCGTACCTGCCTGTGACCTCAGCAGCACGGTTAGTCTCCTGGGAAAGATGGGGCGTGGCATCAGACACGCTCACCGCTTCAACTTATTCGCAAGCCTTTACAAAACCTCCCTGATTCTCTGATGACTCATCTCTAAAATTAGAGATAATAACTCCAACAGTACGACATTATTCAGAGGGCTCTGGGAGAATGTCTGGAAAAGACTTTTCAGAGAAACACCTACTTTTATATTAAAAATACTGATATATTATGTGGTAGAATGCAACATTTATATGCATTTTTACTAAAAAAGGTAAAGAATGAGACATCCATGAGATTGTGTGCTTGCTAGGGCTGCTGTTAGATGTTTCCCCAGATCCTGTGCTGTTGGGTATTTCAGGGGAAGCATGGGAGAAAAAAATGTCATTTGTGCTCATCATTAAGACAAGCATGATTGTCTAGGATGTGCTTGCAGCTATTTCTTGATACGATTGGCCGGTGGGCTTAATCAAATAATGTTTACACATATTCTGTCTGGGGACCAGGGAAGACCCTGATGCTCTGTGAGCAGCACACGTGGGGCGAGTCCATGGTGGGGCTACCTTCCTCAGAACTGCTGCTGCCCTGTTTCTCCAGAATGCACCTACCCAGTCGTTATCTGACAAACCCCTTCGAGCTCAAGCTGAAGCATCCTCTCCCCTGAGAAGCCGTATTCACTTCTCCCGGGCACTACCCCCTGGTGATTCTGCTCTAAAGAGCTTGTTTACCAGCTGCAGTGCAGCCCTTATCATGTCATATCTTAGTCTGCGAACTTGTCTCTGACTTTCTCTAGACTGGGTTCTTCTAGACGCTAGCGGCCTTGAGAATATTGCCTAGAATAATATCTAATATTATATTAAATGCCCAACAAAAGATGATTGAGTGGATTAATGAATGAATGAAATGAACATTCATCAAAGTGAAATTATATTTGTGGGCAATTGCATTTGCTGAAAAAAGCCAGAAACAGGAAGGGTTGGAAATGCGGCAGAATGGTCAACACTTTTACTTCTTCTCACATTATATTTATGCTTTTATGCTTTGTGAGGGAAATATATTTTTACTGCTATTTTAAAGAAAAGGAAACTGCAGCCCAGAGAGATCAAATGATTGCCCACTTACTGCATTGGCAGTATCACAGTGATGCATTTTGTTGATGTTAAAAAACAAAATTCAACTGAGTAGATTTGAAGGTCTAATT
Source organism: Balaenoptera physalus (assembly GCF_965194825.1). Lineage (NCBI taxonomy): Eukaryota > Metazoa > Chordata > Mammalia > Artiodactyla > Balaenopteridae > Balaenoptera > Balaenoptera physalus. Next base: position 122,051,973 of record NC_138886.1, read on the forward strand.
GGCTTTATTCAAAGACTCATGAATCAGGTACCATCCCATCCAGCAAGTAGAAAGGAGCTCCAAGGGGCTGTGCAAAATGGAAGGTTTTTATAGATGTAAAGGGGTGAGATAAGAGAAGAGCAGATGACCTCATCTTTCTTTGGGCGATGGAAGGGGTCTATCAGATGGATTGCCTCACCACTGCTGACCAGGAAATTCCAGATTGACTGGTTTTAGACCACGATTGAAGTACAGTAAGTCCCCTACGTATGAACGAGTTCCGTTCCGAGAGCACGTTTGTAAGTCCAATTTGTTGATAAGTCCAACAAAGTTAGCCTAGGTACCCGACTAACACAGTCGGCTGTATAGTACTGTACTGTAATAGGTTTATAATACTTCTCACACAAATAATACATAAAAAACAAGCAAACACAAAAAATAAAGAAAAGCTTTTTAATCTTACAGCATATTACCTTGAAAAGTACAGTAGTGCAGTACAACAGCTGGCACACAGGGGCTGGCATCGAGTGAATAGGCAAGAAGAGTTACTGACTGGAGCGGGGAGAGGAGGTGGGAGATGGTAGAGCTGAAGGATCGTCCGCAATAGGAGATGGAGGGCAAGCTGCAGTGTCACTCATGCCTGACCTTGATGGCACAGGTTCTGTTGCTTGCTGTATTCAATTCTATCCACCCTCTTAAAAAAATGATCCAGTGATGTCTGGGTAGTACTGTACCAGCTACATCACTGCTGCTTTTACGCTTGCTTCTGGACGTCCTGGGCTCGAAACAAAGATACTGTACTACTGTACTCTACAGTACTGTACAGTAAAGTACGCAAAAGCACAACCACTTGTACGGGATGCATGCACGTGACAATGTATGCCAGACACGTGAACTAACTTACGTGATTGGACATGCAAGCGCACGTTCGCATCTTTGAAAGTTTGCAACTTGAAGGTTCGTATGTAAGGGACTTACTGTATATTTGAAACGAGAAGACATGAATGGTCAGTTTAACGGTAATTTGAAAATTTTGTTCTGGGAATTTTACTCATTGCAAGGAATAAAAACATGATAGTAGCATTGGATAAGTGAGCAGAGTGAGTAGGGAGCAGGGTAGAGTGATGTAAACCCGGATGCCATCCCAGCCCTGCCACTGAGCACGTAGGTGGCCGTGATCAAATTTCTTTATTGTCAACTGGGCATCATACCAGTACCTACTTCAAAGGATTGCTGTGAGGATTGAATCAATGAATATATGCAGTGGGCTTAGAGCAGTGCTTGGCATATAGGAAACAATACGTGTTAGATCTTATTTTCATAATTGTCATTATTTACGGAGAAAATGACTGGCCCCTGTAAAAGGCAAAAGAATCAGCAGAAAAATAAATATTCAGATGCAAACTAGATTTAATGAAATGGATAGCTTTCCCATACACTAAAGTGATGAAGAAAATAAAGTGTGACATAATCTCCCCAATAGTAGAAAATGGGAATTAACAAGATACTGCAGTTCACTCGTTAATCTGGCAAAGGTTACAACGAACGGTTATGTTGATAGGATTGTACTTAGATAGATCCTTTACCAATATTCTTTACTGTAGTATTTATACTATAAATTTATGCTTAGAACTATATTTCCATGCAGGCTTTTAAAAAGTATTGTGACCCTGTGTCTCCCAGACTTGGTATCCTCTCCTTGGGCTTTAACTAGTTACACATTCCCCAGGTAATTCTGAAGGACCTTCCCAAGGACTTTGCTGCTGTGGTAGAGGAACACAATGACGGAATTCAAAAGAATTTTGCTTCCTTCCTCCTAACAATTTCTAAGCTGGCTGACATGAGAAAAGAATACCAACTGCCTCTCTCAGAAATTGGTAAGGTTGAGAACGTCCATGAACAGACTGTGTAGTCAATAACGGAAAATAAATGTCAATATTTTGAGATATTCAATAAAATTAAACTTTAGAATATAAGGAGAAAACTCTTGCAAAAAGAACGCTTAGGAAACGAACATAATCCTTCAGATCTATGCTGTGCAAAAGTTATACTGAAATATATTATTTGGAATTAGCTAAGCCACCACGGATTTGATTTGACACTAAATGCTTGAAATATTTTTACGTTTTCTAGTGTCATTATAAGCTAACAGACCATGCAATTGTCTAAATTTAGTCCAGAATCTCCCCTTTCCTCTTGATGGTATTTGTCTTTTGGTCAATATTGATGTTCTTCACTAGTTAAGCTTTCGAATCTGAATAACTTTGGAAATATAAGAAAAGGACTATTGGCATATTTATGGGGTTCATCAGTATGTTAGTACTTTCTTGAGTACTACAGGGGGGGCAACAAGGAAGTTGAGGCATTGCCCGTGCCTTTGAGGAAAGGACAGAGTAAAGGAAAAGAAAATGACAAAAATATAAGGAAAATGCACTAATCCGTGCCAGATGAAGTAAAGGCTTTGGAAGCAGAGAATACACTCACCGCCCCAGATGAAAAGAAGAAGAGATGCCTAAGAGGAAAATGAGAAGGGGGCGGAATTCTCTCCCTCAATTCCAGAAGAAGCAAGGAGGAAAAAATGGAGCAGTAAGGGCTGCTTGGGTTTATTCATATTTCTGGATAGATTATTACACTGGAATGTGGAAGGCTTATGAGGGACAGAGAGAAAAGGGTCGGTTCATTCAATCATGGAATACGAAATTAGCTAGCAATGAGTCAACTTCATAGGAAAGAAGTTATGTGCTTCCAGGAAATTGCCTACATTTGGGACTTAGAGGGGTGAATACATTTATCTTTCTTTTGTTTTTCTCTGGGCCAATGTGTGTAGGCATAATAATGCCTCCTCCCCACGAAGGGGTCTGGGTCCTGATCCTGGGACCCTGTGAGCATGTGATGTAGCCAAAGGATTTCTCTGTGATGCTGTTAGAGAACAAGTTGAGAGGAAGGAGGGGATGCAGGGGGGGTACAGACACAGGGAGACCACGTGACCCGTGGCAGTAGCTTCTCCTCCCAGGTTCACCTCTCAGGCCTGGGGGGCTCAACCAGAGCCCGTGGAGTGGGAGGTAGGAGTTTCCTCCCTTCTGCTGGGGTATGAAGGGGAGAGATAGCCTAAGTGGGCAGCGATGCCAATTTTCACTCTGTTATGGGAAATCTTGCAGTTTTTGTAGCTCCAGAACATCTTTTTTTAAAAAAATTATTGAAATACAGTGATTTACAATGTTGTGTTAGCATCTTCAAAACAATGAACTGATAATGAAATGCGTTTTAAAGGACAGGGGGATGCTGCTGGACTTTGGCCTGAGATCCTCAGATCACTAGGGTCCAATGAAGTGCGTTTTCTGTTTTGTAAATGGTGTTCATCCCATTTCTGGGTGATAGACACAGAGTTACCCCGCTGGACCAGTCGATGAGGACAAATAATAGCACCTCTATCAGATGCCAGAATGAGTTTAGTTTAAAAAGAAAGCCTTCGCAGTGATGGTCCGGCAGTATACTTCTTAAATTTTCATCTTAAATATTTTCCTTTCTAAAAAACTTTAATCATTTGCTTAGTAATAATGGTATAAACAAGTCTGATTTGTTTTAAATAATTCGTGTTTAACAGGAGAACAATTTTCAATTCATTTCTTCTTTGATTTTCCACTCGTTTCTTACTAGATTTTTCAGGTAAAGAATGTGTAGACTCTGAGCTGGTCTGTCATCTGATGCCCCGGGGCAGACAGCAGGACGGCAGTCTCCCCATTTGCCTGTCTGTCCAACATAATCGATCAAGATTTGGTTGACATCAGTGTGGTAAAAGGTGTACGTGAATGTATGGGTGCAGCTTTCTTTTATCTTGTTTATTCATTTAAGAGAAATAATTTTTACACGATGATAGTAGTAGCAAAGTGTCCACTCTACCAAAGCCATGTTACTCGTATTCCAGAATAAGAATTCCAGCTTTTCACTGAAGTGGAAGAACAAATCTTTTTTTAAAATACCTGAGTGGTTTTAAAATAGAAAATTAAATTAGGTAAGGAAGAGAATGTTACATTCTCAGTTCATCATCATGTGCAGATTATGCCTTACTGTGGGGATCATTACGCCAGAGGCCCTGGCTGCTCACGTGTGGACCAGAGACCAGCACCACTAGCGTCGCTAGCATTACCTGCTGGAGATGCCGTCCTATAACCACTGAGTTCCGATGCACATCAACATTGGGCACCCCTGCGATAGGCAGTGTGTGTTTGTCCTCATTTTTGTGATCCTTGCACCTAAAGAAGAAGGTGTGTGATATACAGAGTAGAACCAACAAATATATAAGGCACACTTTAATTTTTAGGATGAACACATGAGCCACTGTTTCCTTTCACATGTGATTGGGGGTAATGAGTCTGCCAGCCAGCCTTGCCTGGGGCCCTGGTGACTTACCCACAGCATGTGGACGGGCAATACATTCCTTTTTTGTTTTTGGATGGAAGGTTCTAGGAAATACTTCCTCGTTCTTTTTTTTTTATTGAAGTATAGTTGATTTACAATGTTGTGTTAATTACTGCTGTACAGCAAAGTGATTCAGTTATACATATATATGCATTCTTTTTTTATATATTCTTTTCCATTATGATTTATCATAGGCTATTGAATAATGTTCTCTGTGCTATATAGTAGGACCTTGTTGTTTATCCATTCTATATGTAAAAACTTATATCTACAACCCCAAACTCCCAATCTATCTCTCCTCCACCTCCCTCCCCCTTGGCAACCATAAATCTGTTCTCTATGTCCGTGATTCTGTTTCTGTTTCATAGATAGGTTCATTTTTGTCATATTTTAGATTCCACATATAAGTGATATCATATGGTATTTGTCTTTCTCTGTCTGACTTATTTAGTGTGATAATCTCCAAGTCCATCCATGTTGCTGCAAATGGCATTATTTCATTCTTTTTATGGCTGAGTAATATTCTGCTGTCTATATGTACCACTTCTTCTTTATCCATTCATCTGTCGATGGACATTTAGGTTGCTTCTATGTCTTGGCTATTGTGAATAGTGCTGCTATGAACATAGGGGTGCATGTACCTTTTCGAATTAGAGTTTTGTCCAGAATGGGATTGCAGGATCATATGGTAGCTCTATTTTTAGTTTTCTGAGGAACCTCCATACTCCTCTCCAGAGTGGCTGCACCAACTTCCCACCAACAGTGTAGGAGGGTTCGATGGCCAGTACGTTCTAAATGACTGTGAGGACATCATTGGCCAAAGTCAGTTAATTATATTCTGAAAGACAGTTTAAGAAAAAATAGATGTATATGGAAAGGGGAATGCTATTCCTGTTATATGTAGCTGATACAATATAAGTTTGTAAAGCCATGAATATTTTTTCAGGAAAAATGGATTTCCAAAAAATTTTTGTAGTATAATTCCGGGATGATAAAAGTGACTGTGACGTCACATTTCTAGTAAATTAGAGACAGTATTTCTATGATTTCAAAGAGTCAATATTTTGAGTATTGATTTTTTTTAACTGATTTTATTTGGTCATTTATATTAAAGTGGAGAAAACCTTAATACACTGTTTGCATGTTTGACAATACTTCATTAAAATATAATGAGTTATTGTTTTGGTGAGCTAGATGTAAAGAACCAGAATGATCACATTTTGTAATAGACTAAGGCATATCTCAAAAGAAAGACGCTAACAATCTAAAATCTCTGCATATCGTCAGGCTATGTTACAAACGATTGATGTGGATGCAAAAAATATTCCTCTCCTTTGCTTGAATAAATATGATAAGAGTGGAAGGCGATGCCCTTTGAACAGTTACGTATTGGACTTCTACAAACACGGCTCCCTGTCAGCACTGACCAAGGATAACTGGTATGACCTTTTCTGTTTTAACATTCTTTATAGACAGGCGTGTGTGTTTGTGTAATGAATGCTGTTACATTATGACTTATGAGAATAATTTCAAGATGCAATAATTTGAGTCATTAAGATGCAGTTTATTTCAAACAGTTTAGAAAACACCTTTTCAAATTATGATTGTGGTGAAGCTCACATAACATAAAATTGACCATCTGAAAGTGAACAATTCAGGGACAGTTGATGCGTTCGTAATGAACAACCACCGCCTCTATCCAGGTATTAAACATTGTCATTGACCCAAGGGGAAAGTCTGGACCCCTGAAGCAGTCACTCCCCTCCCCTCCCTCAACTCTGGCACCTACTGTTCTGTGTCTGTTTGTTCTCCATCTTGTGGATTTAACTAGTCAGGGTAATTAATGAATGGAATCATACAATTATGTGACTTTCTGTGTCTGACTTCTTTCACTAGGATATTTCGAGGTTCGCCCATGTTGTAGTGATAGCAGTACTTGACTCCTTTTTATAGCTGGATATTATTCCATTGTTTGTGTATATACAATTTGTTTATCTAATGAATGAACATTTGGGTTGCTTCAACTTTTGGCTACTGTGAATAGTGCTGCAGTGAACAAGCATGCACATGTATTTGTTTCAGTGCCTGTTTTCAGTTCTTTTGTGTATAAACCTAGGAGTAGAATTGTTGGGTCCTGTAGTAACTCCTTGTTCAACTTCTGTAGAACCGCTGAAATATTTTCCACAGCAACAATTTTACACAACCAACTGCACTGTACAAGGGTTCTACTTTCTCCACAACCTCACCACACTTGTTATTTTCCTTTTAAAAAAAAATTATAGCCATTCTAGTGTGTGTGAAGTGATCCATATCTCACTGTGGTTTTACTTTACATTTCCCTAAACACTAAATATTTTGAGCTTAATTTTATGTTATGAAAGAGATGTATATAGTTTTTGGAAAAATGTCTATTCAAGTCCTTTGCCCACTCTACAATTATGTTGTTTATCTTTTGTTGTTGAGTTGTAGAAGTTCTTTAGATATTCTAATACTAGCCTCTTGTCAGATATATGATTTCCAAATATTTACTCCTACTCTGTAAGTTATTTGCAAATATTTTCTCCTACTCTGTAAGTTATCTTTTATTTTCTTGATAGTCCTTTGATGCATGAAATTTTTAATTTTGAGGAAATCCAACCTACCTAATTCTTCTTTTGTTACTCATCCTTTTGGTGTCATATCCAAGAATCCATTCCCAAATCCAAGGTCATGAAGATTTCTCCCTATGTTTTCTTCTAAGAGCTCTTATATTTAGATTGTTGATCCATTTTGAATAGATTTGGTGTATGGTATAAGTTTCCAACTTCATTCATCTGCATGTGGATTTACAGTTGCCCCAGAACCATTTGTTGAATTCTTTCTCCACTGAATGGGGTTGGTAACTCGTCAAACCTCAGCTGACAGATATGTGGGTTTATTTTTGAATTCTCAGTTCTATTCCGTTAGTCTGTCTATTCTCATGCCAGTACCGCCCTGTTTTGATAACTATAGCTTGTGAAATGTGTGGGTCTTCCAACCCTCTTTGTGTTTAATACGGTTTTGGCTATTCAGGGTCCTTTGTAATTCCATATGAATTTGAGGATTGTCTTTTCCACTTCTGCACAAAAGGCAAAAAAGGCTGTAGGAATTTGGATAAGGATTGCAATGATATGTAGATCACTTTGAGTACTATTGGCATCTTAACAATATTAAGTCTTTCAATCCATAAACACAGGATCTTTCCATTTTTAGGTCATCCTTAATTTCTTTCTGCAATGTTGTAGCTTTCAGTGTACAAGTCTTTGACCTCCTTTGTTAAATTTATTCCTAGGTATTTTATTCTTATGCATGCTATTGCAGTTGGAACTTTTCCCTTAATCTTATTTTCAGAAAGTACCTCTCTTTCATGTAGAAACACAAATGGTTTTTGAGTATTGATCTTGTACTCAAAATGATCTTGTACTCAAAATGACTTGGCCAAATTTGTTTATTAGCTCTGATAGTTATTTTGTGGATTCTTCAGCATTTTCTATGTATGGGATCATGCCATCTGTGAAAAAAGGAGTTTTACTTGTTCCTTTCCAATTTGAATGCCTTCTTTTTCTTCCTCTTACCTAAGGGCTCTGGCTAGTACTTCCAGTAAAATGTTGATTAGCAATGGTGAAAGCAGACATCCTTGTTTTGTTCCTGATCTTAGGGAGGATGTTTCAGTCTTCTATCATTGAATCTGACCTTAGCTGTGAGCTTTTCATAAATGTTCTTTATCATGATGAGAGAGTTCCCTTATATTCTTAGTTTGCTGAGTATTTTTATGAAAGGACTTTTTTTCAAATGCTTATTCTGCACTAACTGAGGTGATCTGGTGGCTTTTTTCTTTTATTCTATTAATGTGGTGTGTTACATTGATTGGTTTTCTCATGTTGAATAATCCATGCATTCCTGGGGTAAATCTCACTGAGTCATAGTGTGTAATCTTTTAAATATACTTTTGGACTCAGTTTGTTGGTACTTTGCTGAGGATTTTTGCATCTATGTTCATAAGAGAAGTTGGTCTTTTCCTGTGATGTCTTAGTCTGGTTTTGGTATTAGGGTAAAATGGGCCTCATAGAATGAGTTAGGAAGCATTTCTTCCTCTTCTGTTTTTTTGCAACAGTTTGAAAAAGATTGGTGTTAATTCTTCTTTAAGTGTTTGGTAGAATTCACTACCAGCTGATCTGGACTTTTCTCTGTTAAGAGGGTTTTGATAACTGACTCAGTTTATTTAATTACTATCAGCTTTATTAGATTTTCTATTTTTTTGAGTCAGTATTGGTAATATGTATATTTCTAGAAACTCATCCATTTAACCTAGATTATCTAACATTTTGTTGTAATGTTATTTGTTGATAATAACCTCATATAATCCTTTTTATTTCTGTAGCATCTTTCCCTATGTTCATTTCTGATTTTGTTTATTTGCATCTTCTTTCTTCTTCTTTGTCAATCTAGCTAAAGATTTTGTCAATTTTGTTGATCTTTTCTGAGATCCAACTTTTGTTTCACTGATTCTATTTTTCTATTATTTATTTCATTTCCCACCACACTAATCTTTATTATTTCCTTCCTTCTGCTAGCTTAGGTTTTAGATCACACTTCTTCCTCTAGTTCCTTAAGTGTAAAATTAGGTTGCTGATTTGAGATCTTCCATCTTTTTTAATTTGGGCATTAACTGGTATAAATTTCCTTCTGAGCAGCTTCTCTGTATCCCATAAGTTTTGGTATGCTTTGCTTTTGCTGTCATATGTCTTTGTTTTCTAACTTACCTGTGATTTCTTCTTTGACTCATTGTCTGTGTGCTGTTTAATTTCCATAGAGTTGTCAATTTTCGTATTTTCCTTCTGTTAATGATTTCTAGCTTCATTCCACTGTGCTCTGAAATGTGTCTGAAAAGACTTTGTGTGACTTCTGTAATTTTAAATGTATTAAAACTTGTTTTGTAGCCTAACTTATGGTCTCTTCTGGAGAACGTTTGATATGCTTGTGAGGAGTGTAATCTTCTGCTGTTGTTGGGTGTGGTCTTTGAAATACGTCTGTTATGTTTAGTTGGTTTATGGTGTTAAGTCATTCCTCTCCTTATTGATTTTGTGTCTAGATGTTCTATCCATTATTAAAAGTGGGGTGTTGAAGTCTTCAACTACTATTTTAGCCTCCATGTGTTTGTGTTTTTTACGTTTTTTCCCCCTGTAATTCATTTCTAATCTCATAGCGTTGTGGTCAGAAAAGATGCTTGATATGATTTCAATTTTCTTAAATTTACTGTGGCTTGATTTGTGACCCAAGATGTGATCTATCCTGGAGAATGTTCCGTGCGCACTTGAGAAGAAAGTGTATTCTGCTGTTTTTGGTTGGAATGTCCTATAAATATCAATTAAATCTATCTGGTCTATTGTGTCATTTAAAGTTTCTGTTTCCTTATTTATTTTCATTTTGGATGATCTGTCTGTTGGTGTAAGTGAGGTGTTAAAGTCCCCCACTATTATTGTGTTATTGTCGATTTCCTCTTTTATAGCTGTTAGCAGTTACCTTATGTATTGAGGAGCTCCTATGTTGGGTGCATATATATTTATAATTGTCATATCTTCTTCTTGGATTGATCCCTTGATCATTATGTAGTGTCCTTCCTTGTCTCTTGTAACATTCGTTATTTTAAAGTCTATTTTATCTGATATGAGTATTGCTACTCCAGCTTTCTTTTGATTTCCATTTGTATGGAATATCTTTTTCCATCCCCTCACTTTCAGTCTGTATGTGTCGTTAGGTCTGAAGTGGGTCTCTTGTAGACAGCATATATATGGGTCTTGTTTTTGTATCCATTCAGCAAGCCTGTGCCTTTTGGTTGTAGCATTTAATCCATTCACGTTTAAGGTAATTATCGATATGTACGTTCCTATGACCATTTTCTTAATTGTTTTGGGTTTGTTTTTGTAGGTCCTTTTCTTCTTTTGTGTTTCCCACTTAGAGAAGTTCCTTTAGCATTTGTGGTAGAGCTGGTTTGGTGGTGCTGAATTCTCTTAGCTTTTGCTTGTCTGTAAAGCTTTTGATTTCTCCATCGAATCTGAATGAGATCCTTGCTGGGTAGAGTAATCTTGGTTGTAGTTTCTTCCCTTTCATCACTTTAAGTATATCATGCCACTCCCTTCTGGCTTGTAGAGTTTCTGCTGAGAAATCAGCTGATAACCTTCTGGGAGTTCCCTTGTATGTTATTTGTCGTTTTTCCCTTGCTGCTTTCAATAATTTTTCTTTGTATTTAATTTTTGCCAGTTTGATTACTGTGTGTCTCGGCGTGTTTCTCCTTGGGTTTATCCTGTATGGGACTCTCTGTGCTTCCTGGACTTGGGTGGTTATTTCCTTTCCCATGTTAGGGAAGTTTTCAACTATAATCTCTTCAAATATTTTCTCTGATCCTTTCTCTGTCTCTTCTCTTTCTGGGACCCCTATAATGCGAATGTTGTTGCATTTAATGTTGTCCCAGAGGTCTCTTAGGCTGTCTTCATTTCTTTTCATTCTTTTTTCTTTATTCTCTTCTGCAGCAGTGAATTCCACCATTCTGTCTTCCAGGTCACTTATCTGTTCTTCTGCCTCAGTTATTCTGCTACTGATTCCTTCTAGTGTAGTTTTCATTTCAGTTACTGTATTGTTCATCTCTATTTGTTTGTTCTTTAATTCTTCTAGGTTTTTGTTAAACATTTCTTGCATCTTCTCGATCTTTGCCTCCATTCTTATTCCGAGGTCCTGGATCATCTTCACTATCATTATGCTGAATTCTTTTTCTGGAAGGTTGCCTATCTCCACTTCATTTTGTTGTTTTTCTGGGGTTTTATCTTGTTCCTTCATCTGGTACATAGCCCTCTGCCTTTTCATCTTGTCTATCTTTCTGTGAATGTGGTTTTTGTTCCACAGGCTGCAGGATTATAGTTCTTCTTCTGCTGTCTGCCCTTTGGTGGCTGAGGCTATCTAAGAGGCTTGAGCAAGTTTCCTGCTATCTTAGATTAATTTTTAAACATATTTTCTGCCAAATTGTAGATGGCTACTGATGACCCAGTTTCATTATTGAGTAGCTGCCATTTAGACTCTAGTTATTTTTGGAAAATCTCTCTCTTCAGAATGTAGCAATTCAGTGAGCATTGAGTTTTCCATGTGCCAAGCATACCTCCTATATACCAGGCACTCCTCTAAGGACTAGTCTAGAGGCACAGAGGTGAAAAGAGCCTTTGCTGCCAGGGAGTTGGCATTCCAGTGAGGGAGACAATACATGAGGTGAAATTTTCTTAGACAAGTGAATGATGAGCAGACATCTTCTATGTGACTGCTGGAGCCACTGGACTTGTCTAGTAGGATTCCCTGCTAGTGTTGGAGGGTCTCCTGCAGAGACGGGGAGTGGCTGTGGCTCACTGTGGGGACAAGGACACTGGCAGCAGAAGTTCTGGGAAGTACTCCTTGGCGTGAGCCCTCTCAGAGTCCCCTTCAACTACTATTTTAGAACTGTCACTTTCTTTCTTCAATTCTGTCAGTGTTTTGCCTCATATATTTGGGGGATCTGTTATTTGGGGTCCATATGTTTATTGTATCTTCTAGATAAGTGTTATATCTTCTACATGAATCAACCCTTTTATTCACATATAATGTCTTTTTTGTCTCTTGTAACAGTTTGTACTTAAAGTCTATTTTTTTCTGATATTAGTACAGCCATCCCAGCTCTCTTCTATTTACTATTTGCATGGAGTATCTTTTTCTGTTCTTTCACTTTTCAACATCTTTGTATCTTTGTATCCAAAATTAGTCTCTTATAGACAGTAAATTGTTGGATTATGTAGTTTTTAATTCATTCTGCCAATCTTTTGAATGCAGAATTTAATCCACTTACATTTAAAGTAATTACTGATAAGGAAGGACTTACTTTTGCCATTTTGATATATTTTTTTAATAAGTCTTATGCTCTTTTTTGTTTCTCAGGGATAGTTTCTGGCAATTTTATCTGTCAGTGGGTATACTTTCTAGTTTCTCTTTACACTTCATAAATTTTTGTTGAGCACTATACATTTTGAATACAATAATGTGGTAATTCTGGAATTGTCTCCCTTCTCAGGGTTTATGTTTCTAGGGGTCCGCTGTGGCGTTGTTTGGTTTAGTGACTTTTCTAAACTATTTTTATAAAAATCTGTGTATATTGTTCATCATGTATGGCCTCTGAAGTCCTTGTTTCTTTATTTTTTTAATTTAAAAAATTTTGTTTATTTATTTATTTATTTTGGCTGTGCTGGGTCTTAGTTGCGGCATGCAGACTTCTTAGCTGTGGCATGCGGATTTCTTAGTTGTGGCATGCGTGCGGGATCTAGTTCCCTGACCAGGGATCGAACCCAGGCCCCCTTCATTGGGAGTGCAGAGTCTTACCCACTGGACCACCAGGGAAGTCCCTGAAGTCCTTGTTTCCTTAGACTGTATTCAGCTAGTGTTTGGACAGAGATTTTTTTGAACACAAGGGGGAGTGGGAGAGACGGGGTGGGGGGAGAGAGAGGGGGTGGGAGAGACAGGGAGAGGAAGAAGAGAAAGAAGAAGAAGGAGGAAGAGCAGGAGAAGGAGAAACGGGAAGAAAATGAGAAGAAGGAGGAGAAGGAGAAGAAGTAGGAGGAGGAGAAGAAGAAGGAGAAGGAGAAGAAGAAAAGGAAAGAAAAATCTTCCTTCCGTTCTTTGCAGATTGGCTCTGTGCTGGGATCTCCTTCAACACTGAAGCCTTTTATGACTCACCCTACCCCCATGTCCTGTTTGCACTCATCCTGGAGCAGCAGTAATGAAGGCTTGGGGTCTTCTCAGGTCTTTTCTAAGCATGCGTCCTGCCCTAGGCATCTGCATGGCTGTCTGAATTCCCCGATGTATGTGGGTTCGCCCAGATTTTCCTCAGAGGTTTTCGTTACTCAGCTGTTTTGTCTTGTCACCTACAAATTGGCACTTGCCATCTACCTCTGCAAGGATCAAATCATGTGCTGCAGCAGCTGCTGACCTTCAGCACCCCCTGAAAGGAGTTCAGGGTGGAGAGCAGAAATGAGGCACTCTGGGCTCTGGGGAAAACAGGTGGAACAGGTCTTCAGATAGATATTTTGAGGAGAAGATTTTATGAGCCCAATTCTTGCATCTCCTCGTATCTAGAAAAGCACTAAAATCCTTCATGGTGAAGTCTGCTCCTCATGACCAACAGTAACCTTCATGAGACTAGTGGAAGCCTTCTGCAAAAAATATGTGCTTGATTGCATGTACTCCCCCTTCACCAAAATCACATCTATACTGTCCTCCTCCCTTCCTCCTCTTCAGAGCTGTTTCTCAGAGCTCTCTGAAACACTGTCTCCCAGGCTCTAGTCCTCATTTTGCCCCAAATAAAACTTAACTCACAACTCTCACGCTGTGCCTTTTTTACAGTCGACAGTCTCAACTGTCATCTTTCACCCTCGGCAGCTGCCTCGCTATCTCCCTCCCTGACTGAGCTCTGAGCTCGGCTGAACAAAGACAAGCACCTCACCTCAGTCCTTCCTGCAGCTCCCAGACAGGTTAGGACAGACAGGTGAACAAGGCCGGCTCTGCTCCCTGGGGATTCGGGGACTGGGAAACAAGGCTGATGCTAAGCTGGAAGGAGGGTGGGGAAAGGGTGAATAAAAATGTCTCAGCGCTTTCCTACTTTTCTAACCTGTTCTTGACTCCGAGTTATACCTTGGCTTATTTTCCACCCTTCTGGCAGCTTTTGCTTGAGTTTTTGATGTTTCTGTGCAGGGATGGTCCCTCCTTCTGCCTGCTCTGCCGTCTTTGGTGACATCACTCACATTTGGCACTGTTTTAACATGTAAAATAACAACTTTGGTCATAATAATGGGCTACTCTATAAGAGCACTAAAAGTCATGCTTTTTTAGCCAAACGATTAGCCTCTTTACTAGTTTGGTCAATTTAGGGCTACACGGAACAGAGTAAGGCTCTGGATGCAAAGCACAGGGGTATGTCCTGAGGTATCTCCACGTCTGGCTTTATTTTGTCTCTGGAAGGGCCAGCAATTCAGTGGTAATTTATCTTTTCCTTGGCTGTAGATTGAGAACCCATCAAAACAAAATGTATTCCTGTAATGTTACTCTCTTTTTTTCTGTAGGTTAAACATGGGCGATGCATTTAAGTTAATAACAGATTTTGTGCTTGTCACTCAGACCATCAGGTAGAGTAAATGCCCCTGCATGTGAAACTCCTATAAGCAGCTGAACGTCTTTAAGCACAAAAAACCATGATAGTAATTGAAACACTTCATTCTCGTACAGGATCTCACTAAGTGAATTATGCGATGACGAAGATGACAACGTTGTGTTGGCATTTAAACAACTAAGTGAAGCATTCGACAGAAAACTTGGGAGAAAAGAACGACCCTGACCGTGTCCAATTTTCCTGAGTCCTGTGCGCCTAGGAGACAGAGATAGCCAGAATGCCACCCTTTGTGTTTCAGGACGTGGATCACTGCCCCTTCCTGCATGACAAAGAGGAGGCTTGCAAACAACCCCTTGTTCCCTATGACCATCCTCAACACACCCTCCAAATTCTCATGCTTTGTCTCATAAAGGATTAGCTGAACTGATTTCTTCTGCTGACCAACTGGACAAAATACCTGCTAACTTGACCAAATATTAGTCAGGCTTCTCCCATCCGCCCCGCAAGTCCCTGAACTTTAATCCACCCCTAGGCTCCTCCTGAAAGCTGCCCGGAGGGGTCCCCAGATCACCTGTCCCTGCCCCAACCCCAGGTCACTGTGAGGCCAACTGTGCAATCACACCACACACACCCATTCCCCCGCACCTGATCATTTCCAGCCTTGTTTACTAATCTCTATAAATTGAAGATCTTTTTCTGCTGACCTTTGAGACCCCTGCACATCCCATGGTCAGAGTGTTTTCCCTTTGCAGTAGGCTTTTCCACTTACTGCAATGGTCTTTTCCAATAAATCTCTTCTTACCTAAGTCCAGATTTGTTTTCGTTTTTGTTTTTTTTTAAATTTATTTATATATTTTATTTATTTATTTTTGGCTGCGTTGGGTCTTCCTTGCTGCGTGCGCACTTTCTCCAGTTGTGGCGAGCGGGGGCTACTCTTCGTTGCGGTGCGTGGGCTTCTCATTGCAGTGGCTTCTTCTGTTGCAGAGCACGGGCTCTAGGCGCGCGGGCTTCAGTAGTTGTGGCACTCAGGCTCAGTAGTTGTGGCTCGCAGGGTCTAGAGCGCAGGCTCAGTAGTTGTGGCGCACGGGCTTCATTGCTCCGCGGCATGTGGGAACTTCCCGGACCAGGGCTTGAACCCTTGTCCCCTGCATTGGGAGGCGGATTCTTAACCACTGCGCCACCAGGGAAGCCCCAGATTTGTTTTTGATTTGATTTTCATGCTGTGCTAGAGATGTAAAAGATATTACTTAACTAAAGTATAGATTTCACAATTTATTGAACAACTTATGTAAAGATATCTTAGGGTGGAAAGTTTTTCGTTAGACGTCCAAGTTCTCATTAGGAATTCTAACATTTTTAAGAGTTTTAGCTTGTGTAATAGCTATGCTAAATGTCTCAAACAATTACTACTTTGGCTTGAAATGCTAAAGATTTTTTGTAAAGACAGAAATAAAACCCAAGTTAAAATTATACATTATACACTGTAGCAGTGAGCTGAACTCTTGAAAGTAGTTTCAGATGTCTAATTATTGCATGTTTCTAAATGTCCTGCATTCTTCCCCCAGGCAGACCCCAGGTTCTGAGCACATTTTCCATGTCCCTGAGACCAGTGGGGACACATCTACAGAGACTAGGCTGTGAGCCATTGAGAGTGTTCCACGTGGAATAAAGCACATCCGCCAGCGTCACCAGTACGTCTAGATTTATTGCCTGCGTGTCCACATTTGCCTTGCTTGCCTTCCTTAACTGCTGCTTTCTGTGACCTCATTTGTGTGTCCCCCCTGCATATCCTGGGAGCTTATCCCTCTGTCGTGGGCTCACCCATCTTTGTCCCTGCTTTTGCTCTTGGCTAGACTGTGGCGTCAAACTAGATTCTCCCCCAAATCTGACTCAGTGAGTACTTTTTCTTTGCTGCTCCTAATTTACCAAATCTTCAGACACAGAAGGGAACAGCCTTGACTAATGGTACAAATCGTACAGTTACTTCCCAGATAGGTTTTGATGCTGATGTTAAGCAGTGAAGACAAACAAGGAGCCAGGACTTTGCTGACGTTGCCTGGGCAAGTGGCTGGCTAGGCACTAATGCCAGGAACAGCAATAGCTAGAGATGTTGCCTTTACCAGAGTGGTTGTCAAATACACAGCACTCACGCACACGCGTGTGCACACACATGCCTATTTTTCCATCTAAGTCTCTTACACAGCTAAGCTTGACAAGTATATATCTGGCTGTATTCTGCTGTTTTATATCTTTATTTTCATTTAAAGGGGCCTGAGATGTTCACTTTGGCTTTACTGCGTTTGTCCAGAGTCTCGAGTGGGGAAGGGGGTGGCCATGCACCCCGTTTCCCTCACCTCCCACAGCATGCTGGGACGGCTGTAAGCAGACCCGCTCCTTGTAGGGAATTGACGGTTCACATTAAATAACATATTTCAATGCAATAATGTCTTTTATTATTCTGTTACACGCAATCTAACGAATTTCTGATTTAGCTATGTGCAAATCCAATCTCATACACTTTTGTCAATAGGTTTTTCTTGAATGACCTATTGATAATAATTATTCTTGGAATAATTTTAAAGAGAGAAAAGAAAATATGATTCTATAGTTTTGTAATAATGCTACTAGCAATGCACATTAATCACAGAATCTATATTTTGACGTGTCTCTGAAAATGAGTGCATCCTCCAAATCCTTCTTTTTATTTAGTAATCGTCAGCATCACCGGCACAGATGGCAAGCAGAGCCTTCTCGTAATGCCCTGAAGCGAAATGCTGAAAAGAAGAAAATGTAATGTATTTGAAATACAGTGTCACAGTATTTCTAAAAAGAAGCATAATTCCTCTGAACTATAGAATGAAAGACCATGGGCCATTAGCATCTCAAAAATTATTTATTTTTTTCATCGAAATATTTAATATGCCCTGAGAACTATTCCCTGGAAGTTACTGAAAAATAATACCATGGTTATAATCAATAGAACGAAGTTTATATAAAGTTGATGGAACCCTAGTGTGTTTTTATAAGAAGAATAACTTCCAGTAGAATCAAATCTTCTCCTCAACTTGAAAGAGGTGTCCTCATTTATTGTTGTAAATCAGTGTAGAGTCTGGAGGGCAGATTGGGCAATATGCCTCAGATGGCTTAAAAATGTTTATACTCATTAATGCAGAAATTCTACTTCAAGAAATCTATCCTAAGGAAATAATGATCAATTATTGATGAGCCCAAGACTTATGCTCCAAAATATACACCATAATATTATGTATAATAGTGAAAAAGTAAAAAGCAATAAATAATAATGTGGGGTAGTTTATGTACTTTAGAACTTTTACAGTGGGATCCATGATTCAATAAAAATATTTCTTTAGGTAGTAAAACATTTTTTGAAAGAAAACATGTACAAAAAAATTTTGTTATTGGTTATCTGTGGTGGAGAATTAGGGCCATTTTAATCCTTTTATCATGCTTCCGTAGTTTCCAAGTTTTTCAAAAAAAATGACAGTAATAAATAAAAGGAATTATAAAACTTATCTTTGTTAAAAGTCAACTCTCACATCCATGTTCTCTTACACAAAGTTGTGTAATTATAATTCACTGCCTTAAATGCACGTAGTAAAGTTGCATTAATCATATGTGAATGTTAGTAGATTTTGAGGTGGCTGTCGTTAATTGCTGTATAGGTATTAGAACTAGTTTATTCATTTAGAAAATGAGTTATGACACGCATTTCTCAATGAGAAATGTTTAGCACCACTAAAAGTTTAAGGTTTTGAAGGTGGCTGTAAGGAGAGTTTTATCAAAGACGAAGGAGGAAGATGTCTCTTAAATGCTCCGTTAACCCTTCCTCTTGGAAACCACTTTAGCTTCCTGAGGGCCTACAAGGTCTTCTGGGTGGTGTGATCTCTTGCTCCTTGGGTTGTCAAGTTTCTTCCGTATCTTTCAATAAACTAAAAAGCTATTTTATGCAATTGCAAATTTCAATGGAAACAACGTGGACAAGGTAACAGGACTTAGCTATGTGCAAAATATACATTAAGATACGTTCTAGGGCCCTGTGCTTGGGTTACTGCTCTGAGGGTGCCATCTTGAAGTTCTTTATACTTTTTTGAACGAGGGGTCAAATGTTTTCATTTTCCATGGGGTGCCCCAAATTACATAGATGGTCCTACATATTCTGATAATTCTTTGCTAGGTTTTATCAAAATCCAGGCTAAAGCTTAGGTGTATCAGAGTGAAGAAACCACCGGCCTGTTGACTTCTGAGTCACTGCTTCTTGGCATGAGTTTCAAGGGCTCATGGGATGGCAATGTGCAGAATTTTGCACCCATGTGATGGGATCTGACTGGCTGCCCCCTCCTGTGACAACACAGGAGAGCTGATCTCAGAAAGCTCTTCACAGTTAATGGGCTCTTCTTGCAAAACATTTTCTTCCTGGTGCTCATCATTCTTGGGCATTTAGCTCGTAGAGCCTCATCACATGATCATGGGATGGATAGTTTACATGACAAACCAATGACTTTTGCTTAAAACACATCAAAGAGGAATCAGTTTTGTCACCGAGGTGAAGGGATTTTTCTCACCTGTTGGTGCACTAAGGCTGCCTGACCTACTAATGTAGATGATCCCAGCCAGAATATTTAACTTTTTAGATTCCACCGTGAAGTTACTTAAATTACAGCTCTTGTTTCAGTTTCGAAAAGGATCAGATATGGGTGCAAATAAATCATGAATAGGAGACTTACTTTGATATCATGGAAGAGGGACTTCCCATATCTCTCTTTGTATCGTTTCCTTATGGTCATCAGGTCTATTTCACTTCTGGCAATTAGAATCCTGATCACGGTTTTATTATGGAAACCAAAGTCCTAAAAGACACAGCCAAGGGGAGAAAAACAATAAAGAAACAGCACCTTAAAGTCAGTCTCTCTAAAATCGACTCATCCTCTTTTCTGTGGCCCTGTGCTCCTGGTCCTGTATTCCTCAAGCCCTGGCATCCCCACCCACGAGCACTGACTCAGACTCTGCCTCCCCTCTGTGACCCGCCCCCCGCCCCGCCCCGCACTGTACACACACAGTGAAGTGGTCCATCTACTCTGCTTCTTAAATGCCCTCTAATCTCTATTTCCAGGGTCACAGCCTTGATGCTGGCCCTCATCACTTCACCTGACTCTGCAATAATCCTCCCTTTTATTAAAAAAAAAAAATTTTTTTTAATTGGAGTGTAGTTGATTTACAATGTTGTGTCAGCTTCTGCTGTACAGCAAAGTGATTCAGTTATACATGTACATATATATCTATATATATATATATCTCCACTCTTTTTTAGATTCTTTTCCCATATAGCCCATTACAGAGTGTTGAGTAGAGTCTTCTGAGCTACACAGTAGGGCCTTATTAGTTATCCGTTTTATACATAGTAGTGTGTATATGTCAGTCCCAATCTCCTAATTTATCCCTCTCCCCTTACCGCCTGGCGACCGTAAGTTTGTTTTCTATGTCTGAGACTCTATAATTCTCCCTTTTAAACCTGGTCAACCTCCCCACTGTCTCCTGAACGCTGCATTTTAAGATGCAAATCTGATCATGTGCTCTTTCTAGGTAAAAATTCTTCCTGGGTTGGGAGGTGGGTCCCAACTCTGTTAGATGAACGTCAGCGTTTCTGAGACGGCAGTTATATTTTTATTTTATCGTCTGCTTATTGTGGAAAACTGTAAAAGTAAGAATTCCAGGTACTCAAAATATTTGCTGATTTAACCTCCAATACTGAAAAATACACAGCCATCCCTTTTTGTGTACTAGGTCCGGAACGAACCGCAAAGCAATTTCAACTTGTCTGTTCAAATGGAGTACTGGTGACATCCACTGGCCAGGAAGCAGCAGCTAATTTTTGATGTCTGAATGTTTTGGGTATAGACCTACTAACAAACTTTTCCATAATTTGAAGTGATGAAAATGAATGATCCAACCAACTTCCCATATTTAAGTTGTGTATCATTCGCTTGGAATACACTGGAGAAAAACAGAGATTTTCTTTGGTGAGAGCTGGTGAAAACAGCTTTTGAACAATACTTGACATTGGCAGGAGGCCCTTGTATATGAACACTCTGATTACTGGAATATACACTCCTCTGCTGTACCTGCAAACTGTTCGTGAGTACACATACCTTCCTTTTTGCATTGACACACACAGCAAGGGTAGAGTTTTTATTTATTATTAGGATAACTGGCCCTCACTTTGGGCATAATTGGAATCAGAGTAATGTGATTATTTTCCCAAGGTCATTCACAAGTGAATCTTTTCTTTTTGCTGGAGAAGGAAACGGTTGCTGTCATCCAATATCCTTGCCCAATACACTTTTAAATATACAGTTAATCAAATCCACCTTTATTCTTGGAAATAGAATCAAAAAGAAGCAGAGGACAGTGAGTACTGATCTTCATCCTGCGTTCTGAGGATACGTGGGTTCTTGTACCTAATAAAAAATACTTGTACCTCAATAAAAATCAATAAATAAAATATTCTTGATGATTAGCATATTATCCAAGCTTGCTGGCTACCTCTAAGAAGTTGGTCTATAACAATTACTTTGAGGATAAAACACTCCCATAAAATTATTGTACCACTGAATTGTTTTTAATGATTTTCTTTGAGTTTTCAGGGCTATGACACGTATAGTGATTTGTATGAGATCTTTTCATTTTCTAAATATTTTCGTGCACATTGTGGATGAGATATGCATTGTCTCATGCACATAAGTGTTTGTTTCTTTGAAAATGAATGCACCAAAGATGTGCAGTTGACTATCACCCGAAACTAAAAAAACATTCTCACTTAATTACAAAAATAGCTTTAGAGTTTATTGTTGTCTAGCTGTCTCCTTTTAAGTGTTTTTTAAAATAATACTTTATGTTTAAAAATAACCACTCACGTGTTGTGTTTTTAAAGTTCAGGAATGCAGCCATTTCTTTCTGAGAGTTTGTAGTGTTTTGACATTTTCTGCTTGATGCCATATGTTGTGTAATCGCCTGAGTATGAGGGGGTGGTCTTCATATGCGGTAAAAGCATTTGGACCTACCAGTTTCTCCAGACGCTAAGAAGTGCTAAAGCACTTCTCCTTGGGGGGAGAGGCCCCAAGGAATACTTCTTAGGTACCTCTGTTTGATACAGAAAGCAGAGCATTATCTTTATTTGTTGGGTCTCATTTTGGTGTATAATATATTTCTTCACTGGAGCATATTTTCTTTGAAATTAATATATTTGCATACAAATTCAAATATGGGAATCAATATTTAAATAATTGAAGTAAAACTAGTCCTTTGAGAAAGTAGACATGATTTCTGGAGAAATTTAAAAATACGTGGCTCATACTTACATGGATTGCACTATATAATCTGTAAGCAAAATAGGCTGGTTTGTCTCGAACACAGAGAACTAGGAAAAATCAGAGAGAAAAGAAGAAAGTTTGGGAGTGACAGTACATATTTTCTTCAAAATTTGGGAAACAATGAGAACGCTTTTTTTTTTTTTTCCAGTTACAATCGTGGAAGACTGATATTTTGTGAGTTCTCTGTGGGAGATCCCTCATTGTACATTGTATTAAAATGTCAACATTTAGAATAGCGGTAAAACCATAACCTTCTTTACAAGGGAAAGGAAGTTAGTATGTACAAGATGAATTTAAAGGTGGGAGATCCCAATTACCTGAGAATTCAAGGTTTCCTAGTGTGAAAGTTGACAACTGTTAGGAAGGGTATGGGTTCATGAAAGTTATTAGCTTGCCAGTTTAGTGCATTGTATCAGTAGCCGATGCATGTTTCCTCTACAGAGTTAACATTCTGTCTAAATAATTAAATTCAGGGGAAAGTGACTCAATCAAGAGCTTGCTCATGCGTCTTTAATTCAATCAGAGCTAATCAGCATTCATTGTACCAAACACATTATTACTCACCAATTGCAACTAGCAGCTCTTGAAAGGACCCATCATAACGTTCATTAATGGCATCTACTATGTCTTGCCCAGAAATAGTTTGAAATTCCTGGAAAACTTCAACAAATCGATATAATTCAAAGGAGATTTTATGAATATCATAAATTTAAAATGCAAACATGGATTTGATTGCTTATGCACAGTGAAGGTAAGTAGAGTATAGGGATGGGTGTTGGGTTGCAGTAGGCCATCTTTTAAAATGTTTTTATGGACTTTTGTGTGTTATATATAGTAGAAAAAACCAAAAAAGTATTTTAAAAAATAAGGGAGACAGAAAGGTACAGCAGTTTGGGGAAAGTCGAACAAAGCGCCTGTAAGACCAATAAGGCAGCTTCACACAAATCGTGACTTCAGTAATAATGACCTTGGTTCATTACGGACTGGTTAACCTGTGTTCACCATATTCTTTTTAAGACAACATATGATGCACCTAACAGGAGATAGGTAATATAGGTGAGTAAGTTCTCCATCAGAAACAGAGGTGGTTTTAAAAAGTTTAGTATTGAAAGGTTATGTGATTCAATTATTGGCAAAATAAAATTCTAGAGGAACTTCATCCTTAGCAATGTTATTAGATGAGGCACGTCTGTATAAACATAACCCCAAAGAGGTACCTTTGAGATAACTGGCTTTCCTCTCTTCATATGTAACACCCCCCTTTCCCAATTACCTACTTGCTTTTTATTCTCTAATCAGGGGGTAGCTGTAAAGAACAGAGGGCAGTTACCCAGCCACAGCTGCTGGTAGCTCTTGTTACACAGGATCATTTGCAACAGCGTTTTGTGCTCCCCTGTCCTCTGCTGGCAGGTCTCCCACAGCACCTGAAACATCACAGGCCGCCAGGTAGCACAGCGGCCCCAGGCTGGCGTGCCCAAGGTCCCGCGGTCGCCCCAGGGCTGGCCCGTTACCATGGCGTCCTGGGCAGCCGTGGCAGGGTCCGTGTACCCTTCTTCCCTGGTTCCCTGTGAAGTAAGCACAGGGTTCCCTCTGTAAGTGCTCTGAATTGACAACTTAGTAGGGTTACCGGGACACAAATCTTTGAGCCATCAAACACACTGGAGACTCCTAAGAAAGTTCTATCATTAGTCGGAGTTAGTCTACATTTCTTGGGTACTTTATGCAATGCAGGTCTTTTTAAAAATGTGGGCACTTTTCATTTTCTCTTTGTAGCCGAGGTAATCTTTCAAAGGCGTTGACAAGTTTTTTGCTTTTCCAATTCCCCGGGCGGTATCTCCGCCGCCCACCCCTTCAAACAGCGCCCACTGCCTGGCCGGCTGGTAGAGACGGGATTTTAACATCGTCAGAAGGAAAAGGCAGAGAGAAAGCGTGAGTTAATGCTCGGCCTCTGACTTGTAACATCTCATATAGGCAACAGTAAAATAACCATGAAATCCAGAATGTGTGCTGTGAGAGTATTTTGTAAATTTGTTTCACTCCTGCCTCTTTATCATATGAAGAAAGGACAGACATGGCCAAGCTGCCCTAAGAGAAGTCCTTTCAAACAGGAGGGAAGGCGAGCTCACTAATGCAGGACACTCTGGTCCCTGAGGGTTATGAGGACAAGAGGGCAGAAAGAGGTAGGAGAGACATGGGATGAGGCAGTTTATTTAACCCTTCCTTTCCTCTGGGTCCAGATCTGGAGGAAATGCTTTTGTTTTCTTTTTTGACTTTGCTGGAAGAACACAGAGTGCACTGCCTCCTGTTCCTGTTGTCTTTTCAGACGCCGGAAATGAACTCAGTGACAGAGCAAGATAGGGCAGCGGAGGCCCCGAAGACACCTTCCTGAGTTCATCTCAGTCCCGAAGCAGCACGAATGGGCCCCAACTCTCCCATCTGCTCTTGATGCAGGAACTTGCCTGCTGGCTGACAAGCTGGCAGCGGAACCTGACGGATGGAGTGGTGAGTGGTTTATGGCCGCAGTGGGGCAGACCCTTCCAGCAGGCCAGGGCTGTGAGACAGACCGCCCTGGCTGGAACCCTGTGGAGGACACAGCCAGGCACCAGTGGGAGTCTTAGGCTCCAGAGAGAGCAAGGGTGAGGCCGAACCATCCTGAAAGGTTACTTGGTTCTGATCAAACTGAGATGGAAAAAGCGATATAAGTTAACCAGCTTAACTGGTCAAGTCTCGTCTTCTCAATGGGATTTGCCCTGACCAAGCTGTGCAACGTCCTAACCTACCCACCATCCCCTCCCCTGCCCTGCCGTATCCTTCATCACCTAACATGCTGTGAAATGCACCAATTTATTAGATTTCTCCTTAGCTGTCTGCATCCCCCGACTAGAATGCAAGCTTCTTAAGACTGGGGTCTTTGTCTCTTTTGATAATTCCCAATTGCCCTTGGCACGTTGTAGGCTTTTGAGAAATATTCACTGAATCAATACTAAACGAAGGAAGGAAAGTTAAAGAAATACCTTTTAGATGGCAGAATTGAAACACCAGTTAGTAGAAACGGGAAGATTTTCTGGATCATTGAAGTGTTTTTTGTGATTTCCAGTCAAACGATGTAGCTAAGTAAACACCTACGCATGCAAAGTTTGTGAGAAATATTTAAGAATTTTCTGCAGTTCTGAAATTTTTGTGAGAGATTTGATTTTGGGACATTTAACTTGAGATGGTGCCCAGCTGTTTACTTCTTTGTGCAGTTAATTGCCAAAAGCACTTTAAGCAGACCGGTAGATTAAAAAAATGTGAATCAGTTACTGTGGGATTTAGCTTTTCCCAGCAAGTGGATTTTGTCACATAAAAAGCCTAAGACAGTAGACTGGTAGGTGATGTAAATGCCAGAGAAACGGCATAAATGAGAATTGGGGTTAGGGGCAAAATAAAAATGTGAAAGGAAGAAATTAAAGGAATTAAAATCTGGCTGGAAGCATTAGGAGCAAAGTGGCTACAGAAGATCCCCAGAGGCCTCAGGGCATGAGGCTGAGGAAGCATCACGGGGAGACTCCTGACAGCCAAGATGAGGACAGTTTCCATTTTTTCCGTCTGTGGAAACATTTATCATCTGCAGTGTGATTTGCACATATGGATTAATTGATCTTTAAGTGACTAACTTTTCATTATTTGACAGATAATTAGATCTGTAAATCTGGTTTAATAAAAGCACAGGAAGTGCTGTGAGTCGGTTCAGTGATTGGCATTAGTTTTCAAGAAGAATGTGTTCTGGTTGAGTGGTTTTCTTATTAGAAATAGCCCTGTTGGAAAATTCTTTATAGATTAAAAGCTATTTTTTTTCCCCAGAAAGTATGACAGTAATTTAAACACTTCATGTTTCATGAATACCTTAAAGCTTCCAATTCCCTCAATCTCTATTAATTCACAAAAAGGAGGTGTATCTGAATGTTCATGATGTCAAAAAGATGAAAGCCATGGGCGGTGTTTCCTTTGATTCTGAAAGTGAAGATGCAGAGGGAGGAGGAGGATGTGATTATAATTGCTGAAGAATTTTAGAATATGGGTACTGGGAGGGAATGGAGCAGAATGGGTTCACTTCCTTTAATTTACAGGGTAAATGTCTGGGATCTCAAGAAAGCAAAATGATAAACCCAAGGACACACAACTGACTTAGAGCCAAGAGCAAAAGATACATAGATATATACCTGGTTGTTTTACACAGAGTATCTATCTGTCTGTCCATCTATTATCTATCCGTCATCTGTCTACCTGTCTACCTATCTATATCTCTACCTATCTATCTATGTATCTATCATCTATCTACGTATCTATCTACCTATGTATCTATCATCTATCTATCTAGGTATCTATCATCTCTCTATGTATATATGTATGTATGTATCTATCATCTACCTTCTATCAAACATCTATCTATAGAGAGAGATAGGGGCAGAGAGAATAAGGATCCCAGCTGGAGGGTAGAAGGAACTTGGTCACGTGACAGTGCCCCTCAGTTATTTGGCTGGAACTCATCACCTATTTTTGTAAGATGTCTAGACAGAGTCTCTGAAATGGTGTACACCACAGATAGTGGTCAGAAGTGATGGACTTCTTCAATTCTCTAGTTAACGTTGCATCTTCTTCCACTCTTGGAAATTTACTGATCCAAAGCCTAAACCAGTAGGTCCAAAAGGAAGAGCCATTAATGTAAGTCAGAAGTCAGTGGTCAGACTTCAAAATATTTAAACATCTATGAGAAATTATACATTTTACTAAGCATTACATGGGACTCCTGATCTTGAAATATAAGTTTTTTACTTCCGTTTTCAATTATGAGTTAAGTGCTTTCTTTGAAATATGTAGTATCTTATACTCGTAAATTGTGTTTTACATTTTAAGGGGAATATACTATGAAACCTTATAAATACATAATATTTAAGTAAACCTCATTAATTTCCCTTGGCTTCTTATAAAATCTAGGTCTTGCTTCACCATCAATTTTTTTTTTTTAGAGGTACATTCCATGTCTATTGATAGGAATACTCAATATTGTCAAGATGTCAGTTCTTAACTTAATCTGTAGGTTCAACACAGTCTCAATCAAAATCTCAGCAAGTTATTTTGTGGATATCAATAAATTGATTCTACAGTTTATATGGAGAGGCCTAGGATAGCCAACACAATATTGAAGGAGAAGAACAAAGTCAGAAGACTGTCACTACCTAACTTAAAGCTTACTATAAAGCTCCAGTAATCAAGACAATGTGGAATTGTCACCATCAATTTTTATATTCTATGTTGAAAGGACAATTTTACTGCTCTGAAGAGCTGTTTCAAGGTTAAACACACACACACACTTAAGTTCCAACTCTAGAAATTGAACTTAAGAAGTAATACTTTATCCTGTAAAGTCATAATCCAAATTAGGTGAAACCCAGTGATAAAATAAATTGTGTATTATTTTAAAATATGTGTGTCTATACAAATAATATTATATGTACAAATACACATCCTCACATTTATACTCTATCAAAAATAAAGCATTATTGTTTAATTTTCAGGAAAAAGGAACTGCAATTGTGCATAAGATAGATAGCCCTATTGCATCAAGGGAAAATATCGTTCACTGATTTTTTACCCTTGTGACTTATTTTCTCTCAAGTTTAGTTTTCAGAACTGTGTGTTTTTTTCCTGAAATATAAGAGCTTTGCTTTATAAAAACACACTGCGATCCTGATTCTTGGCTGTCAGTTACTTTTAGGGGTTTGTAGCATAACCTTTGACGAGGTGCAGAGATTCTGAGAGGTTATTTGAGTACTTGATCATTGGAATTTTACCAAACAGAAGTAGAACTGGAGTACAATCAGATGGGGTTGGAGCTGGGAGCAATCACATTTAACAGTGGAGGTGGAGGTATGGTGTCTTGGGGCTCTTTTCAGGTTAGTCTCTCACTCAGCAGACGTGAAACGTCAGGCCAGCCACGGAGCCCATCTGAGCTCCCAGGGACGGGGTGCAGCCATTCGGCTCCCCTGCGGAGCTGACTCTGAGATGGAGACCAGCAGGTATCTTGTCATATTTTTTTGCCTTTTTAAAAAAAAATTTATTGAAGTATAGTTGATTTACAATGTTGGGTTAGTTTCAGGTGTATAGCAAAGTGATTCAGTTATACACGTACACATATTGAAAAGATACCTGTGCCCCTATGTTCATAGCAGCACTGTTTACAATAGCCAGGACATGGAAGCAACCTAAATGTCCATCAGCAGATGAATGGATAAAGATGTGGTCCATATATACAATGGAATATTACTCAGCCATAAAAAAGAATGAAATAATGCCATTTGCAGTAACATGGATGGACCTAGAGATGATCATACTAAGTGAAGTTAAGTCAGACAGAGAAAGAGAAATACCATATGATATCGCTTATAGGTAGAATCTAAAACATGATACAAATGAACTTATTTACAAAACAGATTCTTGTTATTATGGGATGTGCTGGGGATCAACTGTGGATGGGAGAGAAAAGAAGCTGAATTTGGAAGGAGAGGCTGGGCTGTGATATAGGCCTAATGGAATGCAAAATAGTCCTAATGAAATATATTTTTTGTCTTACTAAAAAGCTTATATATTTCTTTAATAAATTGAAATAAATTTCTTTTTGGATACTAAGAAAGTAAAAACGTGTTTGCTATTAAGATGCAACTCGTGGATTTATAATAGGACTTTTGGTTTTATTAGCGGCAGTACTAATGCCGACACGAATTTCTGACTGGAAACTGTTGTTTTAATTTACGTTATGGAGCATCAGTCCTAGAAGACCAAGAGATGAAGACCCTTCTAAATCGAGAGAATGTTTTAATTAATCTTACAACGTTGACAAGTTAGAAAACATTCAATTGACATGTTGCCAAGTAAGATTATTTTTAATATTAATAATGATTATTAAAAACTTTTTTTCCTATAACGACTCAACTTC
Organism: Balaenoptera physalus; assembly: GCF_965194825.1. Taxonomy (NCBI): domain Eukaryota; kingdom Metazoa; phylum Chordata; class Mammalia; order Artiodactyla; family Balaenopteridae; genus Balaenoptera; species Balaenoptera physalus. The sequence goes on from NC_138886.1 coordinate 122,080,927, forward strand.
TGTCACAAATTTAAATAAGCTTATTTCTACAACACCTTACACAGAAGTCTCAAGTTGGACGATATCTATTCTCTATTGATGTTCTCATCCCAGAGATTATAATCTTCAGACTAGGACTTGATGAATTGATACAGGCAGTTTTATGAACTATGCGGCCACGCCATGCACATCCAAATTAAACCACAGCAAACCAAATTAAACAAGAAAGCAAATTCTTGATTTTGTTTTTACAAATAGAATTTTTACTTTAATTGAAAGGTCAGTGGATTTGCTCAGTACTGTGCCATTTTTTTCAGTTGAACAATTTGAAGAAATCCAACCAGCCCTAGTCACCAATCTCTCCTCCGTCTGGGGCAGCTAATACTTGCTTCCTCTGGAATCTTTCCTTTTGGATTTCTTTATTTCTAATTCAAAACTGACAATAACTTGGGCACAAAAAAAAAGAGTAAAAAAAATTTTAAATCCTTGTTGCCTGGCAATGAATGGAATTGTTAGTTTGTGTTCTAATCTGGCTGATATATTTATTCATTCTTAAATTATAGAGACTATTGTGAAGTACAGTATAAAGTTTTTAATCACAATAAACACACATTAAAGAAACCACACCTCCTGTGTTTGATTGGGTGTGTTAATCCACCCCGAATGAGGAAGATAGCAAAATTGCCCAGTCAGAAAAGAAGGAAAATGAAGTAGTCATTTAAATTTGCACACTGCCATTGATATTTTAAAGGAAAAAAAAAATCATTATCAATAGTCATTTTCTCATTTTAACTATTTTCTGTATATAGACTAGTTCTAGACAGGGTAGAAAGAATTCTTAATTTTTATCTTTCTTGTGAAAAGTAATACAATACTTTAACTTGAGAAATAAATTTGTTCATTTTTGTAAAAAAAACTTTGTAGAATTAAAAAAAAAGAACTCTCTCTAGGTAAAAGTTTGAACCTGCAATTTCAGAAAGAAAAATTAGCATATGGCTGTGGGTCTATTTTCTGGAGTGGTTGGGAGATTTTCTGTATCTTTTTCCTGACCTGATGTTCCCTTGTTTTCTTTCATTCTATAAGTTCTATAACCTGGGCTGCAACATCAAGAGTTCCATCCACTGCTCTCCCTGCTAGAAGATGGCTAGTCAACAATCTGAGTGATAACACAGAGGAACCGAATAGCTTTTCTTGCCTAAATTCAAGCCCCTTGTTTCCTGCTGAATCCTCTCCCGTTTCCTGCATCACTTCATCAGGTACTGAGGGTGTGTCTGATTGATTTGATCAACACAAACTCAAGGAGAAGATGGAATTACAGAAATAAAGAGATGGTAAGAAGGGAAAACTAGTTTTTATTTTCAATAATCCAGATTCTCCTAATTTAAAGTCATAAGTGAGGCTCCTGGATCCCTCTGTATATTGTACTCTCATCTGGTGATTCTGACTATTCACCTATTGGTGTGGTCCTGGGTCCCTGGGGCCTTAGGCGATGTTCTCATTCTACTAATTGTAACCGTAATATTTTTAATCTGTTAACACCCTTGTAATATATAATTATTTATGCATTTATTGATAATTATAATCATTTTACTTATAGTAGATTGTTTCGAGAACAGAGATGGTGTCTTATTCATATTTGTTTGTTTCTATACCCAACCCAAGTTTCTATCATAGTGCCTTGAATTTAGCTGGCATTCAGTACTTGTTATTGTACAGAATTCACTGTTAAACTGGAGTTTTCTGTCCTATTTTTGAAAATGAAACATACCTATTTTCTTTAATAGTGCAAAATGGTGTGAATTTTGGAGTTTCATACCTGGACCAAGTTCACCAGCGTATCTCTGAAGTGTCCCGAGGTCTCTGAGTAAATGTCCTCCTGCAGGTCGCGGCTGTATTCTGGGTACGAGAACGCCCATGTTGGAGGGTTGGTTTACGATAGAACCGCGCATCGCTGTGCTTGCCTAGGTCAGCGCTACTTCCCCCGTATGAGTGGAAAGTGAGGAGACATCTAATCTGCTGACATTTCTTTGTCTTTTCCCACATTCTACTCACATGAAGCCAATAAACAGTCCACCCAAGTAATCTGACAGCAATGGAACATAGGCCCAGGTCTGTTTTCTTAAAAAAAAAAAATACTGTCTATTCCAAAACTGAAAAACAACATTGAGAATCATTTCGCATTCTGCAATCGTTAAAATTCAGAATTCTGCCTTCTCTTTCCTTAGCGCACTGCCCAGCCCAGCTCTTCCCAAGTCTTTGTCCTGTCTTAATATTTTCAGTGAAGGGTCTTACTTCACTCCCCTCGGGAAAGTCTTGTTTTCGTTTGAATGCAATAGAGCTGATTGTCTGGAACATTTTCTTGACAGTTCAATGTCACATAATACATGATGCAGTGGAACTTAAGGCATTAAGCCTTTTTAAAAATGAAAAGAGTTAACCTTTCCACTTTTAAAATGTGTAAAAATCTGATTCTGAGGTGGATCGCAGTGATTATGAGGTTTATGTAAATTGAAGTAGTTGCCCATATTTGTAGAATTCGCTGAGCGGTCATCGCGCTTTGCTTTGTTCTGTCTTTATACCTGGTCCCTCCTAGGTAAGAGATACGATGCTCCCTGAGCCACTGTACCAGGTACTTGCTGTCCTAATGTAAACACCCACATCATAGAAACTAGTAATTATTTTCCTGGAAAGTCCGCTTAACTTGATTGTCTAGGGAATTCTTTCATTTTTAGTACCCTAATCATCGATTCTACCTAGTGAAATAATTAGTCTTGAGTGAGTGGTATTTCACATATGAGTGTCTTAGAAAATTCTTTAAAATACATAAACTGGAATATTTTACGTGTTATTTGGAAAATATAAAGTTTATATGAGTGTAAAACATATGTACAAATGTGTATTTCCTTACGCAAATAGTAGGCTTCTCGCATCTGGAAAATTTCTCCGTTTGTTCTTGAAGCTAATATATCAATGAGGCAATTCTCATCAGTGCCTGCTCCCTAGAAAGACAGAGCGAGAGAAATATAAAGGCATCTGTGCTGGAAATAACAGTGCAGTCTGTGCAGTAAAGGGATACAGCCTCCCTGGTGTTCTGAGAGGTGGCAGAGGGCAAGGAAGTATGTTTGGGATAAAGACAGGCCCAGTTCAGTCTGCCTCTGCTACTTACTAGCTGTTTGGTCCCAAGAAGATAATATTATCTGAAACTCTGTTCCTTCATAGAGTAAAACAGCATGGGCATTTCTAAATAATGTGGGAAAAGATGTTTAAACAATGCTCATGACACTGATTTTTTTCCTGCTAGAATATCAATTCTTGGGCAAGCTCGAATTTGACCCTGGGTCTCTAATTTTGCAAAGATGTTTCAGAGACATCTCCCTGCCTCTCCCCAGATGTGGACTTCTGCACCGTTTGCCTAAACATTTGGACTGGGTACTTTCTGTAGTCTCTTTCAGCCATAGGCATGAACTCTTCTCTGATGGTGATTTTAAAGACAACACATCTTTTTCAGAAAGCTTCAGAAATCCTTTCCATTCTATGAGACATTGATACAATGTAACAGTTTCATCTAAACAGTAACATAGGACTTTCTCCTTATAGTTTTTAGTCACATCATTTTGCAAGAGGTAGGGATTGACATTATGCAACACTCAATACTCTGTAATGGCCTATATGGGAAACGAATCTAAAAAAACAAATAAGAGTGGAGTGGATATATGCACATGTATAACTGATTCACTTTGCTGTACCCCTGAAACTAACACAACAGTGTAAATCAACTATACTCCAATAAAAATTTTTTTTAAATAGTAAAAGAAAATTCAATACTTTTGAGATTCATATCTACTCACTGAATTTTAATTGAGTAAATTCCACATATGGAATTGTAAAAAAAAATTAGTTGAAATTCATATTTTACATAAGGCTTATTCTGATCTACAAATATGATGGCCAAGATCCAGATTCCGTAATTTTTTTCCCTTTCCCTTTTCGAGTCACACACTGTTCCCAGACCAGGGTAATCAGGTCTTTGGCAGGCATTGTATTGGAATGATTGCAGCAGCTCTGCAGGTGTTTCATATCAGCGTTTGGAAAGATGTGAAAAGCCCTTTGTCCCCATCCCTAGCCAACAAACCTCTAACAAATCTGTAGTTAATTTCTTTCCTGTAAGAAAGAATTGTTCCAATCCTTCAGAAGTAACATTTTGCTACATTTGAGCAATAGTTTTTGTAAAGGATTGATTTAGAGTCACAAAAATAAAGATGTCATCTATATTTTGTCTCTGACTCAGTATTACTGCTGACTCATTACTTGATGAGCCCAATTTATACCACAGTGTAAAGAGATTCACATGAATTATAATATTTCCTCTTAATGTATGAAGATATACTGGGAGAGACAAATCCAAACAGCCCCGGAAGCTTTCCTTTTGGCAGGTTGGCACAGAGCGGGGTTGGTGGGTCTGAGTTTGCACAACAGGAGAATCGACTGATCCCGCCGCTGGGCTCTGGAGGTCCCCCCTTTCCTGACACCCCCCCCCCAGCATTTCTTTTGTTTCTTCTTTGCCCAGAAGTTCCCTCCCCTCCCTGATCACACGTAGCAGCGTCACAGGGCAGGTCCCGCACTATGGAAATAGTTTCGCATCCGACCTCTACCTTCATGGCGTGCCAGAGCTCGTGGGCATCGTAGGAGGGCGGTGGGTACATGAGGCCCACCATGACCTCCTTGAAGTGATCGCAAAGCTTCTCCTTCAGGTCACTAACCAGGTCCTGTGGAGGGAAAAACAAATACCTTCATTATATCGCTTACCAATTTTATGAGAGAAATGGGATAATCGCAGAAAGTCTTCTAGTACGATTTCCTTTTCCACATCACTTCACATAATAACTAGTCTGGTTTTAGTTCACACGTGTGTACGTGGATTACACGAGATCGTGGACTTGAGGGTTTGAAAATGACTGATGTGCTGACATCTCTGCATGAAACATCATCTGTATGGATATTCTAGTCACGTAAACACAGAAGGATAACTCCTTCCCTAATCCCAACCCGATCCCTCTTCTCATCTCATTATGAAAATAAATAAAATTTGAAACCTGAAAGCATTTTAGTTGGGAGTGCTTAGTTTTCTTGTGTGGAATTAATGAAAGAAAGTCCTTAAAGAAAATATGCATTTTATTTTATCATTATAGCAATGTCTTTTAGCAAAGAGTTTCTGGTTATACTATTGCCAACAAGCTTGTATAAATGAATTAAGTAGTCTTAGAACTTTCTTCAAATAGTCGCATGAATACATTTACTGAAAATACTGAAAATTAAATGCTTAAAAAGAAAAATAAGTGTGCTGGATTTTTGGCCTTGAAATACAGGTACAAGAGCATGAAATTGATCATTTTAATGTGACTTTCCTTTTACTCATGTAAAGTGGATGTTTAAAAACATATATGATCAATTTATTTTTTGTAGGGTTACAAAGATATCTGAAAGATGTTTAAAATTTACCATTTCTTGGTAAAATGTATAGTGTATATTCAGTTTTATGTTGAAATACACAACATTTTAGTTCTGACTTGGTTCAATAATATAATTCAATAAGGCATAATAAATAAGCTTTGTTACAATAAAAATGAAATAGTCATAATTTTCATTTTATTTAGTATAATCTGGCAGCACGTTTCCTATACCGTGGGTTTTCTTTTTTAACAAATAAAAGCATCATCCACAAGGTGGTAATTGAGAGAATCTATTGAATTTTTGCCCAGGTCAGTGCAATTTGTTTAATGAGCAGTTAATATGTGTCTGGAGTTGTGGCAGGTGCTTGGAGTAGGTATAAGACTTCTAAGATCGCTTCCTCATGGAGCTGGTAGTCTAGTTAATTCCCTCGTTGTTCACCATCGACTGTTTCTAATCCCTTCACCAAATAGTCCTCAAGGTGCTATTAGGAGACAGGTGATAGCAATGGATAAAGCTGGCATGAACATCTGAGCTTGTGAAGCCTTTGTTCTCACGCTCACACGAGCTCAATACATCTTTTTTGAAGGAAAGATGGCAGTGTATTCAATGGGTGTTTATTTCTACTCTTTCCCAGACATGGTGGTAGGAGCTGGAGAAAAATAACACAGGGTCTCTGTTTTCAAGAGGACCAACATCCCATAAACCCAGATGTAGCGTAAGTAAAAATGTGAGCTAATGCTTTCGAAGGCTCTGATCTTCATGTTTCGCTTTATAAGATCCTAAAGCAGTAGTTCAAGAGAGTTCTAAGAATTCAGATAAGATATCAGAATGGCCTTACAGGATCAGAGGACAGAAGACACAGTTACACAAGGAAGGACAAGTGGCATGGAGATAGGAGTTCAGATGCCATTTGTGATGGTTAATTTTATGTCAGCTTGGATGGGCCACAGCACCCGGATATTTGGTCAAACATTCTTCTAGATGTTTCTGTGAAGGTATTTAAAAAAAAATTTTTTTTTTAAATGAAGTATAGCTGATTTACAATGTTGTGTTAGTTACTGCTGTACAGCAAAGTGACTCAGTTATACATGTATATACATTCTTTTTTCCCGTTTCTTTCCATTATGGTTTATCACAGGATATTGAACATAGTTCCCTGTGCTCTACAGTAGGACCTTGTTGTGTATCCATCCTGTATATAATAATTTGCATCTGCTAATTCCAAACTCCCACTCCATCCCTCCTCCACCCCACTCCCACTTGGCAACCACAAGTCTGTTCTCTATGTCTGTGAGTCTGTTTCTGTTTAATAGATAATGTCATTTGTGTTGTATTTTAGATTCCACATATAAATGATATCATATGGTGTTTGTCTTTCTCTTTCTGACTTACTTCACTTAGTATGATAATCTCTATCATATCATGTTGCTGCAAATGGCATGATTTCATTCTTTTTTATGGCTGAGCAATATTCCATTGTATATATGTACCACATCCTGTGAAGGTGTTTTTTAGATGATTAACATTTAAATCAGTGGACTTCGAGTAAAGCAGATTACTCTCCACAATGTGGGTGGGTCTCATTCAGTCAGTTGAAGACTTTATAAAAAAAGATTGATTTTCCTTCAAGAATTCTACCAGCACACGGCCTTTGGAACTGAGCAGCTACCCTCTCTGAGGCTCTAGCCTGCCATAGTCTCTGCTGGCCTGCCGTGTGTATTTGGGCTTGCAGGCCTCTGCAATCATGTGAGCTAATTCCTCAAAATCTCTGTCTCTCTAGACATCTGTTGACATCGTTCCCAACAGTGAGGACCTTGCATAGTTGGAACAGCACGTGGTTGAGATGTTTCCTTCAATATGGCTCATAATGTACCTCTAACAGGTGTTTATTCTCCCACTACAACAAAATTAACTTCAAACTAACAACAAAAATATATCTGGAGAATCCCAAATGTTTGGAAATTTTAAAATGCACTTTTGTATGATCCAAATCTCAAAGAATATATCACAAGGGAGTTAGAAAATACTTTTAATTTAATGAAGGTGAAAATGCAGCATGTCAAAATTTGTGAGATGCAGTGAAGATAGTGATTGAAGATACACTTTTAGCTTTAAATATTCATGTTAGAAGAGAAACATACAATCAATGACCTAATTTTCCACCTCAAAAAATCTAGAAAAAGGAAGAGTAAATTAAGTCCAGGATAAGAAGGAAGGAAATAAGAATAAGATCAGAAATCAATGAAACAGAAAATAAATACTAGAAACTGTGAATGAAATCAAAATGTAATTTTCTGAAAAGATGAGTAATGTTAATAAAATTCTAATTAGACTGACAAGAAAAAAAGAAAATACAAAAATATTGGCAAGGTAAGAGTGACATATACAAATACTACAGACATTAAAGGAAAAAAGAATATTATGACCACATTTATAACACTATATATATAAGTGAAATATAGCTGATTTACAATGTTGTGTTAGTTTCAAGTGTATAGCAAAGTGATTCAGTTATACATATATATATTTTTAAATTTTTTCCAGATTCTTTTCCCTTATAGGTTATTACAAAATATTGAGTAGAGTTCCCTGTGCTATACAGTAGGTCCTTGTTGTTTATCTATTCTATATATAGTAGTGTGTGTCTGTTAATCCCATACTCCTAATTTATCCATCCTTCCCCCGCCTTGGCAATCACAGGTCTATTCTCTATGCTGTCAGTCTGTTTCTGTTTTGTAAATAAGTTCATTTGTGTCATATTTTAGATTCCACATATAAGTGATATCATATGATATTTGTCTTTCTTTTTCTGTTTTACTTCACTTAGTATAATTATTTCTAGGTCCATCCATGTTGCTGCAAATGGCATTATTTCATTCGTTTTCATGGCTGAGTAATATTCCATTGTATATATGTACCACATCTTCTTTATCCATTCATCTGTTGATGGACATTTAAGTTACTTCCATGTTTTGGCTATTGTAAATAGTGCTGCAGTGAACATTGGGGTGCATGTATCTTTTTGAATTATGCCATCATCAAAAAGTCTACAAATAATAACTGCTGGAGAGGCTGCTCACCACCTATAGGTTATGCCTATCGCCTTGCTGGTGCATCCCTAGAAGCTGCCTGTGGCTGCATCACAGAAACAGCCAAGCAGAAGCCAAGGCTTGATTTGCTGGAGAGGGTGTGGAGAAAAGGGAACCCTCCTACACTGTTGGTGGGAATGTAAACTGGTGCAGCCACTATGGAGAACAGTATGGAGGTTCCTTACAAAACAAAAATAGAGTTACCGTATGACCCAGCAAACCCATTCCTCAGCATATATCTGCAGAGAACCATAATTCAAAGATACACCGCTATATTTTAAAATTTAGTTGAAATGGATCAGTTCCTTGACAGACACAAATTACCAGAATAAACTCAAGGAGAATTTCAAACTCAGTCGAAATTTCCTTATATTTATTTTGAAAAACTGGATTCACAATTAACCCATACGCTTAATCTCTAGAGCCAAGTGAAATCACTTGATAAAATCTATGAAACATTTAAGGTGGAAGTAAACTCTACACAAAATCTTGTAGAAAGCAGCAGATGAAAGAAGACTTCTCAATTTATTTTATGTGACTAGTGCTGTCCTAATACCAAAAAAAAAAACCCCAAAACAAACAAACAAAAAACAACAAAAAAAATTAAGTCCAGCACAGTGCCTTGAAGGTTTAAATGCAAACAGACCAATGGACTAGACTTTTATGTAGAGAGTAAAGGGTCCTGGCAGCTGATGGACAGATGGAAACGTTAGAATTATCATCACTTTTGCGAGCCTTCCCCTGACCCTCGGGAAGCTGATTACTTCTTTGCCACCGCTGCTCCACCGTCACACTTATTACACTAGATTTAATGACCACATTATATGCATTTATGTCCCCCCAACGTCAGTCAGACACGGACTTTCTCACAAATGTTCCCAAATCCATCATCTCGCTCTGGCACAGTGCTGAGTACTCAAATGTGCAGAGTACGTGATATATAATGTACAAATGAACGTGTGAACAAGTGCGAGAATAAAGGAATAAATGTGGGAGGAGAAAGCCCTGAATTTACTGATTAAACGTAAAAGATAAAGGCAATGGCTTGGGCACTGCAAAATCTTCCGTTTGATCTTCAGTCACTTTTTGGGTCCGTATCCCTCCCAAACATTCATAACAGCATCTTCCCTTACTTCACTTTGTGATCGCTTTGGGCTCTGACCCTGAACACCTGCGCGGTTTCCACTGCTGATAGGCATCAGCGCGGCCGCTAGATGGCGCGGGAGAGCTTTGCTTTGGAGCGCAGGTGTGCGTGCGTGCGTCTGTGCGTGTGCGCATGCGTGCGTGCGTCTGTGCGTGTGCGTGCGTGCGTACATGGCTCTAGCAAACTGATTTCATAAGGTACCTCAAGGAAGTCAGAGAATTTTGGTGGAACAGGCGGTGCCAGGCGTCATCCCTACCCGTCGCGCCCAGGCCTGGGGGTGGCGTGTGGTTCCGGTCCTGGCCGAGCGTCAGCTGTGAGGTGACAGGTAGGTGCCCTTACTTCTGTGTCTGCTTCCCGTCTGTACAGGGAGAATTCTAACAGCACCCACCTCATAGCATTGGCCTTACCAGAAAATATTTAACTCAGGTGGAATTCTTAAAATATTTTCTGGGAGGTATGAGGCACTCAAAATGTCTCCCCCCCCCCCCAAATATTAGGTGATTTGCTGCAGATTAAAAACGGCTGATACTAGCTGTTTCCTCTCTCCCCTCTTTCTGTCTCTTTCTCTCTCTGCACCCCAGAAGTTTGCCTGTTACACTGCATTTCTCACACGTTACCAATATCCATTGTCAGTAAATTCTGTGGTCTCTAACTTACATCCAGAAACTGACGATTTTGTGCCACTTTTACCGCCATAACCCTGGCTTCGGCACCGTCATGGCTCCTTACGTCAATGCAACAGCCTCCGAGTGCGTCCCCTTCTGCCCTTACACCTGTCCTCCCCACACACACCTGACAGGTGCTCCTGGAAAAATGCCGATCAGTTAGTCACCCCTCTGCAGAAACACCCTTTCCCACTCCAAACTCCAGGATGAGTTACAGCTACTTTTGTGCAGCTGAGCTCGGGATAAGCAAACATGCAGGTGTTTTATGCGATGGTCACCAAGGCACACGATGTCCCCTTGGCCAATCTGTGCCGTCACCTCCTGCCACTCCTCTCCCTGCTCACGACCCCCCTCCACCCCCTGGGCTTCCGGTGGCTCCTGGCACAGCAGACCTGCCCCCTCAGGGCCATTGCTTTCTCCTCCCTGTAGCTTGAATGTTCCTTCCCTAGCCGAGCACGTGCCTCGCCCCTCGGACTTCTTCACAGAGCCTGCCATCGTCAGGCTATTTACAATTACAGTAAGTCCTCTACATACGAACCTTCACGTTGTGAACTTTCAGAGATGCGAAAGGACAAAGAGAGAGAAGAAGAAGTAACTGAAGAACCGAAGAGATTCACGACGCAGGAAATGGCAAGGGGATTTTCTTTATTTGAGGAGGCACTGTTGGTTTCTGAGGCACAGAACCTGAACGTAGAACGGTACACGAAGGTTGCAGCAGCCGTTCAGAATGCAATCCAGTGCTACCGTGTCATCTATGACGAGAAAAAAAGAGCTACTACCCAGACGTCACTGGGTCGCTTTTTCAAGAGAGTAGAAAGAACTGAATCTAGCAAGGAACCAGAACCTGTGCCAGCAGCGTCAGGCGTGAGTGACACTGCAGCTTGCCCTCCGTCTCCTATTGCTGACCATCCTTCAGCTCTGCCATCTCCCACCTCCTCTCTCCCCTCCAGTCAGTAACTCTTCTTGCCTGTTCCCTCGATGCCAGCCCCTGTGTGCCAGCTGTTGTACTGCACTACTGTACTTTTCAAGGGACTGTACTATAAGATTAAAAAGCGTTTCTCTATTTTTTGTGTTTCTTTGTTTTTTATGTATTCTTTGTGTGAAGAGTATTATAAACCTATGACAGTACATACTATATAGCCGACTGTGTCAGTGGGGTACCTAGGCTAACCTTGCTGGACTTACGAAGAAATTGGACTTGCGAACGCGCTCTGGGAACGGAACTCGTTCGCACGTGGGGGACTTCCTGTGCGCTTGGTCCGCCAGCACTCTCTGTCCTTCTCACCAGGCTTCATCTTTTCTCCAGAGCACTAGTCCCTTCTAACAGGACACGTTTCACTAATTTTTCTCTGTCTCACCAGGTAAAGACCCTGGCAGGGCTTTTGGTCTGTTTTATTCATGGCAGTTTCCCCAGCCGTAGCACGGTGCCGGCTACACAGCATTGGTATAAAATAATGAACGGATGGGTCCACTCGTATTTCCTCAGTTGTTTGTTTGGAGGCATTGGCTGCTCAAGGAAAAACAAGCAACGGTCCCCATCTGCACGCACTTTGATTTCATGGAGGGGCTGGAACTCTGGAATTACAGTGCCCTTGCACTGTAAATGGGCCAAGAGTTCTACAGTGGTTTTTCAGGACATCAGAAGAACATATCACTTACATTTGCGAAGATACATATTGAATAATATGTTTAAGTAGCTAAACTTTGCAAGTTCAAAGAGGAGCCGAAGACACAATCTCTGGGTAGAGTCTTAAATTCTCTCTGGGAGGGATAGAAATAGCTTTGCCGATGCAACCTTTGGAGTGTGCTTGTCCCCAGCTGGACTGCCTCTGCTTTCTTGTTTGCCCTAAAGGGACGCTATGGACCTCACAGCCTGGCCCTGCGTTAGGCTAATGAGTACGTGCTGCTCAAACCGAGCTGCTCTGAGCTCCTGGGGCTGCAGGTGGGCCAGGCCGCAGCAATTCCGACAGCTCCATTTAAACTGAAAGTAACATGGCGGTTCCTTTTCCTTTCTTCTTTTTACCTTTATCTAATTGTGTGCACTCAGGGGCAAGACATAGAAGGATGACTAGCACTCTTTTTGTCTGAATATGCTCAGGGGCGTAGTTTTATATGCTTTTAACTTCCATGTCTTTTCTATTATCATAAAAAAAATACTTGCTGTTGAAACACTCTGTGATGTAGGCCTGTACAAAGTGTAACTTAGAAGTTGTCTTAATTCTACCCCCACTGATATTCATTGTGTAAATACTTGGGCAATTTTATATTATATTATAAAAACACTTGTGCAAGCTGCTTTGTCACTGTGCAGTGGTAAGTAAATTTTTAAAAAATTTATTTATATTGAAGTATAGTTGATTTATTATATTGTGTTAGTTTCAAGTATACAGCAAAGTGATTCAGTTATAGGTTACTACAGGATGTTGAATATAGTTCCCTGTGCTATACAGTAAACCCTTGTTGTTTATATATTTAGTGTGTATCTGTTAATCCCAAACTCCTAATTTATCCCTTCCCCCCACTCCCTTTCCCCTTTGGTAACCATATGTTTGTTTTCTATTCTGTGAGTCTGTTTTCTATATAGATTCATTTGTATTATTTTTTAGATTCCACATGTAAGTGATATCATATGACATTTGTCTTTCTCTGTCTGACTTACTTCACTTAGTAGGATAATCTCTAGGTCCATCCATGTTGCTGCAAATGGCATTATTTCATTCTTTTTTATGGCTGAGTAATATTCCATTGTATATACGTACCACATCTTTATCCATTCATCTGTTATTGGACATTTAGGTTATTTCCATGTCCTGGCTATTGTAAACAGTGCTGCAATGAACATTGGGGTGCATGTATCTTTTCAAATTAAAGTTTTCATGTTTTCCAGATATATGCCCAGGAATGGGATTACAGGATTATATGGTAACTCTATTTTTAGTTTTTTGAGGAACCTCCATACTGTTTTCCATAGTGGCTGTAACAATTTACATTCCCTTTTCTCCACACTCTCTCCAGCATTTGTTATTTGTAAATTTTTATTGATGGCTATTCTGACTGGTGTGTGGTGATACCTCATTGTGGTTTTTATTTGCATTTCTCTGATAATTAGTGATGTTGAGCATCTTTTCATATACATATTGGCCATTTGTATGTCTTCTTTTGAGAAATGTTTATTTAGATATTCTGCCTATTTTTTGATTGGGTTGGTTTTTTTTTTTTTTTTTTTTGATATTGAGCTCTATGAGCTGTTTGTATATTTTGGAAATTAAGCCCTTATCTGTTGCATCATTTGCAAATATTTTCTCTCTGTCCATAGGTTGTCTTTTTGTTTTGTTTGTGATTTCCTTTGCTGCACAAAAGCTTTTAAGTTTGATTAGGTCCCATTTGTTTATTTTTGCTTTTATTTCTTTGCCTTGGGAGACTGATCTAAGAAAATATTGCTAAGATTTATGTCAGAGAATATTTTGCCTATGTTCTCTTCTAGGAGTTTTATGGTACCATGTCTTATATATAAGCTTTATGTCATTTGGGGTTTATTTTTATGTATGGTATGAAGGAGTGTTCTAACTTCATTGATTTATATGTGGCTGTCCAGCTTTCCCAACACCACTTGTTAAAGAGACTGTCTTTTCTCCACTGTATATTCTTGCCTACTTTGTTGAATATTAATTGACCGTAGGTGTGTGGATTTATTTTTGGGCTCTCTCTTCTGTTCCATTGATCCATATATCTGTTTATGTGCCAATATCACACTGTTTTGATTACTGTAGCTTTGTAGTATTGTCCAAAGTCTGGGAGGGTTATGCCTCCAGTTTTGTTCTTTTTTCTCAGGATTGCTTTGGCAATTCGGGTCTTTCGTGGTTCCATATAAATTTTAAGATTATTTGTTCTAGTTCTGTGAAAAATGTTATCAGTAATTTGATAGGGATCACATTAAATAGGGATTGCTTTGGGGAGTATGGCCATTTTAACAATATAAATTCTTCCAAGAGCATGGGTTATCTTTACATTTCTTTGAATCATCTTCAGTTTTCTTTATCAACATTTTATAGTTCTCAACATATAGGTCTTTTACCTCCCTGGTTAGGTTTATGCCTAGGTATCTTCTTTATTCTGAAGCAATTTTAAATGGGATTGATTTTTTAATTTTCTCTTTCTGATATTTCATTGTTAGTGTAAAGAAATGCAGCAGATTTCTGTACGTTAATTTTGTATCCTGCTACTTTGCTGAATAGTTTTTGTGCAGGGTCTTTACAGTTTTCTATATATAGTATCATGTCATGTGCATATAATGACAATTTTACCACTTTCCTTTGAATTTGGATACTTTTTATTTCTTTTTCTTGTTTGATTGCTGTGTCTAGGACTTCCAATATTATGTTGAATAGAAGTGGTGAGAGTGGGCATCTTTGTCTTGCTTCAGAATTTAGTGGGAAGGTTTCACCTTTTCACCACTGATTATTATGTTGGCTGTGGGTTTGTCATAAATGGCTTTTATCATCTTGATACATGTTCCCTCTATACCCACTTTGGTGAGAGTTTTTATCACAAATGGATGTTGAATTTTATCAAATGCTTTTTCTGTGTCTATTGAGACTTTGTCCTTTCTTTTCTTAATATGGTGCATCACATTAATAGATTTGTATATGTTGAACCATTGTTGTGACCTTGGAATAAATCCTACTTTTTATATGCTGTTGGATCCGGTTTGCTAATATTTTTTGAGGAATTTTTCATCTATATTCATCAAAGATATTGGCCTGTAATTCTGTTTTTTTGTAGTGACTTTGTCTGGTTTTGGTATCAGGGCGATGGTGGCTTCATAGAATGACTTTGGGAGTGTTCCCTCCTCTTCAATCTTTTGGAAGAGTTTGAGAAGGGTAGATATAAGTTCTTTGTATGTTTGGTAGAATTCCCCAGAGAAGCTGTCCAGTCCTGGACTTTGTTTGCAGGGAGTTTTGTTTTGTTTTTTTTTTAAATTGCAGATTCTATTTCACTTCTAGTATCAGTCTGTTCAAATTATCTGTTTTTTTTTTTAATAAATTTATTTATTTATTTTTGGCTGTGTTGGGTCTTCGTTTCTGTGTGAGGGCTTTCTCTAGTTGCGGCGAGCGGGGGCCACTCTTCATCACAGTGCGCGGGCCTCTCACTGTCGTGGCCTCTCTTTTTGCGGAGCACAGGCTCAAGACGTGCAGGCTCAGTAGTTGTGGCTCACGGGCCCAGTTGCTCCGCGGCATGTGGGATCTTCCCAGACCAGGACTCGAACCTGTGTCCCCTGCATTGGCAGGCAGATTCTCAACCACTGCACCACCAGGGAAGCCCAAATTATCTGTTTTTTATTGGCTCAATTTTGGCAGGTTGTATGTTTTTAGAAACTTGCCTATTTCTTCTAGGTTGTCCAATTTGTTGGTATATAACTGTTCAAAGTATTTTCTTACAATTTTTTTTTTTTTGTATTTCTGTGGTATCAGTTGATATTTCTCTGCTTTCATTTCTTATTTTGTTTATTTGGGTTCTCTCTCTTTTCTTCTTGGTGAGCCTGACTAGAGGTTTGTTGATTTTTTTATCCTTTCAAAAAACCAGCTCTTGGTTTTATTGATTTTTTTTCTATTGATTATCTCTGTTTATTTCCTCTCTGATCTTTAATATTTCATTTCTTTTGCTAACTTTGGGTTTTGTTTTTTCTTCTTTTTCTAGTTCTTTTAGGTGGTAGGTTAAGTTGTTAATTTAAGATTTGTCTTGTTTCTTGAGGAAGGCCTGTATCACTGTGAACTTCTCTCTTGTAACTGCCTTTGCTGTATCCCATAGATTTTGTAACGCTGTGTTTTCATTGCCATTTGTCTTGAGGTATTTTCTGATTTCCTCTTTGATTTCTTCATTGACCCATTGGTTTTTCAGTAGCATGTTGTTTAGTCTCCATGTGATCATTTTCCCCCATTCTTTCTGTGGTTGATTTCTAGTTTTATGCCGTTGTGGTCAGAAAAGAGGCTTGAAATAATGTCTGTCCTCTTAAATTTCTTGAGGCTTGTCTTGTATCCTAGTGTATGAAGTATACTAGAGAATGTGTATTCTGGTATTTTTTTGGATGTAGTGTCCTGTAGATGTCAATTAAGTTAAACTGTTCCATTGTGTCATTTAGGGTCTCTGTTGCTTTATTGATTTTCTGTCTGGAATATCTGTCCATTGATGTCAGTGGGGTGTTAAAGTCTCCTACTATATTGTATTTTTGTCAGTTTCTCCCTTCATATCTGTTAGCATTTGTTTTATGTATTTAGGTGCTCCTATATTGGGTGCATATATGTTAATGAGTGGAATATCCTCTTTTTGTATTGATCCTCTTATCGTTATATAGTGTCCTTCGTTGTCTTTCTTTATGGCCTTTGTTTTAAAGTCTATTTTGTCTGACATGACTATAGCTACCACTGCTTTCTTGTCATTCCCATTTGCATGAAATATCTTTTCCATCCCCTCACTTGTAATCTGTGTGACTTGTGCCCTAAAGTGAGTCCTTGTAGGCAGCATATTTTAGGTTCTTGTTTTTATCCAATCTGCTACTCTGTGTCTTTTTAACAGAGCATTTAGTCTATAGACGTTTAAAGTAATTTTTGATAAGTATGTATTTATTGCCATTTCAAACCTTGTTTTCCAGTTGATTTTGTATTTCTTTTTTGTTCCTTTCTTCTTCTTTTTGTTTTTCCTTTTGCGATTTGATGATTTTCTTTTTTATTATGCTTGAGCTCCTTTCTTTTTGGTTTTTGTGAATCTCTTGTATGTTTTTGATTTGTAATTACCCTGATTTTCAAGTATGTTAACCCTTAACCATACCTACTTGCTTTAGACCGATAGTCATATAAGCTCAAACACATTCTAAAAGATCTACATTTTCTTACTCGCCTTCCCACATTTTGTAATTTTGACATCCTATTTTTATCTTCATGTTTATTCTTTTGCTATTAATTGTAGTTATAATCACTTTTACAAAAATTTTTGATTGTTTTTAATCTATGTATTGGCCTATTTAAGTGATCTTCAGTCCTTTTATATATTTGCCTTTCCTGAAAATATTGTTGTTTCTTTTCTATTTTGAGAAAACCTTGCAATATTTCTTTTAGGATAGATTTAACATTGCTATATTCTTTCAGCTTTTTCTTGTCTGAGAAATTCTTTATCTTTCCTTCTATTCTAAATGATAATCATGCTGGGTAGAGTATCCAAGTTTGCAGATTTTTTCCCTTTCAGGACTTTGAATATATATTGCCACTCCCTCTGGCATGCAAAGTTTCTGCAGAGAAATCAGCCGATAGCCTTATGGGAGTTCCCTTGTATACGACTCTTTTTTTTTTTTTGCTGCCTTTAGAATCCTCTCTTTGTCTTTCACTTTTGCCATTTCAATTATGATATTCCTTGGTGTGAGTCTTTTTGCATTCATCTTGTTTGGGACCCTCTGTGCTTCCTGTTCCTGGATATCTTTTTCCTTCTTTAGGTTTGGGAAGTTTTCAGCCATAATTTCTTCAAATACATTTTCAATCCCCTTTCTTCTTTTTTCTCCTTCTGAGATCCCTATTTAGCATAGGTTGGCACACTTTATATCATCCCATAGATCTCGTATGTTGCTTTTTTTTTATTTGTCTTTTTGTCTGCTGTTCTGATTGGGTGATTTCCATTATTTTATCTTCCAGATCACTTATTTGTTCTTCTGCATTATTTAGTCTGCTATTCATTGCTTTTAGCTCAGTTTTTGTCTCAGCAATTGAGCTGTCTAATTTTGATTGGCTCCTCTTTATAGTTTCTAGTTGCTTGTTACAGTGATCTGCATTTCTATCGAAATTTTTAAAAATTCCTTTAGCATTTTTATTACCTCCTTTTTGAACTTGGGAGCTGTTAGACAGGAGTCAAGTATATAATAATAGGTATTTATGGAACAGGCCTAGAATTGTACCTTACTCAGTAGCTAAGAAAATAATTCTCTCTAATCTTGATTATTCACATTAATAAAAATATAAGAATATCAATGATTAACATACAAGAAATCTATAAACTCTCCTGCAGAAAGGGAAAGCTAGCAGAAGACACACCTTGTCCAGGTGGAAGAAATCATTCTGAACGTGAGCAGTGGGGGAGGTCAGGAAACCCTCACCAAGGTCAGGCAGGGTGACCCCAGGGCAGCCAGAGCAGGGAATGAGGGAAAAGGGAAATTTAGGCAATTTGTGAGTGTTCTTTTTAACTATTGGATTCTAAAGTGATGTTTTTCTTTTTCTCCTTTTTTCTTAGAGGCAGAGTGGAATTCTATAAACGCAGTGCCTGTTCTGTGTCAGACCCAGGCAGGACTCTGGAGGGAAGGATGGTGGCCAGTAACCCGGTCCCTGATTTCCAGGAGGTGATGGCCGAGGGGTCAGGAGGTAAGTAAACCCGAACACCTGGCGGGGAGGAGGACAGCATGGCCGCCTGACCTGGGCGCCTGCAGGAGAGGATGGGGCAGCAGCTGGAGAGATTGTGGTGCAACGGTGTC